>NC_143014.1:62615947-63315947 GCF_055824585.1 Amblyomma mixtum
CAGGAGCGGCCGTGTTATCCTATGACCCGGACGACATTAGCTGGAGGTCCATAGGGTTCACGCTTGAGCCGAGGTGTTACGACCCGGCTGTCATCGTGGGCAACACCGACGTCATGGTGGCAGGCGAGTACAGTGTAAAACGCCCGCTAGAAAAACAACGTTAACGTCGGCTCTACGCGGCCCGCCACGCAGTGTTACACAGAGCTACAAACCGCATAAAAGGACATGTTTTCAGTCATCTATTGGCCTCCAAGCATGAGTGTGACATAGACAAACTTTTAATTGCTCTCCTCTGTACAAGTCATCCGTCTAGCACTTATCAAGCTCTCTGAGGTAGTGAAAGTTGATATGATCCTTGAATGCGAACAGAGCACTTTTATTTTAGCTTTACATTTACGTCACCATTTCGAGCACCCGTGTTAGAAGAGATTCCATCTTGCACTTTACGCACGCCTTACACAAAAGCTTCATACTCGCGAAACAAGATAGACCTCCATGTGTAAGCATGCGGCGGCGAGCTCAGAGCAAACCACACCCTATTTCCATGCAAACATCAGAAGCCTCGGAAGACATTTCGCGCAGCTTTACGTCCCTCACATTCCATTTAACACTACATTGATTTTAATAGAAAATGCAGTTGTAGGTGCTTCGTGGGATTTCGGGTTCATAAAAGAAGGAGAAATAAATTGTAGCCTTAGCTGCTTAAACGCCGTAAAACCCCAAAACCACACACACAGCACAAGTTAGAAAAGCGACCCGAGTGCCAGCATCTGTGACGTTCGTCCCATGAATAGTGGTATGCAGAGTCGGTCTTGTTGTCTAACCACAGGTCATTTATATTATTATTATTATTATTATTATTATTATTATTATTATTATTATTATTATTATTATTATTATTATTATTATTATTATTATTATTATTATTATTATTATTATTATTATTATATTTGCCACAGACGTATATCGTCACACACCGTCGGAGTAGCACGATGGACGCCCACGATGCCCTGTGGCGCTAAACACGAAACAGGCTTCCGGGATCTTTCTGCTTTTTGTTTCGTTGCGTCGGTCTTTGAATACGCAACAGCATGGCGCGCATCGCAGGCAATGCGGCGGATGCTTGCAATTGCGCGGCCTATGCTTCCGATGCTGTGACTCGTCATGTATGCTGTGCGCGTAGCTGAGTGTGACTGCGTCCTCTGTGCAGGCGGCCTTGACCCCCTGTGCGTGACGAGCAGTGGCCACATGCAGCCATCGAGCAAGGCCTTTCTATTCAGGAACAGAGGGAAGAGGTGGATCGTGCTACCCTCATTGAATCAAGAACGCGCCTTCCACGCCGCCGTCGGCTGGCACGACCGCGTGATCGTCTTCGGCGGAGCCGATCGCACCGGCCGGTGAGCTCGCCACTGCAAATTCAGAGCGTGCGACAGCCTGCATTCGGCCGCGAGAGTAGCCTGTGGGGATTGCAAAGAAGAGCCATGGAGCAGTTCTTCCAGCTGGCTTGCACTTTTTGAGCCAGCACGGGCTCGTTTTAAGCCTGGTCCACATGAAGCGTTTCTTTCTTGTTTTTTTCTTTGCACAGGCTGTGCCTCGTGTCAGACGCACGCGGCCGTCCCGCCGAACCTGCACTGTCTCGGGCGTTCTTTGCGCCCGCTTCCTGCACACGTGATGGTGGCGCCACGGCCGCTTGGTGCCGCACGCGGTGCGTTGCCGTGCGCAAAATATGCTCCATGCATGCCAGGTTTCAGCCGTTTCATTCGCCGCTTCTTCGAACGCACCATAAACAAACCAGCCTGAACGGCACTCTGCAAAAAATCGCGACCCTTCCTGTCATCTGGAATCCTCGCTGCATTGTTGGCTTGAAAACAAACGCTGAGCGGTGAATCCGACGCTAGACGAAACGTTCTTTCAGGTATAGATATGCATCGCTCAGATATCCAGCTTCTCAGCAATATTGCCTATTGTGTGCATTTTTGCAAATAATGAAGGAGAAATAAAAATTCCGAGACATTTAAGGTACTTCTTTAAAGGTCCGTATCGAATTATTAATGGCGACCCTCTAATATTTGCACAGCAGCCAATCGCTTTACGGAAAAAAAATAAAGCATGCGTCAACCTCGAGCAAAAAATGAAACGTTCGAGACTGTGCTATTAATAAAGAACATTTACTTTCAAGTGCTCTCAATAATTGTTTTAGGTGGCAATGCTTCTCTCTGCGCTAATCTCGTACACTGTTCTGATGTTAAGCGCACAAGTCATCGCTTGTGTCTTACAAGTGCGCTTTTCGCGGCTCTAGAATTCTATTGCATTCACAGGAAATTATTTTCGATTATACTGCTTATACAGCAGTAACGACGGCCAAACTAATTTTTTTTTTTCAATATTTGATGGCCAGAACAGAACATTATTTTGCCTTTTGTTTATGCTGTGGAAACTTCCGACATTTGCATTGGATTAAATTGTAAAAATGTAGATTACGAGAAAGCATTTCACACAGTGGAAACCTCAGCAGTCATGCTGGTATTACGGAATCAGTGTGGAGAAAGGCCTTATGTAAAAATACTTGAAGATTCTTTTAATGGTTTAAAGAATTAATAGCGAAAAAAAAAGACACACGAAAAGGCCGAGAAAGGCGCAGGATGAGCCCGATTGGATATATGCCCAAGCTAAGACCATGAAAGTGGCTGAGCGATCTGCGCGTATAGAAATTTGACGGATACGACTAACGTCTATGCATTCTCAGATAAAGAAAAAATAAGGAGGCACTGTAAACTGATCATTAACGCGATATGATCATTCCAAAACATTACGAGCTTTGAAGTGTTGGCTACGAATAAGTGAATCCAGAGTAGGGAAGTGCCAACGGGATAGCTCTCTGAAAGTACGCGGACGAATGCTTTGGCCTGGGAAGAGGAGTAAGCCGGAGTCTCCCTGATGTGCTGTGGTGCTGCTTGTGTGGGAGAGAGGGAGAGCTGTCGTGCGTGAGGCACGGTAGGCTGCTTACCTATCGACGTGGTCAGTTGAACACGACGGTCTTTCTGCAGGATGCTCAGCAGCGCAGAAGTTTACTCCCGCAATACGAACCAGTGGTCACTCGTCCACCCAATGCCGATGGCGCTCATAGGGATGGCTGCAGTCACCATCGACACGCGCGTCTACATCGTGGGCGGCATCACGTCTGGCCCCGACGGGGACGCCCTCCGGGACTCGAGTTACGTTTTCGAGCCGAACAGAGACTCGTGAGTGCCCACTGCACGCCATGAAGCGGTCTGACGGCGAATTTTCGCCTTTTATTTATTTTTCAATGTGTGTGCGTGCGTATGTGTGTGTGTGTGTGTGGAGGGGGGGTGGGGGTAACCCGTCAAATAAAACTAAAATACGTAAAATTGAGCACACAAAGGCCTCAAGCTTGCAGAAAAAGTCGCGTCTTTGAGCCTCAATTCAAAAAGAAACTTGGGGAGTACACGACCGTTCCATTCTTTTTTTTTCTTTTGCTGCGGTCCGAACCGCAATTGATAATCGGTGGCAGACAGGCGCTCCTCTGCGCTGAGTAAAGGCAAACACGCCGTGCTTTGCAGCTGGGCCGAGCTGCCAGCGATGCAGCAGAAGAGAGCCTTCTGCACGGCCCTGGCCCTACACCGTGACCTCTGGCTGGTAGGTGGCGTCGTGCAGCTGAAGCCCGGGGTCAGGTGCACCACGCGCATCGACGTGCCCCGGCTGAACTCGTCCACCATTGAGCGACGCTCTGACTTGCCATCACCCAGGCACTCTGTTCGCGTGGCGAAGACAGGTGGGTGGGCCAGTGGCAGCCGCTGACAAGCACATTCCGCCACCAGAGTTCCACAGATAATGCCGCAGTGGCTGAGTGTTCACGGCGCTCGGTTCATGACCCGAAAGACGCGGGTTCGATTCCGGCCGCTGCGGCCGAATTTCGATGGAGGTAAAACTCTAGAGACACGTGCAGTGTGTGATGTCAGTGCACATTAAAGAACCCCAGGTGGTCGAAATTTCCGGAGCCCTTCACTACGGCGTCCCTCATAGCCGTAGTCGCTTTGGGACGCTAAATCCTAATGAACCAAATAAACCAAACCTCTCTGCAGTCCGGGCGAAACTGTCGCATGACATGCGCTCGAGTGGTTGCTTCGAAAGAAGTCCTCGTGATTTAGTAAGTTGACCGGCGCAGTAGTTGTGACAACCCGCGCTTATGGCTCACCTGTCGGTACTCTATCCCCACCACACCCATTTTGAAGAATTTCTGCAGCGAATGAAAGGCTGCTGGAGAGGAAACAATCAGGATTGGCGCTTTTCGCCCCATTTTTTTGTGCGCTTGTACATTGTTTTACTTAACCTTTCTTTCTATTTTTATTACGAATTGCCGACATGTTCACTGTATCCTAGAAAAAACAAAACTTACGAGAAGACATGAAAAAAGACTGCGGAGCGCTCGCAGTTATACTTAGCCTCATTAGCCTACCTTGTTAAGGGTGCAGTACAACGGATGCGCACAGCGTGCTTTAGTGGCATACGAAAATCCAGGGCACAAATAGCTCTGACCGACCACCTCGGCTAATTGGTGTTGTTTGGAACGAGGTGCGCCAGCACCACGCCTTATGGACGGGGCGTCACACTTCAAGAAGTTCAACTGACCTCAATATCTGACAGCACACGTGCTGCTCGCACCGTGAGCTATTTGCTCCACTCTTGTACATTTTACATTTGGAAGGTACGCAGCTGCCCCTAAGTGATAAAAATGTCTCGTTAAACAGGAAGTTGTAGGCCTCCAATGGGAAATTTTGCACTAATTCCGCGAAGCAAGCAACATTGTCCTGCTAAATTTAGTGCAGTACTTAACCTGTTAATGAGTGTCATCTGGCAATATTCTGACGGCTTTTTCTGATCGGGTGGTACCGCTCGATAGCAGCTGTTGAATGTCGGCTGATATGACGAGTTCTCGCGACGTACAGCAAACTATGCGAACATTGACGGCGACACCGTTCAACAAGTAGGAGCTGTGAAAAGCATCGCTTAAGGAGGCACTCGGCGTCAGCGCAGCCGATGTGTTATTGTCATCGTTCTTATTTATCGTCGCGACCTGTATGTATATATCAATGGCTGAGAACGTGAACGGAAACACTCGCCACCACGCGCAGGTCCCAGACAGCGCCTGGCTGGAGGCCAAGGCGGGAACCGCCTCCCGCACGACGACGTGGTCGTGTTCGACCTTTTGAGCGGCACTTTTAACAGCAGTGAACTGCTGCCGAGGGGCTTATCGGGCGCCGCCACCGCCGTGACTCCCGGCGGAACAGACACGAGGCTGTTTCGGAGGACGTGGGTGAGTCTGGCTACTGCGCGTTTCGATGGCGGCATGACTTGTTCCACGCGACTTCTACGGCAACGACCAATCAAAACAAGCTTCCTTGATGATGAGTAGTCGCTCGCGAATTCATCTTCTTGGTGGCCTAGTGGAACATTTTTCTCTCAGGTGGCATATCTCAGACGACAGTGCTGCTTCGTGCAGTTCCCATCAGCGGTTCAACTGATAACCGCCGACAGAGAACTGCGGTAGCCACGACTCATAACGGTAGATTAAAAAAAAAATGCCAACAAAACGCATGACATGTAGAAGTCGTCCCAATAAAGCTAATTGCAACTGAAAAAAAAAACAGACTGTGGTGAAAAATAAGACCGGCATGTTGTCCTAGGATGAAATTGGAGTAGAGGTATCGCAGGCTGTTCTACATCAGCAGTTTCTTTACTTGTAGCTAACCAAATAATCGCCACGTAAGGAATTAAAAGGATTATGAATTACCCCGTGAGCGTGGCGAGCAAGCACACAGCTGATAGAGCACTGGTAATATTGGGACATCCCCCACATTACACCGGCCGCAGCGCTCGCAAATGGAACGCATAATTCAACCAACCATACAACTTTATTGACCATTTTTTGTCCTGAAGAACAGAAAACAAATGCTAGGGTAGGAGCAAAAAGCTACAAACGCTGTACCTTGACGAGGCTCCCACCCCTAATTGACAATGCCAACAGACTGTCACTTTATTACATATATATATATACATGCAGAACTTAGAACCAGCGAAAAAAAAAGTATGCAAAGGAAAGTACAGTAATACAGGTGCTATATCTGAAATAGTTTTGATGTGAGAAATGAACATGTATCTTTGTTGACTCGTCGCAGACTATTTATACATATTAAGATTACAATTCAACGCACAGAAAATGAAAGGAATATATCTAGCAGGAAAACAAAAAAATGGCGTCAGCAGCTGCAAAGGGCCAAATACAATCGGGTGTACACAAGTTCACATAATAGAAGCAGGAGTTTTAGTCAGTTTTTAACAGCTACAGCCTTACTAGCACTTTTCAGTCTGCAAGCTGCGGTCATCTCGCGTGAATGGATTGGATTAGGCGAGCACCTTCGATGAGACGTCCTGATTTTTTCATCAGCGGATCATCTGCGGCAGAAAATCGCCTTTCTTTTTTTTTTGAAGTTGAAGTTGAAGTTTATTTCTCGCTCTCAGTGGTACAAGTATTACTTACAGTATTACAGTATTACAAGTATTACAGTGGTACAAGTACAAGTATTACTGGGAGAAAGAGGACGCAGGGAAAAAAACTGCTTGAATGCAGCTTGAGAGGCACCCTGCGCCCACACTGCTGAGGCAACGTATTGCCTCAGTTGTTAGTTTACAAGACAGCTACAGGTGAGGCACTCGAAAACAATAAATAAAGTATCAACATGAATATAATATCTACAGTGGCACTTAAACATTAGTATCACAATCACAACAAAAAGCGTCATAAATACTCAAAAAACCAAAAGCATCACATCAACCAGGTGTACAACAGCAGAATTCACACGTGTTACAGCTTTAATCACAGTTCGGAACAAGTTGTAATTAAACGTCTTCAAAAAGATACAAAATGGTTTTTAGGCTCTTTACCGTGATGCATTTTAGCGATATGTTGTTATTTTCTGAAATGTTTAGGTATTTCGACAGAATAAAAGATAAAGATTGCATACCGTATTTGGTCCGACAAAGAGGCAGTGACCAAGGAAAATGAGAGCGGGTATCGTGGACGGTTCAATAGCGAGACATTTTTAGAAGTGAGAGAGTGGTTTCATTGATAGTAAAAACCGCAGTTTTGTACATTGATAGCAATCTGAAAGGAAACAAAGAAGTGAACTTTAGAATGCCAAATTTAATGAAGTATGGATGTGTGTGGGTCTGCCTCGATACGTTTGCTATGAGTCTAATTGCCCGCTTTTGTACTGTTATTAGTTTGGATATGTTGTGCTGGGTAGTCGTTCCCCAAACTGTGAGACAGTAAGTCAGTGATGGGAGAAAGAATGCTTGATCATAATCAAGAAAACTTTGCGCAAACAAAGACGGGATTCGAGGCAGAAACACGCACGCGCACACGCCCACACACACGCACACACGCAAGCACGCACGCAGACACAAACACACACACACACGCGCGCACACACGCACACACGCACGTGCGACCGCTTTAGGCCACCTCGTCTACGACTGCTCTAGGCTGTTCCGTAACTGTCTCTCTGAGAGTGGCAGGCCTAAGCAAAAGGAAAAAGCGATGCGTGTTGCAGAAAGGGCAGAAGTCAGGCGTTGTACTTTCAATTGGTGTGTTGGTTGACTGGCGCTCAAACAAACAAAAAAAGATCGATCGGGATGAGTTGCTCTGGATGCACCCTAAGCACTCCAAAAAGTTTCACGTTATCAAGAGATATTTAGGGGTCCCTTAAATTTAAATAAACATGTTCCCAAACAATTTGGCAGGCGCTTCTGATATTGTAAACTGCGCAAAAGTATTGCTAGCATGCAAGCTCTTGTCGCAGTCTGCACGTGGCGGAGCAAACTCTCGCGGTGCGCGAAATTGTGGTCCATGGCGCTCTCTAGTTGTTCAGTCTTTTTGGACGCTGCAGTTCCTCATCTCAGAGCCGTCCGACAGCCGACATCTTAGAGCTGTACCGTCCTGCCGCCTGAGCAGCAAACACAATTTCCTAGCCTTCATAGTTTGCTTTTTTACAATAAGCAGCGTCTTCATCATCACACTCTGCTGTCTGTCGCCCTGTTTGCCTGCAGCAAATCGGCCTTATTTTTTCTACTTGTCATTTTCATATGGCTCGCAGGTGGAAAAAAAGGCGACGGCACATAAGGGAGCGCCGACCTTCATTCAAGAGGTTCGGTTTGGTTTGCTTTATGGGGTTTAACGTGCCAAAGCGACGTAGGCTATAATGGACGCCGTACTGGACGGTTCTGGATAATTTCGACCACTTCTCGTTCTTTAACATACACTGTCATCGCACAGTACACGTGTCTCAAGCATTTCGCCTCCATCGAAATACGACCGCCACGACCGGGACTGAACACGCCTCTTTCAGGTCAGGGTTCAAGCGACATAACTACTGAGCCAGCACGGCGGCTCCTCCAAAAAGCCTACCAGTCCATATTTAGGTAGCACCCGCACAAGGCAAACGCTGATATAGGTTGAGAACCACGACGCTATACGCTCGCTAATGCCACTACGTTCTCAGGAACCCCTTTTGTTTTTCAGACGCCTTATCTCGCCGATTTTAAAGCCAGGAAAAAGTTTTAGGGGAACAAAAAATGTGTACGGCACTTCGTTGATTCCCTCACCATTTTTTTCTTTCTATTGTGCAGTATATCCTTTAGCTACACGACGTCAAGGACAGAAAGCATGGTTTTATTGTGTTCGAAGCTGTCAATATGCCTGGCTCTAGCAACGTTGATTTGCGGTTTACAGTTCGCAACGTCATTTTTGTCGGACCAACCCAAAGGGTTCCCGGGAGCTGTGTGTGATGTGGCCGAAATTTATTCAGAGTCCTTCAGTATACGTAATCCCTTACAGCCCACGTGTCGCTTCAAGACATGAAAACCAACAATTCTAAATTCGTTTAATTTCATTTATTTCACCCTCAGGCTTTCGCAATAATTTAAATAGTTCAGTACCTAGATCATTGCCAGTGGCGATTTTATGAGCAAGGAGACTGTTCCTCCGAGAAAGAAATTTGTGAATGGAAAACCACGCAGGATCTTATTATCTGAGGAAAACAGTCTATTAAATTAATGGTTAAAACTAGTGGCCCATGAATTCGCCCAACCATAACACAGCAACTCAAATGTAAAAAACGCTTGTTGTGTCACAGGATAGCAGCAGAGAGGCATAGTAATTCGGTTTGGATAAAAACTCTCCTCCTCATGGAAAGGCTGTTAAAAGCGAGCCCCGGCAGCATGCCTAAGGCATGCGTTAGCACAGGGTTCGCCCTTTTCTGCCCACCGCACTGTGGCTCTGGTCCTGTCCCGAAGTCTGGACAGGAACTCCTTGAGGCAAACACCGAATTTCTCTTTCTTACTGTCACGCAGGTGCGTCCGCCCCCTGCCCGCTGTACACCCGTGGCTGAAATCCATTTTTACGCCGGCGGCGCCCAGGTCTCCAGGGCAGCGCTGTACCGCGAGCAGCACGCACTCCCGGAGAACATGGTCAACCTGGGCATTGTGGACAGCATGGATGACGCTTTCCTCGAGTGCGAGTGAGTTCCACGCGAGGCTCAACGCCACCACTCAGAACTAAATGCTGCGCGCCGCAGATTCGCGTCCTCGCTTTGCGTCAGCCACAATGATACCGTCCCTCTCTCTTTTCCACATTTTCGTGCTGCTGAAGTAGAGAAATGACGCTCGGGTTTTCAATGACTGTCGGGACGGAGCGTGACGTCACACGCTCGGGCTCCGCACGCCGTCTTCCTCAGACGAGGCTGCCTTCTTTCTAAGACGGCCCCCTGCGCACTGAATCTTGGGAATTAGGCCCTCCGTAGTTACCGGACTGCAAGCTAGCTTGGTTCGCGGTGTTCTTCAGTGAACGTGCCTCCTCCAGCGGCTCCGGCTGAATGCGTACAGAAGTGGTCTAAACGGTTTCGTGTCTTTTCGTCTCACCTGAACTGCTTCAATTACAATAGTTCCATTCTTCTCGGTGCTTTTAGACGCACTGGAGGAAACTGCTTGGTAATCTTTCAATCAACTTTTTCGTCAGGAAAAACGAAAACTCCGGACGGCGTTCTTCAGTGAGGTTCTCAGCACACGGAATTTCATGGCGCATTTGAGGTGACCGAACCACACACGGCCCATCGTGGGCTGAGCATCTGAAATTTCGAGCCCAGCGCCGCGAACCTAATCAAAAGCGGCTAGGAGGTACCGCTGCTTTGTCACGCGGGGTCTCGTTTCAATTTTTCACTAGGCTTCAAAAACGTGGCATGGCGCTCCCTCCTACTTTTTCCTACATGAACCTGACAAAGGCTAGTGCGCGGTTCCTAACATGGAGCAAAAAAAAAAATTAGGAGGCAGCCTATCGTGATATTTTGAAGCCCAGTCTTAAAAAATGTAATAGAGAACGTCATAGGAAATAGGCTGTTGCATGACAGGGCAGCGGGAGCTCTTAGTCAAGTTTCACTTTGGCTCGTTTCGCAGCGTCACGCCTGCGCTTGAAATCTGAGACGCGCCTCGGGCGCAAATCATGGAACCTGATACGCCCTTGATATGAATTCCGCAGAGCCGTCGGACAGGCGCTACGTCGGAGCATGCACGTCCACGAATCAAACCATGGCTTGCAGAGTGGTAACTATGAAAGCCCTAATTTCCGAGATTAAGTACACAAAAGGGCCCTCGGGGAGAGGAAGCAACGGCGACAGAGGGTTATGGCTTGCAGAGGCTGAGCGTGTGACGTCATGCTCCCTCATATTTGTTCTTTTCCACCATGGCTCCTTCCCCAGCAGCACAGCTAATCAGCCCAATATTGGAAATGTGTTGGCAATGGGCGGTCCTATACAAAGGACCAGACTGAAACCATCCATTTCCAATATTGGGCCGATTATCTGTGCTCATGCGGTTATAGCTGGCTGCTTGCCATATTTCCGATACCTGGGGCCGCCTAGCACAAGGAAACGCTAGGAAGCTTCGATGCTTAGTTTCACAATTTTGGGGTGACGTCGTCTGCGTCATTTTCTTCCACGGGCACAATTTTTTGGCGCCGTGGTGTAGTGGTAGAAGTATGGTACTCTATTCGGGCACAAAACTTAGGCGCCTAAGACGTCGATCGCCTGCTGTACGAGCAGACGCTGTTAGTTTCCTTCATCTTCAACTCCCAGCCAGTCCAGCCAGGTGCCGACAGTGTGGGAGAGGTTGGGAAAGAAACTCAATTGCAGAGCGTCCGAGCAGGAGAATAACCAGAGAGAAAGGTTGGCATGATGGGCACCTAGGTCATCGCAACCCTAAAGAATCTTTCCTCCCCCCTCCTCTCTGCACCTCTACACCGCATACGCAGGCTGCAAAAACAGCGACCTCGCAGTCCCCTTCAATTCTACGAGCTTGAGGTTGCACTCCTTTCTAACGCCACTCAATCTGCTCCCGTTGAGGGTGGCATCACTTATTCCATTTTCCACAACCTCCCTGACAACAAAGAACATCTTTTCTCCCTCTATGCCGAGTTCCGACATTTTCAACAGTCTGGGCAACGACATTGCCCAACACAGCTTCCATGCATGCATATCAGTCTGGTTTCTAGCATAAATTATCGCATCCATACCACACAGCTATGCAATCCTTGAGACACAAAAACGCGTCTCCCGAGAAGAACGGTGGTAAGCAAACATAAACGAACGAGTTGGTAAAGAAGCGCCCTTAGAAACAACCTCTGACTGAGAAGGAAGTGACATTGCCTCGGTTCTCTTCGAGCCGGTCTGCACATTACTGCTTGCGAGCACCTCCGGTAAAGGTCAGAACTTCTCTACTTATGTCAAAAAAGCGAAGCATTGCCGGTGTTTTGTGCCTAGATTATACAATAATCAGTTTACGATGAGCTCCTTTCCACCCAGTCGCTAATGGCTCATGCAACCCTTCATGCGACTGGTTACGACGCGGCCATGTGTTGCACATGCGTCGAAATTTTTACTCGTTTCCGAGGCCAAATAAAAACTACTCCTATAGCCCGCGTGATGCCTTCCGGGGGACGCACTGAGCCACTCGTAAATGCGGAGGACAGAGAAAATAGAAACTGCAAAGGTGAGGAGGGCGGCAGCATCAAAGAATGGCACTATCTTTTAGAGGAACCTTAAGAAACACTGCGAGTGTCTTCAGTTATTGGGACCGTCACGAACGGCGACGAGAATACCACGACGGCATTTCGTCAGCCGCCGATATCCCGTAAAAATGATTAGCTAAATTGGATAGTTCGGATAGTCACTTCGTTAATTAAAAAGCGCCAAAAAGACGAAGGCGAGGCTAGCACCAAGACGACACAAGCACTTACTCTCGCAACTGAGGTTTTAACCTTTTCGCTACATAATATGAGCCCGGTTCGCACCCGTAGTTTGTACCGCTCTCCCGGAAGACTAGCTAGGCACTCCGTCGCTGCGGCCAGCACAGGACGCAAAAAGAGAAACTTGATGGGCCGGGAAGTCATGCGAAAAATATTTTGAATGCTAATGAAAGGCAACTATATATGGTGATAAGCTTTATTCTAAACGCGGCGCCAAATGGAAAAGCACAAGGAAGGTAGAGAAAACAACGGGGCAGGCCTTCATTGTGCCTTAACTGTGAACTACCTATAGCCCAAACCAAAGTACTTCTAGATATGACGAAATGCGATGGGAACAATTCTCGCGCACACGAGACTGCGAAGGATAAACGTCGACAGTTCCCCCCCCCCCCCCCTTTCACACCCAAGTTTTCCACTTAGAGGTGGGAAGGAGACCCATTTGGACTTCAGGCTTGGACTTCAGCAATTCGGATGGCTGAAAACCTTTAGCCTCGCAGTCGAACATGTAAGAGTGCCCGACGAGTCCGACCATCAGGCGCCAGGTCTATGGGTATCACTTTCCGCGGTATCTGCACGCCGCTGCTTCATTTGCTTCAAACCGGTCGGAAGGTGAAAAAACGAGAAGCGCCCGAAAAGAAACCCGAACGTGATCTGAAGACTGGTGCAGCGCAGTGCTTGGTGCGCTGTTCAGAGAGTAGCATACCAATGCAACCTTTCAGCTGCTAGACCTGCTCCCTCCCACAAGTTATTATGCGAAGCATATTACTAGAGGTACACTAAAGCCCTTCGCCGTGGTTACGCGCCGTGCACACCACATGGTACAGTGACGTCACACCACGTGACATACCACGTGACACATGACGTCACGACAGAGGAAGACGGAGGTGCACTACAGCCCTTCGCCGTGGTTATGCGCCGTGAACACCACGTGGTACAGTGACGTCACACCACGTGACATACCATGTGACACATGACGTCACGACAGACGAAGACGGAGGTACACTACAGCCCTTCGCCGTGGTTATGCGCCGTGCACACCACGTGGTGCAGTGACGCCACACCACGTGACACATGACGTCACGACAGAGGAAGACGGAGGTACACTACAGCCCTTCGCCGTGGTTACACGCCGTGCACACCACGTGTTACAGTGACGTCACACCACGTGACATACCACGTGACACATGATGTCACGACAGAGGAAGACGGAGGTACACTACAGCCCTTCGCCGTGGTTACACGCCGTGCACACCACGTGGTACAGTGACGTCACACCACGTGACATACAACGTGATACATGACGTCACGACAGAGGAAGATGAGGGTCCACCTCGCGCCGTCGCTGTGGTTGCACGCCGTGCAGACCACGTGGTACAGTGACGACACACCACGTGACATAAGGGCGGGAACAGAAATGAAATATCAAACTATCGGCCGATCTCTATATTGCCAGTGTTATCTAAAGTGTTTGAGGGAGTAATAAACGTTAGGCTCGAAAGCTTTTTTCATAAATACAATATTATCACTAGCTCGCAATATGGATTCAGGAAGAAAAAGTCTACAGAACAAGCATTGTTAACCATTAAAGAGAAAATAATTGATAATGTTGAATGTCGGAAATACACACTTGGTTTATTTCTTGACTTTCGAAAGGCCTTCGACTGCGTTCAACATGACATTTTATTACAAAAACTGGCGGATTATGGAGTGCGTGGTATACCTCTTGACTTAATAAGAAGTTATTTGTATAACAGGCTACAGTATGTGCAAGTTCATGATTGCTCTTCCACTAGTATGATTATAAAACAAGGTGTTCCCCAAGGATCAATTCTGGGACCATTATTATTCATAATATATATTAATGACATAACTAATATTCCTGATTCACCCGATCTAATAATGTATGCTGATGACACAAATGCCTTTTTTACAGAAAGTTCTTTGCCTAGATTAGCAATAAGGGTCAATGATTATTTAAATAGGTTAGAGAATTGGTTAATGGCAAATAAACTTGGCCTGAATCTCACGAAAACCACATACATAATATTTAGACCCATCAACTCTACTGTACAATGTGCTGTAGTTATAAAATACAAAAACAATATCATAGCACAAGTGTCCAACCACAAATTTCTAGGTGTTTGGTTCAATGAAAACCTTTCATGGAATGTGCAAGTTTCAAATTTAGTGAAAGATCTCAGTAAAACTGTAGGGTGTCTTTACAAAATTACTAACTTAATACCAACTTGGCTCAAGATTTCATTGTATTATGCTCTTTTTTATTCCAAAATATCATACTGTATTCTTGTTTGGGGAACCACTGGATCCGGTAACTTTAATAGGTTGCTTGTTCTCCAGAAAAAAGCTCTAAGAGCCATTGAAGGCTATTATGGGAGACCGCGAGATTTACCTACAGAACCATTATACAAAAAACATGCTATTCTACCAGTACAACAAATTTATTATTTTCGTTTACTGCAGTATATTCACCATAACAGATTGTATGCCACTCTACCTGACAGACCTGCCATAATGTACCATCTGAGAACACGAAAAAAACTTGTGCCCATCACTCGGACTAACTACGGGAAACAGAAATTAACTTTCCAGGTACCATTTGTCATCAACCAAACTTCACTAGAACGGGAATTCTCGTCATCAACTAAGGTATTTAAAAAATGTATAAAAAAATATTTGGAAGAGAATCCTGTTTAGTTTTTTGGCCTATACTTGCTATAATATATGTTTTTGACTAGTCTTTGCTTACATGAAAACGTCCTGCGGAATAAAATTTGTCAATTCATGCTTGTTTATGTCATATTGTTGTTATATTATTTGTTGTCATTGATGTATTTAATTCATGCTTGTTTATTCATATTATTTTATTTGGTGTGATTGATGTATTCAATTCATGCTTGTTTGTGTCATATTGTTGTTGTATTATTTAGTTTCTTTGTCCTGCATAGGCGCTAAAGGTGTGTGCTGCCGCCTGTATCGGGGAGCCAAGGCCTAGTCAGGCCTACCGCCTTTTGCTTTGGCTTCCCCTTTCATTTTTGGAAGAAAATAAACACCAAACCAAACCAAACATACCACGTGACACATGACGTCACGACAGATCGCCGTCACGCGCTGGGAGAGGGAGAACGATGCCATCGCACAGACACCGGAATGTCCTCGAGCGGCATTCCCGCGCATTTCGAACGGGCGATGAAGAGCGGGATGAACGTCAACCAAGGAAAGCCATGTATAACCAAGCCTAGCCATCAATATGCTTCGCATCTGACTAGGCTTAACCTTAGCTAAGCCTCAGCCATTTTTACTTTCGACTACTTTTCTTGTCAACAACGGGTGAAAGTGAACTTTTCAGATGAACACTTCGGGCACTACCACGGCCGGTTGATAAGCAACGCACGCTTTGCATCAAGCGGCCATCGCATTACTACGAACTCTGAAAAGAGGTGTGCCGCGAAGCCAATCTGCGGCAAATATATTGCAGTGAAGGCGAAATTTTTGTTGCATTTTTAAGGATTTATTTCAGTGTTTTGTTCACAAAAATGGTCATTTTCTCAGTATTTCAGTCCTTTAAGTTCCTTCAAATGGTATTAAAAGTCGGCTGAGAGCTACTGAATGGGGCTTTTAACCCAGCACAAGCGGCAGAGGGAGTTTCTTCAATGTCATTCATGCAATACGGTACGTGGTAAGTCGCGTCGACCGGAAATCTCGGGACACGGCTGAACATCGAATCACTAAAAGAGAAAGGCCATCACACATGCACTTTCGCACTACCTTCCTCTTATGTACTCCACTCAAAATACAGGAAACGAACGGTCTGGTGGGGACAGTCGAGGTTGCTTTCATTGCTGTACAGTTAACGCGACAAAAAGAAATTCGCCACAACGGATGATGTGCATTTCAGCCTCTCCGTTGTTTGGAGAGCGAGTTTCCATATTACCCGGGACTAAATATATTGTGAAATTTAAAATTTGGTCTCTAGCAAAACTCTCAAGTATTCGAGCAGCCCATATTAACGGCGGTTGTATTTAAAAAAAAACTTACGCTCAAAACTTGAGAGGCAACACCCACTATCCAGATATACCTCCGCCCGTAGACTAACTAGCGCCGCTCGAGCGAGTGGCTCGGATTAATTATAGGCGCGGAGCGTTGCCCGGAAGGACACCATTTTAAAGTGGCAGGAGGCCAGCGGCTTTCATCGGCCGCCGCAAACATTCGGCGGCCAGCGCTCAGCGACGCTTATGAAAGTCCAAGCCCCGCATTCGAGCGTTCGTGTCAAGTCCGCGGACGCCGTTTCAGGCGATGCCATCTACCAGCTCGCGTTTCAAACGTTACAACGGTGTTTTGGTTATGGCCGTACTCTACTATCTCATCTCCTTACACTCAGCCCTATATTGCAGTAAAAAGGCAGTAAGCACTCCTCTAGCGCACTCCGTGTTAGGGGCGGGGTATGCTGCTTTAAATTTACGGAATGCTTACTATTGCCAACGCAGGTATATTCCCACCGGAAAGCAGAATAACTTGATGGACATAGCAATGGAATAAAGCTTTTAAACACATCACCGGAGGCCCTCAGGTTAGCAAATCGAGGAATTTACGGTTAAAATTTTCTTAACTCCTGTAACTTCTCCTGTTTTGAAATGGAAATAGGTTTCCGCTTCCAACCGTGTGTTTTCCGTAGTTTTAGTGATGGAGGTCTACCCCAGGAGTTGTGAATGTATGAGGGGGTTGTGGCTCAGCAGAATCTAGGTCGCTTTCCAAAGGTTGCGAAGGTTCAGGCGGTCAAGTGTTCAGACTGTGAGCGAGCAGCTTCACACCTCTGGATCGTCGTCGTCTTTTTCATACACACAATTCACCGTAGTGAGCGAGCGTGGCTGTTACGCTGCAGTTACCTCCCGTAGAAAAAGGAGGCATCCTGCCGACTTGGGAGCACGCACGAGAGGCTGAACGTAGCACGGTTTGAGGGGGTCGATGTGCACTGTTTCACAGCCACAATAGCGCGCCTCATGGGGCGGCGAATGTGGTTCAGTAATGTAATTCACTGTAGGGTCCGGCAGATAACACGGCACGAGTATTATTGCTTTGAAAGGAGTTTTGTGAAGAGACCGGTAGCGGTTCACGGAACGCAAAGCAACGCGAGCGAGTCTGGGGTATAGGACGGAAGAGGACTGGTAGGGGCGCGAAGGTGCTTCTGGCGATTCTGATCATACATTGGAAGAGACGGGCCAGCTGGCGGCATTCCTCAGCATATGTCGCTGCTTGAGAAAGGATCAGAGATTCGGACACGTTAGGGCGGGCAATGCGGAAGCACGGTATCCATAGTAAAGGTAGGCTCGTGGTCGTGAAGAAGAAAAGAGGCTGAGAAGCCAGTTGTACTCTGTGCGGCAGTATTGTAAGCATACGTTACAAAGGCGGAAATGCAGTTCCGATTTCAGTGAGCAGAGGCAACATATATGGTCATCATGTCGCTCAATGTGCGATTGAAAAGTTCAATGATAACATTGGTTTGATGGTGATAGGCCGCTGTAGAGCGGTGAACGATGCGACGCTCGCGAAGTAGGACTTCGATGGTTAATGCGGCGAGTTGGGTGTGTTGGTACATATTTTTAAGAAAAAGCAGCGCAAAAAAAGACGCGAACAAAGACGGGACGACAATCCGTCGTCAGCGCCCGTCCTTGTCGTCTCGTCTTTGTCCACGTCTTTGTCAAGCGAGGAGGGATGCGATCCACGGGCTCTGGTGTTGTTCAAATGGCATGTCGGCAGTATCAAGGGAAGAGGATTAAGTGGTTACGAGAGATGTGGAGCCGAAGCCACAGGGTAGAGGAGAGCTGGATAGGGCATGGGCATCAGAATGTTTGCGGCAAGATCGATATCTAGACTACTTCAATGTCGTTTTCGTGTAAGCGCAACACCCAACGACCAAGACGGCCAGAGGGATATTGAGGCAGGACAACGAGCAAAGGGCATGATGATCGGTAACGACAGAGAGGGTGCTACCATAGATTTAAGGTCGGAACTTTCCAATAGCCCCAATGATCGCCAAGCATTCCATTTCCGTTACGGAATTACTCCGCTTGGCCTTAGTCAAAGTGCGGCTGGCCTACGCAACACGATGTTTGCGAAGCCAGGTTTCCGTTGTGCCAGGACGGTGCAGAGGCTCACGCCGCTGACATCAGTGTGACTTTCAGTAGGTTGGCTGGGGTCGAAATGGCCAAGGATCGGACGGGACACAAACAGCGCCGAGGCGTGGAGAACGCCGCATCAGAGGCTGGTGTCGAAGACTACAGGCTGCGGTCGCCGGCAACCAGCTCAGTCAAAGGACACAGGATGGAAGCGAAATCGCGCACGAAGCGGCGGAAATAAGAGCACAGGCGGATGAAGCCACGCAGCTCTTTCAGTGAGGTGGTCGAGGAAACTCGGCAACTCCACGCAGTTTTGCAGGATCAGAAAGGACGCCTTCTCTGGAGACGACGTGACCCAAGATGGTAAGCCACCGAACAGAGAAGCAGCACTTCTTCAAGTCCAGCTGCAAGCCAGCGTCGGTCAAACATTGCAGGACACGCTCGAGGCGGACCAGGTGGGACGATTAGCCTCGAGAAAAGGCGACCACATCGTCCAAGTAACAGAGATATGTGTGCCGCTTGAGTCCGCTGCGAATTGTGTCCATCTTGGCAGCAGGGACGGCATTGTGAGCACATCGCACCTTTGCTTACATCGCAGGCTGTCTACTTGCAGCACGTCTGTACCTTCTCCTAGCACCTCTACCAACACCCGTGCAGCTGCCTCGAAGCCCAGTTGCCTCGAGCTGACAAAGTAGACTGCACCAGATACCGACTACGCCCACTGTCTGCGCCTGCGCCCTGGTTTCCTTCACCACCGCCTCTACAGGCTTCCTGGCTAAAAGACCCTCCCCGCTGGACCCCTCTTCTTAGCAGCAGTGACGGCAGTTTGAGCACATCGCACTTTTGCTTACATCGAAGCCTGCCTAATTGCAACACATCTGTATCTTCTCCTAGCACCTCTACCAACACCCATGCAGCTGCCTCGAAGCCCAATTGATTCGAGCTGACAAAGCAGGCTGCACCAGATACCGACTACGCCCACTGTCTGCGCCTGCCGACTTACCTTTACCGACTTTCCTATAACCCACGGGAACTACGAAATACTGTCGTCGCAAAGCGGAAGTAGCGTCTTCTCCGTTATATACCGGCCTCCTAAAGGCAGCGTTTCTAATTTCATCGGCTCTCTTGGCGAATATCTGCAATGGATCACAGAAAAAGAAAAGCTTAATCTAGCTTTAGGCGGTGATATTGCCATAGACTTTCTATCTCAATCGGCAAATAAACGTCAGGTCGACTACTTATTGCACTGCAACCAATTTACTAATCTCATAAACAAACGCACACGACCGCAGGCAGCGACGGCAATTCACGTCTTCATTAGTAACTATCCGGTTGACTGTCTTCATTCAGGAGTCATTAATGCCCAGATAAGTGACCATCTACCTATATTCATGTTTCTAGATTCGTTTACTCCCCAAAACAACGCAAGTTCCCGCGTATAAAGCAGGCAACATAAATTTCCTTTCGGGCAGAATTTGCAGGCGTGGACTGGCATCTCGTGCTCAGCAAAAATGATCAAGAGGACGCACATGGTGCTGTCATTAATACATTTAAGTCTGTCCGTGTCCGGTTTTCCACTTGGGACTTACAAAAAACACCGCAAGCTCTGGATAACAAAAGAATGCCTTCAAATGAAAAAACAAAAACTTATCTTTACAACTGCTTTATCAAAAGCCGATCCCTCGATGACCTAGCGCGTTTTAAGGCGTATCGAAACCATGTCGCTTCTTTTCTTCGCCAAACAAAGCAAGAGTATATAGAAAAACAATTTAATCCAAAAGTAATTAAATGGAGTGACCGTGTATGATAAACAATAAATGAAGTTTTGAACCAAGTTCGAGACGCCAGCGGCATGCTTGAAGTCTTGGTTGATAACACACCAGCCGGTGGGAAGCTTTTGCAGAAAAATTTAATGATTTCCTCGCGCCACTGGTAGATGGCAACCACGCCCCCAAGAATATCAATTGCCTCGACTCGCGGGTTTCTTCCACGGCATTCTTGATGCCAACGGACGCCAGTGAAATCAAAACATGCCTTCTGACTCTTCGTAACAGCAGGTTATGATACACAGCCGATCTTAAACTCCAACCAATAAAATATGTAGCCGGTGTAATTAGCCAACTTTTAGAGCACATTTTTAATTCTTGCCTCGAACATGCCGTGTTTCCCTAACGATTTCAGATTGCCAAAGTAACCGTTGTTTATAAGGGTGGAGACAAAAATAACCTGTCAACTTATCGCCCAATTTATATCCTCCCCATTTTCTCGAAGTGTTTTTAAAAAAAGAAAATATTATACAGGCAAATGTCCAGTTTCTGCGAGAAATGTAACATCCTAACGACTAACCAGCATGGCTTCAGAAAAAACTTTTCAACAAAAACTGCGCTTCTAACCCAAAAGAACTTTTGAACAAAAACTATTCACTCTCGGCATTTTTATCGACTTTTCGAAAGGGTTTGATTACATCAATCACAACACAACGTTGGCGAAACTCGAACACTAGGGTTTTCGCGGAAAATTTCATCAAATGATTGCATCATACCTTAGTTGCCGTGTCCAACAAGTAACAGTGGACGAGTCATCAAATTTTATACGTCTGCCTTCTGGTGTGCCGCAAGGCGGTATATTGGGACCGCTTCTTTTCCTCCTTTATGTCAACGACATAGTCTGCCTAGGTAAACTTCGAACTTTTGTCATATACGCAGATGACACCACTCTATTCTTCCGAGCGGCACATGTGCGAGATCTTGAACAGAGAGCTACAGATTGTTTGCACCAACTTATCGAATGGTCTGAGTCGAACTCACTGATCATAAATAGAAAAAAAGCAAAGCTATACTTTTAGGCCTCGTAATAAGGATCCTGGTGTCTGACATATTTGCCTAAATATCGGTTCCTCATTTATTCACATAGTTCTTACCGTCAAAAACCTAGGAGTGTTTTTAATGAAAATTTATCATGGGATGAACACGTTGAAAAAGTCAGGGACAAATTCTCCAAGGTTTTTTCAAAGCATTTTAAGCAGATACTGTACAATGCACTGTTTTCTTCAGTTGCTAACTATTGCATTTTTGTCTGGGCACATCATTTAAAAATATTGTAACGTTCGGCCTCTGTTCGGCCTCTAAGGCCGAACAGAATTATTCCATCACTGAACGTGAGTGCTTAGCCCTAGTCTGGGCCATTACGAAGTTCCGCCCTTACTTGTATGGGCGGCCATTCACAGTAGTCACTGACCACCACGCCTTGTGTTGGCTTTCTACAATCAGAACCTACTGGCCGCCTTGGACGTTGGGCCTTGCGCCTTCAGGAGTACAATTTTTCAGTAGTTTATAAGTCTGGCCAGTTGCATCGAGACGCCGATTGCCTGTCCCGTCATCCAGTCGACCCGCCAAGCCAACCTGAATGTGACAATGACTATTTCGTGCTCTCTATTTCTGACTTTTCCAACATTTACCGAGAGCAACGCCAGGACCCTCAGCTTCGCGAAATTATCAATCGCCTCTGCGCCGATCGCCGTGACCCTGCCCTTCGTTTGTTTGTGCTCCGCGACGGCACCTTATACCGGCACAATATGCGACCTGATGGCCCTGACCTTCTACTAGTCGTCCCTCAGCACCTACGCAAAGCCGTCCTTGAACAGCTTCACGACGTTCCGACAGCGGGTCATCTAGGCGTCTCTCGCACATACGACAGTGTGCGCCGTCGGTTCTTTTGGCCAGGCCTCTACCGCACAGTCCGCCGATACGTGGCTGCTTGTGACTGCTGTCAAGACCGGAAAAAGCCATTAGTTTTACCAGCTGGACTTCTGCAGCCGATCGACATCCCCATAGACCCATTTTCTCGCGTCGGTCTGGACCTTCTAGGGCCTTTTCCGCTCTCCGCATCGGGGAACAATTGGATTGCGGTGGCCACTGATTACACCACGCGCTACGCGGTCACACGAGCAATACCAACCAGTTGTGCAACCGATGTCGCTGCTTTCCTCCTCAACGACGTTATACTCGTCCATGGAGCTCCCCGCCAACTGCTCACCGACCGTGGCCGTTGCTTTCTTGCGCGTATAGTCGACGAAATCCTACGGTTGTGCAACGTTCGTCATTCTTTCACGACTGCCTACCATCCACAGATGAACGGGCTTACCGAACGCCTTAACCGGACATTGACTGATATGCTGTCTATGTACGTGTCTGATGACCACTGCGACTGGGACATCACGCTGCCATTTGTGACATTTGCATACAATTCGTCGCGTCACAACACTTCCGGCTACTCCCCCTTCTATCTTCTATACGGCCGTGACCCTCTGCTTCCATTCGACAGCCTGCTCCCTCCAGTCGCCACTGCCAGCTCATATGCCCGTGACGCCATAGCCCGAGCTGACGTTGCCCGCGTTGTTGCTCGCAACCGAATCACAGCCTCCCAGCACTGCCAGAAACGTCGCTATGATTCCTGTCATCGCAACACCGAGTATTCTTGCGGCTCTCTCGTGCTGCTTTAGACCCCAGCTCGCCGCGTTGGCCTCTCGGAAAAACTTTTGCCCCGTTATACAGGCCCCTACCGTATTTTACGACAAGTGACTCCAGTGACATACCAAATTGCGCCCTTGCATCCCGCACGCCATACCTCCACACCTCGCACCGAGACGGTCCATGTTGCACGCCTCAAGCCGTACTACATGGAGCCTGGTTTGGACGCTAGTACGCACCGGGACGGTGCTTTTCAACCGGCGGGGTAGTGTTACATTAGGCGGTGCATGCATAAGGGAGGAAGAAGAAGAAGCTCTTGAGTTTTTGTGAAGAAGACGACGGTCGAGCAGTGTCGGCTGGTGCCTGCAGTAAACGCCTGTGGTTTTAAAGCCCTGTTTTCCATGTCCGCTCTCTGCAATCCCAAGCGGAACTACCCCGTAACAATATTAAACGGCTGCATTTACTTGAGAAGAAAATTGTTCGAAGTATTGTTAATGCTTCACGATTTGAACATACCGCACCAATTTTTGCATCGCTTGGCACACCCCCTTACCCCAAGTCTTTGAATATATAATGTTGAGACGCTATAAAACAAGTGTTGGACAAAATAATTCACTTATGGTGCACCTGTCGAACTTAAAAAGTAAAGAACTGAAGTACGCCACCCGTACTGGTATCGCGTGGATTGTGCCGAAAACTAGAATTATGGTCGCCAAAGCCTTTGCTACACTATTCCGTGCTCTTTAAATCATCATCATCAACCTGACTACGCCCACTGCAGGTAAAGGCCTCTACCATGTCTCTACAATTAACCCTGTCCTACGCCAGTTCCGGCCACCGTATCCCCGCAGACTTTTTAGACTCATCCACCCACCCTTCTGCCGCCCCCTGCAACGCTTGCCTTCTCTTGGAATCCACTACGTTACCCTTAAGGACCAGCGGTTATATTCCCTTCGCATTACATGCCCTGCCCAAGCCCATTTCTTCATCTTCCTTTCGACTAGGATGTAATTACCCCCGTTTCTTTCCTCACCCACTCCGCCCGCTTCCGATCTCTTAAAGGGTCAGTCTACTCACCGAGATGAGTGTATAAATAATGGCATATTCTGGTAGTTGGCACCCTATAACATCCATAACGAGGGGTCTGCGCCCGGTTTAGGCAGGAATTTATATTTTATTTCGGCGTTAAAAGTCGCGTAAAAAAGCATGGTGGCGACCCCAAACGTTCATTTTGTTCAAGAAAGTGGTAGTCTTTTTTTGTATAAGCATAAGTGAATATACTACGTACCATTTGTATGCCCCAATGTCAGAGAAACGCACGTTTTGTTCTAGTAAACTGTAGAAGGCGTACCGCTCGCTTTTTCTGTAAATCACATGAATATTTATAGCTACACGTACGCAAAACGCAGGCACATTCCCACTTTTAGTTCAGCGTATGCTAGCAGAGACGCCAAAATAAACTCAGCCTATAGTGGCGCCATCTGGTCGTCAGGACGGGAACCATTGCTGTAAACAAACCGACTCTCCACTTAAGCCTAGGAGCGGCAGAATCGTCACTCTAATTATTAAAATAAAGCAAATTTATCTCTTATATGTTTTCTTAGAGGCGAGATGAGACGAAGCGAAAGACAGGCGCCCCATTTATGGCCAGTGAACGCGCTGAAAAAGGCAGCAACAACGAGAATTCAGTCCGAAGCGAGAGGTCCGGCTTCGACGGGCGCCGCCATGTTTGTCGCCGCGCGGCGGAAATCCAGATGGTTGCCAGATGAGACTACCATCTCATACAGATGTGTTCCCACATTAATAAATTCTATTTTAAAATGTTCTACCGCACTCCTTGGCACCACAGCTGGCTAAACGGTAATTTGAGTGAAGAGCTATCGGTTGCCGCAAAGAAAATATGGTCGATAAAATTCAGTAGACTGACCCTTTAACGTTACACCTATCATATTTCTTTCCATAGCTCGCTGCGTTTCCTTAACTTAAGCTGAGGCCTGTCTTTTCGCCTCTATGTTTCTGCCCCATAGGTGGGTACCGGAAAGATACAGCGGTTGTGTACTTTTCTCTAGTGGGATATTGGTAAACTGCCATTCATGATCTGACAGAGCCTGCCATATGCGCTCCACCCCAGTTTTATTCTTCTAGTTATTTACCTGTCATGATCCGGATCTCTTTAAATAAGGCATCTAAATTTATGTACACTTAGGTACCGTTAGACATTCGTGTTGCTGAGATTTTTACTTAAGATTTGTATTTTTCCTGTGTCCTCACATGCGTTTTATTTCCATGTTCATGTATCTCAGTGGTACTGTTATGAATGTATGCCACATGCTGTATGCCATTCTGGTGCTGCTGTCAAGTCACTGTAGGTTGCATCGACCTCTGTCAAGCCTTTTCTCTGCATTTTTTTGTCGGCGCACCCAACATAAACATGATGAATAAATTGAATTCAATCATGGGCTCGGATGTGGCCGGCGCATTGCACACGCCAAACGGCATGACGCTAAATTCGTAGAGGCCGTCGAGCGTAACAACAGCTGGCTTTTGCCGGTCAGCAGCAGCCATGGGCAACTACCTGCCAGTAGTGGGTGCGCAGGTGGAGTGAGGAAAAGAATTTTGCGCCTTACAGGCAGTCGAGGGCGACATCAATATGGGAAAGTGGATACACATGCTTTCGCGTAACCTTGTGGAGTCGATGCTAACCAACGCAAAAGCAGATGGATCCATCCTTCTTCCTCACGAAAACAACGAGGGAAGCTCAGGGGCTGTGGAAAGGCAAGATGACGCCACGCTGAAGCATGTCATCCATTTCTTTGGTAATTACGTTGCGTTCAGGGGCCGACACGCGATACGGACGCTGGCGACACAGGGCATGAGAGGCGGTTTTGATGCAGTGAGTGACGACGGAAGTGCGGCCAAGCGAGGAGTGCAGGAAGTCGAAGGACTGACGGAAACGCTGAAGTAATGCGAGCTGCTTGAGCGCGTTGGGCTGGGGAAAGGCTGCCATAGTCGTGTACAAAATTCCGTGTTCCGTCTGCCCGGCGTCGTACATAGGGGAAACGAAGAACTTCGCGGAAAAGATGAGCCAACAAGAAGCGGACGTCCGTCACATGTATCTTCAACGCAGCGCCGTGGCCGAACACTGCGAAGGGTGCGACCACCCAATTGACTTCGACAGCTCCATTGTATTGGAAACGGAAGCTAACCCACGCAGGAGGCTTCTACTCGAGTCATGGCACATTCAGCAAACACGAGGGAATGTTAATCGTTCCCTGGGGACACTCCCCTCGTCCTACGTCCATGGGCTGCGGCCATTGACCCGGAGGTCCTGCACGCAGGGGCTTAAAAAGCCAAGCTGAGCTCGCCCGTAGTCACACCGTGAAGAAGGGGCCGAGCCGGTCCCGAAACGTCGTGGTTTTCCTGTATTTTACTTGGTTGGCGTCACTTACCTTCTCCTAACAAATGGAGTCTGTGTTAGGCGCAGCACTACACGAATCAATGGCATCTATCTGGAGTGGGGCCGGATCTTCATAGGCGGAGTATGTAAGAACGTGATCGACTGATTCGATTAGTCGTGGACATTCGCCATGTAGAAGCGTGTATGAGCACGAACAGGGTTCGTAACGTGAACTTCGCTGTGGCCATCGCATATAGTCAGAAGAACCAACGGAAGAAGGAAACAGTGGCTACGGGCGGCAGCATCAGTCGAAATGAAGAGAACAGTAGAATCAGAAAGCTACATAGGTTCGCATTAAAACATACAGCAGCATGATTATAATCACTCCCTCAGTCACAAAAGAAGTACAATAGGCAAGGAACATACATAGTACTAGTTTACGATGACTAACCCAATGGTTGATAATATAAACACACGCTCAATATTAGTAGCAAAAATAATTGTGTAGAGTAGACAATGAAACATGTAAAACATCAATATTCTCTGAGATTAGTGCATTGAGCATGGCAGGCAGGGTGTAAGCAATCGTTTGCTTACCATAATTAGTTCGCGTGTGTGTTAGCTACCAGTATTCCGGACATCGCGTTTGGAAGTGAAGTAGATTTTGTTTGAGATTGGCTGTTGAACGGATGGCAAAATTATTCGATTTGCATTCTTCAATGTATGCGTGTACTAACATGTAGTTGTAGAAATTATGCACTTTCAATATATTAAGCTCTTGGAACAAAGGTTCATTTGGGAAATCCCAGTTCACATCGCATATCGCGCGCAGAAATGTTTTCTGCGCGCGATATGCGAGGACCAGGGCTGTAGAGAAGGCAGAGATGTCAGTACCGTCAGCGACCAGCATTTTACCGACTCGGGGAGAGGTGTAGCACACAGGGAAACAGAGAACAGACAATTCAATACTGGCATGGGCGCTGTCGATGTTCGCATGGTGAATGGTGAGAAAGTCGGAGCTTAGAATGACATCGTGAGAGCAGCAGAACAGCGCCTCAGCAAGTTTAATCCTGGATGCCGCACACAAGGCCGAGCGTCCTTATTTAGACTGAGCTGAGCTCACGCTATAAAAAGCAGCTCGAGTTCAAAGTAAGGGATGCAAGATTAATGCAGAGATGGCATTGCAGTACGTCTCACGTCTCAAATGCATCTAGTCAAACTCTAAGGGAGGTAAAGTTTCTCATACAAGCAGCACTGCTGTTTACATATGTCCCATCCGTTTCCCTAGGAGTTCCTCGCCCCCAGCCTTCCTGGCGCCTAAGGAGGCCCCGGCGGCCCCTGCTGCCCCGGAGATCGCCGCAGCCCCGGAGATCGGCCCGGAGTCGCACCCGGAGTCCCCCGCCCTCGGCCCTGAGTCCCCCGACGCCAACGCGACCACCCGGGAGGCTACCGCCGCCGCCACCACCGCCGCCGCCCGGGAGGCCTCCGCCGCCGCCCGGGAGGCCATCGCCGCCGTCACCACCGCCGCTACCACCGCCGCCGCCGCAACCACCGCCGCCGCCCTGAAGACCACCGCCACCACCGCCCGGGAGGCCATCGCCGCCGTCACCACCGCCGCTACCACCGCCGCCGACCATGAGGCCACCGCCGTCGCCACCGCCGCCGCCGCAACCACCGCCGCCTCCCGGAAGGCCACCGCTGCCGGAACCACCGCCGCCGCCAGGGAGGCCATTGCCGCCGCTACCACCGCCGCCGCCCGGGAGGCCACCGCCACCACCGCCCGGGAGGCCACCCCCGCCGTCACCACCGCCGCCACCCGGGAGGCCACCGCCAGCACCACCCGGGAGGCCACCGCCGCCGCCCGGGAGGGCACCGCCGCCGCAACCACCGCCGCCACCCGGGAGGCCACCGCCACCACCGCCCGGGAGGCCATCGCCGCCGCCCGGGAGGCCACCGCCGCTGCTACCACCGCCGCCGCCCGGGAGGCCACCGCCACCACCGCCCGGGAGGCCACCGCCGCCGCCCGGGAGGGCACCGCCGCCGCTACCACCGCCGCCGCCCGGGAGGCCACCGCCACCACCGCCCGGGAGGGCACCGCCGCCGCTACCACCGCCGCCGCCCGGGAGGCCACCGCCAACACCGCCCGGGAGGCCACCGCCGCCGTCACCACCGCCGCCACCCGGGAGGCCACCGCCAGCACCACCCGGGAGGCCACCGCCGCCGCCCGGGAGGGCACCGCCACCACCGCCCGGGAGGCCACCGCCGCCGCCCGGGAGGGCACCGCCGCCGCTACCACCGCCGCCGCCCGGGAAGCCACCGCCACCACCGCCCGGGAGGCCACCGCCGCCGTCACCACCGCCGCCACCCGGGAGGCCACCGCCAGCACCACCCGGGAGGCCACCGCCACCACCGCCCGGGAGGGCACCGCCGCCGCTACCACCGCCGCCGCCCGGGAGGCCACCGCCACCACCGCCCGGGAGGCCACCGCCGCCGCCCGGGAGGGCACCGCCGCCGCTACCACCGCCGCCGCCCGGGAGGCCACCGCCACCACCGCCCGGGAGGCCACCGCCGCCGTCACCACCGCCGCCACCCGGGAGGCCACCGCCAGCACCACCCGGGAGGCCACCGCCGCCGCCCGGGAGGGCACCGCCGCCGCAACCACCGCCGCCACCCGGGAGGCCACCGCCACCACCGCCCGGGAGGCCACCGCCGCCGCCCGGGAGGGCACCGCCGCCGCAACCACCGCCGCCACCCGGGAGGCCACCGCCACCACCGCCCGGGAGGCCATCGCCGCCGCCCGGGAGGGCACCGCCGCTGCTACCACCGCCGCCGCCCGGGAGGCCACCGCCACCACCGCCCGGGAGGGCACCGCCGCTGCTACCACCGCCGCCGCCCGGGAGGCCACCGCCACCACCGCCCGGGAGGGCACCGCCGCCGCCCGGGAGGCCACCGCCACCACCGCCCGGGAGGGCACCGCCGCCGCTACCACCGCCGCCGCCCGGGAGGCCACCGCCAACACCGCCCGGGAGGCCACCGCCGCCGTCACCACCGCCGCCACCCGGGAGGCCACCGCCAGCACCACCCGGGAGGCCACCGCCGCCGCCCGGGAGGGCACCGCCACCACCGCCCGGGAGGCCACCGCCGCCGCCCGGGAGGGCACCGCCGCCGCTACCACCGCCGCCGCCCGGGAAGCCACCGCCACCACCGCCCGGGAGGCCACCGCCACCACCGCCCGGGAGGCCACCGCCGCCGTCACCACCGCCGCCACCAGGGAGGCCACCGCCAGCACCACCCGGGAGGCCACCGCCGCCGCCCGGGAGGCCACCGCCGCCGCCCGGGAGGGCACCGCCACCACCGCCCGGGAGGGCACCGCCGCCGCTACCACCGCCGCCGCCCGGGAGGCCACCGCCACCACCGCCCGGGAGGGCACCGCCGCCGCTACCACCGCCGCCGCCCGGGAGGCAACCGCCAACACCGCCCGGGAGGCCACCGCCGCCGTCACCACCGCCGCCACCCGGGAGGCCACCGCCAGCACCACCCGGGAGGCCACCGCCAGCACCACCCGGGAGGCCACCGCCGCCGCCCGGGAGGGCACCGCCACCACCGCCCGGGAGGCCACCGCCGCCGCCCGGGAGGGCACCGCCGCCGCCCGGGAGGGCACCGCCGCCGCTACCACCGCCGCCGCCCGGGAAGCCACCGCCACCACCGCCCGGGAGGCCACCGCCACCACCGCCCGGGAGGCCACCGCCGCCGTCACCACCGCCGCCACCCGGGAGGCCACCGCCAGCACCACCCGGGAGGCCACCGCCACCACCGCCCGGGAGGGCACCGCCGCCGCTACCGCCGCCGCCCGGGAGGCCACCGCCACCACCGCCCGGGAGGCCACCGCCGCCGCCCGGGAGGGCACCGCCGCCGCTACCACCGCCGCCGCCCGGGAGGCCACCGCCACCACCGCCCGGGAGGCCACCGCCGCCCGGGAGGGCACCGCCGCCGCTACCACCGCCGCCGCCCGGGAGGCCACCGCCACCACCGCCCGGGAGGCCACCGCCGCCGTCACCACCGCCGCCACCCGGGAGGCCACCGCCAGCACCACCCGGGAGGCCACCGCCGCCGCCCGGGAGGGCACCGCCGCCGCAACCACCGCCGCCACCCGGGAGGCCACCGCCACCACCGCCCGGGAGGCCATCGCCGCCGCCCGGGAGGGCACCGCCGCTGCTACCACCGCTGCCGCCCGGGAGGCCACCGCCACCACCGCCCGGGAGGGCACCGCCGCCGCCGCCCGGGAGGCCACCGCCGCCGCCCGGGAGGGCACCGCCGCCGCTACCACCACCGCCCGGGAGGCCATCGCCGCCGTCACCACCGCCGCTACCACCGCCGCCGACCATGAGGCCACCGCCGTCGCCACCGCCGCCGCCGCAACCACCGCCGCCTCCCGGGAGGCCACCGCTGCCGGAACCACCGCCGCCGCCAGGGAGGCCATTGCCGCCGCTACCACCGCCGCCGCCCGGGAGGCCACCGCCACCACCGCCCGGGAGGCCACCGCCGCCGCAACCACCGCCGCCACCCGGGAGGCCACCGCCAGCACCACCCGGGAGGCCACCGCCGCCGCCCGGGAGGGCACCGCCGCCGCAACCACCGCCGCCACCCGGGAGGCCACCGCCACCACCACCCGGGAGGCCACCGCCGCCGGAACCACCGCCGCCGCCCGGGAGGCCACCGCCACCACCACCCGGGAGGCCACCGCCGCCGTCACCGCCGCCACAGCCACCGCTGCCGCTCGGGAGGCCACCGCCGCCGCCCGGGAGGCCACCACCCGTGCTGCACCGGCTGTCCCGGCGCCTCCACCGCGGATCAGAAGGCGGCCGGAGAAGCTAAACAGAGAGGCCGCCGCCCGGGAGGCCCACGCCGCCGCAACCACCGCCGCCGCCGCCGCCCGGCAGGCCACCACCGCCGCAACCACCACCGCCGCCCGGCAGGCAACCACCGCCAACACCGCCGCCGCCGGCAGGGAGGCTACCGCCGCTGCCACCACCACCGCCGACCGGGAGGCCACCACCCGTGCTGCTCCGGCTGCCTCGGCGCCTCCACCGCCGGTGCGCAGAAGCCAGCGCATCAGAAGGCCGCCGGAGAGGCTAAACGGAGTAGCCGCCGCCCGGGAGGCTACCACCGCCCCCACCGCCACCGCCGCCCGGGAGGCTACCGCCCCCGCCACCGCCGCCGCCGCCCGGGAGGCTACCGCCGCTGACACCACCGCCGGCGCCCGGGAGGCCACCACCCGTGCTGCAGCTGCTGCCCCGGCACCTAAACCGCCGGTGCGCAGATGCAAGCGGATCAGAAGGCCGCCGGAGAGGCTAACCGGAGAGGCCGCCGCCCCCACCGCCGCCGCCGCCCGGGAGGCTACCACCCCCGCCACCGCCGCCGCCGCCCGGGAGGCTGTCGCCGCTGCCACCACCGCCGCGTCCCGGGAGACCACCACCCCTGCTGCACCGGCTGCCCTAGCGCATCCGCCGCCGGTGCGCAGAAGCCAGCGGATCAGAAAGCCGCCGGAGAGGCTAACCTATTATTAAAATGGCACTGTCGATCGGCCAGAACGGTATCTCGTGGAGTTGGCAGCGCATGGCGCTCCCGCAGTTAGCAGTGCCAATCGGATGGCTGGATGTTGGCGCTTGAAACGTGATGGTATCGCAGCTGTGTACGCAGTCTTTTCTTTGCGCTGTCGTCACAAAAATCTGAAGACGTCAAGCACATCGCACGCTTCCACTGCTGTATTTCTGTTGCAGCCAATTTGCGTAAACGGTTTTGTTCCACAAAATTGGGAAGCAGCCCACCGAGTGCGTTATAATGTGCTTAAAATTCACACCTTTCTGAGAACGCTAGCGGTCGCTCTTCAGAACAAGGCCCCTTGCGATCATGCTGTGTCGGGGTGGCGATAGAGCTGAAGTGCCGTGGGCCTTGAAGCAACTTTACTGGACAAAAGAAAGGCCCTATGGATGGTCTCCTACTCATCGAGGATTTCTGTCCCGCGGTGAGCGGTCCACAAACCAGCCTCTCAGAAGTAATAAGTGGGATGGGGAGGGGGGACTTAGGGGGATGCATCAAATAAAAGAGCATAGAATTTATTGATGTTCACTGCATCAGACCTCCTGAACGTCGCTGAATATTTTTTAAGCTGTCATGTTCATTTTTTAAACGCATTTCGCTCGCTGGAAGGACGGATGTGATCTTGCAACAAAATAACCAAGTTTAGTAGGCAAGCGAAGCCAAATCGATAAACTATGTATTACAGCACAGCACAATAGCGAGAAATGGCACACGCAGATCTAAGAAGTAAATTCCCCGGAGCCAAGAAATACGACAAATACAAGTTCTCCTCGTTTCTGCTCAGGTCACTCCGATTAGTCGTTCTGGGATACCCGGAAGCCCTACCCGTTACTCGGTTTGTCAGGATAGCACTGGCCCCACTGAGTGTTCCTAAACGTACTAAAATCTCTGCACACTCCGCACTATTTTTGGTAGACTTGAATCATACAGAAAGCAGGCGACACAAACTCAATACATTAACTCCATGAAGGTCTTGTTTGGAAGCAGGACAGCAGCGCGGCGTGGCTCTCCTGGTAGGGAGAGGCGAAATCATCGGTCATGTGATAAGCGCTTAGCGCAGAAAAACGCTGTTCGCTTGTTTTACTATTTCACTTTCTGCAATGGTATGGACTTCATCTTCGAGGAAAGAAGGAACTCAATACTGCAATGTTGTAGAGTGCCTCAAATGTTCTGAGAACCAACGGTCGAGAACCGCCCGTGCAGTAGCACCTTCTCCAAGGCAGGGGGCACGAGGAGAAGCTCAGCTAAGCATTGATATAAAATGTCCGGAATTTCTGTTAAGTGGCGCATTTTAGATCGCATTGGCCGGTCTGTCATACTTACAAATGGGATGCGCCCTAATGGAACGCGTGAGTGAAATCGCAACGCCTTACAGTGCGCTTTTCGGTTCCTCCATGCCCGTTAGCCACATTGCATAAGCGAAACATGTGCAATTCCCAACTCGTGAGCATGCCATGCAGCTGGAACTGCACGCCCGATAAGCGTGCAGCGTTAGCCATTGATCTTAGCGCACAGCACGTCGAAATCGAGGTGATAGTGTATGCAATAAACAGTTGGCAGTTTCTTATTCGCAATGAAAGAGCGTTTACGGTCACGAAAGGTGAGGAATAATTCACCCATCTCGAAGTTTTTGCAGCAGATAACGTAATTGCTAACTTCTTACACAGAGCGTGCTTGCTTGCCATACACGACCTGGAGGAAGGCGGCTCAAGTGACTCAAAAATAGCGTCGTTACGGAGGTCTGTTTCTGTGGTCAGCGTGTGCACACTCACACGTTCCTTTGTATAATGCGACTGACTCGCGCTTATTTGTTGATGGGGCAAGCTCTTATAATCAGCCAGTCTTTCGTTGTTCGAGGGCGTAATGAAATAAACGGGAGAAAGGGAAGAGATCGCTGGAATAGTATTGAAATTCAGCCGGCGTGAGAACCGAGCGATGAACAGTCGACGCGTGTTTTGGAGAAAATTTCGACTCAGTGACGCCGACTCAGAGCGGTAGAATTACAAAACTAGAAGCACAATTCTGCGTGTCTTCTCCAAGAGGTAAACAACAACTAGCGACCGTCAAGCTTCTTGAATAGAAAATAAGCAAACTAAAATGTTTGCTAGCGGTCACTGTCGCCTGAGCTAAACTTTTAAAAAGGGGTCCAGCCACTTAGTGAAGGCAGGACCCGAAGAAGGGGGCTGCCCTCCGTCTTCTTCCCCTCCCGCCCTCCCAGAAAAAAAAAACAAAAAAGAGCCGCAAACTCAGCACTCACACTTGACGGCTATTCCCCGTTGCACGATGGGCTACTTAACAAATGACCCAGCTATATTCAGCCAAAAATTTTAAATACACCCCGGCAAGTTAAATGGTGTAAATTTTTAATGCCTTGTTGACCATCGTATGTAATTTATAAGAGTACTGCTGTATTCTCTTCAATAGAATCATTACAAAATTGACAAAAATTAACATTAGCTATTGCGTTTGCGGCGATGATTCCTAAGCCAAAATGTAGAGCGTGCCAAAAAAATGCCTAATTCTACAGTTTTAATTCATGTGTTCCGTAGATTATCTGTTCCCCCTTTGAAAAAGAAAAACACGCCAAATACGAAAAACGCCAATGTGACCATGCCTTGCGCGTAGCGATATCTGCGCTCTCCAACGCGGAATTCGTGAACACAGTCGCGTTCGATGATGGCGCGAATATTTGGTTTAGGCTTATCGGGGTTTAACGTCCCAAAGCCGGGACGTTAAACCGGTTTTGTGGTAGGCTGCTCACCTGCCCACCGAGCAGCCCGTCCGCGGTGCCAGGCAGCAGCTCAATTATTCGTGAGAGGCTGCTCGAGAAGAGCAACCTGGATCGCAACCCAACCCAAGCAACCCAAGTCCTCCCGATGGCAGCACCTGCCATAGAAGGGTAGCGGCGTACCGCTTGACCGCTGCACCACTGTTCCAGGAGATGACTTCCAGAGATCTTTGAATGTCGAGAATGACCAATGCCGCCTATACGGACGTTAACCCATTATCGCTGTCCGAACAACTACCATCCGTCAACACTGGATCTGAACACCGGAACCGAAGAGAAAAACCGAACTGCTAGAGCAGCTAACTCGCATGTGACCTAACTACACAAATGGATCATATTTTTTTTTGTCACTACGCAGGCTTCTACCACTGAAAGCGCCGATTTTTCTCCGGCACAGAATATAGATGAATCGGCCGACCGACTACTAGGTTTGGTTGGTTTTATGGGGTTTAACGTCCCAAAGCGACTGAGGCTATGAGAGACGCCGTAGTGAAGGGCTCCGGAAATTTCGACCACCTGGGGTTCTTTAACGTGCACTGACATCGCACAGTACACGGGCCTCTAGAATTTCTCCTCCAAAGAAATTCCAGCCGCCGCGGCCGGGATCGAACCCGCGTCTTTCGGGTCAGCAGCCGAGCACCATAGCCACTGAGCCACCGCGGCGGCCGACTACTAGGAACTCTGCTTTGTTTCTGTCTGCTTATAGCTACCAGGAACTGGCACGCGCGCTGTTGTCTCCACTGAATGTGGCGGGGTCGCACGAGTTAATTTTAATTTTGCTGCCAGCCCTCATTTCATGTTTTCACCTTTTGTCATTCGTGGCCCGATCGAAAGCAGCTTCGTTCAATCCGCGTTTGAGAGCATTACAGTAGCGGCGCGCAGCACGCGACCACTTGAGATTCTTCTCACATTCCCGTGCTTTCTTTTCAACGCAGGAAATAAAACTAGCCTCTAGCACACATCCACAAGGGTACTGATGAATTAGAACTTTTTTGGCGCGCTCTACATTTCGGTGCCAGAAGTTTCGCCGAGAACGCAATAGCTGAAACGTTGTTTTTTTTTTTCACTCTTTAATTGTGTGGTTCGCCAAAATACAAAAATAGAGTAACTGCCTTCAATGGTCAGTAATATGGTTTAATTTTCCTCCACCTATATTTCCATGGTATATTTTAATATTTCGCTGAATATAGCGGGGCAACTGGTATTGTGGCCTAGCCTTGGAGCCTTGTCAGGGCAGAAACGGGAGGCCTCGGAAAAGCACAGCGCGCACACAGCCAGCCTGAACAGATAACTCTATCTTCGATTAAAAAAACAAAAACATGCGGGAGTGTTCATAGCCGTCACCATTCCGCTTCTTTCGCACACTTCCGGGTACAGTCAGAATCAACTCTCGCTGGGTTGTCGCGGCCGTCGGTTCCGTGAATTGTCACACCCCTCCCTCCGTTATGAAGTTTGCTGCATGCACAGCACTGGGGCGAGAACTGTGCCTAGTAGTTCACGGGTTGCGTACCAGAGCTGACTGGCGAAGACGGGGGTGAGAATTGGTAGCTCTTGGCTACTGACACTCCAAGGCTTTTTTTAGAGTAAAGTGAAAGAGTGCAACGGCACAAGGAGAAAGAAATGACAACACAGCGCTGTGTTAGGGCTTTTCTTTTTTTTCGCCCTTGTGTCCTTGCGCTGTTTCTCCATGTCAGACCAACTTGCCCCTCAGGTCACGTTGCTTTATGGAGGATTCGGAGCTTAATTAACGGTAAAGTGGAGACATGTGCTTTTTTTTCTTGTCTGCTGCACGAAAAAGCCCCTAGTCGTCTGAAAAGATACCACGCGCACTCAGCTGTCGAAGGCGGTCCGTACGCATGTTCCCAGCGTTCCGTCCTCGAGCTGCACCTGCCAGTAGTGCGCACATTTCTTGCGCTTGCGGCATACTTAAAGGAATGTAGTTGTTTCTAACTGCATTAACAGAGAAGGGATCAAGAGACGTTGAATACAGACGACCTAAATACTCATGAAATTCCTGCAACGGCGCAGGAACGGTATAAACATTACCAAAGTCCTGAACTCTCTGTGGCGGAAAATTAGAATGACTGTGAACTGAAAAGCAGAATTATGTGCGAGGCAAGAATGAATACTTCAGAATGCACCGCTCGTTATATTTGGAACTATGTTATGAATATAGTGTGAATTGTCCTTTTTCTCCACGAGGTAGCTTCGCCACTGGGCTCGCGAGTCAAAGAAGAACCCAGCTTTTCAGTTGCCTTGGGCCAAGGCATGCGGCAAGCAAGTGCCAAGAATCTGGCTATGGATGGCGAAAGAAGGCGGTACGGTTCGTTAAAAAAGAGAGGACACTGAAACAGTTGAGAGGAGTAGGCAAAGGAAAGAATGGCAAACTGGCACAGAACTGCGGCGCTTGGAACATGGTATAGTGACGGCATCGCAATGACAGTGGCTGTGCGCATTAATGTATTTGAGGCTTTTCTTCACCAGATTATGGCACGCACATATAGAACGTTGCCTTACGTAAATTGTCGACGTATCCGTTGTTTCGCTATTTTCGAGTGCTGTCTGCGTTTCCTTTCTTTTTTTGGGGGGATGGGGAGGTGGGAGGGGGGCAAGGGGGCACTTGGCTATTGTTTTCCTGACAGTTTGAGATAGCATTATAATGGTAATGATATTACTTTTAGAATCTTCCTGAGGGCATGAACTCCTCCTTCGCGTTATATTCGTAGTAGGCTCATTATGAACAATCTGTTTAAAATGCAGTGTAACCGCTGTACTTTTCCTAGAGTGCACAAAATTCTTGTAATATATGTTCATGTGCCGTTTATTTGTTCCTGAAAATGGTGTTAATGTAAAGTTGCATCCAGAGGGCAGACAATACCAAGGCAGGAGAGGATCAGGTTTCCGATAAATATTAGGAAATGCGTCAATTACGTGCAATTATTGGCGTTTCCCATCAAAACGGAGAAGTGGTCTGATTGTTTGGGGCTAGTTGGTAAACAGTGTTCGAGATGGACATTTTGAAACTATTGGATAACAGATATGTTTCGGCAATGAACGGATTTTTAGAACGTATGAGCGCTTGAGCATAGTTCTTCTGTCTGCAAGTGGTGGTTTATTAGTTTCTACGTTCAGACTGTTTATGGGTGACGTCCTGTATGCACCAGTTGAAAGACGCAGACCTAAACTGTGTACTGGGTGCAGTCTTTTCAAGTATGCCCTCCTTGCTGAACCATACACTATGCAACCATAGTGTAAGCAGCAGCGTACAACAGAACGATAAATTTGCGAAATGCATGCCCTATCAGAACCCCAGTGTTTGCGTGAAAGGACGTTAAGTTTGTTCAGAGATTGGGAAACTTTCTTTTGTTGCGGAAGCAACACTAAGCTAGGTGTAAGGGATCGTTAGTGTACGCGGGGTCATCGGAACGCGGCTGGGGGTGCTCAAAGCGAAGCGTCTCCTTTCTTGGAACGCGGCCGCTCGCGAACGCGCCGGCAAGTACGGGTGTCCCCCCACCCGCGGTACCGATTCGCACACGTGCTGGCACGGATGTGTATTTGTGTTTGTTTTATTTTTTTTGTGGTGGAGAGAGTGCTCTACCTTACGGAAACTGGAGGGCTGGCCATGCCCTGGATGAACCAATGATGTTAAGACCGCAACATGATTGGAAGCTGCGGAATGTGGGCCGGGCCTTTAAGGTTTTAAAACCGGGCCCCAGAGCTGGAAGCGAGGTTCTGCGCTGTGGGATGCTATGCATCGTCGGCTATGCCGAGTAGGGGCCTCCCCTAGTATTAGCCAGATCCACCTTTTGGTTGTTTGTCTCTTTGCCGTTGTATTTAACTTGTATATTCTGTAAATATTTGTATATAAATCTCCAGTTATTGCCTTTTTCATCCCTGCGTGTCAACTCATCACGATACCGTCTCTGACGGGGCACCTCCGGTGCAGAGATCAAGCTTCAGTCTTCCAGTTGGAACCAACCGTCTCTGACGGGGCACCCCTGGTGCAAGGAAGACGAAAGAACCAGTGAAACGTTACTGGCGCAGTCGACGAGGATCCTGCGGCCATCGGAAGACGGCGCAGGAAGAAGCTTGAACGCAGGGAGAAAGGCGACAGTCAGGCAACAGCAGCGTTCGAGAAAGGACCTGCGGAGAGACGGCGGCAAGGACGCAAGGACCACGGCAGTAGTCCAGCGACGCGAGACTGCATCCGGTCAAGAAACGCAGCGCGTCGAGAACTCGACGGTCACCGGCGGGTCGCAGCAAGTGACGACAGTGGGCACAGGACCAGCGGCGTACGGCAGTTCATCGCAGCGTCCGGTGAAAGTGGCGGTGGACTGCGACGCCAAGGAGCTGGCAATGCGGATCGACGCATCGAAACTGTGAGTTTCCTTCGTCGCATTGTTAGCGTCCCTGTGCATGTATTCGAGCTGGTAGGACAGTTGAGAGATACAGACGGCGGTATGGAGAGTTATCCATGCCGGCCCTCACTCGATATGAGGTACCAGGTTGAGTTAGCGAAGGAGCGCTTAGCGGACCTTCAGGCTCAACTTGCGAAAGTAAATGGCGGAAAGGCGCTGCTTCGCGAGGAAGAACCTCAGGATGTTAAGTATGTCTTGAAGGTTATAGAAGCAAGACGCCAGCAGGTAGAGCTCGAGATCTCTCAGATCAAGGAGAGTAGAAGAGCCAGTCAATCAGCCACGGAGAACTGCTCCGAGTCCCGAGAGATGAGGCCGCCTGTGCTGAAAGACAAAGCCACCACCACCCGGGAGGCCACCGCCGCCGGAACCACCGCCGCCGCCCGGGAGGCCACCGCCACCACCACCCGGGAGGCCACCGCCGCCGTCACCGCCGCCACAGCCACCGCTGCCGCTCGGGAGGCCACCGCCGCCGCCCGGGAGGCCACCACCCGTGCTGCACCGGCTGTCCCGGCGCCTCCACCGCGGATCAGAAGGCGGCCGGAGAAGCTAAACAGAGAGGCCGCCGCCCGGGAGGCCCACGCCGCCGCAACCACCGCCGCCGCCGCCGCCCGGCAGGCCACCACCGCCGCAACCACCACCGCCGCCCGGCAGGCAACCACCGCCAACACCGCCGCCGCCGGCAGGGAGGCTACCGCCGCTGCCACCACCACCGCCGACCGGGAGGCCACCACCCGTGCTGCTCCGGCTGCCTCGGCGCCTCCACCGCCGGTGCGCAGAAGCCAGCGCATCAGAAGGCCGCCGGAGAGGCTAAACGGAGTAGCCGCCGCCCGGGAGGCTACCACCGCCCCCACCGCCACCGCCGCCCGGGAGGCTACCGCCCCCGCCACCGCCGCCGCCGCCCGGGAGGCTACCGCCGCTGACACCACCGCCGGCGCCCGGGAGGCCACCACCCGTGCTGCAGCTGCTGCCCCGGCACCTAAACCGCCGGTGCGCAGATGCAAGCGGATCAGAAGGCCGCCGGAGAGGCTAACCGGAGAGGCCGCCGCCCCCACCGCCGCCGCCGCCCGGGAGGCTACCACCCCCGCCACCGCCGCCGCCGCCCGGGAGGCTGTCGCCGCTGCCACCACCGCCGCGTCCCGGGAGACCACCACCCCTGCTGCACCGGCTGCCCTAGCGCATCCGCCGCCGGTGCGCAGAAGCCAGCGGATCAGAAAGCCGCCGGAGAGGCTAACCTATTATTAAAATGGCACTGTCGATCGGCCAGAACGGTATCTCGTGGAGTTGGCAGCGCATGGCGCTCCCGCAGTTAGCAGTGCCAATCGGATGGCTGGATGTTGGCGCTTGAAACGTGATGGTATCGCAGCTGTGTACGCAGTCTTTTCTTTGCGCTGTCGTCACAAAAATCTGAAGACGTCAAGCACATCGCACGCTTCCACTGCTGTATTTCTGTTGCAGCCAATTTGCGTAAACGGTTTTGTTCCACAAAATTGGGAAGCAGCCCACCGAGTGCGTTATAATGTGCTTAAAATTCACACCTTTCTGAGAACGCTAGCGGTCGCTCTTCAGAACAAGGCCCCTTGCGATCATGCTGTGTCGGGGTGGCGATAGAGCTGAAGTGCCGTGGGCCTTGAAGCAACTTTACTGGACAAAAGAAAGGCCCTATGGATGGTCTCCTACTCATCGAGGATTTCTGTCCCGCGGTGAGCGGTCCACAAACCAGCCTCTCAGAAGTAATAAGTGGGATGGGGAGGGGGGACTTAGGGGGATGCATCAAATAAAAGAGCATAGAATTTATTGATGTTCACTGCATCAGACCTCCTGAACGTCGCTGAATATTTTTTAAGCTGTCATGTTCATTTTTTAAACGCATTTCGCTCGCTGGAAGGACGGATGTGATCTTGCAACAAAATAACCAAGTTTAGTAGGCAAGCGAAGCCAAATCGATAAACTATGTATTACAGCACAGCACAATAGCGAGAAATGGCACACGCAGATCTAAGAAGTAAATTCCCCGGAGCCAAGAAATACGACAAATACAAGTTCTCCTCGTTTCTGCTCAGGTCACTCCGATTAGTCGTTCTGGGATACCCGGAAGCCCTACCCGTTACTCGGTTTGTCAGGATAGCACTGGCCCCACTGAGTGTTCCTAAACGTACTAAAATCTCTGCACACTCCGCACTATTTTTGGTAGACTTGAATCATACAGAAAGCAGGCGACACAAACTCAATACATTAACTCCATGAAGGTCTTGTTTGGAAGCAGGACAGCAGCGCGGCGTGGCTCTCCTGGTAGGGAGAGGCGAAATCATCGGTCATGTGATAAGCGCTTAGCGCAGAAAAACGCTGTTCGCTTGTTTTACTATTTCACTTTCTGCAATGGTATGGACTTCATCTTCGAGGAAAGAAGGAACTCAATACTGCAATGTTGTAGAGTGCCTCAAATGTTCTGAGAACCAACGGTCGAGAACCGCCCGTGCAGTAGCACCTTCTCCAAGGCAGGGGGCACGAGGAGAAGCTCAGCTAAGCATTGATATAAAATGTCCGGAATTTCTGTTAAGTGGCGCATTTTAGATCGCATTGGCCGGTCTGTCATACTTACAAATGGGATGCGCCCTAATGGAACGCGTGAGTGAAATCGCAACGCCTTACAGTGCGCTTTTCGGTTCCTCCATGCCCGTTAGCCACATTGCATAAGCGAAACATGTGCAATTCCCAACTCGTGAGCATGCCATGCAGCTGGAACTGCACGCCCGATAAGCGTGCAGCGTTAGCCATTGATCTTAGCGCACAGCACGTCGAAATCGAGGTGATAGTGTATGCAATAAACAGTTGGCAGTTTCTTATTCGCAATGAAAGAGCGTTTACGGTCACGAAAGGTGAGGAATAATTCACCCATCTCGAAGTTTTTGCAGCAGATAACGTAATTGCTAACTTCTTACACAGAGCGTGCTTGCTTGCCATACACGACCTGGAGGAAGGCGGCTCAAGTGACTCAAAAATAGCGTCGTTACGGAGGTCTGTTTCTGTGGTCAGCGTGTGCACACTCACACGTTCCTTTGTATAATTCGACTGACTCGCGCTTATTTGTTGATGGGGCAAGCTCTTATAATCAGCCAGTCTTTCGTTGTTCGAGGGCGTAATGAAATAAACGGGAGAAAGGGAAGAGATCGCTGGAATAGTATTGAAATTCAGCCGGCGTGAGAACCGAGCGATGAACAGTCGACGCGTGTTTTGGAGAAAATTTCGACTCAGTGACGCCGACTCAGAGCGGTAGAATTACAAAACTAGAAGCACAATTCTGCGTGTCTTCTCCAAGAGGTAAACAACAACTAGCGACCGTCAAGCTTCTTGAATAGAAAATAAGCAAACTAAAATGTTTGCTAGCGGTCACTGTCGCCTGAGCTAAACTTTTAAAAAGGGGTCCAGCCACTTAGTGAAGGCAGGACCCGAAGAAGGGGGCTGCCCTCCGTCTTCTTCCCCTCCCGCCCTCCCAGAAAAAAAAAAAACAAAAAAGAGCCGCAAACTCAGCACTCACACTTGACGGCTATTCCCCGTTGCACGATGGGCTACTTAACAAATGACCCAGCTATATTCAGCCAAAAATTTTAAATACACCCCGGCAAGATAAATGGTGTAAATTTTTAATGCCTTGTTGACCATCGTATGTAATTTATAAGAGTACTGCTGTATTCTCTTCAATAGAATCATTACAAAATTGACAAAAATTAACATTAGCTATTGCGTTTGCGGCGATGATTCCTAAGCCAAAATGTAGAGCGTGCCAAAAAAATGCCTAATTCTACAGTTTTAATTCATGTGTTCCGTAGATTATCTGTTCCCCCTTTGAAAAAGAAAAACACGCCAAATACGAAAAACGCCAATGTGACCATGCCTTGCGCGTAGCGATATCTGCGCTCTCCAACGCGGAATTCGTGAACACAGTCGCGTTCGATGATGGCGCGAATATTTGGTTTAGGCTTATCGGGGTTTAACGTCCCAAAGCCGGGACGTTAAACCGGTTTTGTGGTAGGCTGCTCACCTGCCCACCGAGCAGCCCGTCCGCGGTGCCAGGCAGCAGCTCAATTATTCGTGAGAGGCTGCTCGAGAAGAGCAACCTGGATCGCAACCCAACCCAAGCAACCCAAGTCCTCCCGATGGCAGCACCTGCCATAGAAGGGTAGCGGCGTACCGCTTGACCGCTGCACCACTGTTCCAGGAGATGACTTCCAGGGATCTTTGAATGTCGAGAATGACCAATGCCGCCTATACGGACGTTAACCCATTATCGCTGTCCGAACAACTACCATCCGTCAACACTGGATCTGAACACCGGAACCGAAGAGAAAAACCGAACTGCTAGAGCAGCTAACTCGCATGTGACCTAACTACACAAATGGATCATATTTTTTTTTGTCACTACGCAGGCTTCTACCACTGAAAGCGCCGATTTTTCTCCGGCACAGAATATAGATGAATCGGCCGACCGACTACTAGGAACTCTGCTTTGTTTCTGTCTGCTTATAGCTACCAGGAACTGGCACGCGCGCTGTTGTCTCCACTGAATGTGGCGGGGTCGCACGAGTTAATTTTAATTTTGCTGCCAGCCCTCATTTCATGTTTTCACCTTTTGTCATTCGTGGCCCGATCGAAAGCAGCTTCGTTCAATCCGCGTTTGAGAGCATTACAGTAGCGGCGCGCAGCACGCGACCACTTGAGATTCTTCTCACATTCCCGTGCTTTCTTTTCAACGCAGGAAATAAAACTAGCCTCTAGCACACATCCACAAGGGTACTGATGAATTAGAACTTTTTTGGCGCGCTCTACATTTCGGTGCCAGAAGTTTCGCCGAGAACGCAATAGCTGAAACGTTGTTTTTTTTTTTTCACTCTTTAATTGTGTGGTTCGCCAAAATACAAAAATAGAGTAACTGCCTTCAATGGTCAGTAATATGGTTTAATTTTCCTCCACCTATATTTCCATGGTATATTTTAATATTTCGCTGAATATAGCGGGGCAACTGGTATTGTGGCCTAGCCTTGGAGCCTTGTCAGGGCAGAAACGGGAGGCCTCGGAAAAGCACAGCGCGCACACAGCCAGCCTGAACAGATAACTCTATCTTCGATTAAAAAAACAAAAACATGCGGGAGTGTTCATAGCCGTCACCATTCCGCTTCTTTCGCACACTTCCGGGTACAGTCAGAATCAACTCTCGCTGGGTTGTCGCGGCCGTCGGTTCCGTGAATTGTCACACCCCTCCCTCCGTTATGAAGTTTGCTGCATGCACAGCACTGGGGCGAGAACTGTGCCTAGTAGTTCACGGGTTGCGTACCAGAGCTGACTGGCGAAGACGGGGGTGAGAATTGGTAGCTCTTGGCTACTGACACTCCAAGGCTTTTTTTAGAGTAAAGTGAAAGAGTGCAACGGCACAAGGAGAAAGAAATGACAACACAGCGCTGTGTTAGGGCTTTTCTTTTTTTTCGCCCTTGTGTCCTTGCGCTGTTTCTCCATGTCAGACCAACTTGCCCCTCAGGTCACGTTGCTTTATGGAGGATTCGGAGCTTAATTAACGGTAAAGTGGAGACATGTGCTTTTTTTTCTTGTCTGCTGCACGAAAAAGCCCCTAGTCGTCTGAAAAGATACCACGCGCACTCAGCTGTCGAAGGCGGTCCGTACGCATGTTCCCAGCGTTCCGTCCTCGAGCTGCACCTGCCAGTAGTGCGCACATTTCTTGCGCTTGCGGCATACTTAAAGGAATGTAGTTGTTTCTAACTGCATTAACAGAGAAGGGATCAAGAGACGTTGAATACAGACGACCTAAATACTCATGAAATTCCTGCAACGGCGCAGGAACGGTATAATCATTACCAAAGTCCTGAACTCTCTGTGGCGGAAAATTAGAATGACTGTGAACTGAAAAGCAGAATTATGTGCGAGGCAAGAATGAATACTTCAGAATGCACCGCTCGTTATATTTGGAACTATGTTATGAATATAGTGTGAATTGTCCTTTTTCTCCACGAGGTAGCTTCGCCACTGGGCTCGCGAGTCAAAGAAGAACCCAGCTTTTCAGTTGCCTTGGGCCAAGGCATGCGGCAAGCAAGTGCCAAGAATCTGGCTATGGATGGCGAAAGAAGGCGGTACGGTTCGTTAAAAAAGAGAGGACACTGAAACAGTTGAGAGGAGTAGGCAAAGGAAAGAATGGCAAACTGGCACAGAACTGCGGCGCTTGGAACATGGTATAGTGACGGCATCGCAATGACAGTGGCTGTGCGCATTAATGTATTTGAGGCTTTTCTTCACCAGATTATGGCACGCACATATAGAACGTTGCCTTACGTAAATTGTCGACGGATCCGTTGTTTCGCTATTTTCGAGTGCTGTCTGCGTTTCCTTTCTTTTTTTGGGGGGATGGGGAGGTGGGAGGGGGGCAAGGGGGCACTTGGCTATTGTTTTCCTGACAGTTTGAGATAGCATTATAATGGTAATGATATTACTTTTAGAATCTTCCTGAGGGCATGAACTCCTCCTTCGCGTTATATTCGTAGTAGGCTCATTATGAACAATCTGTTTAAAATGCAGTGTAACCGCTGTACTTTTCCTAGAGTGCACAAAATTCTTGTAATATATGTTCATGTGCCGTTTATTTGTTCCTGAAAATGGTGTTAATGTAAAGTTGCATCCAGAGGGCAGACAATACCAAGGCAGGAGAGGATCAGGTTTCCGATAAATATTAGGAAATGCGTCAATTACGTGCAATTATTGGCGTTTCCCATCAAAACGGAGAAGTGGTCTGATTGTTTGGGGCTAGTTGGTAAACAGTGTTCGAGATGGACATTTTGAAACTATTGGATAACAGATATGTTTCGGCAATGAACGGATTTTTAGAACGTATGAGCGCTTGAGCATAGTTCTTCTGTCTGCAAGTGGTGGTTTATTAGTTTCTACGTTCAGACTGTTTATGGGTGACGTCCTGTATGCACCAGTTGAAAGACGCAGACCTAAACTGTGTACTGGGTGCAGTCTTTTCAAGTATGCCCTCCTTGCTGAACCATACACTATGCAACCATAGTGTAAGCAGCAGCGTACAACAGAACGATAAATTTGCGAAATGCATGCCCTATCAGAACCCCAGTGTTTGCGTGAAAGGACGTTAAGTTTGTTCAGAGATTGGGAAACTTTCTTTTGTTGCGGAAGCAACACTAAGCTAGGTGTAAGGGATCGTTAGTGTACGCGGGGTCATCGGAACGCGGCTGGGGGTGCTCAAAGCGAAGCGTCTCCTTTCTTGGAACGCGGCCGCTCGCGAACGCGCCGGCAAGTACGGGTGTCCCCCCACCCGCGGTACCGATTCGCACACGTGCTGGCACGGATGTGTATTTGTGTTTGTTTTATTTTTTTTTGTGGTGGAGAGAGTGCTCTACCTTACGGAAACTGGAGGGCTGGCCATGCCCTGGATGAACCAATGATGTTAAGACCGCAACATGATTGGAAGCTGCGGAATGTGGGCCGGGCCTTTAAGGTTTTAAAACCGGGCCCCAGAGCTGGAAGCGAGGTTCTGCGCTGTGGGATGCTATGCATCGTCGGCTATGCCGAGTAGGGGCCTCCCCTAGTATTAGCCAGATCCACCTTTTGGTTGTTTGTCTCTTTGCCGTTGTATTTAACTTGTATATTCTGTAAATATTTGTATATAAATCTCCAGTTATTGCCTTTTTCATCCCTGCGTGTCAACTCATCACGATACCGTCTCTGACGGGGCACCTCCGGTGCAGAGATCAAGCTTCAGTCTTCCAGTTGGAACCAACCGTCTCTGACGGGGCACCCCTGGTGCAAGGAAGACGAAAGAACCAGTGAAACGTTACTGGCGCAGTCGACGAGGATCCTGCGGCCATCGGAAGACGGCGCAGGAAGAAGCTTGAACGCAGGGAGAAAGGCGACAGTCAGGCAACAGCAGCGTTCGAGAAAGGACCTGCGGAGAGACGGCGGCAAGGACGCAAGGACCACGGCAGTAGTCCAGCGACGCGAGACTGCATCCGGTCAAGAAACGCAGCGCGTCGAGAACTCGACGGTCACCGGCGGGTCGCAGCAAGTGACGACAGTGGGCACAGGACCAGCGGCGTACGGCAGTTCATCGCAGCGTCCGGTGAAAGTGGCGGTGGACTGCGACGCCAAGGAGCTGGCAATGCGGATCGACGCATCGAAACTGTGAGTTTCCTTCGTCGCATTGTTAGCGTCCCTGTGCATGTATTCGAGCTGGTAGGACAGTTGAGAGATACAGACGGCGGTATGGAGAGTTATCCATGCCGGCCCTCACTCGATATGAGGTACCAGGTTGAGTTAGCGAAGGAGCGCTTAGCGGACCTTCAGGCTCAACTTGCGAAAGTAAATGGCGGAAAGGCGCTGCTTCGCGAGGAAGAACCTCAGGATGTTAAGTATGTCTTGAAGGTTATAGAAGCAAGACGCCAGCAGGTAGAGCTCGAGATCTCTCAGATCAAGGAGAGTAGAAGAGCCAGTCAATCAGCCACGGAGAACTGCTCCGAGTCCCGAGAGATGAGGCCGCCTGTGCTGGAAGACAAAGACTTATGCTGCTCAAGCACAGGTGGAGGAAAGAGCAGTCAGGTCGCTGTAGGTAATCAGCCGATATGCGCGGACGCCTCTTTGTTGGGAAATGCCGCAGAGAGCGAAAACGAGATTTCTGAAGGGATCACAGCTTCGCCACCGCGGGCGGCTAGCAAAGAAAAAGAGCAGCCCAATTCTGATGGTCTAGGGCCAGTCGAGACCGAATTGTCCGAAACCAAGCAGGAGAGTGATCTAATTCCTGCAGGCTCTATGACTAAGATTGTGACCTCCGACACGGAGCTAGTAACCGGTGAAAATCTGGCGTTGCTGCAAACACACACTGTGTCGGCCATAGGGCATGAAGTGCCCCGTAGCGTTCCTGGTGACAACAGCCCTACATCCGAGGCAGAGAGCGGAGGTGGGCCCGCTGGGCCGACCGGGCAGAGCGCCGCGCAGTTGTCGAACGCACCCGGTGTGTGTCCGGCCAGGTCATTTGAGGACCCGGAAATGAGTGGCGACTTCACGCAAGGCAAGCTCGGGTCAAGTGACTGCGAGGGAGCTCATGGAGCCTCGGAGTTAGACGATGCCACGAAGCCGGCAAATGCCTATCAAGCAGGCAACGGCAACGTCAGTGTTTGCCCGAGCAGGAACAGGGCAAATGGCTCGAAGAGAGGCAAAGTAGAGAGAGGCAGGTGCATGGCTTTCACGCTGAAAGTCGACGCCGGGAACAGCATGTTCCGTGCTAGAGGTCGGCATATCAAGTGTAGCAAGACTGACTGTACTGCTATATTTGGACGGGCCAGGGGCTATGCTCTTTACGCAGCACGCGTGTCGTACTGGTGCGCCGGAGAGAGAGTGCTCTCAAGTGCGTCGCATAGTCGGATATTTTCACCTATCGATGACCAGGACGTTTTTGATCCTGGAGGGCACCGTCTTTTCAGTTCACGCCCCGTTGTGGCGCCAGCCTAATGAGTGAGTTACCGTTTAGGCGTTAATTGTGTTACTGACAACACGTGGTGGCTCGAATGTACACAGGGACGCTCGGTGCGACTAAGGAGGCTCACGTGGGCATTGGGCGAGTGCTTTGAACGCTCCAGTCGCGAGTGTCTGTGTCTGTGTGCTCATTCGTGAGCAGGACGACGGCGTGCATGCAGGCGAACTGGGTACAACGCACCAACTTGGACGCTGTGTTACGGCGCACGGCAGGCATGCCACTGTGTGTATTTAAGTGCGCATTTTGCGTAATATTGTGTTGGTGCCCGTGTGCATTTTTTGTTTTTGGTTTTGTTGGTACCAGTGATGGTGTAGCGGCGGCATGTCACCCACAGGGTGGTTTTGTGACCCGTACCGATCCCTCTGTTTTAATTATAAAAGTGGCATTTGAGCCCTTTGTAGAATCTTGGGAAGGGCGTGTAAGGGATCGTTAGTGTACGCGGGGTCATCGGAACGCGGCTGGGGGTGCTCAAAGCGAAGCGTCTCCTTTCTTGGAACGCGGCCGCTCGCGAACGCGCCGGGCAGTACGGGTGTCCACCCCGCCCCGCGGTACCGATTCGCGCACGTGCTGGCACGAATGTCTATTTGTGTTTGTTTTTTTTTTGTGGTGGAGAGAGTGCTCTACCTTACGGAAACTGGAGGGCTGGCCATGCCCTGGATGAACCAATGATGTTAAGACCGCAACATGATTGGAAGCTGCGGAATGTGGGCCGGGCCTTTAAGGGTTTAAAACCGGGCCCCAGAGCTGGAAGCGAGGTTCTGAGCTAAGGTGAGATGCTACGCATCTTCGGCCACGCCGAGTAGGGGCCTCCCCTAGTATTAGCCAGTTCCACCTTTTTGTTGTTTGTCCTTTGCTGTTTTAATTTGTCTCTAGTGCCTTAACTTGTATCTATTGTAAATTACTGTACATAAAATTTGAAGTGTTCGCCTTACCCCTGCGTCTTAACTGAACACAAGACCGTCTCTGACGGGCGCCCCTGGTGCGAAGAGCTTCAGTCTTCGAGTTGAAACCAACCCGTCTCTGGCGGGGCACCCCTGGTGCAAGGAGAGTAGAAGAACCTGAAATTTACTCTAGGTGTGAGCGATATGTATATGAGGCTGCTAAACATTCGCACTTCTTTCTGACGAAGGCCGGTCACGCGGCCGAAATATCATTAAATTGTTCTAAGCTACAAACGCCTTTATAAAATTATACATGTATATATATGACAGAAGCCAACAGCCACAGAAACCAAGGGGCACAGGGGATTTTTTTTGTAATTTATTTATTTGACTTGTGGTGTTGATCAATTTAGAATATTACTGAATATGTTATCGCTTAATGCTAATTGATTAGAAAAGCAGAAGAAAAAACAACCACATGCCGCCGGTGGGATCCGAACTCACGACCTCCGAATTACGCGTCCGGTGCTCTACCTCTGAGCTATGGCGACGGCTGTCAAATCTTCTGCTTTCGGGGGTATTTATGTTTACAAGTAACCTAACCTTGAGAGTGTTCATCAGCGCCATCCACGTTCATAAGCGGCGGACGTGGAACGTCCTGAGTTACCGCAGGTGTGACGTAGAACGTCATCGAACGAAGAGGGTGGAAGCTGCGTGAGAACTCTCTTATGCTTCCTATGGCGTCAAGGCTGCCAGAACCGAGGCCCTCGCTAAGCAATTAAGCAAACAAGGGAAGGGGAATGAGGGGCTCGTTATAAATATGACAGAAGCCAACAGCCACAGAAACCAAGGGGCACAGGGGATGTTTTTTAATTTATATATATATATATATATATATATATATACATATATACACAGGGTGTTTCACCTAAGACTTTCTGCAATTTTTAAAAATAAGCTATTTGAATTATATGCGCGCTTTTTCTGGCATAGCATTGTCTGTGGTGTAGTACATCATAATGCAGCTAAGAAGTGCTAACTAGCAGGCTTGTTAACCAATATATAATAGTTAACTTTTAAACTATTACCCTTAGGCTCCTTAATTAATGAGAGGCATGTAGCCCACCGTAAGTAATGTCCACATCCGTTTTTATAATTTCGAGAACGCGATTATCCTCGGCGCTGTGGCCCAACAAATTTTGGCTATCTCGACGAGTTAGGTTCACTGGAGAGGTTGCTTTGCCTGCAAGCTTCTCAAACCGCATGTATTTTTGCGCGATGTAGGCGAAATTTGTTGGGCCACAGCGCCAAGGGAAACCGCGTTTTCGAAATTCTAAAAACGAATATGGACATTACTTACGGTGGGCTACATGCTTCTCAATAATTAAGGAGCCCAACGGTAATAGTTTAAAACAACTATTAAATATTGGTTAACAAGCCTGCTAGTTAGCACGTCTTAGCTGCATTATGATGTAGTACACCACTGAAAATGCTATGCCAGAAAAAGCGCGCATCTAATTCAAATAGCTTATTTTTAAAAATTGCAGAAAGTCTTAGGTGAAACACCCTGTGTATATATATATATATATATATATATATATATATATATATATATATATATATATATATATATATATATATATATATATATATATATATATATACACCCTAGGTGATCTAAGCTTGTTTCCTGTATATACAAGGCAACAGGTGAAAATGTGGCTAAAATGTTTTTTATGTCGTTTAAGTTTAATAGTCTCCTACAATTCCAGTCTATTAAGACTGACATATTCCAGTGTATTAGGAATAGCATATTCTAGTGTATTAGGAATGACATGATGAATTTTTTGGGGATGTATTTTGGAAGTTTAGATCCCGATTTCTTTGGGGCCCGTTAATGGGATTTTTTCCTTTTCGCGTTCAAGAGAACTCCGCCGCCTGCGCATCGGAGGTGAGCTCGGCGCTATGTCCATCACCTCAATAGAGGTTCAGGAGACCCGCGGAGAGTCCATTTTCGTGCGGTTTGTAGGCCTCTCCCGAATGGGGGAAGCCTGGAGGGCGGCTGACCCAGAGGCCGGCTGTCCCTTTTTCTAGGGTGGCAGGGCAGCTTTCGCTACGTCTGCCCGGGCGCGAATAGCCTTGCCTCAAGCTGAGTGTGTGTGGCTTGGGCGCGTATTGCCAAACCCTATCGCAGAGGCGCACTCGAGCAGACGATGCCCAGGAGTGCGATCACGTGACGTGACGTCACTTCCTCTGTGGCGGTCGCGGTACTTTCACGCCGTTGTAAACAAGTGGTTCCAAGGGCCTATGCCAGCCGCCTCGCTGGATCCTGAGTAATTGCCTCTGAATTCTTAAACTGCTTCGATTCCATGGACCTATGCAAGCTGCACCATTGGATGCTCGATGTGCGTCGACCAATGGTCTTCAATCCGACGCAAAACTTATGCGGTGGCGATGTCACGAGGCTTTATTTGTAGCGGTTTGTGGTCGTTGCGAGTGTTTCTGCGCGGATCGCCGCGGACAGCGATGAGCAATACCTGCTAGCCATTGAGAAGGGAAGTTGTTCACGGTGAATTTCCTGTACGTGTATAAGCTACACAGCACAGTGTCAAGTGTTCCGCGTAGTGAAAGTGATTGCGGTCCGAGCGAGTGCTTTTCCGTCAATGCAGAGATGTGGTCCTGCGAAGGCTCATTACACACGCAGTGTTTTCCGAATGCCGAAATGAACTTCCTGTTGTGCAGCTAGTCGCACTTGTTCCAATGGTTGCAGTGATCGCGACAAAAGCGCGCGGGCACGACGTTGTTTCTGCTACGTATCCATAGCCGATTTTGATACTGTGCTTGAAAACTCACTGGAAGTTGCGCTGCCTCCACTGAAAGCTACGCTGCCCCTAAGCGTGCAATAACAATTTCAGAATGACTACGCGATTCTTACCGCGAATTCTCTATCGGGCCGAACACACATTGACTTGAAACAAGCCACGCTGCAGTACAAGCTGCGAATAGACGTAATAATTACAAAACCACCTTTTTCAAATAGCTAAGGTTAAATACTTTAAATTAATAGTCAGTTATTCAAAATAGCACACACCAGTGGTTTTACATTTTTGACAGAAAAAAAATCATTGGCGAAGGGAAGGTAAGTGTGCAAAAAGGACGATCACGAGAGAAGAGACAGGACGGGACGAGCGTTTCGCTAGCAGTGCACCGTAGTTGTCACTGTAACATGTAAACAGGCTTCCTCCCTGCTGACAGTTATTGCAAAAGGCATACGCGTATCTATGTATAAGGTGAGTATGAATTTTTAATGCATGCACACTTCAGATGCACATTTTCGCACACTCCTGTCTGTCACAATTCCAAATGCACAAGAAAAATATGACGCTTCTAACCATTTCGAACATGTACAATGAGTGGTAATTAAAGCAGTTTTCCATTTCACAGAACTGTGACAATGCAATATTACTGATTTATTTTTGTTGCGTTTTTCAGGTCATTATAAAAGCCAAAATAGAAATAGAACTCTGTGGCTGGAAATGGGCCGAGATCGTCATTCGGCTAAAGTAAACGGCTTTGTTCTCCACAGCGACAGCGGGACTTTAGTTCTGTTCTAGTAGTCTTTCCCGAGCTCGCATTGCAGTTGCACAAGCCAGAGTGCAGCATTTAAAACAAATGTGGGACATACTGCTAAAGGCTGTTCATTGTTTCGTGGTAAAAACAAAATTGAATCTTGAAATGCAGTGGCATAAGCTAAGGGAGGCACAGTGCTTGTGGAGCTAGTGCAGAAGGAACCATGAGTAGGAAAAGATTAGTTGGTTATATGATGGTAAAGAGCAAAAAAAACCTGCAGTTTCTTCTTGAGACGAAGAAATTCGAAGATTCACCTTTAGTGCTGCGACACTGGAGCTTATACAGTAGTCTGAAAGAATAAGACAAGCAGCTCAGTTCTGAATTCATTCCAGGATCTTAGAAAAATTAGATTTGTGCCATGTGGCATAAGAATATTCTGCTCGTGCTGCACAGGAGTTTTGAATGCAAGCAACATGGAAGACGGTGACACTAAAGATATACTATGGTGTGAATATCCTGGGCTGTGGGTAGTTGTATAAGGATTGTTAGGTGAGACCATGTTACATTGTCAGCCATATTAATACTTCAGAATTTGAACCAATACACACCGACTGCGGCGGCCACGTTTCGATGGAGGCGAAGCGCAAAAGGCGCCCGTGTGCTGCACGATATCAGTACACGTTAAAGATCCCAAGGTGGTTGGAATTATTCTGGAGACTTCCACTATGGCACCTCTTTCTTCCTTTCATCTTTCACTTCCTACTTTATCCTTTGGCTTACGGCACAGTTCAGGTATCCACCAAGATATGTGACAGTTACTGCGTCATTTCCTTCCCTAAAAACTATTTTTTTTTAATATGCATTGAATATGCCTTTCTCAGTAAGGCCTTACAAGTAGGCAAGATGTAGTTATTCTGAAAGTAAAAAATATTAGTGCATTCTTAATAACTTTAGCAAACTGGCTAGTCGAGAGTATCCGAAATATTGTTCTGAGAATTGAAATACTGTTATTGATTGCAGAGGGCAGACTCCATTGTCGTCAATGAAGGCTTATTAGGAAACACTTAAAGGACGGTCGTAATGTATTTAATAAAACCTCGGGCCCAAGGGCAATGCCTTGAGGACGCCCGAGATTGCAGAAAAAAGCAGGACGCGTAAGAATTAGCATGGGAATTCTGTCGACGGCTGGCTGTTAAATCATGGATCCAGTTTAGAGAAATTGGATCCAAGTTATAGCATGAGAAAATATGCCTTATATAAATGAGGTATTTTATCACACGCTCTTTCAAAGCCCAGAAAAAGAAGAGTTGAGGGGGATGTTGCCGTTGAGGGAGAATAACAGCAAGTTGGCTATCACAGGAATGCTTTCTAAACCCTTGCAAATTTCGATGAAAAAACTTAATCGGCCAAAACATTTAGCACCACGACAGTATAAAATATGTTTTACAATTGGGCGCACATGTAAACGGCACAAATAGGATCATAGGTGCTGGGTGATGACTGGCAAGACACATACAGGGGCCAAGCTATGATGAGACAGGAGGCTATCTTCATGACATGCACAAGATATATGTACACACTGTGTCCCGTCCTTCTGTTGCATTCTCTAAGTTTCACAGGGCTTGAGTGTGCTGTCGGGTGAACTGCTGGAAAGACGTCATGTCGACGCTGCACTAAGAACGAGAATGACTGAACAAGAATGGCTACCGGGTGCGGTGGCGGTGTTGTTCTTTCCTGTCGTCTTTGTTCCTTGTAGTTTTACTAGCTCCACAGGCCTTGTTTTCCTATCCGCTCTTTTAAAGTGGTGTCAGGTAAAGCGAATTGATATTCTACAACCACTAAACTGCTGTGCCATACAACATTCTTTTAATCAGCCTTCATAATTTGCAATGGCAAATTTACTTCATAAGTCGTGTAGGTAAATAACACAGCTCAATAACTTGTGTCCTGATCAGGACTAAAAATAACCATAATTTCATTCATACGGTCATGCCTCGTTAATACAGACCCCATTATTATGGGTTCAAATTCTGGACAGTATTTCTGGAGGCAAAACTTTTTCAATGCACTAACACTTCAATAACATGGAAACTCGCTCATGACACAGTGGACAGAGTGAAAATGAATACAGCCCGTTGTCGCATAATTGTGCAGAGTGCAAAGACTGTTAAAACTTCTTGAATCTGAGTAGATAAGTCAAGCACAGCCTGTTTCATATACCTTTGTTACACACTGGAATTGCCATCATACTGCTTATCGCACTGTGTGCAGAGAGATTTGTGTTAACCCATGAACTGTCAGACCCAGCGACTACTTATGATCACACACTTTCTGGTTGCCAAAGCACTTCTTTTTCTGGTGTCAAAATCATTGTCAGTGCTCACATCCTGGCGTAGATTACCGATTGCACAAAATGAATTAAGCTGCTTAAAAATAAAGAACAGAGCGGCAAGCTTACACTATAACCTCACAGATGCATTTCCGCAGCCCATAACGCTATAGCACTTTTTCAACGGAGTGCACCATGTTGTCACAACCCAAACCGTGAACTACTCCTCTGACTCAGCCCAACATCATGTAGAGAAGTTTGTGTTGTCACCAATTCTTCAAGCAAATATTTTTGCAGGCATAGGTCCGCATAGCCGGCAGGAAATAAAAAAAAAACGACGCTCCACAAGAGACCACTGCACTACACACCGATGTTTTCGCACGTCGCAACCCTAGCATCCATCATCACAAAATGTACAGTATGAAGCAGCAAGCCGCAGAAGTATGGCGACGCTGCTGTTGTCGCAGAAGAAGACAGTTAGACGGCCGTGCAGCCAAGATCGCGTCACGTCGCACACACAGCTGTTTCGAAGCGCAGTACCTACACGAAGCGCGATCAAAATCAGTGATGGATACGTAACAGAAACAACGTCGTATAACAACGCTCGCTTCGCTCGCGGTCACTGCAACCAGTGCGACTAGCTGCACAACGCCAAGATTTCAGCATTCTGAAAACATTGCGTGCGTAGTGAGCCTTCGCACGTGCTCATTTCTCTACCTCGACGGAGAAGCACTTCCTCCGACTGCAGTCACTTTCACTTCTCGGACACTGTCACTGTGCTGTGAAGCTTATGCATGCACAGGAAATTCACCATGAGCAGCCTCCTTTCTCCAAGGTGAGCAGCTCTTACTCGCCGCTGTCCGTGGTGATCCTCACAGGAACTAGAAACGCTTGCAACGGCCAAAAACAGCTCCAAACAAACGCTTCGTGACATCGCCACCGCGTAGGTCCCATGTCGGTTTGAAGACCAATGCAATACGCATATCTAGCATCCAGCCGCGCAGCTTACATAGCACCTTGGAATCGACGCACTTTAACCATTCAGAGGCAAGTATCCTGGATCCAACTAGGCGGCTTGCACTGGTCTTGGAACCACTTGCCTACAACGGCACGAAAACACCGTGACTGCCACCGCGACCTTTAAAGCGGCCATTTTGGCTGTTGACGGAAGTGACGTCATGTCACGTGATCACACTTCTGGCGGCGTCTGCTCGAGTGCGTCTGCGGGATATGGTTTGGCAATACGCGGCCTGGGCAGGTGCTGAAATCCGGTGCGGTACACCATCCCGTCGCACCTCATCGGCGAAATTTGTACTTGCTGTGAAGAGGAATATTGTGCCTTGTATTTACCTGAATCGCTGACGTGTTTCTTTTAAAGTTGTATTTTCTTTTGTTGTTATGGTTGTTATTTCCTTTCATTTTTCTAGATCGGACACGGCCTTGAGTACGCGCGGTGATCCCCTTCACAGTTCGCGCACTGTGGTGCAGTGCTGCGGATCTCGGACTCATGAGCATCTCATGGACATTTCGCACAGCTTTTGCAGCCGCGACAACTCTGAGTGCCATGGCAGAATTTTTGGCAGTTGAAGCAGCGTCGGGGATTTGGGACAAAGGGTCGTAAAGTTACTTTCAGACATCCTACTTCTATGGTTTCTGGGAACTGGCTGGAGGCCAAAGTCAGGACTCTATATGTGTTTTGTGGGTATTTCCTTGTAGACTTTGCGGATGTGTATTCGGTGGACTCCAGTGGTGCTTTGTTCTTTAATGCCTTCCAACATTTTCTCCTCGTTGAGGGTCAGGAAATCGTATTTAGAAATGACACCTTTGGCATGTTCAGGGATCGATGTGCACTAACAGCAACGGCAATGCTTCCAAAGTCTGTTACATTTAGGAGTTTCAAATATTGTGCTAGGTCGCGGATCTGGAGGAGGTGTCGACGCTGGCTTCTTTTGTCACCCTTTAGCAAAGGCCGAAGGCAACCGTAAGGGATTTCGAGGCTATGAAAGGTGAAATGTTCTTTTTGGCATTTCTGCTTCTTCGCTGTGTACCACATGATACTTCCGGAACGTTTCTTGTTTTTTCGTTAGCAACTGAGCGGTAACACTGGTCCGCACTCTCTTATGAGGGCGATCGTTTTGTGGGGTAGGGGAAGGCATAGAATGTACGTGTTCCTCGGCCGTCGTGCCAGCCGCCCACCAGGCAGCCCAACTCGTGGACGGGGCAGGAACTTGAAAGCAAGGCCTGCCCTCGCCAGCCGTACAACGCAACTATAACCCAATATGACGTAACGCAGGGTACTTCGTCAAAGAAGGTTAAAGGTGCACTAACGAGGATCTGAACTGATCTTTTTATCGCGGGAAATCAATCTACATGTTCTGAGCATCCTTACAAACTTCGAATTATTGTCGTGTGCGGCCGATTTCCCTAATATAAATCGGATTAAACGTCTCTCCTCCCACCTTTTCTTGAACTCACCCCTGACGCTAGGAGGAGTCAACCAACCTTTCGCCAAATCTCGAGGCCGCCGCGGTGGCTCAGTGGTTATGGTGCTCTGATACTTTCCCGAAAGACGCGGGTTCGATCCCGGCCACGGTGGTTGAATTTCTTTGGAGGAGAAATTCTAGAGGCCCGTGTACTGTGCGATGTCAGTGCACGTTAAAGTTCATCAGGTGGTCGAAATTTCCGGAGACCTCCACTACGGCGTCTCTCATAGCCTTAGTCGCTTTGGGACGTTAAACCCCATAAAACCAAACCAAACCAGCCAAATCGCGTGGCGGCTTGCCACTCTGCCATCGGCGGAGTGATACGTAGCGACGGCCGAAAGCATAGAGTCCGCGCGTATTTCTATTCCCGCAATCCTAATTTTAGCTATGTTGTCTCTGACTGCATCTTCTTATTCACGGAAAACTAAAAAACAAAAAAGCGAGCGCCAAACCCCCACGTGACTGCCCGAAAGGCACTCCACGCGTTACTTGGCTCCTCCTACCTTCAGCGGCGATTTGAAAAAAAGGCGGGAGCCGGGACGTTTAATCCGATTTAAATTAGAGAAATCAGCCTGACACGACAATAATTCGACGTTTCTAAGAATGCTCGAAACGAGTATATCGAGTTCCCGCGCTAAAAAGAGGACTGCAGATTGCTCTTTGGTGCACCTTAAACTCTCGCCACTTGGAAAAAAGAAAAAGTAATTAAGGAAGACAGAACAGCTGTGACAAAGAAGATAGGAAAGTGAAAGATGGAGAGGAGGAAAAGAGATGTGAAAATGTAGCTCTTAACACACAATTTCGCGAAAAACTAACGGGTGTTTCAAAGGATGGTTAGACGAAAGGGTGAAGCAAAGCTACGTTTCAGCGCATGATGGGTCTGGAGACAACAAACCTCGTGAATGTGTCACTGCATCGGCGGAGACGGAGAGGCGGGTGCAGCGGCGTCCCCAGAAGAGTGCCGAGTGCTGTGAGAGAAAGAGTGGCGCCGAAAGCGAACGCGCGTCATCGAACGATCCAACGTGTCCTGACAAGTAAATGAGAAATCAAGGCGGTCTTTGACGTTGATTAGCTGGTTCCAGAGCTTGTTCGACGGCACTTGATCCACGCGCAAGTCTGGTCTTAAAAACGCTAGAGAAAGCGCTTCCCCGGTGACACGCACCTATAGAATGCCTGCTCACGTTGAAACATCCCACGATGAGCGTTCGCTGGATTTCTAACTTGCTCTTGTATGTTCGTTACAAAGTGGCTCGGATAACCGTTGGCTGAAATTTACTGGCGCACTCTTCTGAAGACATTTAGCAGGTCTTCTTGCTCCTTGCAGACTCATGTCGCCCGTTAAGTGAGCGAGGCGACGACGGAGGCTGTGTGCGCAACCGGATGGTTTCAAAATAAAATCCAACTATCGGGCGGTGTTCGTAGGCTTCCTATACGTCGAGAAGGAGAGGCAGTTGTTGCCTTTTCACTCCAAGAAGGGAAGGCGGTTTTCTTGCTCAAAATTAAACCTTACTCTTGGTCCAAGCTTGGTCCAACACTCTGCACCACAACGAGTCTTTTTTTCCGTAAAATTCAAAACCAGCTGTCGTCATACCTGTAGAAGACATTGGGCGTCGGAGTGAAGGTTTCCAGCACTTTTTCTCCAGCGCTTCCATGACGAGGTTTGCAGTGGTGACTGATATGCAATCGCCCACAGCTGAGCCTTGCGTTCGTTTCTATAACTTTGAATCACACGAAAAGAACGTGTTGCTCAGGCAGAACCTCCACGTTTAAACATAAAAAGAACTGTGTTTTCCTCATGGGAACGTAGCCTCTTGATACCCCCTTCCCGCCGCTCTTAGAACTACTATCTATACGTCGGGAAAAAGCCGCACAAAATCTCGTACACTGCACGGCTCTACCGTTTGCGAGTTTCGCGCAGCGGTAAGAAGAGGTGTCGACTTCGTGTGATGCAAACGGATTTAGTTCATTCGAAGAGCATCGCCTCGGTACCGAGCTCAACCTCCGGCTGCAGTGGCGGAAGCTAGCTTTCATAAGCACGCTTCCTGGGAAAAAGAGTGTTAAAAAAAATTATGGTTCCAGAAAGGACTAAAAAGTGACGACAGTAACTACAACAATGTTCATGAGATCTCTGTGTGACCGCCCATCAATGGCTCCACAAATCGCAGTTTGCGAATTATTATTGTATAAGTGAGCCAATTGGCCAAAGGAGCTGGCAAGAGCATACAGACCCACCGAAGCGCGTTCAATAGCGAAGCACAGGTTTTTAAGTATGCGTACACTAGCACCACGCAAGGAGAAGCCGGTACAGAGACGGAGCAACAGTTCGCGATAGTCACAAAGCGTGTGACTGCATTATCATTACTAACATTATGCCCTAAGTCTTCATTCCCAGCTTTACCTACACCGCAGAGAAAGGTTTTCACTCATGTTTGACTCACTGTCCTTGCTAGCCAAAGTTCAGAATGCAGTCGTGTTCTCTCTCGCGTTCAGCTTCCCCCCTCCGCAGCGACGTCACCATCCCTGTAGTTTACAGTGGGGTTGATGTGATCGTCGAGTGGCCTCTGGTTGACTTCACTCTAGCTAACACCCATCGACGCCTAGTGCACATTCCACGCACTGCCTTAGCCGCTGGCGTCCCGGCATCGCTTTCTTACGAAGCCTACGTACGGCCCTTTCACCACGGCCGATCATGCTTGATTGCTGTTGGTTATCGACGGCTTAATGTCTAGTGAGTGGTATTCCGCCATCAGTCCCCGCAAGATCTGTAAGCACCAAACTTACGCGCCTCTGCTGGTTAAAAGGAGCGAGGGTGACGCAAGGCACGAACGACGGGACGGAGCGCCTCATTGCCCTTCATGTTTTGTCTCGTCCTGAAGCCCCAGCATAAATTCCAATCATGTCAAGACAGCGAGTTGGTGTGCTGTCGTGCCGACTCTCGCTCCGTCCCAGCCCTTCATGCTGCGTGTTTTCTCGATATGAGTTTCATTGCGTCCTCCGAGACACGTGCCAGTCAGAAGCGAAAAGAACTAATTTTCCTTTTTCTAGAGTCTTGAATTGGGCCTGTGGGTCAGAATGCATAACAAAAAGAAGCAGCGCGAATAGACGAGGACGAACACAGGACAACAGGACTGGCGCTGGAGCTTTTTTTATGCATTCCGTTTTTCTTTTTGGTGGGTTATCCTCCACGAACATTACATCCAATGCAAGGGTGCATTTGCTACAGGCATACCAAGCCTGTGGCATGCTGCAAGTTGCGCGTCCGCGCCGAGGGTGCCGCCACGGTCTAAACGATTGCCGCGATCCTGGTATCGGCGGTAAACGCGGCTGCAGTTATTCTTACTAAAAGTGAAATTTTTCGACTCCTATCAATAACAAAAACATGCTTATGAATTAAATTATAACCAGCCATAGGTATCAAAAATAAGATACCAAAGAAATTAGTTGCGAAGATGACGCCGTGGGTAACGCGGCAACAGGCACTGATTTCCACTAGGTGGCTGGATGCCGCATTCCCGCTTTCCGAGACGAGCGCGAGTGAAGCCACCAGAAGTTGGACCGCTTGTAACGGAAGTCGGGTGTCTGCTGTGTATTTCAATGCAAAAAGTCGCGTCTTTCGCCCTTTCGTACTCAGTTTTTTGCGTTGTTCTCGTGTAATTTCTGCTGTTATATGAAAGAAACAAGCAAGCTGAACGCGAGAAATGTGAGTAATGTGTGCAGAACCCTGTAATTTCAGATAAACCGAAGAAACCAGGCATGCAGGTCTCACCCTGCCCAGGCAAAGGAGTAGGTGCATTAAACACTATGTTCTTGTCTGGTTCTTGTCTTCCGAGCGTCAAGGAGTAGTAGTGAGATGACGATGAGGCTAGGCCATCTTAAAACCGAATTTTCGTGCAGGAAAGAAAAGGCACAGCGCGAGACGAAGAACTGACAAGAAAGACGAATGCTGCAGTGCGCGTGAGAAGCGCTGTTCGAAGTCAACTGCACCAAGCACCACGAATTAAAGCCCATTCAGGCTTAATCTGCTACAATACTAAACAGTACATGACACTCTCCCTCGAAAAAGCAGTACCATACCTTTTGGAGGCGCTGACGTGAACCAATCGAACACCGTCGACACCTCACCAGATAGTAGCCTAGCCCTCGCTCCGGTTCGGTCTAAACATAATTCGGTAAAATGGTCGCTGCAAAGGAAGCTGCCTGGTGAATGCTTCAACCTATTCTTTCTTATATTTATCCCCCATTGATAGCATAACTTGGGTTTCAGCGTGGGAACAAGCATCACAGTAAAGAGCAGAGTTGGCGAAGCTAGGCAAACGAGACGACACCGAGCCGAGTAGACGAGGCTCCATACTTGTTGCGTGTAGCGACGTCCTGTCGTCTGCTAGTGTCGTCCCATTGCAATACAATGGACCCTTATTTTTGAAACGTCTTTCCCGAAGACCTCGCTGGTCTCCTCGCTTAGTTGACGGCGCCACAGGTAGGCATTGTCATGTAAAAAGACGAGAACGACGAAAAGACGAAATGCTAAGTGGGAAAACAAAACTGGAACTGAAAAACCGTGCTGAGGTCCGATTTCATGCACTGCCAAAGGCTGACTTCCGGGACAAGGCCACTTACTTCCGGTGGATTCACTTAAGGGCGCCCACTGATCTCCACTAGGTGGCTCGATGCCGCATTCCCGCTTTCCGAGACGAGCGCGAGTGAAGCCACCGGAAGTTGGACCGCTTGTCCCGAAAGTCGGGTGTCTGCTGTGTATTTCAATGCAAAAAGTCGTGTCTTTCGCCCTTTCGTTCTCAGTTTTTTGCGTTGTTTTCGTGTGATGTCTGCTGTTATATGAAAGGAACAAGCAAGCTGAACGCGAGAAATGTGATCATTGTGTGCAGAACCCTTTAATTTCTGCGAAACTGAAGAAAACAGGCATGCAGGTCTCACCCTGCCTCGGCAAAGGGGTACGTGCATTAAACACTATGTTCTTGCCTGGTTCTTGTATTCCGAGCGTAAAGGAGAAGTAGTGGAATGACGATGAGGCTAGGTCACCTTAAAACCGAATTTTCGTGCAGCAAAGAAAAGGCACAGCGCGAGAGGAACGACTTACAAGAAAGGCGAATGGTGCAGTGCGCGTGAGAAGCGCTGTTAGAAGTCAACTGCACCAAGCACCACGAATTAAAGACCATTCAGGCTTAACTTGCTACAACACGAAACAGTACATGACACGCTCCGTCGAAAAAGCAGTACCATACCTTTTGGAGGCGCTAATGTGAACCAACCGAACACCGTCGACAACTCACAAGATAGTAGCCTAGCCCTCGCTCCGGTTCGGTCTAAACATAATTCGGTAAAATGGTCGCTGCAAAGTAAGCTGCCTGGTGAATGTTTCAACCTATTCTTTCTTATATTTATCCCCCATTGATAGCATAACTTGGGCTTGAGCGTGGGAACAAGCATCGCAGTAAAGAGCACAGTTGGCGAAGCTAGGCAAACGAGACGACGCCGAGCCGAGTAGACGAGGCTCGCGTAGCGGCATCCTGTCGTCTGCTAGTGTCGCCCCATTGAAATGCAATGGGCCCTTATTTTTGAAACGTCCTTCCCGAAGACTTCGCTGGTCTCCTCGCTCAGTTGGCGGCGCAAAAGGTAGGCATTGTCATGGAAAAAGACGAGAACGGCGAAAAGACGAAATGCTAAGTGGGAAAACAAAACTGGAACTGAAAAACCGTGCTGAGCTCCGATTTCATGCACTGCCAAAGGCTGACTTCCGGGACAAGGCCGCTTACTTCCGGTGGCTTCACTTTCGGGCGCCCGATGCGGCATCCAGCTCCCCTAGTGGAGATCAGTGAGGGCGCCCGATGCGGCATCCAGCTCCCCTAGTGGAGATCAGTGGCAACAGACGACAAGCAGACGACGCCCGGACAGCCGCGCAAGCGAAAACGGCGACGTCGGCGACATTCGCAATGCAGCAGCGTCATTGGCGTCATGCCGAGTCATACAGTCAGCTTTTCTTGGAGTCTTTATACTAAGCACTAGCACTGCAGCGTATTATGTTGTCCCCAGCCCAATGCACTGTGATTTCTTCTGCGCGAGCCAAAGGTTGAAAATTTTCGCTTTCTCTGCGTGTGTTTATTTATAGCCACAGACTGATGCATTTCAATAAATGTCATTTGTTTTACTTCCCTGCTATTTACCTGAATCTCTTACAAAGTCGTGTACAAGCCTATATTCAGTCATGTAGCATTTGATTATGTATACTCTACCTACCTTGATACCTTTTTTATCCTCTATATATTCTCTGTGCGCTCATGTTTTCTAGGTTTACATAATGGCGTTTTTAATTTTGATTTTTAGGATGCCTCTTACTGATACTGGAATGCCACTGATGCTTAAAATCACTTTTTGAACATAGTTTGTCACTGCTGATGTTCTTTTAATAAACTGTTCTTTGTACAAAATCATTTGCGCTTTTCATTCTCGAGCGAGCGCCCTAAGCAGCTGCTTAGGAGTCGCGCCGCTCTCAACCCTACACCATGCTACATCAACAGACATATCGAAATACAAAAGCGAGGGAGCAGATTCCGTAAGTACTTAGGAAATCAAGCGTGAATGCAGCGCAGGAGCAGTTAATCACCCGTATTTACAAAGCTTGGATCGAGACAGCGGCCGCCAGCACCAGGAACGCGCGAGCAACCGGCCAAAACCAGCCGCCTAAACGCGCGCCGCCGTATTGGATTTTTTGATTGACTGCGTTTGCCGCCTCTCCCGGGTGCCGCCACCATCGCCTCCTAAAAAAAAAACGTCCCCATTGGCTCTATGAGACTGTCACTTCCTTGCTTATACATTTCTTTTTTCTTTTTGGTGGGTTAACCTCCACGAACATTACATCCAAAGCGAGGGCGCATTTGCTCACCACGTAGTCAAAATTAAACCCCAGACGTCCGTTGTGTGCGCCTAGAATCTCAACAGCTTACTAGAATCATCATCAGGAGCATCACTGTAGCGTTACGTTTGACCACTTTTTACGCATCGCATCATTCACGGCTCTTTTTTAGTGTAATATCAGTTTCGCCTCGCCCTAATTATATCCTATAGAGCGATATAGAACAGCTGCAGTTTCAATAGCAGAAAAGAAATCGCTGTAGAAATACTGAGGCCGAATTTCATCACCTGCTGTGGGTTTTGTTGGCGCTGAAGCAGACAAGAATTCGGCACTTGGCGGCAGCGGGTCTCTCGCCGAACAATCCTGATTCGCATACCGCTTGGATGCAGGGACCACATCATCGTTCATTCATCGACTTCATTACATCAGCGAACATATTTTCATATATTTAAGCATCTTCGCCATCCATCATTACATAGCATTTTATGCCCTGAGGCAATAACCATCGCCTTAAAAAAAATATCGCTGCACGCGGAAGCATCCATGGGCAGCGAAGAGGAGGATGGTCGCGCGATTCCGGAGGTCGCGCGCAGTCAGCGGGCAACGGCTCGGCCTCGCGGTCTTGAGGCTTGGGCCGTCCTGAACCTGAGCCATCCTGAACCTTGCCACAGCTGCCTTCCCGCCTGCCTGCCAGAGAACCCTGTGACCTGCCTTCTCCGGCGCCTGCTGAGGAACTTCTTTCCGGTAAGGCCATTCCACGTTCCGGGGTTTTTGGCCAGGTTTCGGGGTAGCTCTGCTGACTTGGGTGATGTAAGCTTGCCATCGCGCTGTTTGTAGGCACGTCTTTCACCTCCCCGGGAGAGGGCTCGGCAGCTTGGTTCGCCAGCCTGCGTGTCGAAAGCTTTTCTCCGATTTCATTTCGAAAGAATGGTGTCCATGCAATTCCGGTGGCGCTTGTGCCGATAGGCGATGGAATGCTGAAAATGAAGAATCCTAAAACGATCCAGCAACAACTAAAGAGTCTAACGAATCACTATCTAGACACCTCTGAAGTGCGATCTTTCGGAAGGCTTAGTATTGTTTGCAAATCTGCAAACATTGAGTATGTGTCCCATCTGCTCCAGTCTAATACATTCATTTCTATTCCGGTTAAGGCCTTCATTCCAGAACAGCTTGCGTGCGCTAAAGGCGTTGTACCCAGAGCGGCGCTCAAATGCCGGAGCGGTTGTTATTTCTGTATATTGCTCCTCTCTCGAGGTGGCTGGCGTGCGTGTTCCTACGGGGTCACTTCAAACAACTTTTGCTGGTCGTACATGCCCCTTGGAGTTGAAAATCTGACAAATAATCCATCACGTGGACTCACTGCATCCTCGCCCTCTGCAATGTGCCAACTGCTGGCGATAGCCTATAAGTCGGCAACTAGAAGCCGGGTGTGTAGTGAAGGCTACTCTTCCGAAAGCTGCACCGCTGGGCAACCAAGCTGTTGCTCATGCAGTAACGTCCAAAGCGCCGATGATGCCACTTGTGGAAAACGGTCACAGGGGCAAGGTTTATTGGAATTAATTCAACAGAATCGCTGCTGCCGAGCAGACGCTCATGCACTCCTTAACCGCAAAAAAAAAAAACACGCCTACGCCAGCCTTGTGCGCACCTCTGCTCCTAACCTCGAGGCCACATTCTCTGCCTTAATGGTGCCAACCGTCGAAGAAGCTCTTTCAAAAGTGTGCTTAGCAGCTTCACTCAGGAGTTGCCTGATGTTGTTGCGAGTCAGGCAGTTTGTAAATCTCCCACTGCAGTGCCACCAGCATCAGCTTGACTCCTAACCTGCGCTGAATGTTTAATCGGAACATCATCACTCAAAGTGCCGTCTCACGTGCCGCCTCTCGGTAGCATCCCCGTCAGTCTTTCTCGCAACAGTGGTCGCACTAATGGTGTGGAAATGACTTGCCCTACGCAGAAGCGTCGTGCTTCCACCTCTCCCTCTAAGTCCTCCGTTCCCCAAGCAGAGACTAAAAAAGGGTCTTCTAAAGTCTCTTCAAGTCTGATATGCTACAAGGGGCTGTTATAGCTTCTTTTCTCGAATAGCAATCATGGCAGGTGTAACGGTTCTCAAACAGAATTTACTGCTCCATTGCATGTTCCCTTCCAGATTTAAAACTTCTTTTATCTTCTGATAACCCGACATAGTGATCTTACAAGAAACTTTGGTTTACTCTGCAAAGTCATTTTCATTGTAAAGGTTTCGTGTTTTTCGAGCGGACCGCATAAATGTAGGGGCAGCGGGTTAGTGACCCTGATTTCTTAAAAGCTGTGCCACCGGGCATCAATTAATAAAAAAGTAATGCTTCCTGACTTCGAGCTTTTAGCTGTAGATCTCACTTTACCACAATGCGCCACAGTCACGGTCGCTAACGTCGATTTTCCAGGAGGAGCACGCAGAACAGACTTTCTAGACAGCTTACTTGCAAACTCTAATAGGGTCATCATTGCAGCGGACTTTAGCTCACATCACGTTGTGTGGGGTACCTACACTGACTCACATAGACAGATGTTATTGGCATGGATGTCTAAACTGAAGGGCGTTGCTGCAATTATTGGGCCGTCACCTTCATCCGTAGAAATTCGCGTTCAGTTCTCGATTGGTCCTTGGCAGCAGGAGGGATCGGCATAGTGGCATGCTCCACAGTTGACTGTGGTACATCTAGTGACCACTTGCCAATTACTTTCACCTTCTTAGTGAGCCGGCTCCGAGATCCTGCATCTGACCGAAATCTAGTTAATCATGCAGCCTACAAATCTTCTTTCCTCGCCTCCCTTACACGAGATCCTTGTTCATGTAGGGACGGCAGGGATCAGCGAGGGTGTCCTTCAGTTTTGAAGACTACGGAGAGTTGAGTTCGTGGTTCGCTCTGCTGTTTTTAATAAAATACCATCCCCATAGGATAGAACGATGCGTGTGAGACATCCTTCAGCCGAGGGAAAGCAGTATGGAGGAGTATTTCGCATAAAAGAGCCCTGAAAATTAGATCGACTAAATTTTTCACGGCCTCGTTTCGAAAAACTATGGCAACAGCAAAGGATGGCTACTATCAGAATTTCAATACGTATCTCTCAAACCCAAACAATAGGAAGGCTTTGTATCGTTTTATGGAACCGAAAGTTAACTCCTCAGCCATGCAGTTAACAAGCTCGGTTGTGCTGTCTCCACATGAGGCGAAAGGTGTGTGAGAGCGAATCGCACAAGGGCTCGCATCTCGTTTTAAGGAGCGGCATAGAGTCCCTCTGTTCGCCCCTACCCCTGCTCAGGCCACGTAGCGGTTGACAAATCAGAGCTACTAACTATAGTTACTTCGGTACAATCCTCGGCTCCGGGTTCAGACGGTGTCACGTTCGGTGTGTTGAAAATCTTAGCTGAAGAGCTCATCCAGGACCTCCTCGATCTGGTCAATGCTTCATTGGAAGCTGCATGGCCGCCGCACTGGAAGGTGGCGAAAATAGTATTACTCTTAAAAGATTCAAAGAAAGGATTCCATCTTGGTAACTTTCGGCCGATAGCTCTAACATCCAATTTGTTAAAGCTCGTGGAAAGAATTGTGCACAGCCGCCTATCAAAGCATGTTTCAGAAACGAACGCATTGTGTCCAGCCCAGATTGCCTTTCGCCGCGGAGGCTCAATATGGTCTGCCCATGTCGATTTAGAGAGCATAATCCTTTTTGCCATGCGCAACAACAAAGTTTCAGCGTTAGTGACGCTTGACACTGGTAAAACATACGACAGTGTTTAACATTTGATCCTTCTCACCAGATTGTCGTTACTACACCCGCCGTTCTATATTTAAGCGTGGTTCCGTGAATTTTTAGCAGGACGGCAGTTATTTTGTACTGACGGCTCCTTCACTTCAGACACCTATGCCCAGACCAGAGGTGTGCCACAAGGTTCTGTGCTTTCGCCACTTCTTTTCAGTATGCTGATGTGCGACACTCCTGTACACCCTAGCGTTACAGTTTATGTTTACTCAGAGCACACAGCCTTCTTTGCCTTTGCAACAGACATTCATGCTTTATATCGTTCTCTCCAGGCTTACCTTAACGCACCCGAGGTTTGGCTGGATAGCATTTACTTGACATTAAGTGTACACAAACGAATACACAGAGTGTTTCAACAAACACTTTCTAAAATTTTCAGAAATAGGGCTTCTTGGGTAAAAATATGGCTTGGCTAATCATCTTAAGTAGTGTGCTGGTTAACTAATTTTTAATAATTAACTTTTTAACTAGTAGATTTGGCTGCCTAGTTGCAATTAGACATTTGTAGATAGTCGTTAGTCAGAGCCATATCAGTTTTCAGAATTTATAAAACGCGATTACCCTCCACCGTCTGTGTTGCTCGACAAACTATGGCTGCATCGTACGAAAATACATGCGCTTTCGAAAGCATCCAGGCAAAGCAACCACTCCAGTGCACGTAACTAGTCGAAAAAGCCAAATTTTCTCCAGCCACAGCTGCGAGGGTAACCTCATTATCGAAATTCTGTAAATGTATGGCTATTAATAACGACCGGCTACGAATCTCTAAATGCAACTACACGCCTAACACTATTACTTAAAAAGTTAATTATTAAAAATGAGGTAGCCAGTTTAATAGTTAAGACGCTTAACCGGTTTTCTAGTGCCGGCCAACACTGCTAATACTATGCCACAAAATCTATATTTTTCGCCAGAAAGCCTATTTTGGAAAATTTTTTGAAAGTGTTCGCCGAAACACCCGTATATCGTTACACTATCGCTCGGACAACATACCGCAGGTGGAGTCTTAGGTACCTAGGCGTTATTTAGTATGCTGGCATAGATTGGCGGCCACACATCAAGACTAACGTTGAAAGAGGTGAGCGGGCACTTGGTAGGCTACTGCGAATAAGTAACAGGAAATTTGGCGCGCGCCGGGACACGCTCCTACTTCTTTCCAAAGCCTATGTCAGACCCATTTTGGAATTTGGCTGCGTGCCCCATTCTGGCGTTCCGAAATACAACCTTCATCCGTTGGTGCTGTTAGAAAGACGCTCACTGCATGCGGCTCTGCCTAGGTCTCCCTCGACCAGTTTCCACCGCAGTTCTGCACCTGCGGGCTCGTATTTCCGACTTTAAATCCCGTTTACACCTTTTAACTACTCGGGCTTTCCTCCGTACCTCTGAGTCTGCTCCTGGTGTGTCTGCACATATTTTTGTCTCCCACACAGCCCTCTTTCTCACTCATCACTGGCCAAGGTTCCGCCTGCCTCAAGTTATTTTTACTCGGAATCTTTTATCGAACATTGGTCTGGATCTCAATTTTGTACGCAGAGTTGTTTACGCAACATCCCCTGCGGATATTGCTTTTGATTATATTTTGCCACCTAATGCGAAGCAACTGCCTGACAGGGCACTCATTGGTCTCCACTTTTACCTTTTAGTCAATTTCAAGAACCACACTGATTGCTACAGATCGTCCATTTCGGCCAGAAGGAAACGTTTGATCATTTTTCAAAGTCTCTCTCTTGGAGCTTTTCGGTTCGAGTCCCGAATTCCTATATTTCTAGCGGAGTTTATGGCTCTTGGGCTGCCTGCTTTGAAAATTCCCTCCGGTGTTTCCCAGGTGATATTCCTCTTAGATTGTCTCTCTGTTTTGTTGACGCCGGAGTCCACACGGGACGCTATTTTGAACCGCTGCTAGTATTTTATTCCTGGATGGGTGAATGAGGTGCGCTTCGTTTGGATTCCAGGACACTGCGATATTTTTCGAAATGAAGCAGCGCCTTCTTGGCAAAATCAACTCCCAATGCACCCGTCGCCTGTAGCGTCTCTATCTCATCCTTTTCGGAACGTCTCGTATTCAGCGTGTTCAGTTTATAACCGCCATGTGCAACGATTTCTTGCTCTCTACCGTTGACTACCAACATCTCATGTACCGATGGAAGGTTCGCGCGTGTAAATCCCGGCAGAGTGAGGTAGCAATGACTCATGTAGTGCAGGATCCCCCGCTTAAATCTTTACTCATGTAGATGCGGGTTCAGTCCCACAAACCTTTGCGCGGCTTGTGGAGAAGTAGAGACATTGGAGCATTTCCTACTCCCTATCCAGAGGTTTACACATCAGAGAAGGACGCGTCTGGAAATTACCATTACAAAATTGCGACTCACTTTGTCGGTCCCGCCTCTCCTTTGGTGCTAGCGCCAGAGCATTGCATCAAGTTTGCGAATACGTCCACTATTACATAACAGCTACCGGCTCATTCCCTTCCTAACTGTGTCCAAAATTTCCGCCTTTAAAAGATCTTTCAGTAATTTTCATGTAATCAATTCTCTGATCTTCTCTCCCGTTTTTATTGTTTCTGTTTTTTTATCTAATTATTCTGAATAATTATCAAAAGCAAAACGATTAGCTCGGCACCTTTTCCTTTGGCCATTCTCAAAGAAGCCTGGCCTATCCCCCGTCGTGGGTAAGGGCCATCTCACTAAGGCAACAACGACAGCGTCCGCGAGCAGCTGGGAACCTCGTCTCCGCTGTGTAGGCTTCCACTATGTGCCAGATTATAGTGCTGTGGCAATGTTCCAAAGGAAAAATGCCGTTGGTACCGCACCAACTTTGGCGCGTTCGTTACCAGATGGCGGCTGGTAAAAGAGTCGCGTTACAAGACCTTAGCCGGCTAGTAGCCGCATCAGGCAAGGGACAAGACGTAGGAGAAATCCGTGCCGCCGAGGCTGCATTTCGATGGAGGTGAAATGCAAGAACACCCGTGAGCTGAGCGACGTCGCTTGCCGTTCAGGAAGCCCAGTGGTCGGATTAATCCGGTGCACCGCATTTCATACGCCGTGTGCATCTTCGGGACGCTAAAACTCCTCATAGCATATGCCGTACGTAACTGAAGCAGCATGTTGTCTGCAGTCTGCCGTGCACCGCATTTCATACGCCGTGTGCATCTTCGGGACGCTAAAACTCCTCATAGCATATGCCGTACGTAACTGAAGCAGCATGTTGTCTGCAGTCTGCCGTGCACCGCATTTCATACGCCGTGTGCATCTTCGGGACGCTAAAACTCCTCATAGCATATGCCGTACGTAACTGAAGCAGCATGTTGTCTGCAGTCTGCCAGCGACTGGAATTCGTCGTTGATGCTTATGCGCCCTTTCAAGAGGTACAGTCATGGACGAAAGTTTGCGGGATGCGGAGTCACAGAACATAATTTTTGTGTTGCCTGTGTGGTCAGTTTTCTAGCATTTATTATTCTTTTTTAGGACAAAGCTGACTTGTGCCCTTGTGCTTCAATGTTGTGTGTTAACCTTGTTTACTCGATTGTTTAAAAAAAAAAAATTTCTAAACCCACATCCCGCAAGCTTTTGTCCATGACTGCACGGCGAGATGTCAGCCCCTATATGTTATATGTGCGACTGGTGGGGTCTGCAAGGCATTCGTTATGGAGCGATACGCATTTGGGGGAATTTGTCAGGGCCTTTCGTTCTGTTGCCATGAGGCCGCGGCGCAGCCCCATAGAGTAATGCGTCCGAAATGAACAATGCTGCGAAATCATTGTGCCTGCTCTACGAGAACTTAGTTTCCCTGAATGTCAATCGCATTCGTGAGATTTATATTCTCCAATTTCTATCTGTTTATCTAACACGTCTCATATACGTCGCGGTGGTTCAGTGGTTTTCCTCTGGCGCTCCGCTAAAAGAGTTCAAGGTTTCACGGGTTTGAGCTGGGTGACACTGCCCGCATTGCAATAAAAACGAAATTCTTCATGTGGTGAGATTTCGCAGGGCCACGTACGCGGACGGTGTACCAATTATAACTGAGTACCCAATGCAGTCGAAATCCGGAGCTGTGCATTACGGCGTGCCTTTCTTCTTTACCGTCACCTAGTTAACGACGATCCAGGTTTTGCGACACCCAATTCGAAGGTGCTGGATATATGCGCATTTGACATATTGAAGCGCATTTTCCCACCCAGATTTAGCGGTTAATCTTGATTCCTGTGGGGGGAACTACGCACCCTGCCGATTTCCGGAGCCTCTAAAAGTGAGTAGCTTTGTCCGAACGACAAAAGGTGCGAGTTTCATTTGTGGTTTCCGCGTAAACGAGGCTTTGTCGTAAACGAGGCTTAGGCTGGGGACAGCAACAATATGAGGGAAAGGGTGAAGCACCACAAAGCTTACGTCAAGCAAATGAACAGAAGCGCAGTGGCCCTACTTCCCAACCATGCCACCACAGGGGTGCCTTTGACGGAACTATTGTGCTGGAAACAAAACCAAACTGCGCAGAAGCCTTCTACTTGTGTCTTGACGGAGGAGAATGTTGAATGTTCTCTGGGAACCACTCCCTTTTCTACATCCACCGTTTTAGCTCCGTGATCCTGCGGTCGACCTTATGTAGGCTTAAAAAAGCCTCCGCAACGCGCCCGCAGTCGCACCTTCAAGAAGTAGTAGTAATGGTTTACTGACAAAAAAATACAAAAAGGAAGCACGAGAGCTGAAGCCGGCGGAATTAAAGTCACAGGGAGAGGATAGCGAGGAAAAGTACGGAGGAAAGCGACCGGCAGAAATAACAGGGAAGCTTGGTACACAATTTACAAAATACAGAAACTATCAAGTTCGCACCACTCGCGAGCTAGTGCATATGCATTGTTCTACACATTTACAACACGCGTAAATTCACTGCATATTCTAGGCCGTGTGCACGTAGCGTCCAGTCGTTAATGGACAGCGCGAGCGGCGCATTGCGCAAGTGGCACGGATGGAGCGCCCAGCTGCCGCCTTAAAGCAGAAACAGACCCAGTTTTGAAACGTCGTGTTATCCTAAAGAACTTATTTGGCTGGCGTTTACTTTTCACTTAAACGGAAATTATAATCATAAAATTTAACTTGGGTTTGCCTCTGGGTTGCAGCTTTGGGAAAAGGCGGAGCTTCGTGCACAGAAAATCGCAAATTTGTCAGAATAGTTCACAACATGCCGTTATATGAACTCTTCTTTACCGCTTCATAGTTTGCACACACTTTTGAAATGAATGCGGAAATTAGCAGCGATTACGGCAATGGCAAAGCCCTTAGCTACGGCGGACGATCGTATAATTGGAGGCACTTTAACAACCTAGAAGAAATGCTGTGAATTACCACACTACGAATTGTTACACTGGACAAATTGCCTAATGCGGACAATGAGTTAGTGAAACAAGCACGAAACGAAGCACCAGGTTCCTTGCATAGAAACCTGCAGTACTTACAACATACAAGTTCATGGGCATCTATTTATGTGCAGATGACAGGAGTACAGCAAGAAGCCAAACGAATTCGGCTTGATTGGGCTTGTACCCCTACAGAAATGGCTTTATATTCAATAAAGAGACTACCGAGGTACACTGACTTCAACGCATCCCTGCTGCATTTTTACCACATCGCCTAAACTTTCGAAGAGCTGACAGCTATTGAGCTTTAAGATGTAGCGATTGATGCGCTAATACCTGAGTTTCGTGGCTTTGTATTGGTAATGCTCACGCAGTTCCACTATCACTCATCCTCAAGTAGCCACTGTATGCGCTTGCAATAGTAAATGTACCTGTCAAGCCCCATAGTTTCCTTATAATCCTCTCTAATACCCATACATGGCGAGCGCTTTCTTGTAGCGGCCCATGTTTGTGCGCCTACATCCGATGGGGACACTTTTGATAAAGGGCGCATTCACGCGGGATGACTTGATCTCCCTAAAGCAAGCAAAAAAAAAAGCGTAGACGTGCGCCTAGCCAAACGCACCGAGAGAGGGCGCCACACGTTTCTTGCCGGTGCTGAGGATGCATGATGAATACAAAAATAGCCAGGAAAAACATTTGCCTCATTCAAATGTAAAATACTTTACATCTATTAAAAGATGGGACATTTCGCTACCTAAAGCTCCTAGAGCTAGCCGATATATTGTAAATCAGGGCAGCGGTGAGTGATCAAGTGAGGACAAGTCGGGCTTTTTCGCGACCTCGCCATAGGCTTCATGAGACCATATCTCATCGCGCAGGGTAAACGCCATATTTAAGCCACAGTAATGACACTTTATTAAAAGAAACTTTATGAGGCATTTAACCCCTCAACGTGAGAGCTCGCTTGTAACTGTTATGCGTGACGAGATATAGATTTTTTTTATTTTTCGTCGCCACTGTTATGCGTGACGAGATATAGATTTTTTTTATTTTTCGTCGCCATTCAGTTACTCGCCGCCGCGCCGCCCCCTGTCACGAGATCGCGCGACCGGTTTTCTGAGGCGCATGGGCCGGAATCCTGGGGACGGCTAAAAAAGAGGGTTCAGCTTAAGTTAAGGACAACGCAGCGAGCTATGGATAGAAAAATGATAGGTGCAACGTTAAGAGATCGGAAGCGGGCGGAGTGGGTGAGAGAACAGACGCTCGTTAATGATATCCTAGTTGAAATCAAGAGGAAGAAGGGGAGTTGGGCAGGGCATGTAATGCGAAAGAAGATAACCGCTGGAAGGCAAGATAACCGCACTACTCATAGATTCATCTTCAGCATTAAGTGAAATAATTGAATTAAATAATTCAATTAATATAACTAATTGTGTGAGTTATCAAATTAATTATTGGTTGAATTAATTAATTCGCGACCCGCCTCACGCGGCGGGCCGAGGAGGCCGTCACGTGGTAGCCGCATGCCGAGCGAAGGAACGACTACGGCCGAAGAGACGAGTTAGGGCCCCTGCTATCCTCTGGTAGTGACGTCACGCTGTCACGTGGTGGTGCGCCGCAGCTGCGCCGGAACGAAGGAACAACCTCCACCCATGGCAGAAAAGTGCTAGCAATATTACTTTCGAAATAAAAATATATGGAGTCTTTGTTTGGCGCAGCAGTACGCGAATCAATGGCATCTATTGGAGTGGGGCCGGATCTTCATAGACGGAGTATGTAAGAACGTGATCGAATGATTCGACTTGTCGCTTACATTCGCCATGTAGAAGCGTTGATAAGCACGAAAAGGGTTCGTAACGTGAACTTCGCTGTGGCCATCGCATATAGCCAGAAGAGCCAACGGAGAGAGGAAACAGTGGCGACGGGCGGCAGCATCAGTCGAAATGAAGAGAACAGTCGAATCAGAATCGCAGGTACACGAGATGAGGACCAGCGCTCTAGAGAAGGCAGGGATGTCAGTACCGTCAGCGACCAGCATTTTACCGACTCGAGGAGAGGTGTAGCACAACAAGGCAGCAGAGAACAAACAATTCAATGCTGGCATGGGCGCAGTCGATGTTCGCATAATGAAGGGTGAGAAAGTCGGAGCCCAGAATGACATCGTTGAGAGCAGCGGAACAGCACCTCAGCAAGTTTAATCCTGGATGCCGCACACAAGCCTGAGAGTTCTTATTTAGACTGAGCTGAGGTCACGCTATGAAAAGCAGCTCGAGTTCGAAGTACGGGATACAAGATTAATGCAGAGATGGCTTTGCAGTACGACGTCTCACGTCTCAAATGCATCTAGTCAATCTCTACGGGAGGAAAAGTCTCATACATGCAGCACTGCTGTTTACATGTGCCCCATCCGTTTCTCTAGGAGTTCCTCGCCTCCGGCCTTCCTGGCGCCTACGGAGGCCCCTGCTGCCCCGGAGTCCGCCCCCCGGAGACCGCATCACCAGAGTTCGACACGGAGTCCACCGCCGACCCGGAGTCCTACGCCGCCGCCGACACGGGGTCCTCCGCCTTCGCCGAAGCCGCCGGAGAAGCCAGCGAATCAGAAGGCCGCCGGAGAGGCTCACCTATTATTAAAATGGCATTGTCGATTGGCCCGAATCGATCTCGTGAAGTTGGCAGCGCATGGCGCTACCGCAGTCAGCAGTGCCAGTCGGATGGCTGGATGTTGTCGCTTTAAACGTGTTGGTACCGCAGCTCCGTACGCTATCTTTTCTTTGCGCTCTCGTCAAAAACATCTAAAGACGTGAAGCACATCGCACGCTTCCTCTGGTGCGTGTCTGTTGTACCAATTAGCGTAAACGGTGTTGTTCCACAAAATTGGCAAGCTGCCAACCGAGTGCGTTATAAAGTGCTGAAAATTCACACCTTTCCGAGAACGCTAACGGTCGCTCTTCAGAACAAGGCCCCTTATAGTCATCCTGTGTCGTAGCGGCGCCAGAGCAGAACTGCCGTGCGCCTCGAAGCAACTTTACTGGGCAAAAAAAAAAAGGCTCCATGGGTGGTCTCTTACTGGTCCAGGGTTTCTGTCCGGCGGGCTGAGCGGTCCACACACTAGCCTCTCGGGAGGAATAAGTGGGATGGGGATGGGAGACTTGGGGGATGCATGAAATAGAAGAGCATAGAATGTAATGAAATTCACTGCATCAAACCACCTGAACGTCGCTGAATATTTTTTAAGCTGTCATTTTCTTTTTATAAACGCATTTCGCTCGTGGGACGGACAGATGTGATCTTGCATCAAAATAAACAAGTTTAGTAGGCAAGCAAAGCCACGTCGGTAAACTAGGTATTACAGCCCAACACAACAGCGGGAACTGGCACACGCAAATCTATGAAGTAAATTCTACGGAGCCGCGAAATACGACAAATACAGGTTCTCCTCGTGTCTGCTCAGGTCACCCTGGTTAGTCGTTCTGGGCTACCCAGAAGCCCTGCCCGTTATTCTATTTGTCAGGATAGTTCTGGCCGCAGTGATGTTCCTAAACGTACTAAAATCTCAACACTCCGCGCTAATTTTGTTAGACTTGAATCAAGCAGGAAGCAGGAGACCCAAACTCAATACATTAACTCCATGAAGGTCTTGTTTGGAAGCAGGACAGCAGCGCGGCGTCGCTCCTCTGGTGGAGGAGAGGCGAAATCATCAGTCGTGTGTTGAGGAGCGCTTAGCGCAGCGAAACGCGGTTCACGTGCTTTACTATTCCACTTTCTGCAATGGTATCGACTTCATCTTCGAGAAGAGATGGAACTCAATACTGAGAACCAACGGCCGAGAACCGCCCGTCCAGTAGTTCCTCTTCCAAGCCAGGTGGCACGAGAAGCAGCTCAGCAAAGCATTGATTGAAAATGTCTGAAATTTTTGTTAAGTGGCGACTTTCGATCTTAGTGGCCGTTCTCTCATACTTACACATGGAATGTAAGAATGTCATACTTACACATGGAATGTAATGGATTTCACTCGTGAGTGAAATCGCAACGCCTTTCAGTGCGCTTTCGGTTCCTCCATGCCCGTTAGCCACATGTCATAAGCGCAAGCATGTGCAATTCCCAACTCGTGAGCATGTCACACAGCTGGAACTTCACGCCTATAAGCATGCAGTGCTAGCCACTGATCTTAGCGCCCAACACGTAGAAATCGAGGTGGTAGTGTACGCAAAAAAACCTGATAGTTTCTTACTCGCAACGAAAGTGTGTTACGGTCACGGAAGTTGAGGAATAATTCACCCATCTCAAAGTTTACGCCACAGATGACGCAACTTCTTACACAGAGCGTGCTTCAACGAAATCATACTGAGCAAACGTTAAACGCGACCCACATATGCAGTCGTTCTCTTTTTCGCAGATTCGCACCGCGAAAGTTCCTTTCAACGTTAGCTATCCTGAAGATGCGCTGCAAAAGGCGCATTCTTGCGCAGGTGCTTGCTTGCCATTCACGACCTGGAGGAAGGCACCTCAAGTGACTCAGAAATAGAGTCGTTCCGGAGGTCTGTTTCTGTGGTCCGCGTGTGTACACTCACACGTTCCTTTGTATAATGCGACTGACTCGCGCTTATTTGTTGATGGGGGCAAGCTCTTATAATCAGCCAGTCTTTCGTTGTTCGAGGGCGTAATGAAATAAACGGGAGAAAGGGAAGAGATCGCTGGAATAGTGTCGGAAATCAGCCGGTGTGAGAACAGAGCGATGAACAGTGGACGCGTGCTTGTAGAAAATTTCGACTCAGTGACGCCGACGATGAAGTCCTTTTCAGAGCGGTAGAATTACAAAACTATAAGCACAACTTTGCGTGTTCTCTCCAAGAGGTAAACAACAAACAGCGACCGTCATGCTACTTGAGCCGAAAATAAGCAAGGTAAAAAGTTTGCCAGCGGTCACAGTAGCTTGTGCTAAACTTTAAAAAACGGATCCAGCCACTTAGCGAAGGTAGGACCCGAAAAAGGGGGCTGTTGTTCGTCCCCTTCCCCTCTCCCCTCCCAGAAAAGAAGAAAAAAACAGCTTGAGCTTACCCCCCGCTTCTGCATAGGCTACCTTGCACACACTACTAAGGGGTCGCAGCATCAGCACTCGCACTTGACGGCTATTCCCTGTTGCACGATGGGCTACTTCAGCTATCTTCAGCCAAAAATTTTAAATACACCCAGTCAAGGTAGGTGGAGTAAATTTCTACTGTGTTGTTGACCATCGTACGTAGTAATTTATAAGAGTATTTCTGTTTTCTTTAATAGAATAATTATAAAATTGACAAAAAGTAACCTTAGCTACTGCGTTTCCGGCGATAATTCCTAAGCCAAAATGTGCAGCGTGCCAAAAAAATGTCTAAATCTACAGTTTTATTTCAGGTGTTCGTAGATGATCCTTTCCCTCTTTGAAAAAAAAATAGCCCGCGAAATACGAAAAACGCCAGTGTGACCATGCGCTGTGCGTGGCGCTATCAGCGCTCTCCAACGTGGGATTCGTGAACACAGTCGCGTACGTTTGATGTTGGCGCGAATAATTGGTTTAGGTTTATCGGGGTCTAACGTCCCAAAGCAACTCAGGCAATGAGGGACGCCGTAGTGAAGGCCTCCGGAAATCTCGACCAACTGGGGTTCTATACCGTGCACTGACATCGCAGAGTACACGTGACTGTAGAACTTCGCCTCCAGCGAAATTCGACCGCCGCGGCCGGGATCGAACCTGCGCCTTTCGGGTCAGCAGCCGAGCGCCATAACCACTGATCCACCGCGGCTGCTCGCTCGCGCGAATGTGACGGCGTGGAAACAACGAAGTGGATGAAGGCTGTAATATTTAATGTAACACCTGTGCTGCGTTCTTGAGAGGCTGCTCGCGAAGAGCAACCTGGATCACAGCCCAACCCATTCAACCCAAGACCTCCCGATGGCAGCACCTGCTATAGAAGGGCAATGGTGCATAGCTTGACCACTGCACCACTGTTCCAGGAGAAGACTACCGGGGATCAATGAATGAACAGAATGACCAATGCCGCCTATATGGACGTTAACCCATTATCGCTACACCAACAACTGCCATCCGTGAACGCTGGATCTGAACACGGGAACCGAAGTGAAAGCCGGGCTGCCAGCGCACCTAACTCGCATTGGGCCTAACTATGCAAATCGACCATAATTTTTTTTGTCACTACGCAGGGTTCTGCCTCTGAAAGCAGCGATTTTTCTCGGCCACAGAATACAGATGAATCGGCCGACCGACGGCTAGGAACTCTGCTTTGTTTCTGCCTCCTTATAGCTACAGGGAACTGGCACGCCCGCTGTTGTCTCCACTGAATGCGGCGGGGTCGCAGGAGTTACTTTTAATTTTGCTACCAGCGCCCATTTCATATTTTCATCCCTTGACATTCGTGGCACCATCGAAAGCGGCTTCGTTCATTCCGCGTTTGAAAGCACTCCAGTTGCGGCGCGCAGCACACGATCACTTCAGATTTTTTCCACATTCGCAAGCTTTCTTTTCAACGCAGGAAATAAAACTAGTCTCTAGCACACATCCAGAAAGGTACTGATAAAGTAGAAGTTTTTTGGCACGCTCTACATTTCGGTACCAGAAGTTTCGCCGAGAGCGCAATAGATGAAACGTTTTTTTTTCATTAATTATGTATTTCGCCAAAATACAAAAATAAAGTAACTGCCATCAGTGGTCAGCAATATGGTTGAATTTGCCTCCACCAATCTTTCCATGGTGTATTTTAAAATTTCGCTGAATATAGCTGGAGCACCTGGTATTATGGCCTAGCCTTGGAGCTTTGTCAGAGCAGAAACGGGGGGGGGGGGGGAGAAAGAGAAGACACTGAGAAAGAGAAAGAGAAAGAGAAGACACTGAGACAGTTGAGGGGAGTAGGCAAAGGAAAGAAGGGCAAACGGGCGTAGAACTGCGCGGCTAGGAACACGGTGTAGCTACGGCATCACAATGACAGTGGCTGTGCACAGTAATGTATTAGAGCCTTTCTTCACCCGATTATGGCACGCACACATAGAACGTTGCCTTACATAAATTGTCGACGTATCCGTTGTTTCCGTATTTTAGTGTGTTGTCTGCGTTTCCTTTCTTTTATTATTTTTTTTTGGGGGGGGGGGGCTCTCGGCTATTGTTTTCCTGACAGTTTGAGATAGCATTACAATGGTAATAATATTACTTTTAGAATCTTCCTGAGGGCTGAAACTCCTCCTTCGCGTTATATTCGTAGTAGGCTCATTTTGAACGATCTGTTTAAAATGCAGTGTATTCGCTGTACTTTTCCTAGAGTACACAAAATTCTTGTAATATATGTTCATGTGACGTTTGTTTGTTTCTGAAAATTGTGCTAATTAAAGTCGCATACAGAGGGCAGACAATTCCAAGGCAGGAGAGGATCAGGTTTCGGAGAAATATTAGGAACTGCGTCAATTACGTGCAATTACTGACGTTTCCGTTCAAAACGGAGAAGTGGTCTGATTGTTTGGGGCTTGTTGGTAAACAGTGTTCGACATGGGCATTTTGAAACTTCTGGATAACAGATATGTTTCGGCAATGAACGGATCTTTAGAACGTATGAGCGCTTGAGCATAGTTCTTCTGTCTGCAAGTGCTGGTTCATTAGTTTCTATGTTCAGACTGTTTATGGGTGACGTCCTGCATGCACCAGTTAAAAGACGCAGACCTAAAATGTGTACTGGGTGCAGTCGTTTCAAGAATGCCGTTCTTGCTGAACCATACACTATGCAATCATAGACTAAGCAGGAGCGTACAACAGAACGATAAATTTGTGAAAGGCATGCCCTATCAGAACCCCAGTGTTTGCGTGAAAGGACTTTGAGTTTGTTCAGAGATTAGGAAGCTTTCTTATGTTGCGGAAGCAACACTAAGCTAGGTGTGAGCGATATGTATATGAGGCTGTTAAGCGTTCGCACTTCTTTCTGACGAAGACCGGTCACGCGGCCGAAGCGTCATTAAATTGTTCTAAGCTACAAACGTCTTCATATATATATACATGTATATATATATATATATATATATATATATATATATATATATATATATATATATATAAGGCTGCTACGGCTTCATATTTAGTCTTGAGTAAAAGCTCAGAAGCTGGAACGTCATTTTTTACTATGACGTGCAACGCCACCGGAGAGCCGTCTTGTCATCTCTTGATCACGACGAAATACTTTATATTTCTTGAGAATATTTGTGCGTTGGGGACCTAAGCTTGTTTCCTGTATATACAAGGCAACAGGTGAGAATGTGGCTAGAATGTCTTTTATGTCGTTTAAGTTATTTAGTAGTCTTCTACAATTCCAGTGTATTAGGAATGACATATTCCAGGGTATAAGGAATGACATGATGAATTTTGGGGGGATGTATTTTGGAAGTTGAGATCCCCATTGCTTCGGGGCCCGTTATTGGGATTTTTTCCTTTTCTCGTTCAAGAGAACTCCGCCGCAGCGGAGGTGAGCTCGGCGCTGCGTCCATCACCTCAATAGAGGTTCTGAAGGCCCGCGGAGAGTCCATCGGGGAGCGGTTTGTAGGCCTCTCCCGAATGGGAGAAGCCTGGCGGGGGGCCGACCCAGAGGCCGGCTGTCCCTTTTACGAGAGCGGCAGGGCAGCTTTCGCTACGTCTGCCCGGTGCGCGGATGACCCTGCCTCAGGCTCACAATGCGTGTCCTGGGCAGGTGCCGAAACCTGGCGTGGTGCACCGCCCCGTCGCACCACATCGACGAAATTTGTACTTGCTGCGAACAAGAACATGACGGCGCGAGGTGGGCCCCCTTTTCTCCACTGTCGTGACGTCATCGTGTCACGTGGTGTGGCGTCATGTATTACGTGATTTGGAGGCGCAAAACCACAGCGACGGCGCGAGGTGGGCCCCCGTTTCTCCACTGCCGTGACGTCATCGTGTCACGTGGTGTGACGTCATGTATCACGTGATTTGGAGGCGCACAACCACAGCGACGGCGCGAGGTGGGCCCCCGTTTCTCTACTGTCGTGACGTCATCGTGTCACGTCGTGTGACGTCATGTATCACGTGATTTGGAGGCGCATAACCACGGTGAAGGGCTGAAGTGGTAGCTAAAGTAGTATGCTCCGCATAAAAGCGAAAGCGAAGCCGCCACGTGACTGCCTGAAAGGCACTCCACGCGTTACTTGACTCCTCCTACCTTCAGCGGTGAGTAACCCTCGCCGCCTGGGAAGAGGAAAAAGTAAGTAAGAGAGGAGAAGACAGAACAGTTGTGACAAAGAAGATAGGAAAGTGAAAGATGGAGAGGAGGAAAATGAAAGTGAGAATGTAGCTCTTAACACACAATTCCGCGAAAAACGATGGGGTGTTTCAAAGGATAGTTAAATGAAAGGCTGATGCAAAGCTACGTTTCAGCGGATGATGGGCCTGGGGACAACAAACCTCGTGAATGTGTCACTGCATCGGCGGAGGCGGAGAGGCGGGTGCAGCGACGTCCCCAAACGAGTGCCGAGTGCGGTGAGAGGAAAAGTGGCGCCGAAAGCGAACGTGCGTCATCGAACGATCCAACACGTCGTGCCAAGTAAATCAGAAAGCAAGGCGGTCTCTGATGTTCATTAGCTGATTCTAGAGCTTGTTCGACGGCACGTGAGCTGCACGCAAGTCTGATCTTAAAAACACTACAGAAAGCGCTTCCCCGGTGCCGTGCACCTATGGAATGCCTGCTTGCGTCGAAACGTCCTACGATCAGTGGTCGCTGGATTCCTAACTTGCTCTTGTATGTTCGTTACAAAGTGGCTCGGATAACCGTTGGCTGAAAGTTACTGGCGCACTCTTCTGAAGTCATTTAGCAGGTCTTCTTGCTCCTTGCAGACTCATGTCGCACGTTTAGTGAGCGAGGCGACGACGGAGGTTGTGCGCGCAACCGGATGGTTTGAAATAAAATCCAAGTACCGGGCGGTGTTCGTAGGCTTCCTATACGCCGAGAACGAGAGGCAGTTGTTGCCTTTTCACTCCAAGAAGGGAGGCGGTTTTCTTGCTCAAATTCAAACCGTGCTCTTGGTCCAAGCCTGGTCCAACACTGTTCACCACAACGACTCTTTTTTCCGTAAAATTCAAAAGCAGCTGACGTCATACCTGTAGAAGAAATTGGGCGTCGAAGTGAAGGTTTCCAGCACTTTTTCTCCAGCTACGAGGTTTGCAGTGGTGCAGTGGTGACGTAGCGCCCGGGAAGCGTAGGATACAGTGGCGCCATCTAGCGACAGCAAGTCAAAGCTTCTGAACTGTGTGCTGAGGAAACTTTTTCCTCTTTTATTAATGGCAGTGGTGGTTGTATTCGAAGGCTTTGTTTATTTTTTAATGTAAATCAATTGAATCAAATGAAAATATAAATTCTAGCGCAAAGTTGGAGAAGTACTTTACCAGAGGTCGTTGCTATGACGACAGTGTACGCCGTAGCTAGTTAGGCTTGACATCAAGAAATTCTTAGATTTATCCAAAAAACGATGACTATTTGTCACCTACATCATTACGGAGGGGTGAGAATGCACAAAATAAAAGTGAATACAACCGTTTAGAGCGAGCTATCGCGTCGAAAAATGCAGCGGCGATGCAGTATTTGGTCCGAAGCGGGCGTGCAGGGCGCCGCCATGTTGCCAAGGTTAACCACGCAAGCCACGCAAGCAACGCAACGCAAAGTCCGCTGGCTTGCGTACGTACGCAAGACGCACGGATCGCGCTTGCGTTCTGCGCATGCGCACTACGGTCCCCGCAAGCTCCTTGCGTACGCTAAGCCCTTGCGGACGCACAGCTAGAACTGTCTTGTTGCCGCCGCGGTGGCTCAGCGGCTATGGTGCTCGGCTGCTGACCCGAAAGACGCGGGTTCGATCCCGGCCGCGGCGGCTGGAATTTCTTTGGAGGAGAAATTCTAGAGGCCCGTGTACTGTGCGATGTCAGTGCACGTTAAAGAACCCCAGGTGGTCGAAATTTCCGGAGCCCTCCACTACGGCGTCTCTCATAGCCTTAGTCGCTTTGGGACGTTAAACCCCATAAACCAAACCAAACCAGAACTGTCTTGTTGCTGCAGGACGGGTGGCACTGCGCGCAAGGTGCGCGCATCGCGGAATAGCGGGTCCAGAGTGCGCATGCGCAGAACGCTAACGGGGAAATAGCGTTAGCGTACGCACGCAATTTTCAGAATTTAGCGTTGCGGCAGTTGCGGCTTTTGAGCCCTTAGCGTGGAAACATGGCGGCGTCCTTTCAAGCGACAGCCGCCCGCTTCAGCCCATTAAGCAGCTCTTGCGATTCCGGTCGGCGTGTTTACCGGCAACTACTGGTGTTTTTGCTTTTCGCTATGACTTACCTTGCTTCGACGATAAAGTTTAAGCAGCAATTCAGCCCAGTTTTTGAGATACGCTCTCAATTCTGGAGCGCGCAAGCCTAATGGAACCTCAAGCTGCACTGCTACCGTCTGCAACGGTAGCAGAAACCTAGCAAAAACGTCTGGAACGCGACAAAATAGATTTAGCGGTTTTTCGCGGTGTTTTATGGACTTAAATTATGTAAAGAGAGTTTATATTAAATTTACAAAAGTTTTTTGAACATTAGACCTTATGTGATGGCAAATATTCTTGCTCCAACGGCTTGTAGTTAACATTGTCTTTACTAGAAGGGGCCACTGTTTTACGTTTTTATTTCAATTTAGGGGTCATTTTGCAGACGAAAATGAACGATTCACTCATTCAGGCGTCTCTCATAGCCTTAGTCGCTTTGGGACGTTAAACCCCATAAACCACCACCATAATTCGTTTTTAAAAACTCGGTAATATTATACCTTGCCAAGTTAGCGGCAATGTCGACCATTTTAGAAGGACCGTTGACATCCATGTCAAGCAGATGGCGTTTAGCGTTTTCAAAACGCTACACTAAAACTGTCTGTGGGGATAAGTTGCTTGCGGGACGCTAACGTAATTTCCCTTAGATCCGCTATCACGCTAAAGCTATACTAAAACTCTCTACTAAGTGTGTCGCCGTGCAAATGAAGTCTCGCGGTGCGGGTAAATGTAAGCATACTGCTCCTCCTGCTACGCAGCGACGAAGACTGCCTGCGAAGATAGAATCGCAGCCGGCAAGGTCAAAGGCTTTCGCCTTGCCGCATTTAAGATTAGCAAAGTGGTCCCATAATTTTTTGCGTCTCTCCTAGCATATGCTGAGCTAAAAGTGAGAATGCGCCTGCGTTTAGCGTACGTAAGCATGCATACGCTTATGGTACGTAGACAGCGCAAATCTCGCATTCAGTTTCACCCAGCCGCAGTGACCTTAACATCCCTACTTTAAAGTGGGTTTCCTGTGATCGTCGAGTGGCCTCTGGTAGACTGCACTCTAGCTAGGTTTGTCTCGATGCAGCGCTGCCGTCGAGGCCATAGAGCTATATTTTTTACTTTACACCCTAACTTTAGCTAGCAGGCAATGATATCTGGTGTACTTTCAGCGCACTACTTTAGCCACTACATGGCATCCGAGATTGTCTACGGCGCTGCGGGTGATCTCGGAGGCCATGGGCACTAGCGTCTCGGCATCGCTTTTTTACGAAGGGTGTGTAAGGCCTTTCACCATGGCCGATCAAGCTTGATTGCTGTAGGTAATCAAAGCGCTTTACGTCTCGTGTGTGGGATTCCACCCTTAGTCGCCACAAGTTCCCGAAGATGCGCCTCTGCTGGTTCAAAGGCGCGAGGGCGAGGCAAGGCACGACGGCACGAAGCGCCTCAATGCCCTTCATCTTTTTTTCTCGTCCTGAAGAACCAGCGTAAATTTCAACTCAAATTGAAACAGTTAGCAAAGTTGGTGTGCTGTGGTGCCGAATCGCGTGCTGCCCCTGTCTTTCATGCTGCATGTTTTCTCGATACGAATTCCAGGAAGTCATACAAGACGCCACCCCGTCAGCAGCGAAAATAACTTCCGTTCCATTTTTTTCTGGTTTGGTTTGGTTTATGGGGTTTAACGTCCCAAAGCGACTAAGGCTAAGGTGTTTTCTGGTACAGCCAGGTTTTTACAGATCACGCATCCTGCACAGAACCATACATTTAATGCTAGTGCGCATTTGCACGCCATGTCGTGAGAATTAAACCTCAGGCATTTGTTGGGTGCGCCTAGAATCTTATCAGGCACCTAAAATAATTATCATCATATAGATTTAGCATCACCTATAATTATTTTTTTACACTTCGAATTGTTCACTGCTCTTTTTTGAATGTAATTTCAATTGTTTTCTTCCATTATTCATAAACCACAGAGTGATCGGGAACACTTGCAGTTTCAATAGCAGGGGAAAAAAATCGCTGCACGCGGCAGCATCCACCGACACCGAGGAGGACGACGGCCACGCGATTCCGCAGGTCACGCGCATTCGCGAGCAGGTCGGAATCTCGCCGGTGCTGTGTAGGCTTCGCCTAAGTGCCAGCCGAATTCCTGTGGCACGTTTCCAGCAGAATGCCATGGGTGCCGCGCCATCCGTGACGTGTCCTTTATGAGAAGGCGGCGGGTGAAAGTCTCGCTACAAGACCGCCACCTACCAGTACCCGGACCGGGTAAGCGACAAGACACAGGAGAAATCCTGGTCGCGGCGGCGCATTTCGATGGAGGCGAAATTCAAAAACGCCTGGTAGCTGTGCGACGTCGCTGCACATTCAAGAACCACAGGTGGTCGGAATTAATCCGGTGTCCGCCAACTCATAGCCCGTGTGAAGCTTCGGGATGTTAAACCCCACATAGCGTATGCCGTACCAGCCATTCTGCGAGATTCGATAGATGCTGTTGACAGACACGCGCCGCGACTGGTATTCGCAGTCTGATACGTGCGATCACTTTGAAGAGCTACGTCGAATATCAGCCCCTGCGAGTGACCTATGTGAATGCTCAGGTCTACGTGAGTCAGTTGACGGTTGCAAGGCATTGGTTATTTTACCGATATGTACAGGTATTTGGAGCAATCCTCCTGGAATAAGTCGGGGCCGGCGGCGCAGCACCAGTGCGTCTGAAATAATAGGGTTTTATAATAGGGTGACCCTATGTGCATGCGCTTAGGGTTAGGGGAACGGTCACGGATGGTTGTTTCGCGTTGCCTGAAGGCAGCGCCATAACGGCGGGAAAGAGAAGCTTTCAGAACAAATCAGTTAAAATATATGCTGCATTTTTTGATTTTGTAAACAAAACGACACGTAAACTGTTGTACTTACCAATTACTACATAGGCAATGTGAAAAATGATGCAAATTTTTGTTTATAATGCGGACATGTTCTATCCGAGCCAAGGCTATCCGCACAGGAAGTTGCCGCCGCTAACAGCTGATTGCATGGAGGAAGGAAAACTTTCCTTCTTTCCTTCCTCCATGGCTGATTGCCTCGCTGGGGGTGTCTTGCTTTTTGTGCATAAGTTCTGTGCCCGCTTTGGCGCTAGCTGTACAAGAAAAGCTTTTCACATTTTTTTTATCGTTTGGCACGCAGCGCCATCTCGGGCGGAACCCGCAATGGTAACTCTCGCAAATGTAATTATTTTCAGCTTTCTTTACGTCCGCGGGAGTAAAACATACTGCGTAAATAAGTGTGTTACCGGTATGCCAATTCTTCGTGACTTCTTTTTAGTACCAAAATTGCAAACCTGTTTGAGGAGATCAGTAGTTCGAACCCCCTGCGCTTTCTGACGTCAATCGACGCGTACCCGCTAAGCCAAGCAGCTTTGTAAACACGAAAGCAATCTGAAAATTTGGTGTGTTCTGTCGTTAAAATTTTGTGGTTCAGGCAACTTCAGCCAAAGCGAAAACTTCGTGCGCCTTTAGCGGCAACGACGAATCTGTGATGAAGCGAGAGGTCCCGCTGCGACGGGCACAGCCATGTTGACCGAACATAAAGCGGCGTTGGGGCGGACGCTATTTCGCCGACTTAGCGTCAGCGTGGCCCGCTCACCTAAACACTCAAAGGCCGTTAGCGTTCTGCGCATGCGCAGTAGCGTCCCACTATTCCCCTGTGCCCCAAAGTGATAGGGTGACCACATGCTAAAACTCTCTAATCTGTAGTAAACAGACTTCACACCATAGTTACCGTGCCGGGAAAACTGCCCCGGAGCCTTTATTGATGCTTGCTATATCGCTCCCGCTCCAGGAGACACGAGAGAGCATGTGGGGCGCAGCATGTCATACAGTGCCACCTACACTACATCCCCCATTCTCCAAGGAATCACTCCACAAGTCCAGTTTTCTAGGGAGAACTATTCTACAACCATACCGCATGCACGGAGGATCAGGACAGCGCGAGGTCTGAACGGTCATACAGGGTGATGCTGGTTCTGGTGCCTCTTGAATGTGCTTGGGTGTTTCCTGCTTCAGAATATCCATGGCAGTCTCCTATCCTCCATGAGTCAATGACGCAGACACCCATAAGGCACCAGATGATGCCAGTTTCCGACCAGGACTCCTCCTGTCGTCTCCACGACGTAGCTGCAATGCCATTGGCTAGGGCTCAGCACCCTCGCAGCACACTGGACGACTGTCACCCATACGTCCTGACCCGGTCGCAGATCCGGAAGGCTTCTGACTCCGTGATGATGCTTCATTAAAACACTCTCCGGGGCATGTTGGTTCATAGCTGGCAAGAATAGAAGCGCAACAAGACGACACAAAGAAGGGGGGAAAACGACAGTAGCGCCTGTTTTGTCGTTTTTCCTCCTTCTTTGTGTCGTCTTGTTGCGCTTTTATTCCTGCCAGCCGTGATGGTGACGGAAGTCTGTTGTCTGTCTCTGCCATGCAGCTGTAACACGTTCACGGACCACAGCTGTGTCGGGCCACTGTGGTTCGAACTTTCAGGCTTTGGCAGCGTGGTCTGGAGGCATCTCTCCATCAGCAGCTGAGGCGGGCTAAAGCCAGTTGTTCCTGGTGCGTCTCGATAAACGAGCAAGGCCATGTAGCGGTCATCATTCTTACACCACAGTTCTTTTACCGTATGCAGAGTGCATTCGACTTCCCTACTTGACTGAGGAAATGCTGGGCTGCTGGTGCGGTGAGCAAATCCATATTCTCCTGCGAAGTCTGCAAACTCGCGAGACGAAAACTGCAGATCGTTATCGGTACACGACACCTCCGGAATACCAAAGCGAACGAAGACTTCGTAACACAACAATGACTGCCTTACTTGAAATCCCTCGCAGCGTCAGCACTTCGGGAAAGTGAGAGAAATACTCTACCACAGCCAAGAAGTTTTGACCCTCGTAATGGAAGAGGTCTGTGACGACCTGCTGCCATGGGAGTCCCGGTGTTGTTGGTGGCAACATAGGCTCAGCACGTTGCTGCCTCACCATAGCGCACTGCTTACAAGCTTCAACAACTTCCTTGATCCTGCGGGCGAGTCCAAGCCACCAAACAGATTCCTGGGCCCTTGCTTTCGGTTTGGTTTGGTTTGGTTTATGGTGTTTAACGTCCCAAAGCGACTAAGGCTATGAGAGACACCGTAGTGGAGGGCTCCGAAAATTTCGACAACCTGGGGTTCTTTAACGTGCACTGACATCGCACAGTACACGGGCCTCGAATTTCTCCTCCAAAGAAATTCAGCCGCCGTGGCCGGGATCGAACCCGCGTCTTTCGGGCCAGCAGCCGAGCACCATAGCCACTGAGCCACCGCGGCGGCCCCTTGCTTTCAAGCTGACCACAGCTGGGTGTCCTTCATGAATCAACTGCCGGACATCAGCATGAAGAGCAGTCGGAACAGCACCTCTTCCGGCCTTTAGCAGGAGAGCATCAGCGAGGGTGAACTCGGCCCGGTACTTCCAATATGGCGCGAAATCCTCTAGGAGTTTTACTTTGCTGGCCAACCATGGTCACAGACCCTGGCCAAAGCAGAACATATCCTGTCCATTGCTTGGTGCTTTCGGATGGTTTCCAGGTTTACAGGCATAGATTCTTGTACTGCATCTACGAAGAAAGCAGTGTACTGCTCGACAGAGTTAATCTGCAAATTCTCTTGATATAGAAGCGGAGCTCTTGACAGCGTGTGTTGGCTGTGGCCAGTAGCTGGCCAGGAACATAGCTGATGCTATACTAATATCGCGTAAGTTTAAGCCGCAGACGCTGTACTCTGGGCGGCAAAAGGTCAACATCCATTATGCCCAAAAGAGCTGCAAGTTTCTTAGTTTTTTCAGCAGTACAAAAATGAGGACACAGAAAGAAAGAAGTACACACGACGGGCGCTGACTCCAACTAACTCAAGGTCAAGATCACGGTCAGACACAGATGTCTTTGCTGGTGTTACCGCCCTAGAACCGATTTTTTAACCTTTGATTCGGCACAGTCAAAAACGGTCACGAGAGCTATTGCGACCCTTTCCCTGCAATCCGTCCTCCTGAAGTCATGCCCTCACATGATGCAGACAAGCCTTCAGGGCGAGGTAGCTATACTGCGCAAAGTAGGGTTCCCTGACCACGTATTGACAGTCGTGACCGAGACACTTGTAGAAAGTTAAAGGGAGACCAAAGAAAGCCAGGAGACAACAGCGTAACAGCGCCAAGCCAGTGGTTATCCCCTACATTCATAGGGTCTCCCACAACCTGAAAAGGGTTGGCAACAAGCACGGTGTGCCGCTGGTCTTTTCTAGGCTAATTTGGCCAAGATGTGCCCCAAGGCCAGCAGTTGCAGCCCTGACAGTTCCGGCTGCGGGACGAAGCACACAAAGCCGTACATGCGCTGTGCCACGGGTGTGGTATATGAAATCCCCCTTAAATGTGGCAAAATATATGTCGGGCAGACTGGCCGCTGTGTGAACGAACGTGCCAGGGAACATAAACGTTCACTTGGCGACGTTTCCGTCTCATTTGAAAATCTACCCGCCCACTGCCACTCCTGCAAAGATGAACGATCAAAACTGTGACGCACGACTTGAGCGTATCAAAATTCTAAGCAGTAGTAAAGACAGATTAGCAAGCGAATTGTCCAAAGCATTTTTTATCAAACAAAGGCGGCGACACGTGTGTCAGCGCCACATCAGTCTCCCTGCAAGAGAGCCAATATCGATAATTGAATAGATGACAGCATGTAGTCTGTACTCTCTAACCTACCGGAAATTTCCCAACTGCATGCGCTCTGGTCCTTCATTGTGTATAAATGTTGAATGTGTCAGCTTCATTTAAGTTAGTTGGAGTCAGCGCCCATCCTGCGTACTTCTTTCTTTCTGCGTCCTTGTTTTTGTAGTGCTGAAAAAATTTCCAAGAAACCACGCTTCACGAACTAGCCCCACAACGTGTTCTGTTAAGTAGAGCTGTAAGTGGTTGATCAGTCTCTACTATAAACTGCAGGCTTCTTACCAACTCATCGCAACGTTGCATAGCCCATGTCACTGCAAGGGCTTCCATCTCTGTCTGGCTATACCTTTGTTCAGCTGCAGTCAGCGAACGAGATGCAAAGGCGACGGCGCGCCTTTCACCTGAGGGTTGGTCTTGCATGAGGACGGCATCCAGTCCGTAGGAGCTTGAGTCTGCAGAGATCACTGTGTGGCGCTCCGGATGACAGCCGGCCAATGCAGACGTCTGAGGAAAGCATGTTCTTCACCTTTTCAAAGGTGACTTGCTGAGGTACATCCAATGACCAAGTGGACTTCTTGCACAACAGCTCCCGAATTTGGCCCACGATATCAGACAGGTGAGTCAGGAACCTTGCAACGTTGTTTACCATGCCTTGAAACCTGCGGACACCCCCAACATCAGTGGGTGGCTCCATTTTCTTGACAGCTTCAGCTTTTGTCGGATCTGGCGAAATACCATTTGCTGACATTACTCCCAGAAAGTCACCACGTGATACTTCGAACTTGCACTTTTCCTTGTTCAAAGTGAGTCCATCTTTCCTAAGGCGGTCGAACACTTCGGCCAGTCTTTTGTCATGCTCCTTGCGATCGCTGCAGAACACTAACAAATCATAGATCATGTTGACCACTTCCTCTTGCCCTTCAAGAATATATGACATCTGTCTCTGAAAGTACTTAGGTGCAGAAGTTATTCCAAACGCGAGTCGACAAAAACAATAGCGCCCAGAAGGTGCTATAAAGGTTGTCAGTTCTTGGCTTTCCTCTGCCAGCTTCACTTGGTGGAAACTGGAGGTAGCATCCAGCTTTGAGAACACCTTCGCATTTCCCAGCAAACCCAGAACCTCTTCAACCGTTCGGAGCACGTGCCGCTCTCGGAGAACGACTTTGTTGAGTTTCGTCAGGTCAACGCACAGACGATAGTTAGCAGATGGTTTAGGCACCACCACTAGACCAGCAGATCATGGCATAGGAGTTGTGACCTTGCGTATAACGCCATGTGCTTCCATTCTGTCGAGTTCAGACTTAACTACCTGTTGGAGAGGGGATCGGGATTCTCCTTGCAACGTTGAGTGAATATGGCACCGCATCTGGCTGTACACGAATAGTATAAGGTTCACGAAGTTCACCCAGACCCCCGAACAATTGCTGTGCGTTGCTCTTAGAGAAAGGACAGTCTCCGTTTTTTTTCTCTCTGTCGCTGACGACATCCGACTGCTTGAATAGCGAGGAACCCTAGTAACGGTACAAGCTGAGAACGCACCACATGCACTTTCTGCATGGATGACTTACATTTACACCTCAGAGTAGCTGTGAACGTCCCCAGGACAACAAGTGGTTGACCATCCGGACCCGGCCCATGAGCTCACCTTCTTGCGCTTCAAGACGCGACGGCAATCCGGCGAACGTACCGGGTACTACGGAGACTTCAGCACCGCTATCCACCTTTAAATTCAGCCGGGTGCCATTCACCTGCACCTCGATGTACTTCGTGATGGGGCGCTGTGCTGTCACAGCATGCAGTTCTACGGCGCTCGCAGAAGGTTTCTGTCGTTTTTCAACGAAGAACGCTCCTTTTTAAGACAGACGCTTTCGAAGTGACCGTTCTTGGAGCAGAAATTGCAAACTGAGCGACGAGCAGGGCACTCGGTGCACGGATGTGGACCACGGCCGCAAAAGGGGCACTTGCTTCTTCCGAGCTGCCTCCGATTTCTTTTGCGAAAGCGAGCCGCGTCAACTGCAAGTGGCGACAACGAATCCCCACCGTCGCGAGCTTGTCGCTCGTTTTCAGCGTCTTCATACTTTCTGGCGTGTGCGAGAGCTTGCAGTGTAATCTGCGGGTTTCAACAAAGTTGGTCGGAGAGCTTCCGAGCTTCCAATCGGTCAGCCCAACCACAAACCAGTCGCGTACAAGTCTCGCTTCGACTTCCGCTGCTGGATAGTTGCAACGTGTCACCAACGTTTTGAGAGCAGTGAAAAACGCGTCAATTGCATCCCCCGCCTGCTGGGTGCAGTGATGAAAGCGAGCCGACTCGTACAATCCGTTGAGCGGGTGTACGAAATGATCAGTGAAAGCTTTTTTTACGGCTGCGACGTTCTTGCAGTCGGCTTCCCCGAGCGTGGTCGACGCGAGAATCTCGCGTGCCCTCGGTCCCATGCAGTAAAGCATCGAGCGTACCTGGACTTCGGGAAGTGCTGCGTAGAGTCCTGTAGCGAACGCGTAGTCCTCGAATTGCCAAAGCCACGCAAGCCAGGCACCTGGGTTGCCTGGGTTTTCAAAGTCAAACGGCGGTGGTGCATGACGCTGAGCTAAGCCTTGGACTATGGGCGGAGCTGTCGTTGCGGCAACCGCTGGTGCCGGGAGGTCGATTCTTGTATCTTCGTTCATGACGGCCACTAAGCAGCAGTAGCCTAGACGTGCGGGGAACCACTTAATGGAATTGGAGTCTTCACAGAAACTTACGTTGCTGCCACTTCTGACGCCATGCAGCACACGTCACATCATGTTTACCGTGGCTACAGTAGCACTGTACCGTGGCGGGAAAACTGCCATTAGTGTTCCCACCTCTGTTTTCTTGCATTTCGTCAAAATATTTTCGAAAAACACCAAAATATTCGCTGATATGCACTGCGATGCCAGATGCAAAAAATACTTGCACTGCGTCTTTTGTTGGCTTGGAAATGCAAACAAATGTAGCGATCCAGTGTCAGAACTATGATCACAACAAGTGGTTAAGCAAAAACGACACCAGAATGCGCAGCGTCGTTTGAAGCGGCGTCTGCTTGTGTGCATATCATCACCAGTCATGACCATAAGGTCAAGGAATAGGCGTCATATTGTATCCCGCAACTGTGGCTAGCAGTCAAGCGTCCAGTCACATTATTTTTTGAGAAACATTCGTTTGGAGCATCCGGGTAGATCGTACCGCATCCTTTTGCACCTGCTGCGTCATCAGCGAGCGTTCCTGCCAGTAATTTTGTTTAAAGGCGTGAGTGAAGAAAAACTTAAGTAGGCTGTAAGGTAATTCAATTCTCCTCAAATGCACAGTCCGCAAGAACCTGTGCAAACAGTCCTCCACAAGGTGCCATTCTTCATGGATTTATTGCATATAAACATTAGGAGATAGCAACAAGGGTTACCAAGTACATCAATCACATTGCTTGAGTAATTACAAGAAAAAAACATGAGGAGAGTGTAAATATGTTCGGACTAGTAACGAATAGCCCAAAGCAACTCTATGCGAGCGTTGAAGCAAAGCCACGGAAAAACTGTGTGACGTCAAACACAAATGCATCAGCATCTTCATCTCCGTTATCCACCTGCAAGGTAAAGTAGCTTACACGTAGCACTTCCGGAAGTTGATGGTTCACTCTGTCCACTGTAACTGGTATCGTTTCGAATGAGTCGGGTAACTTTTTCTGGAAGTTGGTAGTGAAAACATCATTTAACTTGCCTCTTCGGCCCCGCTCTGATCACCAAAATGGCGTCGAATGTATCTGGCGCGAGCCTGTTTCGCAGTTTTGTCTTGAGCAAGTTCATATGGCTGAACGATCTTTCAACTTCCGCTTTCGAGTAAGGTAGGACCAGCATTCAGACAGCAAAGTCCGCTAGTTCGCTGAAGATGTTCTCGCCAGAAGAGTCTCTCCAATTTTTACTTCGCAGTTGAGGTATTCGTTCATGCGACAGTCGCACTGCTCTTCGATTGGCTGGAGGTACACCTACCGCTTCCATCAGTGGGACTGACAGGCTTCAGTACACACAAGGCTTTTTCTACTGGCAACTTTTTTTAACGTTTCAATGTTGTTAGGAAGCCTCTGCCGTATCTGCTCGATGAGAGAAACCAAGAACTTTATCCATCTCTGTCTTAACATGTCCTCGTCTTCTGTACTAAAGCCCGCTTTATCCATTTCTTGTATGGGCTTTTCGAACAAGTAGCCCAAGTACGGTTTTTTGGTCTTTGGTCTTCAATGCGTCGACGTGTTCAGTTGGAAGCACCACTTTTTTGGTTAGGGTAGACAAAAGTGACACGAGGTCTTCCAGCAGCTTTGTCTGGTCCACACTATTCGCTTCAAAAGACTTGCGCACTCTTTGTATTTCCACGAGTATTGGCTTTAGAAATAGCAAATAAGCTTTGTTCGCGTCGTCACACTACATGGAGTGAAGCACTTCCGCGCCATAGCATTTTTCCGTCATCCTAAATACTTGGAAGTGCGTCTTCAGCTCTTCCCACTGGTCCAGCACTCGTTCCACTGCTATCGTGATAGTAAGCCATCTAGTCGAGCAAGCATCTTCAAAGGCGCTTCTCCGATGTTAAGCTAGAGACCAAAAAGTTTCTTGTACGCTTGCAGCCGTTATGAGGACCTAGTAAACCAACTGTGAGTTTCGTTCACAAGGTAATCTAAGCTTCTTGGGAGTCTCCCACACCGGCTGATGTCGCCAGCTGGAACGAATGGCAGACGCAGCGAATCAAAACCAAATGGGGAGCATATGAACGTTGAGCTGTTGATAGACACCGCTGTTTACGCCTGTCCTAAAGCTCGCGTTGTCTGTCCCGATACCAACAAGATTTTCCAATTTCAGACTGTGATCGTCCAGTGCACATTCCGCATGCTCTCAACAATGCTGCGCACATCGCATGTTTTTAGCACGCACAGGGACATGAATTTTTTACAATTGACGAGACTGCTTCACTGTGGTAAATGACACATATTGACAAATACTTTGTTACTGACATGTCAGTTTATTCGTCAACAATGATGCTGCATTTGCTGTTGCCAATGTCAGATGAAAGGCCCTCTTTAACGTGCGGCTACAAAACATTTTTAAGCACTGCAGCGCATTTTGTCCTCTTCATTAGGTAGCCTTTGGGAGCCGCAATGCCTGGGAATAATTTCTTAATAATGCTGCAGTGTTCAGCTATAAACAACACCGCCCTACCCTCTTCTGTACTCGCTGCATCGATCGCTTTCCGTTCTTTTCGGGATGGTAATCGGCTTTTGCGACGGGTCTAATATGCTAGCAGCATTCTGCTGCTTTTTTGTATCTTCGTGCGCCCTCAGGTCGTTGTATTTGGATCCAAGTTGCCACCGGCAGAATTTACGTTCGGCAACCTTCAATTCTTTGGGTGCTGTCTTCCAGAGAAGCCAGCTGCACAGATCCGGGTCTTTAAGCGTCTCGAAACTTTCGAGCGTACTTCACTTTTGGCGCTCTTGGCATGATAATCTCCCGTGCACGTACGCACCGTCTGGGATATGTTATATTTTCTGGCGTAGCGCCGCAGACAATGCTGATATACCAAGCGGACTGATTTATTCTGCACGGAAGCAAGGGATGGAGGAAGCACTGCGAGAAGGCGTTCAAAGCGTAGAGAGACACTTTGAATGCTGTCGCAGAGGTAACCTGCGAGGTAGGGTAGCAACAGTGATCGAGTCGCCTATGCGCCGGCGGCGTGTCGCTTTTCGCCGCGCCTCGCAGGGTCATGCATGGCATCAGTTTACACCCTACAGCAGCCAGGTGCGAAGAGGCGCAGACTACGAATCTCTCCGTGGGCTTCTTCGAGGCAAATGCCAACTGGCCAGCCAACGAGCAGGCAGCCGGCGCCGCTGCTAGATTCCCTTCCACGCACGTAACCGGCGGGCCACTTTTTTTTTACTAAAGCCCGATGACAATTTCTCATTTTGTTCAGATCCACTGCAAATGCGCTTAAATAACGTGAAATCCGCTAAAACAATGAGACCCACCTACTAAAGATTCAAAATCCGCAAAGAAATCTGCTAGCCGCTCGACAAATATTTTTCCCGCCAAGAGGCAACAAAAGTCGCTCAATTTAGCGAAAAAACAGCTAAAATGGAAACACTGCCTCCTTTCGAGCTTTGAATCCAAAGAGTTAATATTTGATTCACACTTGCTATACGCTCCCCCTTAAGGAGGCATAATAAAAAAAACATGTAGGATGCGGTATGTCATACAGCGCCACCTACATTACATAATCCAAGTTGCGAAATTATCAGGCCTGCGCTACGAATAGTCAGTTTGTCAGATTTTATTCGCAATGGTGTGATTATTAATTTTTTCCCAATTTCTACCTGTTTATTGCATGCGCCTCATAACCGTCGCGACGGCTCATTTTGTTTGCTACTGGCGTTCCGCTAAATGGGCCCTAGGTTGCGCGTGTTCGAGCCGGACCACAGCGGCCGCGTTTCGATGAAGACGACATTCTTTGTGTAGCGACACTTCTCTGCACCCCGGATGCGGACGTGTGCCAAAGATGACTGTGAAGCCGAGGCAGTCGAAATCCGGAGCTGCCCATCACAGCGTGGCTTACATCCGCTCCCTCGGCTTTGGCACGGAAGTACCCACTGTATTAAATTTTCCATGGCTTTAAAGATAATCCATGTTCAGCTTCACCTAGTTAACGCTAATCCATCTTTCACGACACCTCATTGCAATATGATGAAGATACGCACACCTGGCATAATGAAACGTATTACACCACCTAGGTCTAGCGCGAACTTTGATTTCCGTGGAGGAAACTACGGGACCCTGCCGACTTTCGAAGTGTCTACGCGCTACCAGCTGTCTCTAAACAAAAAAAGACGAGTGTTGAACTCGTCGATTCCGCGAGAACTGAGAACATCGAACATGCAAACTTTCTCTCACCCCGTGTTTTTCTGAAAGGCTGATTTTCATTCCTTTGAAGTAATAAAACAGTGACCGCTTTCTTTGGTGGCCAATGTCATTGAGCTGTATGCCCAATATACCGGGTGTTTTTTTTTGGTCCAAAATTTTTAAGGAGTAAATTGCTTTAGATTTATTTTAGCACTGGGGCTATCCTGGAGGCTATGGCGGGCGCCAGGCAAGAGGAAAACTTTTTTGTTTAGTTAGCTGATTAACTAAATATGTTAATAAACTTTTCTTATTTTAATTTTAAGGCTTTTGTTGTATTCGCAAAATTGGAAATCATCCTCCAAACAGTCCAACCGAGAAAAAACAATTTTAATTGAAATTTTTCACGCACGTTACGAGGCGTGAAAAAGTCACCCTGGTAGGTATCTTCACACAATAACTCAGCGGCGGTGAGCGCTTCTCACGTAGTTCGCTCCGCCCTGCGCTTTGCGTCACACGGCTGATATCACCTGAAGCCCGGACGGGCGGTCTGCGCTATCGCTGCTTGTTTCGCTCCGCGGCCTCACGGAATGCCGCGTTGGAACAAAAACGCATTGACACAAAGCGCAGGGCGGAGCGAGCTGCGTCACAGGTGCTCACAGATGCTGTGCTAAGGTGTGAAGCTGCCTACCAGGGTGACTTTTTCCCGCTTCGTAACGCGCGCAAAAAATTTTTTCATTAAATTTTTTTTTCTTGGCTGGACTGTTTGGAAGACGATCTCCAATTCTGCTACTACAAATTATCCCCTAAAATAAAAATTATAGAAGTTATTTAACGTATTCAGTTAATCAGCGAACTACTTAAAGTAGTTTGCCTATTACCTGGCGTCCGCCTTATCCCTCAGTATAGCCCCAGGGTTTAAAAAATCTCAAGGAATTTACCTTTCTTTAAAAATTTCTGACCTTCTAAAAAAAACACCCGGTAGTTCTATCCTTCAAAGCAACCTTGTCGAAATAAAGTGAAAATGCTGAAATCTGCTAAATCGCAGGATGCAGAGGCGACGCTGACACAGGCGGCCTACCGTGCCCACCTTCCCGCGAAGGAAGGCAGACATGCTTAGGGTAAGGTTAACACAAAGTGTCTGCCGCCAATGGCACGCCAATGGAGTCCCTTCTCTTCCAGCGGCTGCAGCATCACCGCGGAACGCGCCCCAGCCGCGTGGAGGCGCCCGGCAGGAGCGCTTCAGTCGCCGCTGGTGCCTTCAGACTGCTCGACTACGACGGCAGCCATCGCCACGCGGCGCTCTCAAGACCGCGAGGGCACAGGCTCTACGGGCGATTTGTAAACCACGATCGACGGTGGAACCCTCCGAGCTCGAGCGGCAGCAGCTGCAGTCGGGATCAGTGGGCGGAAGAGACTTTCCGCCGCGGTCGTGCGAGAGGCACAAGTTACGATCCGCGACCGACGAATGAGAACAATTCTCCACATGCACGAGATGTGGTGAACTCTGAAGAGCATGCTCGCTCAGCAGGGAGCGACATTGGTGGTAACGTGAGAACTAGGGGCCGCAAAGCCGGGCAACCAAATCGGAGCAGCTCTTCAGAACCTTCCGCAAGGCAAGGATTTCTTTGCATTTTCTGCGGTGCATTTAATATGGCCCGTGGTTTGGAGCGCCCCTTAACTGATGAATCGCGAGCTCGTTACCCACGAACAGAAAGGTATGAAGGTGACCACTCGAACACGAACGCCTTTATTTCTCCGTTACAACTTCGTGGAGGCATGCGCATGCGCGGCAGGGAGTTCACGAGGAGCGAAGAAGCATGCTCCCGCAGACACGCTGCACGGATTGTGCGCACGGCGTACGAAAGAAGCCAGAGTCACGAGTCCGCATACACAAAAGATCAAAGTTCAGAAGAATCCCACCTTCAGGACGACACCCGGTCTAACACCCGGTCGTTCAACGAGCGAAATCGTCATTACCAGGAAAAACGAACAGAAAGAAGCCAGAGTCACGAGTCTCCATACACAGAAGATCAAAGTTCAGAAGAGTCCCTCCTTTCGGACGACACCCGGTCTAACACCCGGTCGTTCAACGAGAGAAATCGTCATCACCAGGGGAAACGAACAGAAAGGCACGTGCATGGAAAAGAGACACCCGACGAAGAGTCCCGTGCATCTCACGTCAAAACTGACAAGCGGGGATCCCTTGCCGAAGCTGTGTACCTGCCAGAAGGCTCTTCGAAGACAGAAAAGTGCGTCTTGGGTTTACATTTCCATTCACCACAAAATCAGGCTCTGCAGGCTGAAAGCGCGGCTGATTCCGAGTTCTTATTTGGGTACCCTGCTTCGCCACCCATGGCATCAAGCCCGAAAGCTGATACAAAAACAACACCGAACAGAACTGTCGAGAATGTGAAAGGATCTTGCGTCGACGGCTCTTCCGAAGACACTTCACCACCGCTGGAGAGGAAGCACCTCCGGTTTGTGTATAGATCCCCTGTATCCTACTTTGAGGAAGTTATGGATCTTCCCATCAGCCAGATCACCGGACGGCGTGCGGAAGTGGGGCGCGACGAGTGCAGCCCTCCCGTGCAGAGGAACCACCTCCAGTTTGTGTCACATAACAATTCAGAAGAACACGGAGCCAGACGAAGTTATACGGACATTATTAAGGAAGAGGAAAGAAAAATAATTGCTCTGGCTTTTAAAAATTTATCACATTACTATCCGAAGAAGTGCCCTTTGAGGCTCCGACGTTTCTTTGAGCCCTCCTCCCATGACAAAGACGACGAATGCGGACTTCTCGCACCCTACTTCGAGAAAACGATGTACCACCCTAACAGAGAGAAGAATGCGCGGCGTCCAGAAGACGTTCGTGGCGAGTGTGGAGCTCCGGGAGATGACATTGGGGAAAGGGTGAAGCATGGTGCCAGTGAGAACAGGGGCCTGCTTGAACTAGTGGGCCGCGACGAGTGTAGCGAGGAAACTATTGACCGTCCAATCAGAGAGAAAATGGGGGTGATCACAGAAATTGGCCCCGCCCAGTGTAGAGCCCCTGCTTTCGACCTTACTGAAAGCATGGACCGACGCATCAGCGAGAAGAAGGAATGGTGTGCAGAAGTGGACCGTGACGAGTCCATAGATCCTGGTCCCGACTTCGTGGAGAACATGGACCGTCATTTAAGCGAGAGCAGGCGGTGGCGTACACAGCTAGGCCGTGACCAGTGTAAAGACCCTACTTACGACTTTACAGAAACAATGGACCATCGCACAAGAGAAAACAGGGGACGGCGTGCAGCAGTGGCCCGTGACGAAAGCAGAGCTCCTCTAGCGGACTATGCAGAAGGGATGGATCATCACATGAGCGACAGAAGGGGGCGGCCAACAGAAGTATTCCGGAACGAGTGCAGAGCTCCGGGACATCACTTTGAGGTCATGGACCGTCGTGTCAGTGAGAACAGGCGGCGGCGTACAGAGTTTGTCGACAACCAGTGTAAAGCCCCTGCGTTTAACTTTCCGACAACGATGGACCGTCACTTTGGCGGGAACCGAGGGCGACGAACAGAAATCGAGCACGACGAGTGCACTGCACCAGTATCTGACATCGTAGAAACAGTGGGACGTCTAATGGTCGAGAAAAGGGGGCGGCGTGCGGAAGTGCTCGGTGACGAGCGCAGCTCTCCTAGACCAGACATCATGGATACAACGGATCGCCGTGTCATCGAGAACAAACAGCGGCTTATAGAAGCAGTCAGCGACCAGTATAGATCCCCTGTATCCTACTTTGAGGAAGTTATGGATCTTCACATCAGCCAGAACACCGGACGGCGCACAGAAGAGGGGCGCGACCAGTGCAGCGCTCCCGTAGCTGACAATGTTGAAACAATGGGCCATCGTATGGGCGAGGAAAGACAGCGGCGTTCAGAAGGGTGCCTTGACGAATGCAGAGTTCCTGGACCCTATTTTGCGAGGGCGATGGACCGTTGTATCAGCAGGAACACGGGTCAGCGTAGAGAGGTAGGCAGCGACCAATGCAGAGCACCCGCATACCGCTTTGCAGGAACGATGGACCGCAATATCAGCGCGAACATGGCGCGAGGTACAGAAGTTGGACAACACACACGACAGCGCTCACATACGGTGAACGCGTTTTACCCAGGACAGAAGAAAATCGCGTGGGACGATGCTTGTCCCAGACGTCAATCTTTCCCGCGAAACGAGGCACATGAGGCGGAGAGAGTGTTCACGAAAGGCTCGTGGCCTCTCGTGGGAGAACGCGATATGGGGAATATTCGTCCACAGCGAAAGAAATGGATTGCCAGCGCTCACGAAGGCAGTGGTGACCAAGGACCTACCTCAGCTGACCCTGGACATGTGCCGTCTGCAGCATCTGGGCTGCGAAACGCTTCGCGCCTAAACGCTACCCAGTTGGAAGACGCCGCTCGCGAGCAAAAAAAGACTGAGTTTCGCGCATGCCACACTTCGCTAAACTGCCTGGCTGCGAGTGAGCAAAACGACCCGTTCTACTGGAGTCCTCTGAGCAATATTTTGCCGCCGCTGACTACAAAGACAGCCGACGAGCGGTGAGTAAAATTTATTTCCAGGCCGTCCATTTGTGCGCCGTTTTAAGTTAACACACCATCGAAGTTTTGCCCGGTTTGGTGCGAAATATATGTAAGAAAGATGCAGAATGGCGAGCTAGGCTGCAAAGAGGTAAGGCATTTCTGCTTTGCGGACGCTGAGACAACCGTCCTGGTCGACAGCTTGACCCCCCTTCCCCCTTGGTCGGCATTGTGCTTTGCCCTGTGCGCCGTCTATCCGATGAGGGAAGCTCCACTTAGCGCTGTTTGAGTCGCGTCACCCCCCATAACACGTGCATACGCTGAAAATCACGATATCGATATCGCGTTAAACGATGCGTTCTGTATATGCATGTTACGCAGTTGCTCGGCCCTCGTTTCCCGGCTTGATCCCCCATCCAGCTGCGATGTGTCCCTCTGTGGCTTTCTAAAGGCGAGCGCACCAAGAGGTGTCGAGAACTCAAATAATATAATAGGCAGCTCGATTACAGCTGTCATGGTCCCTCAGAGTTGGATGACAGCAATAAACTGTTGTAGTAACACGCGGTATCCAAACGCGACGCAAAGCAAAAATGGGGTGCTTGTCGAACATCAAGCTCTCACAACGTAGTTTAGCAGCAAAGCTTATAACAATGCCTGCAAGTGTGTGTGTGTCGAAAACGGACGCACTGAGGGAAACAGCAGGTGGTGGCAATGAATTTAGGTGACAGTTTGTTTACTTTTTCTTCCCTTTTTTCTTGTGCCCAGGAACAAAATCCTGAGTTCCTTTTTCGCCGACCCGTTTTACGGCGACCTAATGACCCCAGTTCAGCTCACCTTCAACGGGCCTTGTCACAACCTGAAGTTCATCGGTGGCATATCGCCTACCCAGCCAACCGGTTACGCTGATGGTAAGCCGCCCTTGAATCAGAACACGCGGGCATAGAGTTGGCAAAAGTTTGCGTCGATATACACACGTGAGCTATTAAAGCAGCTCCGTTCGCTTGGCAGTCATGATTATGCGATAATTACGTTCGTTCCCACTGCAGTGCTGGCACAGTGAAACGCAGTGTTACAAACAACATCGAAATTGCTTTAAGCGTCTTTGAGAGTAAGCATGCAATAGAAAGCTTAATTAATGAGCTACTACACGAGATTAACGAAACGAAGACTTTCATTATCGGTGTGCAGTCAGTGGTGTGCGTTAAATATATATAACCTTGACTCCCTAGATGTATTACTCGTTTCCATTTTTCTCTCCGTTCCTTGCTTATATATACGCCCTGCATATTCGAAGTAGTAGCAATGCAGTAGTGGTACTAGTTATTACAAATAAAAAAAAAGGAAAAGTTGTTGCCGGCCGCGGTAACTGCTATCTAATATCTTAATTAAGCACTCGAGCTACGGCCCGTGGAAATGAAGAAACGGGATTGCATCATCATCAGCCTGACTACCCCCACTGCAGGGCAAATGCCTCTCCCATGTCTCTCCAATTAACACTGTCTTTTTTTGGCACCGCCGCGGTGGTTGAGTGGCGGCTGCTGGCCCGAAGGACGCGGGTTCGATCCCAGCCGCGGCGGCTGAATTTCGATGAAGGCGAAATTCCTGAGGTTCGTGTACTGTGTGATCTCAGCGCACATTAAATAGCCCCGGGTGGCCGAAATTTTCGGAGCCCTTCACTACGGCGTCCCTCGTAGCCTGAGTCGCTTTGGGACGTTAAACCCTAATAAAACCAAACCTAACCCTGTCCTTTGCCAGTTGCTGGCACCTTATCCCCGTAAGCTTCCTAATCTCATCCGCTCACCTAACTTTCCGCCACCCCCTTCTCTTGGAATCCATTCTGTTACATTTAAGGACCAGCGGTTATCTTGCCTTCGCATTGCATGCCCTGCCCAAGCCCATTTCTTCCTCCTGATTTCGACTAGGATGTCATTTACCCGCGTTTGTTCCCTCATCCACTCCGCCCGCTTTCGATCTCTTAACGTTGCACCTGTCGTTTTTCTTTCCATAGCTCGCTGCGTTGTTCTTAACTTAAGCTGAACCCTCCTTGTTAGTCTCATGCTTCTGCCCTATGAGTGAGTACCGGTAAGATAGAGCCGTTGTATACTCTTCTCTTGAGGGATATTGGTAAACTGCCATTCATGATCTAATCGAATCTGCCATATGCGCTCCACCCCATTCTTATTCTTCTAGTTATTTCCCTCCATGGAGGAAGGAAAATGTTTCCCTCCCATGATCCGGATCAGCCCACACTACCCACCCTAAATAGACATATTCCTCTTACTACTTGCAGCACCTCGCTGCCAATTGCGAGCTGCTGTTCCTTTGCTAGACTGTCGAACGTTACTTTGGTTTTCTGCATCCCAATATGTAGCCCCACCGTTCTGCTCTGCCTGTCTAACACGTTGATCATGCTTTGCAGCTCATGTCCTGAGTGACTTAGCAAGGCAATGTCATCAGCGAATCGTAGATTACTTAGGTATTCTCCATTAATTCTTTCCCCAACTGTCCCCATTTCAGGCCCCGGAATATCTCTTGTGAACAGGCCGTGAACAGCATTGGCGGGATCGTGTCTGGGTGCCTGACGCCTTTCGTTATTGGAATTTCATTGCTGACTTTATGGAGGATTATGCTAGCTGTACAATCGTTATAAATATCTTCCAATGTTTTCACATAACACTCTTCTACACCTCGACTCGGCAATGCCTGCATGACAGCTGAGGTTTCCACTGAGTCAAATGCTTTCTTGTAATCAATGAAGGCTATATATAGGGGGCCGATAGCGAGAAAGGGCAGGGGAAAGTTCACGCCCAAATTGGGCTTCATTTTGCACTCTCTAACTCTGCTCCACATTGTTTGGACGTATTATTCTTCGCCGTAGAAAAACACGCTGCCTAAATAACTGCTTAGAATGGTCCTCGCACATGCCTCCCACAATCACGGAGCGCGTTTTATCGCCTTCTTTCGCACGCTGCAATGAGGCCTTCAGGCAGAACATTTCAGTGTTAAGTGCTCGTAGAAAAGCGGGAGAGAAAAGGAAGCTTATTCCAGCGCACATGTGGTACGTGCAGGAGCCGCCGTGATGTGCTATGACCCGGGCGACAATAGCTGGAGGTCCATCGGGTTCATGCCCGAGCCGAGGTGCTACCACACGGCCGTCATCGTGGGCAACAACGACGTCTTGGTGGCAGGCGAGTACAGCGTAAAACGCCCGTTACAAAACCAACGTTAACGTCGGCTCTACGCGGCGCGCCGCCAAGTGTTACACACGGCTAAAAACGTCGTTAAAGGAATGGTTTTCAGCCATCTATTGATCCCCAAGCACGAGTGATACGCACACCTTCTTTAAGTCCTCTCCTCTGTACAAGTGATCCATATAGTACTCACCAAGCTCTCTGGAGTAGTCAAGTTTATTCGATCCTTGAATGCGAACAGAGTTATTTTTCTTTTAGCTTTACGTTTACCTTTACGCGACCCTTTCGAGCACCCGTGCTAGACTCGAAGAGATTCTAACGTGCACTTTAAGCACGCGTAACACAGAAGCTTCATACTCGCGAAACAAGATAAACCTCCATGTTTAAGCATGCGGTGGCGAGCTCAGAGCAAACCACACCCTATTTCCATGCAAACATCAAAAACCACGGAAGACATTTCGCGTAGTTTTACGTCCCTCACATTACCTTTAACAATACATCGATTTTAATAGAAAATGCAGTTGTATATGCTTCATGGGGTTTGGTGGTTCATAGAAGGAGGATAAATGAGTTGTGTCTTTGAAAACTTTCATAAACTGACATTTCTAAGCCTGACTTTGACGCTTGATAGCCTTGGCTGCTTATAAGCCGTAAAACCTAAAACCACATACACAAGTTACAAGAGCGGCCCGAGTGCCAGCATATGTGATGTTCGTCCCATGGATAGTCGTAGTATGCAGAGTCGGTCTTGTTCTCTAACCACAGATCATTTGATTTTATTATTATTATTACCCCCTGCGCAAAGAAATGCGCTTTGTTGTACCGCGCGTATCCACTTGGTACGGAGCAGCAAGTCTCGCCAGACGAATATTTTTCTGTGGACTCTCGGTCTAATTTGAAAAGTCGATTGCAAATGTTGTAATACAAACGTACTTAATTTCCTATTTTTTGTCGCAGTTTAGTTAAGATTACTCTATGCTTTTGTTTCGATGCCTTGGAAGCCTGATCTACGTTTATCACTCTTACTTCTTTCCCTTTCGTTGTTGGTTTTAAATATGTGCATGTATACTGCAATCACATCGTTTAGCTGACGATGCCGGGCCACGACACACAAGCCACCATTGGCTTAGATGGACCCGTTTTGCTATATGGATTTTCTTGGGTGCTTAATAAATATTATTTTTTTTACTACACACGTATATCGTCACTAACCGTCGGAGCAGCACGATGGACGCACACGACGGACCGTGATGCTAGAAACGAAACAGGCTTCCGGGATCTTTCTGCTTTTTGTTTCGTTGCGTCGTCCTTCGCATACGCAACAGTTTGGCGCGCATCGCAGGCAATGCGGCGGCTGCTTGCAATTGCGCGGCCTATGCTTCCGATGCTGTGACTCGTCATATATGCTGTGCGCATAGTTGAGTGTGACTGCGTCCTCTGTGCAGGCGGCCTTGACCCCCTGTGCGTGACGAGCAGTGGCCACATGCAGCCATCGAGCAAGGCCTTTCTATTCAGGAACAGAGGGAAGAGGTGGATCGTGCTAGCCTCATTGAATCAAGAACGCGCCTTCCACGCCGCCGTCGGCTTGCACGACCGCGTGATCGTCTTCGGCGGAGCCGATCGCACCGGCCGGTGAGCTCGCCACTGCAAATTCAGAGCGTGCGACAGCCTGCATTCGGCCGCGAGAGTAGCCTGTGGCGATTGCAAAGAAGAAGAGCCATGGAGCAGTTCTTCCAGCTGGCTTGCAATTTTTGAGCCAGCACGCGCTTGTCTTAAGCCTGGTCGCCATGGAGCGTTTTTTATTTTTTTACTTTTTTTGCACGTGGAACCGCGCCGCGTGTCAAACGGACGCCGCCGTACCGCCGAACTTGCACTGTCACGGGCGTTCATCGCGCCCGCTTCCTGCACACGTGATGGTGGCGGCACGTCCACTTGGTGCCGCGCGCAAAAAATGCTCCATGCCACCCAGGTTTCAGCCGTTTCATTCGCCGCTTCATTGAACGCACCATAAACAAACAAGACTGAACGGCACTCTGCAAAAAATCGCGACCCTTCCTGTCATCTGGAATCCTCGCTGCATTGTTGGCTTGAAAACAAACGCTGAGCGGTGAATCCGACGCTAGACGAAACGTTCTTTCAGGTACATATATGCATCGCTCAGATATCCAGATTATCAGCAATATTTCCTATTGTGGGCTGTTTTGCAAATAATGAAAGAGAAATAAAAATTCCGAGACATTTAAGCTACCTCTGAAAAGGTCCGTATCGAATTATTAATGGCGACCCTCTAATATTTGCACAGCAGCCAATCGCTTTACGGAACAAAAATAAAGCATGCGTCAACTTCGAGAAAAAAATTAAAATCCTTCGAGGCTGTGCTATTAATAAAGAAGGACATTTACATTGAAGAGCCCTCAATAATTCTTCTAGGTGGCAATGCTTCTCTCTGCGCCAGTCTCGTAGACTGTTCAGCGCACAAGTCATCGCTTGCTCCTTACAAGTGCGTTTTTCACGGCTCTAGAATTGTATTCCATTTACAGTAAATTATTTTCGATTATTCTACTTAGCGAGCACTACCGAGGGCAAAACGAATTTTTTTTTTTTAATATTTGATGGCCAGAACAAGACACTCTGTTTATGGTGTGAAACTTACGACAAACCGCCGCGGTGGCTAAGTGGTTATAGCCCTCCGTTACTGACCCGAAAGACGCCGGTTCGATTCCAGCCGCGGTAGTCGAATTTCGATGGAGGCGAAATTCTAGACGCCCGTGTGCTGTGCGATGTCAGTGCACGTTAAAGAACCCCATGTGGTCGAATTTTCCGGAGCCCTTCACTACGGCGTTCCTCATAGCCTGAGTTGCTTTGGGACGTTAAACCCCAACACACCAAACCAAACCAAAACTTACGACATTTGCATTGGAGTAAATTGTAGAAATGCAGACTACGAGAAAGCATTTGACTCCATGGAAACCTCAGCAGTCATGCTGGAATTAAGGAATCAGGATGTAGAAAGGCCTTATGTAAAAATACTTCAAGATTGTTATAATTGATGTATGAAACAATAGCGCAAAAAAAGACGAAAAGGCCGAGAAAGGCGCCGGACGAGAAATATGCCAAAGCTAAGACTATGAAAGTGGCATAGCGATCTGCGCGAAAAAAAATTTGAGGGATACGACTAATGTCTAAGCATTCCGAAATAAAAAATAAGAAGGCACGGTAAACTGATCATTAACGCGATCTGATCATTGCAAAACATTACGAGCTTTGAAGCGTTGGCAGCGAATAAGCGAATCCAGAGTCGTGGAGTGTAAACGGGAAAGCTCTCTGAAAGTACGCGGACGAATGTTTTGGCCTGGGAAGAGGAGTAAGCCGGAGTCTCCCTGATGTGCTGTGGTGCTGCTTGTGTGGGAGAGAGGGAGAGCTGTCGTGCGTGAGGCACGGTAGGCTGCTTACCTATCGACGTGGTCAGTTGAACACGACGGTCTTTCTGCAGGATGCTCAGCAGCGCAGAAGTTTACTCCCGCAATACGAACCAGTGGTCACTCGTCCACCCAATGCCGATGGCGCTCATAGGGATGGCTGCCGTCACCATCGACACGCGCGTCTACATCGTGGGCGGCATCACGTCTGGCCCCGACGGGGACGCCCTCCAGGACTCGGTCTACGTTTTCGAACCGAGCAGAGATTCGTGAGTGCCCACTGCACGCCATGGAGCGCAGCCTGACGGCGAATTTTCGCTTTTATATTTATTTTTCAATGTGTGTGTTTCGGGGGGGGGGGGGGGGGGGCGCGCATTTTACGCTGAATGCGTAAAATTCAGCGTAAAAAGCTCTCACATTGGCAGCAAAGGGCGCCTCACTCGGGTCTTTGAGCCCAAATTCAAAGGAAAGTTGGGGAGTGCACGACCGTTCCTTTCTTCTTTTTTTTATTTTGCCGCTATCGGAACCGCAGTAGAGAATCGGTGGCAGACAGGCGCTCTTCTGCGCTGAGTAAAGGCAAACATGCCGTGTTTTGCAGCTGGGCCGAGCTGCCAGCGATGCCGCAGAAGAGAGCCTTCTGCACGGCCCTGGCCCTACACCGTGACCTCTGGCTGGTAGGGGGCGTCGTGCAGCTGAAGCCCGAGGTCAGGTGCACCACGCGCATCGATGTGCTCCGGCTGGAGTCGTCCACCATTGAGCGCCGCTCTGACTTGCCATCACCCAGGCACTCTGTTCGCGTGGCGAGGACAGGTGAGTGGGCCAGTGGCAGCCGCCGACAAGCACATTCCGCCACCTGAGTTCCACAGATAACCCTGTCTTGTCGCATGACCCGAGCTGAAGCGCTCGAGCGGTTGCTTCGAAGCAACCGCCAGTGATTCACTAACTTGCTCTGTGCAGTAGTAATCACAACGCCCGCTTATAGCTCACCTGTGAGCACTGTATCCCGATCACACCCATCTCGACGAAAATGTGCAGCGAACGAAACGTAGACGGAGAGGAAACAATCATGACGGGCGCTTTTAGCTCGGTTTGGTGTGCTCTGTCGGTTCTATTTTTGATGCGATAGCATTAAAAACCGCTTTTTCGACGCGCTTTTCATAAACAGGTACAAAGCTGCAACCTGATGAATTTATATTACCAGATACCGAAATCTTAACTAAAAATGTTAACTGTTAACTAACATACCTAAATGTTGAGTAAAAATTACGCAATACAAAAAAAATTATACTTGCAGGCCACTCGCCGGTTACACTTAGCCGCATCAACCTCCTTTATTAGGTGGTGCACGCTTTACAGGATACAGCCCAAGCACAGAGCGTGCTGAAATGGAACTAGACAAGCCAGGGCATAAATAATTTTCATCGAGTACCTCCGCTAATTTGTGTTATTTGGAAAGAGGCGCACCAGCACGACGCCTTATGGAGGCGGCGTCATACTTAAAGAATTAAACTAGGCTTGATATCTGATAGTAGATATGGCACTTGCACTGTGAGCTATTGCACCGTGGGAAGTTGAAGGCGTTCTCTCACTAAGTCCGCGAGAGAAGCAACATTGTACTGCTAATTGCAATGCAATACTTGCTGTTACTAAATGCTGTTTGGCAGTCTTCCCGTGCCTATCGATTACCGAGTGGAACAGCTCCAAAGCAGCTGATGAACACCGCCTTCTGTGGCGTGTTTTCTCGCCGAACAGCAAACTACGCGCAACATCGTTACGGCTGTCGAAAGTAACACTGTCCCACTGGTAACAGCAATCGAAGCCCTCACATATACGTAGATACTCGGCATCAGGGCAGCCTGGTAGGTATACGCGACTTTTTTTTTTCTTCCTGTGTGTTCTTGTCGTTCTTATTCATCGTCGTGAGCCGCTTATATCAAAGGCTGCGAGCGTGAACGGAAACGCTGGCCACCACGCGCAGGATACGAAGTGTACCTGGTTGGGGGCCAAGACGAGAATAACCACCCAATCAGCGATGTGATCGTGTTCGACCGCGCCCGTCGCAGTTTCATGGAGTGTGCACCGCTGCCGAGGGGCTTGGCGGGCGCCGCCACCGCCTTGACGCCCGCGGATCGTTTGGACTGGTTACGCCTTCGTCGTATATGGGTGAGTACGGCAACGGAGCGCCACGACGGCGGCACGACTTGTTTCACGCTGCTTCCACTGCAACGGCCCATCGAAACAAGCGTTCCTGATTATCGGCGGTCACTCGCGCCTTCATCTTCGGACCTATAGTGGAACGTTGTTATCCCGTGTTGCATGCCCCCGACGACCGAGCTTCTTGCAGTTCCCATCAGCGGTTCAACTGACAACCGCCGACAGAGGACTGCGGTAGCCACGACTCATAACGGTATATTTAAAAAAAAAAGGTCAACAAAAGACGTGACGTACACATGTATTCAGAAAGTCTCAGAAAAGGTCAGTGCAACTGGAAAAAGAGGAAAACACTGTGAAGAAAAAAGCCTCGCATGTTGTCCGAGGATAAAATTGGAGCAGAGCTCTCGCAGGCTGTTCTGCTTCACCAGTGTTTTTCCTTGTAGTTTACCGAATAAATAATATCACATAATGAATGAAATGACCTGAAATAATCCGTGAGCCTGCGGAAGAATAAGCACACAATGGAGCACCTGGTCAGGTTAGGACAACTCAGCCACGTTACCTCGGCCACATCGATCACGTATGGAACCCGTAAATCTGGCTCATTTAGTTGGTTCCCAACAGCTACACTCATGGTAGTGCTTTTCTGTCTGCAAGGTGGGGTCATCCCACCCATGGATTGGCTTAGGCGGGCATTCGCAATGCGACCTCCTAATGTTTTCAGCAATGAACAATGTGTGGCCGAAAATCGCCTCACCGTTGTTGCTCGAGTATGCCCACGCACGGACTCTTCCGCCAAGGCCAGACTTGAAGGGAGCAACGCGCTCTTCCTCACAAGCGCGCGCGCAGCCACCTCCAATCACGGCCGCCGCTTTAGGCCACTTTGTCTACGGTTGTGCTGGGATGTCACGAAATCGTCTCAGATGGGCAAGCCGAAGGAAAAGCGAGGAGCGGTGCGTGTTGAAGTAAAGAACAGAAGCTAAGCTCAATGGCGGTAAGCGTTCGGTATGAGTTGCTCGGAATGGACCCTAACGACTCCAAGACGTTTCTCGTTAACAAGGACGAGACGTTTTGGAGGCTCTTAAATTCTCAAACAATTTAGACGACACACCTGATATTGTGAACTGCAAAAAAGTATTGCTATTGTGAAAGCTTTTGCCACGCTCTGCAGAGGGTGGGGAAGACGATCGGTATGCGTGAAATAGTGGGCCCTGGCGCTGTGTATGTTCAGCCTCATTGAACGCTGCCGTTCATTCCTCATCTTAGAGCTATCCAGTCCTGCCGCAAAAGTGGCAAGCACTATTTCCTAGCCTTCATAGTTTGCTTCGTTTTTTTAACATGAGCAGCTTCCGCAGCATCAGACTCTGCTTTCTGTCGCCATGTTTGCCTGCAACAAATCGGCCTTATTTTTCCTACTTGTCATTTTCACGTGCTTCGCAGCCGGGAAAAAAGGCGACGCCAGAGGTTCGTGAGAGGGCGGCGACCGCCATCCAAAGGGCGTACCGGAATTACCGCAGAGGGGAGAGGCTTCAGCCGCGCCCGAAAAATGCAAGTAACGTTTAGAACTGACAGTCGTCTCGCCACGCTACTGGTAGGAGCAGCCTTTTGCTAGCACACAATATCCTTGTGGCTTGTAAACAAAACGATTTTCTTTCGCAAGCGCCGGCGTGCGCATAACACCCACATGTACTGACCGCAGGTACGCCCTGCCAAGTCACTTCCCTCGATGCGACCTCTCCTGCGCGAAGACCAGCGCGTGCTGCCGATGTCGCTTGCGCCGGTCCATATTGAGGTGAGCACACGCACAAGGCAGAACGCCTGTACGTTCTCAAGCACCTTTTTTTTTTTTCATTTTTCAGACTGCCAATCGTTGATTCTGTCAGCATTTTTTAGCGCGCTAGCACTACAGTCAATTACAACTAAAGAAGGTAGCGGTGAATGCTCCTCAAAGAAGGCTCTCCAGCCAATGGCAGAGAGTGAGTTCGTTGTTCGGGCTAAGGGTGCAGAGGAGTTATGGGGTAAATTGAAAAGACGGTGTGGCGTCGCCAGGTCTGAGGACAAAAAGACCCCTGTCTCTTTCCTGCCTAGCATATGCTGCAGAACCAGATGTGGACGACGCCATTGGCTGGACGGGCCTCCTTTGAGGGGCATTCGCCGCTGCATTCTTGAGTTGTAACTGACTATGGATGTTACAACTCACTGAACCCTAAGTATGGCAGGCTGCCCACAACACTGTGGATAGGTTGCCTCACTAGATGCCTCGCTAGCGAAAAAGCCTTCCTGTCTGTGGTTTAAGCCTGAGGATGGCAGGCTGCCCACAACCCGGTGGACAGGTTGCCACGTTCCCACCATGGACAATAAGTGGAAAGGAAGAAAATGAGTTTCACGACAGCTGCGGTCAAGTGTCGCCTCGGCTGCTGCCAAGTGAAGAGGACGATACCGGTTGCGCCGCAGCTGCAAGCAAGTGTTGCGCCAGCTGCATCAATGCGGAAAGAGAAATCATGTCACACTAGTTGCTCTGCATGATAGCTACAGCTCAGTGGAAAGGACGAAATCTACGTCACGCTAAAAGGAAAGGAGAGCGTTTGCGTCACGAAAGTTCTGGTCACGTGTTCAGATTGCAGTAGACAGTGGAAAACCACATTATGCGTAGGATGTAGCTGGTGTAGTGTGCCAACGGAGGTGTGATTGTGCTAGCGCACCTTACTCCCATTTAGTTCAACTTAATAAGTCGTTCATCATTTTTTTTCTTCCTGTTGCGCCTTATACGCTCTAGATACACGACGCAAGGACACACAGAACGGTTTATTGCGTTTACAGCTCTCAATATGCCTGTTTTACGCGACAACAATTTTTTGTGTACAGTTCACAACCTCGATTTTGACTGACCAACGCAAAAGGCGTCGGTGTGCTTTATGATATGTCAGTGCACGTTAACGAATCCCAGGTGATCGAAATTAACAAGGAGCCCTCCACTACGGCGTCCCTCATAGCCCATGCGTCGACTCAGAACGTTAAACCCCACAATTCTCAATTCGTAATTAAATTCCCCCCTCCCCCCTCCCCTCCCCCCCGCCCCGAAAGATTTGCAAAATGAAAACCATGAAGGATCCCAATTTTCGACGAAAAATGTAAGAAAAACAGAGCTCAAACCACAGATCCGCCCGACCTTAAAACGGCAACTCAAAAGTAAAAAGCGCTCCTTATCTCAAAGGCTGTAGCAGCCGAGAGGCGCAGCCGTTTTTTCGAAGACGCTCTTCCCAATATAAGACACTGTTAATTAAAAGCAGGCGCCGCCGGCAACCTCAGGCATACGTTTGCACAGGGTTCGCCCCCTTCTGCCCACCGCACTGTGGCCCTGCTTACACCACGCCCGCCTGCTCTGAACGGGAAAGTCTTGACGCAAACACCGACTTCCCCTTTCCCACTGACACGCAGACCTGGCCTCCCCCTGCGCGCTCCACTGCGACGCTTGAAAGCTACTGCGATGCCGCCGGCGCTGAGGTCCCCGGAGCAGCGCAGGACCAGCGGCAGCTCGCACTCCCCGACAACGTGGACCCCAACCTGGGCATGGTGGGCCGCATGGATGGCTCCTTCCTCAAGACCAAGTGAGTAACATGCGAGGCTCAACAGCACCGCTCAAAAAAATGCTGCGCTGCAGATTTTCGTCCTGCCGAAGTGGAAAATTGACTTTCGGGCTTTTCTCTCAGCTTCGCTTGTCATCCTGTCTGATAGCCTGTATGTCTACTGAACACGAGCGATTGCACACGGGCCCCTGCCTCGATCATAGCCTGCACGAAATGAAAACGAGCGACGTAGCGACTTCAGGTTCGTTTGTTCAACAAAGTGAGCACATCGCATTTTCGTCACGCTTTTCATGAACACGTTCAAAGCTGCAACCTCACAATGAACGTTGACACAAAAAAACTACCAGGTCACCGCGGCCAGAAGGGCTCCGCCGCTCCAGTCTCCGTGTCGTGCTGGTCGCAAGCATATAGAGGGGGAGAAGGATACTCGCTCTTGCTGTTCAGCGCTGCTTGACAGTGGTATCTAAAAAAAGCTTATTTCCTTACAGGTGGTTGCTTCCTCGATTTCCGCCGCATGGGGCCGCTTGGCGCAAGGAAACGCTAGGCAGCTTGGATGCTCAGATTAACCATTTCGGGGGTCAACTGCGTCATTCCGTTCCACAGGCACAATTTTGCGACGCCGCAGTGTTATTCCGAGTGGCGACACTTTCGGCTGTCAGCCACGAGATTGTCCATTACAGCTGGCGTGCATATAAGTCTTGTCTTCAGGCAAACATTTCCCATCTTCTTGTCCATGAAATCTATGCAATTCTTAAGAGACAAAATGGCTTCCCACGACCGAACGGCGGTAGGCACCACTATAAACGGACGAGTTGGCATAGAAGCACCCTGGGAAACACACTCTGTACTGAGAAGGTAGTGACATTCCCCTTTTCCTCCTGGAGCCGCCTCCCGTTATTGCTTGCGAGCACTCCCAGTACGGATCAAAGCTTGTCGACGGATATCAAAAAACGCGAAGTTTTGCCGATGTTTTGTGCCTCGATTATGCCATAGTCAGGTTACCATTCCGCTCAGTCGGTAATGACTCATGTAATCCCTCATGCAACTGGTTACGACGCGGCCGTGTGCTGCCCATGCGCTGAGGAAAGCCGTGCATTGACTTTGTAACTGCAATTACGGCAACATCCCGCGTAGCTTTTAAGTTTAACCGCCGGTGTAAAGTAGAGTCATGTTTTTGCTTCGCTAACAGGTGTCGTGCGTGTACTGTGTGTTTTAGTGTGTTTCCTGCATATGCACTTGCAGGGAGCAGAGTTGCGCGAAGGTCCGCCATTATGTTCCAAGTTCTGCGGGAAAGCGGCCCCATTGTGTGGTAGGATTCATGATTTGGGCAAAGCCGGTGGTGTTCGGTACTTCGGTTGCTTTTTCTTAAGCCGATATTAGGTCGCGATGAATCAGAAGCAACACATTTTCTTGTGCTTCTTATATTCACAGCCAGTGGTTCAACAGTACAGCGTCCTTTCGAAACACAAGACTGAAAACTCGGTCGCCCCATAACTCGTCCGGAAACCTTCGGCGATTTTCGCGGCGTTTTGCTGCATCGTGGCATGAACAGGATCGCCATGAATTTAGTTAAGCTCAACACAGTACACGCTATGCTAAACAGATACTTTTAGCACGGCGTGTGCCGCCGCCGAGTATCGCTCACCGCCAGTGACAGCACCAGTAAGAGACCGCACGAGCAGATGGCACCAGGTGACTGCACATCTGCACCTGTAAAGTTGGCTGCGCCGCAACGATGTGGAACATTTGACACCAGCGCGAGCGGCGCGAGGAAAACAGTAGCGAAACTCTGCTCCCGTTTGAGAGTGACTGGAAAAAAAATTGTTTTTGCAAAGGCATATATGTATATTTCGACTCGGCGCAATTTGGCCCCAGGGCGGAAAAAGATGTATTCCTGATGCCTGCTGGGTGAACTGAATTTACTCGTTTCTAAAACGGCCCCTAGTTATTCAATTCCAATTATACACAAATTTAATTGGGCTTCGATGACAAAACTGTTATCAAGTGGAGTTTGACTGACAGCGTTCCCCCAAGCGGCTGGCTCGCGGTGTCAGCCTCAGTAACGCAGTGTTACAAATAGATGCGGAGGTTTACGAGCACAGTACAGTATAGTAATATCCACTTTTCAGGCTGGTGCCTTTCTCAACAAGAGGTTGTATTAGGTCGCGATGGATCAGAAGCAACACATTTTCTTGTGCTTTTTTATATTCACAGCCAGTGGTGCAACAGTACAGCGTCCTTTCGAATAAAAACACTACACTGAATCGGTCGCCCCATAACTCCTCCAGAAACCTTCGGCGACCACAGCTGGGACAAAATGACGGCAAATGCTATTTACTTCGTTTCAGAGTGGGGCCCCACAGGTTAAAGTGAGGCAGTTAAAAGTAAGCCTTTTAAAGCACTGCTACTCTGAAGCACAAGGGTTCATAACAAAGAAAAAAGCCTCAGCCACAGTTCTCGGAAGGAAAGTATTAGGGATCTACATCTTCAGCAACCGCAGCACAAAGATGCTGTAGGTGTACGTGCTCGACTATGCAAAAGCGGATCCGCATGAACTTGGTGATTCGAAGTTAGAAGCCAAGTTTTATTGTGCGTCAATGCATTAAGCCGTTGCACCAGTGAATTGGTCGTAAAAGTTTTTGGAGCATTTTTCAGCTCTATAACTGGATTGGAAAACTTATTATCAGCTTGAGTTACAAGTGGCTTTGTTTATTTTGCTAGGTGGCCATCAGTAGAGAATAGTGGCGACCTCTTGGGCTCTTGTCACGACCTGTATTCAGGTTTCCAGGTCGAAGCCGAGCAGCAAGGTTTCCCCCGGGACCGGATGCGCGAGCCTCTGAAGCAATATTGATGGCGTGTCTGTCGGACAGTCCCAGAAGATGTGGTCTACGGTGGCTTTGCCGCCGCAATTGCTGCATTCCAGCCTAAATCTATCCGAGTGCACATGGTTTAGGCCAGCGGTATCAGGGAGAGTTTCAGTTTGCAGTTGTCTCCACAGTACCTCTTCTTCGGTTAGGTTTTTAAGCTCTAATGATTTTTTTATAAGTCAAAGGACAGCAGTGCAAATATGCATCAATTATGAGTTTTCGTTGTGAAGGTAGTGGCACATATTTGTACCACTCCTTCTTCAAAAACCAGTTTTGAAATGACTCGAAATTAATATCGGTCAGTTGCTAGAGTCATTCCGTATTCAAATTTACCATTTGTATGCATGGCAAACCTCATAAACTGTCAGTCATGCTTCATAAAGGGTTAATTGGGAACGATGCTAACAAGGGTGACTACATTCACCTCTTCTCTGTGATGCAAGAAGTGCCACTGTCGGTAGACAAAACACGGATGGAGACTGGAACACTCGGTTTTATCAGGAGCAATATCCTTTTTCTCAATGGGCGACCTGACAAACTGTGATGACATAGCAAGAAAACATTTCTGTTGACTGCGATTTTGTCACATGAAACTGTAAGTAATCTCAGAAACAGTGTTGTCTTACTTTTAGAGTAGTTGTATCAAATCGACCCCGGTGCTACACACATGACAACGCTATCAAGAAGTCACAAGCAAAGGTTTAAGCTTCAGCAGTGCAACAAAAAGGCTGCAAAAGGCAGCTCAACTTGCGACTTCACTCAATACGCACTGCCTCATTTATCGATGTCAAGGAGATGGCCAACAGGACCCATTAGCTGATGACTAGTAACGTTTCGATCTTGGCTGCGGCGGCTAGGATTGAAAAGGTATACGCACAGCATTTGCGAACTTTGCTTTTTCTGCGCACCTTACAGTCCTTATGCCCCACACCTTTGTTCCCGAATAAGAACGTCCATAAAGCGAGCCGTCCGTAATAAATCACTAGTGGTCTAATCTGTGGAACCTTACTGCAGGAATGCTTGCGTGCTGTTCAGTGTTTTGATCTCATCCATACACACGGAAGGTTGCCAGTAAAGGAACCTTTATATGCTCTTTTCGTTACATCCCTTGTAAGGATCCACATGTCAGCAGCAATGGCGTAGGGTGCACGACGCACCTACTTAAAATCCTCGTTGTTCTCAGTGCAACCATTTGTTTTAATTTCATTTACATTCCAGTGATGCCACGCATTCCAGGTAAGGTCAGTCAGGTGGATGCGAGGAACGAGGATGCTAGCATTGGGACAAGCATAGTTAAGACATTTTTGCATGCTACGAGTCAACCACATACATAAGGTATCACATACGAAGAGAGCAAACACGGACACAAGCACGTGCGGGCACAGAAATGAGCACATGCGTGGGAGGCTACGAATGTGTGCTCGAACACAATAGAAAACGTATCACAAAGATAATCTGCGCGTTCGAAAAAGATAAAAAGCTGCAACATTTTCAAGGAGTCTCGCTTTGGTTATCTTGTGAGGATATTGTTCATTCATAGGTTGATAAAATTTCCTTTTCATGCGGTGTATTTTGCATCCATATTTCGTTTCCTCCTTTTCGCTGCGCACAAAATTAGCGTCAGTTTTTAGAAACCCTGTTGTTGATAGCGTCGCTCTAATTGCAAGCTGTTACATGAGCAATTAAGTGCCCTTTGCATAAGCTTCTAACACCAGTAGGCCAGATGACAGAAGATGACAGACAGGGGCAACTAGGGGTATCTATTGCTGCAGCAATCTCTTCGGCGGACATGGTTGTTCTGTCTGCACGCAGCGGTGATGGTGGTCCAGTGGGAGCCAGTAGCCAGGCTCCTGCACTTTCCTCCTCTTTGTACCTTCGATTTCGGCAGCAGCAGCGCCGTCTGCTTGCGTCAGCGCAAACGACTTTAGCGTCCACTACTTATACTGGCACCTAAAAGGCGTGGGTTCGGTTAATCCCACTCAAACGAACGGATGGACGAAGATCCAGAAAGGTGAAAATATAGTTGTTAAATGTATTCCTGCAATAAAAAACACTTCACAAATAAGGTCCCCATATACGTGTGGTTTGCAATTAAGGAAGTGGAAATTATACAAAATCTCGGTAGCTTCAAGAGAAATATTCTGGTCGCCATCATCTTTAATATAACGGCGTTCATGAGACAAGTCAAGCTGTCTCATAGTGTGTGCTACTAAAATTGTTCACAATGCAAGAAACCAGGTAGCACCTAAACATTAATGTTACGAGGGCAAGTCAAATGAAAGTGAGCCAATGCGAGCATGTGACAAGCGGGGTGCCTTATTTAAAAGTAGTCTCCATGAGCATTTATACATTTCTCCCATTGACTAACGAGTCGCGTGATACCCGTCTCATAAAACTGCTTAGGTCATCACCCTCATTGTGATACCGAATCAGGTGAGTCAAGGCAGCGCCAAACCTCTCCGTTTTCCGGCGGTCATTCCAAATCTTTGGCATCCATTGGGCACACAAGAGCCGATAACTGAGACGATCTGCCAGTTCCTCGATGCTTATCCTCTGTTCTTGTCTAATCAGCTCATCAACCACTGAAATTGTTTTGGGGCTGATTGAGCAGTAGCTCTGGCCCGGTCTTGGATCATCTTTTCAACTTTCACGTCCTTCTTTGAATTAACCGTTTGGTCCAACATTCCACAGAGCGCAATGAAATGCAATGTTCACCCTACACAGCAGCCATAGGGCGACTATTTTCTTGTTGGGAAACACCTTCAGTTGTCAAAAACCTCATGACACTACGTTGTTCAACTTTTACAGTGTCCATTACGTCAAGCAACCGTGTTCAACCCAGTGTATGTATGAGAGCATTCAAGAACGATTATCCTCACACCTGTGTGCCACTTTCGCAAATTGGAGATGCCTGTGTTCTACGCGCATGCCTCGCAGATAATGGACCGAACAATTATTGCGCAGGGTGGGTTGGCTCACTTTCATTTGACTAGCCCTCTTACATTTTGTTTAGGTCAAACGTTATTTCAATGTTTGTCCTGTCATTTTTTCTAACGTTTTTGTAATGTTACAAACATGCGTTCAATAACCCTCCCCTGACATGAAACAGTTTAACAACATGCATAAATGTAACATGAACGTTATGTTTATCTGGAACAATAAGGCAATGTTTATTATACAGTGTATAACATTATTTGGGAAGTTATGGCATTATAATAACATTTCAAAGTGAGCATTAGAATAATGTTTACTTAAAATCTTAAACCAACGTTTTTGACGTAACATAGAACGCTATTTATTAAATTATAACATTAATTTAAAGTTCGGATGCAGCACACTGCTAGCGCAACTTCATAATATTATTATAACATTACTCTAATGTTCGGTGCTACCTGGGAACCTCTAGCACATATCTGTACACAGTCAGCTGAAAGCTGCTGAATAGGGCTTTCACCAACGTTCTTAGACTGTCGCCTTTCAGCGAAGCGCAAGCGGCAAAGTTTTTTTTTTTTTTAAGTCATTCATGCAATGCGGCAAATGGTACCTGCCGCGGTGGCTCAGAGGTTAGGGTACTTGGCTACTGAGCCGGAAAACCCGGGTTCGAATCAGGCCGCGGCGGCCGCGTTTCGATGGAGGCGAAACTCAAAAGGCGCCCGTGTGCTGTGCGACGTCAGTGCACGTTAAAGATCCCCAGGTGGTCGAAATTATTCCGGAGCCCTCCACTACAGCACTTCCCTCTTTCTGTCATTCCTACCTTCCTCCCTTTCCTCACGGCACAGTTGCGGAGTCCTTACGAGAAGTGAGACAATTACCGCCCCGTTTCCTTTCCTCAAAAATCACTGTAACTGGTAAGGCTCGCCGACCGGAGACCTTGACACTTCCAAAGATTAAACTACAAATAAGGCAATCACACAGGCATCCGCACTTTCAAATCACCTTCCGCTGGTGCACATGTACTCGACTCAAAATAGAGGAAAGATCTCGTTGGGGCAGTCTTGGTTTGATCGTCGTGCAATTAACGTGACAAAAAAGACAATGATCCCAATTATAACTATGGCATTTTCACCCTATGCATTGTCCAGACAGCGAGTTTCCATATTAATGAGGCGTAAATACATTGAAAAAATTCGGTTTCCAAAAACTTTGTCAAAGCCAACGCCAATGAACACAATGAAAGCCGACAGCGTATTGCTTCAGTGCCGAGTTTCTGCCACAACGTTCTGAATGCCAGCGCGTGCAGCGCACATCTGTCACTACCGCCACGTAGCTTAAAGTGCGACTGAGTTGTCCACTGTCCCAGGAGGCCAGTTATGCGCCTTTCCTTTGCTTTTGAAGCTCACGCTCTTCATCGGTTTCAACTGCCCGTTTAGCGCGTTTACGCTCTCTACCGATTGCTAAATCCTTCGCACGGTTGGCAATGTCGACCGGATGATCAGACTCGGCCCGACATCTGCGAGTACCCATTCTCGAGGACGTCGGCTCCGGCTGACTTGCTTCGTCATCCATAGCGAGACACTGGATAGGCAGCACGCGGCGGCCGCGGTGACGGCGGAGCTGCTGCTAGTCACGTGGTACGTCACGTGATTACTTACGCAGCTCCGCCCCACCTGTTCAAGGTCATTCTTGCAGATACAGAGAAATCGGCGCCGCTAGGCTAGCAAAGCTCTCGCTTTAAAAATATAATGGAAAACATCATACGAAAGAGGCCCTCACGTGACGGGGCAGCGGGAGCTGTTAGTCGAGTTTCACTTTAGCTCGTTGCGCAGCGACACGCCTGCGCTTGAAATCTGAGATGTGCATCCGGCGCAGCACATGGAACCTGATATGCGCTTGATGCGTTGATACGAATTCCGCCAGAAACGCCGGACATGCGCTGCACCGGAGCACGCAAGTTCACTAAAACGCTCCATGAATCAAGCCATGGCATGCAGAATGGTAACCATGAAAGCCCTAATTTCCAAGATTCAGTGCGCTGGGGCCCCTCGGAGAAAGAAGGCAGCGTCGTGAGAGGAGGATGGCCTGCGGAGGCTGAGAGAGTCACGTCACGCTCTCTGACATTTTTTTTTTTTGGCTGCTTGCCTCACTTCCGCTGCGTGGGGCCACCTGGCGCAAGGAATGCCAGGGGCTTCGATGCTCAGGATCACAGTTTTGGGTGACGTCATCTGCGTCATTTTCATCCACGGGCGCAATTTGTTGGCGCCGTAGTGCACTAGTAGAAGTATGGTATTTTATTCGGGCACAAAACTCAGGCGCTTAGACGTCGATCGCCTGCTGCACGAGCAGACGCTTTTAGTCTTCTTCACCTTCAACTCCTAGCAAGTTCAGCCAGGTCCGGACAGTGTGGGAGAGGTCGGGAAAGAAAACCAATTGTAGAGCGTCCGAGCAGGAGAATAAATAGAGAGAAAGGTTGGCATAATGGGCACCTAAGTCATCGCAACCCTTGAGCATCTTGACCTCCCCCTCCTCTCTGCTCCTCTACCCCACATACGCAGGGTACAGAAACAGCGATCTCGACGTCCTTTTTTCAACTCCGCGATCTTGAGGCTGCACTGCTCTCTAACGCCACTCAATCTGCTCCCGTTGAGGATGGCATTACTTTATTCACTCTCCGCAACCTTCCTGACAAAGAAAAAGAGCTCATCCTCTCCCTCTCTACCGACTTCCGACACTTTCGACAGTCTGGGCCACTAGATTGCCCAACACAGCTTCCATCCAGGCATATAAGTCTCGTTTCAAGCATAAATTATCGCATCCATACCACACAGCTACGCAATCCTTGAGACACAAAATGGCCTCCCCAAACAGAGCGTTGGTAAGCAACCATAAACGGATGAGTTGGCAAAGAAGCTCCCTGAGAAACACCCCCTGATTGAGATGGCAGTGACATTCCTTCTGTCCTTCTCGAGCCGCTCTGCCCATTATTGCTTGCGAGCAGCTCCGGGAAAGGTCAAAGCTTGCCGCCATGCCACCATGGCTCCTTATTATAGCTGGCTGCTTGCCTTGTTTCCGCTGCCTGGAACCGCCTGGCACAAGGAAACGCTAAGAAGTTTCGATTCCCTGTTTCACAATTTTAGGTGACGTCAACTGCGTCATTTTCTTCCACGGGCACAATTTTTTGGCGCCTTGGTGTAGTGGTAGAAGTATGGTACTCTATTCGGGCACAAAACTTAGGTGCCTGAGACGTCGTTGGCCTGCTACGCGAGCAGACGCTGGGCGTCTTCACCTCACGCTCCAAGCCAGTCCAGCCAGGTCCCAGCAGTGTGGGAGGGGATGGGAAAGAAACCCGTTAGCAGAGCATCCGGCCAGGAGAAAAAAAAACAGTAGGAGAGGTTGGCATAAAGGGCACATAGATCATCGCAACCCTTGAGCATCTTTATCCCCCTTCCTCTCAGCCCCTCTTACCGTTTACGCAGGTTTCAAAAACAGCGACCTCGCATTCCTCTTCATCTGCACGAACTTGAGGTTTCACTTCTCTCTAACGCCACTCAATCTGCTCCCGTTGACGGTGGCATCACTTATTACACTCTCCGCAACCTTCCTGACAACAACGAGCATCTTTTCTCCCTCTATACCAAGTTGCGACGCTTTCGATAGTTTGGGCCACTAGCATCCCCAACCAAGCTTCCACGTATGCATATCAGTCTTGTCTCAGGCATAAATTATAGGGATTCACATCCATACCCCAGAGCTACGCCATCCTTGAGGCACAAATGGCGTCTCGCAACAGGACGATGGTAGGGAATCACAAAGGGACGAGTTGGCAAAGAAGCTCCCTGACAAACAACCTCTGACTGAGATGGTAATGACATTCCCTCTAACCTCCTCGAGCCGCTCTACTGCTTGCGAGCACCTCCGATAAGGGTCGAAACTTCTCTACGGATGTCAGTAACGCGAAGCATTGCTGGTGTTTTTTGCCCCGTTTACAGAATGATCAGTTTACAATGAGCTCCATTCCAGCCAGTCGTTAATGGCTCATGCAATCCTTCATGCGACTGGTTACGACGCGGCCATGTATTACACATGCGGTGAAATTTTTGCTCGTTTCCGACGCCAAATAAAAACCACTCCTATAGTCCGAGCGATGACTTCTTGGGGGCGGACTGAGCCTCTCGTAGATGCAGAAGACAGCGAAAGAAGAAAGTGCTAAAGCGAGAAGGGCAGCACCACCAAAGAGTAGCACTACCTCATACAGGAACCATAAGAAACACGACGAGTGTCTTCATTTATCCCTTTACACGAGACTGCGAAGGATTTTGAAAACGACGTCGTTTCGGCGTGCCGGCAGTGGACGAGGGTAAACGTCGACAATCCCCCCCCCCCCCCTTTTTTTTTTCACCCCCAAGTTTTCCATTTAGAGGTGGGAAGGAGACTCATTTGGAATTCAGGCTTAACGCAGTAGAAATTCGGATGGCTGAAAACCTTCAGCCTCGCAGCCAAACACGTAAGATTGCCCGACGAGTCCGACCATCCGGCGCCAGGTCTATGGGTATCACTTTCCGTTTAATCTACACGCCGCTGCTTCATTTGCTTCAAACCGGTCGGAAGGTGAAAAAACGAGACGCGCCCGAAAAGAAACCCGAACGTGATGCGAAGACTGGTGCGGCGCAGTGCTTGGTGCGCTGTTCAGAGAGTAGCATACCAATGCAACCTTTCAGCTGCTAGACCTGCTCCCTCCCACAAGTTATTACGTTCGACTCCTTTTCTTGAACTTTTCAGATTAATACTTCAGGCACTACTACGGCCGCTCGATAAGCAACGCACGCTTTGCATCAAGTGGCCATCGCATTACCAAGAACTCTGAAAAGATGGTTTGGTTTATGGGGTTTAACGTCCCAAAGCGACTCAGGCTATGAGAGACGCCGTAGTGAAGGGCTCCGGGAATTTCGACCACCTGGGGTTCTTTAGCGTGCCCAACCAGTGCGTGGTATTTGGAGACAGTTGTGCTGGTAGCTTTCCAACAGGTACGCTGAATTGATTTTTTCATTTTTGAAACAGCGCAACAAAGACGGGACGTGGAAACTGAGGGGTAAAGACAAATAGGCGCTGACTAACAACTGGGTTTATTGAAAAAAAACACACAAATATATAAACAGAGTTAGGAAAGATTAACCGCCACCATAGTCAACTCATGCCACATGTGACGCCAGATACCCAATCTCCCCTTCGGAAAGGGCGACCGATGGGCAACTAATGCGCGTTGCGCCTTTCTCACGTACAAGAAAAGCTTCAATAACTTCTCGCGTCATCTTATCACTATGGCGGAACACGATATTGGTGTTGTTATAGTCGGGGGTACATTTGCATTTCTTGCAACGGAATGCACATTTAGCGAGAGGGTCTCCTTCTGATTTTCTTTTTTCGTAATCTTTTTCATGTTTACATTTGCACTTTCTGCAGTGGACCGCCACGTGTGACAGGGGGTCTTTTTTTCTGGTGTTGTCATGTTCCATGAGTCGCTTGTTGATGCATCTTCCTGTTTGGCCAATATATGTGGCGCCACACGAGAAGGGAATTTGGTATACTACCCCTACCTCGCAAGGTACATAAGGGGAAACATGGCGCACCTGACAAGCCCTTTTGTTTCCCTCCTGCCTCTGCCTTACCTGTTTGCACATCCTGCCTAATTTCTTCGGGGCAGAAAACACGACGTCAACGCCATATCTGCCTGCCACTTTTTTGAGCCCATGGGACATGCTGTGCGCATATGGAACCACTGCCGGTCTTTTATTTTTATTTTCATTTCTTGCACTCGGCCGAGCCCCATACTTCACCTGCCTAAGCAATTTCTCCGCTGCCCTTGAAATGAGGTGAGCCGGATAGCCATTCGCGCGTAACCTGTTTGATTGGGCTGCAATGCTCTCCCCAATCATTTCATGGCAGGACTTCTTGAGTGAAGATTGCAGGCAAGACAAGATAATGCCTTCTTTTATAAGCTTGGAATGACCTGACCTGAAGTTTAACAAGGGCTTAGCCGATCTTGGCCGATAACACCAGCACACGTGATTGTCTCGGGAAAACAAAACCAAATCTAGAAACTGCAGTTCCTTGTTCGTGGCTACCTCTGTTGTAAACTTTACCCCACGTCCGTACTCATTAAACACCTTAAGAACATCGACTATCATTCTAGGCAGGCTGCTTGGCGGGGTAAACACCAAATAGTCGTCAACATAACGAAAAATACGCACCCCTAACTCCTTCGAAGCTTGCTCAATCGCCCTGTCCACAAAACTAAAAAAAATGTTAGCCAATACAGGTGGAATACGTACCAACTTGCCCAAATTTCTGCTTTACTCAACGCTGAATTGAGCATGCCCTCATGCTCGAGCACTGTCTGTTGATCCCTTTCTTTCGAAAGGCTGGAGGAGATGTGCCGCGAAACAAAACTGCGGCAAATATACTGCAGTGAAGGCGAAATTTTTGTTACAATTTTAAGCATTCATTTCAGTGTTTTGTGCACAAAAAAGGTCATTTTCTCAGTATTTCAGTCGTTTAAGTTCTTTCAAAATTACATAAAAAGTCGGCTTAAAGCTGCTAAATGCGGATTTTGACCCAGCACAAGCGGCAGAGGCAGTTTCTTCAATGTCATTCATGCAATACGGTACGTGGTAAGTCGCGTCGACCGGAAATTTCGGGGCACTGCCAAACATCGAACCACTAAAAGAGAAAGGCCATCACACATGCACTTTCGCACTACCTTCCTCTTATGTACTCTACTCAAAATACAGGAAACGAACGGTCTGGTGGGGACAGTCTAGGTTGCTTTCATTGCTGTGCAGTTAACGCGACAAAAAGACACTGGCCACAACAGGCGATGTGCATTTCAGCCTCTCCATTGTCTGGAGAGCGAGTTTACATATTTCCCAGGACTTAATATAGTGTAAAAATTAAAATTTGGTCTCCAACAAAACTCTCAAGTATTCGAGCAGCCCATATTAACGGCGGTTGTATTTAAAAAAAAAACTACTTTCGCTCAAAACTTGAGAGGCAACACCCACTATCCAGATATACCTCCGCCCGTAGACTAACCACCGCCGCTTGAGCGAGTGGCTGGGATTAATTATAGGCGCTGAGCGTTGGCCGGAAGGTCCACCATTTTAAAGTGGCAGCAGGCCACCGGCTTTCATCGGCCGCCGCAAACATCCGGCGGCCAGCGCTCAGCGACGCCAATGTCAGTCCAAGCCCCGCATTCGAGGGTTCGTGTCAAGACTGCGGTACAGGTGATGTCATCTACCAGCTCGCGTTTCAAACGGTACAGCCGTGCTTTGGTTATGGCCGTACTCTAATATGTCATCTCCTACACTCACAACCCTATATTGCAGTAAAATGGCAGTAAGCTCTCCTCTAGCGCACTCCGTGTTAGGGGCGGGGTATGCTGCCCAAAATATACGGAATGCTTACTATTGCCAACGCAGGTATATTCCCACCGGAAAGCAGAATAACTTGATGCACATAGCAATGGAAGAAAGCTTTTAAACACAGCACCGGAGGCCTTCAGATTAGCAAATCGAGGAATTGACGGTTAAAATCTTCTTAACTCCTGTAACTTCTCCTGTTTTGACATGGAAATAGGTTTCCGCTTCCAACCGTGTGTTTTCCGTAGTTTTAGTGATGGAAGTCTACCCCAGGAGTTGGGAATGTAAGAGGGGGTTGTGGCTCAGCAGAATCTAGGTCGCTTTTCAAAGGTTGCAAAGGTTCAGGCGGTCAAGCGTTCGGACTGCGAGCGAGCAGCTTCACACCTTTGGATCGTCGTCGTCTTTTTCATACACACAATTCACCGTAGTGAGCGAGCGTGGCTGTTACGCTACAATTACCTCCCGGAGAAAAAGGAGGCATCCTGCCGACTTGGGAGCACGCACGAGAGGCGGATCGTAGCACGGCTTGAGGGGGTCGACGTGCACGGTTTCATGGCCACGATGGCGTGCATCCGGGGGCGGCGAAAGTGGTTCAGTAATGTAGTTCACTGTAGGTTCCGGCAGATAACACGGTAAGAGTCTTGGTGCCTTGAAAGGAGTTCTGTGTAGAGACCGGTACGGGTTGACGGAACGCGAAGCAACACGAGCGAGTCTGGGGTATAGAACGGAAGAGGACTGGTAGGGGCGCGAAGGTGCTTCTGGCGATTTTGGTCCTGCATTGTAAGAGACGGGCCAGCTGGAGGCATTCCTCAGCATATGTCGCTGCTTGAGAAAGGACCAGAGATTCGGACACGTCAGGGCGGCTAATGCGGAAGCATGGTATCCACAGTAAAAGTAGGCTCACGGCCGTGAAGAAGAATAGAGGGTGAAAAGCCAGTTGTGCTCTGTGCGGCAGTATTGTAAGCATATGTTCCGATTTGAGTTAGCAGAGGCAACATATATGGTCATCATGTAGCTCGATGTGCGATTGAAAAGTTCAATCATGCCATTGGTTTGAGGGTGGTAGGCCGTTGTAGAGCGGTGAACGATGCGGCACTGGCGAAGTAGGACTTCGAAGCTCCGAGTGGCTTAAAACAATTACTATGTCAAATTATTCAGTTCAACTGAAGGGCGGTCGGATTCTGTTCGAAAAAAATTGAAATTTGTGTTAGACTGTGCCCCTCAACCAATTGCAAGCCTCCTAAGAGATGGCATCGAACTAAATAGAAAAGGTTTAGCTAATGCCTTTAATAATTTCTTTCCATCAGCTCCACACCGATAATCAACAATGGTCTAAGCTGTGATGTGGATGCCGTAAATCACAGTTTACTTTAATACAGTCTCCCATAATGAAGTGGTAGCTGCATTTATGCCCTCAAAAAATAGCCAATCTTGCGACGCATCTGGAATTCAGATCAAGCACGTCAACTATGTTCTAGATCTAATCGCCCCTTGCTTAGCTTATGTTTTCAGCATCTGCATCCCAGAGGTAACTTTTCCTCGGTGCATGAAATCCGCCAAAGTGACAGTATTACATAGGAAAGGTGACCGACACGACTTACCAAATTATCGTCCCATTTCAATTTTGCCAGTCTTTTCAACGGGTTTTGAGAAACTGATTCTCGAGTGTCTCACATCCTTCACCGACCGTTACAGTATCATAAGCCCGTCGCAATGTGGCTTTCGAAAAAGCAGATCAGCAGAAATGGCCATTCTTTCTCAAAAAGAATCCATATTGGATAACTTTGAAAGCAGACGTATAGTATTAGGTATTTTTCTTGACTTGAGAAGCTTTTGACCTCGTTAACCATCAAATATCACTCCAGAAACTTAACTACTATGGGATTCATGACTTTGCTTTATCATTATTAACATCGTATCTACAGCATCGCACACAGTTTGTTGATATAAATGGAAATTTATCAGACGTTAAAATGGTGACTACAGGCGTTCCCCAAGGTAGTATTCTTGGTCTGTTTCTTTTTATGTTGTATATTAACGAAATTGTACGCGTAGGTGAACGTGACAAATACATATTATATGCAGACGATATAGCAATGTTCTTTTCGGGAAGCAAAGGCTCAGACTTCAGTACTCGTGCGAATGGCACCCTTTCGCAAATTAAGAACTGGTCATATAACAACTATTTCAAGAAACACCAGTAACTCTAAAGTAGTTTTATTTGATACACGAAACACGAATATTAAAGAGCCTCCCCTCCAGATCAACAAAAATGTACTGGAAGTTGTACCCTGTTATAAAACTTTAGGAGTTTACTTCACTGTAAACATATCCTGGGATAGACACATTGAACATTTGTCCGGTAAATTATCTAGCACCATCGGTCTTATACGTCGCTACTCCCCGACTTACCCCACATCCGTTAACGCCTTCGTTTTTAAATCGCTCTTCATGTCTTTGATTAACCATGGCATCCTAGTGTGGGCAACTACAACTACTGAAAACATGCACAAGTTGGTCGTCTAGCAAAAACATGCCATAATAATTATAAGTAAAGTGCCTTACCAATATCGTACAGCTGACTTATTCAAAAAACTAAACGTTACTCGCGTGGACTCCTTGCCAGGCTTTAGGTTATGCGAATGTTACAGGTCGAACGTCATAAACCACATCCGAACCCTGCCTGAATTAGCCGAATTAAATAGAAACATTGTTTCATACACCACACGTCATCCTGGATTCTGGAAAGTTGCCAAATGTCGTACCAATTATGGAAAACAGATGCTAAAGTTCACTTTGCTAACTACCGTAAATCAGCTACTACAAAATGACATAGATGCTACGAGAATATCCATGGAAAAGTTGCGTGATATGTTTACTTAGATAACGCACGTGTTTTCCACTTGTACTGCTTCTTCTGTATATTTTTCCTTTTTTTCTCCAAATACAGAAGTAAGCGTTTTATATTTTGTTTCTTTTTGTTCATCTATGCATTGTGTATACGAATGGCTTATATATGCTGAGTAATCTTCCACTACCCTATTCGTTTGTATTTTATCGATATCTGTATTCATGTTGTGTAACGAAATATTGCCACCCCTGCTGTAAAAGGGGTGCACTGGCCTAGTCAAGCCTTTCTGGCTTTTTGCCTGTGCACCTAACATCACCTAATTTTGAATAGAGATCAAATCAAAAGCGGATGGATCCGTCCTTCCTCCTCACGAAAACAACGAGGGAAGCTCAGGGGCTGTGGAAAGGCTGGATGACTCCACGCTGAAGCATGTCATCCATTTCTTTGGTAATTACGTTGCGTTCAGGGGCCGACACGCGATACGGACTCTAGCGACACGGGACATGCGGGGCGGTGGGGATGCAGTGAGTGACGACGGATGTGCGGCCAAGCGAGGAGTGCAGGAAGTCGAAGGACGGACGGAAACGCTGGAGTAATGCGAGCTGCTGAGAGCGTTGGGCTGACTAAAGACAGCCATCGATCAATCGGAAATACGAAACATAAATGAAGTCTTTGTTTGGCGCAGCAGTACGCGAATCAATGGCATCTATCTGGAGTGTGGATGGATCTTCATAGATGGAGTATGTGAGAACGTGATCGACTGATTCGACTTGTCGCGGGCATTCGCCATGTAGAAGCGCTGATGGGCACGAAAAAGGTTCGTAGCATGAACTTCGCTGTGACCATCGCATGTAGTCAGAAGAGCGAACGGAAGGAGGAAACAGTGGCGACGGGCAGCAGCATCAGTAGAAATGAAGAGAACAGTCGAATCAGAACCGCAGGTGCACGAGAGGAGGACAAGGGCTGTAGAGAATGCAGGGATATCTGTACCTTCAGCGACCAACATTTTACCGGCTCGGGGAGAGGTGTAGAACGGCCGGGCAGCAGAGAACAGAGACAATTCAATGCTAGCATGGGCGAAGTCGATGTTCGCATGGTGAAGTGTGAGAAAGTAGCAGCCCAGAATGACATAGTGAGAGCAGTGGAACAGAACCTCAGCAAGTTTAATCCTGGATGCCGCACACAAGGCTGAGCGTTCTTTTTTAGACTGAGCTTAGCTCATGCTATAAAATGCAGCTTGAGTTCGAAGTACGGGATACAAGACTAAGGCAGAGATGACACTGCAGTACGACATCTCACGTCTCAGACTGTCAATGCATCTAGTCAAGCTATAAAGGAGGAAAAGTTTCTACATACATGCAGCACTGCTGTTTACATGTGTGCCATCCCTTTCCCTAGGAGTTCCTCTGCCCCGGCCGATGCAGAGCCCCCGGCCTTTCTGGCGCCTCGGGAGACCCCGGCGGACCCTGCTGCCCCAGAGGCCCCCCCTGCCGCCGCCCCGGAGGTCGCTGCGCCGGAGACCGCCGCGCCGGAGATCGCCGCCCCGGAGGCCATCTCCACCCGGGAGGCCATCTCCACCCGGGAGGCCATCGCCACCCGGGAGGCCATCGCCACTAGGGAGGCCATCGCCACCCCGGAGGCCATCGCCGCCCCGGAGGCAATCGCTGCCACGGAGGCAATCGCCGCCCCGGAGAACACCACCGCCATTGCTCCAGAGACCACCGCCACTGCTCCGGAGACCACCGCCGGCGCCGCCCCGCAGGCCACCGTCCCGGTGTCCTTCGCCGCCGCCGCCGCCCCGGAGGTCGTCACCCCTGCAGCACCGGCGCCCCCGCCGCGCAGAAGCCAGCGGACCAGAAGGCCGCCGGAGAGGCTCACGTATTATTAAAAAAGGCACTGTCGAGCGGCCCGAATGGATGTCGTGAAGTTGGCAGCTCATGGCGCTACCGCAGTCAGCAGTGCCAGTCGGATGGCTGGATGTTGCTTTAAACGTGTTGGTATCGCAGCTCCGTACGCTGTCTTTTCTTTGCGCTCTCGTCACAAACATCTAAAGAAGTCAAGCACATCGCACGCTTCAACGGGTGCGTTTCTGTTGTAGCCAGTTAGCGTAAACAGTTTTGTTCCACAAAATTGGGGAGTAGCCAGCCGAGTTCGTTATAAAGTGCTGAAAATTCACACCTTTACGAGAACGCTACCGGTCGCTATTGGGAACAAGGCCCCTTGTGATCATCCTGTGTCGTGGCGGCGCCACAGCAGAAGCGCCCTGGGCCTCGAAGCAACTTTAGTGGACAAAAGAAAGGCCCCAGGGGTAGACTCCTACTGGTTCAGGGTTTCTGTCCGGTGAGCTGAGCGGTCCACACACCAGCCAATCAGGTGGAATAAGTGGGATGGGGAGGGGGACAAAGGGGGATGCGTCAAATAAAAGAGCGTAGAATATAAAATCGTTCTCCTAAAAGCGCATTCTGTTTACGAAGTTCACTGCATCAGACCACCTGAACGTCACTGAATATTTTTTTATTTTCTAAACGTGTTTCGCTCGTTGGAAGGACAGATGTGATATTGCAACAAAATAAACAAGTTTAGTAGGCAAGCAAAGCCAATTTGATAAACTGGGTATTACAGCACAGCACTAAAGCGGGTACTGGCACACGAATATCTACGAAGTAAAGACCACAAACCCACGAAATACGACATATACATTTCCTCATCGTGTCTGCTCAGGTCACTCCGGTAACCTTTTCTTGGAGTGAGCTTTTCTTGGAGTCTTTATACTAAGTACTAGCACTGCAGCATATTATGTTGTCCCTAGCCCAATGCACTGTGAGTTCTGCGCGAGTCAAAGGTTGAAAATTTTCGCTGGGTTTCTCTGCGTGTGTTTATTCATAGCCACAGACTGATGCATTTCAATGCATGTCACTTGTTTTACTTCCCTGCTATTTACCTGAATCTCTTATAAAGTCGTGTACAAGCCTATATTCAGTCATGTAGCATTTGATTATGTATACTGTACCTACCTTGATGCCTTTTTTATCCTCTATATATTCTTTGCGCGCTCTTGTTTTCTAGGTTTACATAATGCCGTTTTTAATTTTGATTTTTAGGATGCCTGTTACTGACACTGCAATGCCACTGATGCTTAAAATCACTTTTTGAACATAGTTTGTCACTGCTGATGTTCTTTTAATAAACTGTTCTTTGTACAAAATCATTTGCGCTTTTCGTTCTCGAGCGAGCGCCCTAAGCAGCTGCTAAGCAGTCGCGCCGCTCGCAACCATGCACCATGCTACATCAACAGACACACCGAAATACAAAAGCGAGGGAGCAGTTTCCGTAAGTACTTAGGAAATCAAGCGTGAATGCAGCGCGGGAGAAGTTAACCACCAGTATTTACAAAGCTTGGATCGAGCTAGCGGCCGCCAGCACCAGGAACGCGCGCATGCGTATTGGACTTTGGATTGACTGCGTTTACCGCCTTTCCCAGGTGCCGCCACCATCGCCTTCGAAAAAAAACGTCCCCATTGGCTCTATGAGACTGTCACTTCCTTGCTTATACATTCCTTTTTTCTTTTTGGTGGGTTATCCTCCACGAACATTACATCCAATGCGAGGGCGCATTTACTCACCACGTAGTCAAAATTAAACCCCAGACGTCCGTTGTGTGCGCCTAGAACCTGAACAGCGCTCTAGAATCATCATCAGCAGCTTCATTGTAGCGCTACCTTTGATCACTTTTTACACATCGTATCATTCACGGCTCTTTTTTAGTGTAATATCAGTTTCCCCTCGCCCTAATTATATTCTACAGAGCGATATAGAATCGCTGCAGTTTCAGTAGCAGAAAAGAAATGGCTGTAGAAATACTCAGGCTGAATTTCATCACCTGCTGTGGGTTTTGTTGGTGCTGAAGCAAACAAGAATTCGGCACTTGGCGGCAGCGGGTCTCTCGCCGAACAATCCTGATTCGAATACCGCTTGGATGCAGGGACCACATTATCGTTGATTCCTCGACTTCATTACATCAGCGAACATATTTTCATTTATTTAAGCATCTTCGCCATCCATCATTACATAGCCTTTTCTGCCCTGAGGCAAGAAGCATCGCCTTAAAAAAAATATCGCTGCACGCGGCAGTATCCATGGGCAGCGAAGAGGAGGACGGTCACGCGATTCCGGAGGTCGCGCGCAGTCAGCGGGCAACGGCTCGGCCCCGCAGGTTTGAGGCTTGGGTCGTCCTGAACCTGAGCCATCCTGAACCTTGCCCCAGCTGCCTTCCTGCCTGCCAGCCAGAGGACATTGCCGCCTGCCTGCTCCCGCCCTGGTGACGCTAGGCATTTCTTTCCGGTAAGGCCATTTCAGGTTTCGGGGTTTTTGGCCAGATTTCGAGGTAGCTTTGCTGACTTGGGTGATGTAAGCTTGCCGTCGCGCTGTTTGTAGGCACGCCTTTCACCTCCCCGGGAGAGGGCTGGGCAGCTTGGTTCGCCAGCCTACCAGTCGAAAGCTTGCCTCCGATTTCATTTCGAAAGAATGGTGTCCATGCAATTCCGGTGGCGCTTGTGCCGATAGGCGATGGAATGCTGAAAATGAAGAATCCTAAAACGATCCAGCAACAACCCAAGAGCCTAACGAATCACTATGTAGACACCTCTGAAGTGCAACCTTTCGGTAGTGGTGGTATTGTTCGCAAATCAGCAAACATTGGGTGTGTGTCGGATCTGCTCCAGTGTAATACATTCATTTCTATTCCAGTTAAACCCTTCCTTCCAGAACAGCTTGCGTGCGCTAAAGGCGTTGTCCCCGGAGCGGCCCAACAATGCCGGAGCGGTTGTTACTTCTGTATACCGCTGCTCTCTCGAGGTGGCTGGCGTGCGTGTTGCTACGGGGTCAGTTCAAACAACTGTTACTGGTCGCACATGCCCCTTGGAGTTGAAAATCTGAAAAATTATCCATCACGTGGACTCACTGCATCTTCGTCCTCTGCAATTTGCCAACTGTAGGCGATTCTGACCCAGTAAAAAAGCCTCTAAGTCGGCGAATAGAAGCCGGATGTGTAGTGAAGGCTACTCTTCCGAAAGCTGCACCGCTGGGCAACCAAGCTGTTGCTCATGCAGTAACGTCGAAAGCGCCGATGATGCCATTTGCGGAAAACGGTCACAGGGGCCAGGTTTATTGGAATTAATTTAACAGAATCGCTGCTGCCGAGCAGACGCTCAAGCACTCCTTAACTGCAAAAAAAAAAAAAAACGCGCTTACGCAAGCCTGTGCGCTCCTCTGCTCCTGACCTCCAGGCCGCATTCTCTGCCTTAATCGTGTCAACCGTCGAAAAAGCGCTCTGCCCATTATTGCTTCCGAGCAGCTCCGGTAAAGGTCAAAGCTTGCCGATGGATATCAAAAACGCGAAGCATTGCTGGTGTTTTGTGCCTCGTTTATACCATAATCAGTCAACGATGAGCTCCATTCCGCCCAGTCATACATGACTGAAGGACTGCATGACTCATGCAAGGACTACAAGCACCATAAAGACGAAGCACCAAAAAGACGAACGCGAGGATGGGACCAATTGACACGACACAACCACTTCCTCTCGCTGCTGAAGTTTTGACCTCTTCGCTACCGAATATGAGCTGGGTTCACTCCCGCATGTTTGTACCGCGCTCTCCGAAGACCAGCTAGGCACGTCGTCGCTCGCGAAGGTCCGCACCTTGTATCGAAGAGAAATCTATCCTCGCTTCGGCGAGCGCGGCTTCGGCCGCTTATCTGTTTTTTGAGCAGCGTCCGCTCCGGCGGACGCAGTTGTTGCTGCGACGCGCGTCTTTTCCTTCCCTTTTCTCTTTCCTCTGCTCTTTTATCTCTCCTCTATCTGCACGTGGCAGCGGTGGTGGCTTGGCTCGAGCCAGTAGCAGGCCCGTGCAATTTCCTTTTCATCCTTCTCTCAGCCACAACAACAACAACAACAGCAGTTTTCCCAATGCCTCTAGTACACGCAGCCACTAACACAGGACGCAAAAAAATAAAAACTTGATGGTCCGGCAAATCCTGACGAAAATAATTTGGATGCTGGGTATGGTGGCCTGCAAAATGGAATGATTCTCGCGCGGACGAAACTGCACAGAATTAAGGCTCGAAAACGAAAATGTGTCGATTTGAGGTATGAAGGAGACCCATTTGGACTTCAGTCGCCGCGATGGCTCAGTGTTTATGGCGCTCGGCTCCTGACCCGAAAGACGCGGGTTCGGTCCCGGCCGCGGCGGTCGAATTTCAATGCAAGCGAAATTTCAGAAGGCCCGTGTACTGTGCGATGTCAGTGCACGTTAAAAAACTCCAGGTGGTCGAAATTTCCGGATCCCTTCACTACGGCATCCCTAACAGCCTGAGTCGCTTTGGGACGTTAAAATCCTGTAAACTATAAACTATTTGGACTTCAGGCTGAACGCAGTAGAGATTCGGATGGCTGAAAATCTTCAGCCACGCAAACAAAGAAGGAAGTGTGCGCGACCATCAGGCGCCAGGTCTATGGGTATCGCTCTCCGCGGTATCTACACGCCGCTGCTTCATTTGCTTCAAACCGGTCGGAGGGTGAAAAAACGAGAAGCGTGCGAAAAGAAACCCGAACGTGATGCGAAGACTGTGGTGTGCAGCAGTGCTTGGTGCGCTGTTTAGAGAGTAGCATACCAATGCAACCTTTCCGGTTCTAGACCTGCTCCCTCGCACCAGCTATTACTTTCAACTTTTGTAAACAACGGGTGAAAGTGAACTTTTCAGATGAACGCTTCAGGCCCTACCGCGGCCGGTTGATAAGCAACGCACGCTTTGCATCAAGCGGCCGTCGCATTACCAGGAACTCTAAAGAGAGATGTGCCGCGACACGAAACTGCGGCAAATATACTGCAGCGAAGGCGAAATTTTTTTGCATTTTTTAATCATTTTTTTAGTGTTTCGTGAACAAAAAAAGTTCAGTTTCTCACTGTTTCAGTCATTTATGCTCTTCCTAAACTCAGATCAAAAAACCAAACTGTAAAGCTCGGTATTTTGTATCTTTCTTGTTGCAGAACAGTTTGAGACGTAATGGGTTAAGTAGAAATTTCGCGAAAATATTGTTTGGCAAAGTTTGTGAAAAACACAGACACGCAGGTCACGTTTTATTCACGAAAGCAACTTATTTGCATCGCAGCTGCACGGACGGGAAGCTCACATGAGTCTCATCAGCCTCATTGATAAGGTAGGCTGCAGCTGTTCTCACGATACCTGAACGGTGCAGTGGCCTTTTAAAAAAACTTCACCAAAAGCTTCTCAGATGAGGTGGTGGTTTTCGGGGGTACCTGTTGCTGCAGCAGTCGCTTTGGTGGCCATGGCTGCTCTATCTGCAAGCGGCAGTGATAACGGTCCAGTGGAAGCCTGTGGTCAGGCCCGTACACTTTCCTCCTCCTCCTCGTTCCATATCAGTAGCAGCAGTCAGGTGCCAGCAGTGGCAGTACTGTCGGCTCGCGTCATGACAAAAGGCCTGTGCGTGCACTTACCATACTGGAACTTCACGGGCGTTGAGTCGAATCCCACCTAAACCTGCACCTTTCCGCGAGGATTTTATCTGCTCGAGTACTCTCGTTGTCTGGGCGGACAGACGGACAGGCGGACAAAAATATCCGGACAGAGACGTGAAAATGTAGCAGTTAATTGCATTCCTGCATTAAAAATACAGTCCACGAGTAAGGTCTTCATCTACGTGTGGTCTGGAAGCTAGTGAAAAATTTTCAAAATCTTTTGAGCATTAAGAGCGTTATTCTGGTCGCCATCATAACAATAACACGTTTCGTGAGACACGTGATGGCGCTTGTCCTCGGAGTGTTCGCAACGCAGTGACCGCTCGTACGTGCCTGTACACGGACTGCTGAAAGCGGCCTTCAACGTAGCACAAACGGCAGAGATTTTTTTCAAAGCCATTCATGCAATGCGGCAAATGGTAAGGCGAGTCCACCGGGAATATTAGGGCACTGCCAAAGATGAAACCACTGAAATAGAAAGGCCATCACACAGGCACTTTCACACTACATTCTGTTACATATCTGGTATGCGCATTGCTCGTGCCGTGTTTCCGTGGAACACAGATGGATGTCCAGGATTGGAATTCTTTATTCGTACACATCAGCCGGTTTGTACAGCATGATCGGTAAAGGTTCAGGAGCAGATCGAGAAAATGCGTGAGAGGCACCCAGATTGAGCGTTTGCCAAGTGATAAGGTGGGACGCCTGCAACATTTCTGTTCCCTTAATAATAAAGTCGCAGTATGCGCTCCTTTAGGCGCTTGGAACGTTGCAATTTCCGCGGCGTGCATGGTGGCTGCATAGATGAGTTTTCTGGCTCCTCCTGCTGCGGACAGTTCCTTTCTCCTTGCGCCGTTGACGAATTAGTCGGTGATGCAACCGCTGGCCGTGAGGTATCTGCTCGAGGGACCGCGCGCTTCACTCCTTTGTCGTGTGGTACCCGCGTTGGCATGTCTGCTTGCGCAGCTATCCCAGGAGAGGCTGATGGTCGGTAAGTGTGCACGCCCGAACTACGAGAAAATACCCGAACTTTGTTACGCCTAATACAAGGGCAAGGGCTTCGCGTTCAAGTTGCCAGTAATTCCGTTCAGCATTTGTTAAGATACGCGAAAGGAAGGCTGTGGACTTTTTCACCTTACCATACAATAGTACGGTGCCAATCCCGCGTTGGGACGTGTCCCCGTCCAACTTAAGGGCTACAGCCGGACTGGAATGGGTAAGTACCCCTCCGCGACGAAGGCCTTGTTTAGCTTGCAAAAAATTCTGCCTCCTGCTCGTGTTCACACACCAATCGTGTGTTCTTTTATAGCTTGTACAAAGGTGCAAGGACGGATGATAAGTTTGGATAAACTTTGCGTAAAATGTAATCATGCGCAGAAATGCGTGCAGCTCCTGCACATCAAAACTGGGAGCTTGCACGATTCCTTCGATATGCCACTCCGTCGGATGTAAACCCTCACGGTCGAATCGGTGACCTAAGTAGGAAACTTATGCCTGGCGAAATTTACATCTCTCCAATCTGAGCTTAACCCCGTGCTCTCGGAAACGCTGGCGCACAAGCCTTAATGTCCCTCCACGTTTTTGCGATACCACAATATCGTCGAGGTAGTCTGGACACCTGCTGAGCCCTGCAAGACAGTGTCGATTTTCCGCGGGAGAATAGCTGGTGCGGAAGCAATATAGAAAGGCAAACGATTGCAGCGGAACAATCCGCGGTGCGTATTGATTACGCACAGTTTCTTGGACTTGTCATCCAGAGGGATTTCATTACAGGTGTCACGCAGGTCAAGCGTGCTGAACTGCTCGCCACCATTCAAAGACGCAAAAATGTCATCAATAACAGGTATCAGGCATTGCTCCAACTCGCATGCAGAATTTAGGGTTACTCTGCAATCTGCGCAGATTCTAACAGTGACATCACGTTTCAGTATCAGCACAATCGGTGTCGCCTACTCTGCTTGTGTTAGGGGACAGCACTCCGATGGTTTCAAGCCTTTCAACCTCTTTGGATACCTTGTCGCATCAAGCAAATGTATGAAAACAAGCCTTACGGAATTTTGGTGCGGCTTCTTTAAGTTGAAGATGCACTGGCGGTCCGTCTATCAGGCACAATTTTTGCGCTGAAGACGCCTTCGAAGTCCGAGATCACATCATCCACGGCTGATGTGCAGTTCTTTCCTGGGCTCTCCTCCAGCTTCGCCACGACGTTGAGGACTGGCGACCTTCCGTTGCTGAGTTTTGATATAAAGTCGCATCCAAAGAAGCTTGGCCCTGAGCACTCGAGAACAATTACTGAGCCCTCGACGACAGTCCCGTTATAAGAAACGGGCATAATCCAATTGCCCCAATACTGGCAAAGTCCCTAGGTAACAGGAAAGTTTAATGTGCCATGGCGACAATGGTGGCCATTGTTTCTTCTTGTACAGTCGCGAGCAAAAAATCACTGGCGATTAGAATTCGTATATCTCACCACGCGGCGCTGCGGTACGCAGACCTGCCTAACGGGCCGCTTCCATGTTTGCAGCCTAGGGGGGGACGGCAGGAAGTAAGCTTTATCAAGCGTGCACCGCCCGAGCGTTGAAGTGCCGACCCTACGTGACTGTGCTTGCGGCATTTATTTTGGCTCGGTTATCATGAGCAATGATTGCTCCTTTTTATTACTGTTTTTTTATGTCCGCGATGGTTTGTCAAAAGGAACTCGCGGGAACAATAGATGATAGCGCTGCTTTTAGCCAGTAATTTTGCTGTCCGTGACAGTCCACTGAACCCCCCTAATACTGTAGAATGGGAACGGCCCGGCACTCTCGTTATCAGCCTCTTCGCCACCCGCAGCGCCACGCGTTGTCATCCCGGCACTCTGGTGTTCCGTCGTGTGTGCTAATCTTTTTTACCCGCGACTGTACTACTCAAAAAGTTGCCTAGGCACAACACACAGAGCCGAACCAGTATCGACGATCATCTGTATATCGCTGTCGCACCACGTGAAAGATCAGCGAAGCGGAGGTTCCAATTGAGATTTCCGAGATGCAACTAAAGTACAAACGCGCATCCTGTCGGCCGCGTCATCCAAGGTTTTCTTTCACATTCAAGGGTTGATCTGCTTCGAGCATGGGTTTTCTGGCGTTCCTTGCTTACGTCACTCTGACACTTTTTTTGTGCAAGGTAACCGTACAGATCTTTTATCAACGTAAAGACGTTTCCATTGTGTTTTGTGCTTCCGCACCGTCCACACTAATACCGGCTTCTCGAAAGTCGGTCGCCGCGTGCTTATCTTCATTACGGCATTCAACTCCGAAGAAATCGCGTTGGCACCCTTCTCTGCTGCCTCTCAGCTGAGCCCTATTCCTTCGGCCTCCTATAGGGTGAGGTCTGTCTTCGCCAACAGCTGCTTCTGCAAGACACTTGACCTGCCGCCGCAAACTATCTTGGCGCGAAGCGTCCTATGGAGCATGTTTACGAAGTGTCAGCTAACCACTATTTGGGCAATTTCAACAATACATTTATTTATTTATTTAATACTGCAGAGTCTCTCGACTCCAAGCAGGCATGAGCACGGGCATGAGCACAGATACAAATAAAAAAACAAGATCTGCACGAACTTACCTTCAAATTGGCGCCGTTTGAAAAAGCGGAAACTTTTCGTTAGTTGGAGGCGTTTCGGGTCAATACGCACTTAGGACTTCGATTACTTCTTCGTACTGCAGTGGATTTAACTACTTCGGTGCAACTTTTCCTGTACGTGTGCTCAATTCAGAACACCCTATTCTTCTCTGAATCGCCTGTTCCGGTTGCTTCGAAATAGGCTTCAACTTTCGTAAGATACGCCCTCCAGTTGTGACCGCGGTCGTCATACTCTGGAAGCTGGCGATGTGTCATGGCCGAAGCGGTTGTGTCCAGCGGCTCATTGTTGACCACCGTTCGACGTTGGCTCACGTCGGGGGTTCGCTCTGCGCTCATCGGCACAGTTACATAGCTGGTGCGCGCATTCCGCGTATCGTGCTTCCGTGCAAAACAGACGGGCGCTCGGGATAGGAATCGTTTATTCGTACCGATCAGCCGGCTTATCTAGCATGACCAGTAGAGGGTGAGGGGAAGAAGGATAGTAGGAATGCATGAAAGACATGCTTTGAGCGCTTGCCAAAGTGATAAAGTGGCAAGTTTAAAACACCTTCCTCATGTATGCTCCACGAAATTACAGGAAAGGAAAGGTCTGGTGGGGACAGCCGAGGTTGTTTTCATCGCTGTGCAGTTAACGCGACAAAAAGACATTGGCCACAACGGGCGGCGTGCATTTTCAGCCAGTCCAATGTCCGGAGAACGAGTTTCCAGATTAAAGAGTAAATACATTGCAATTCTGGCCTCCAGCAAAACTGTCCATTCTTCAAGTCGTCCGTATCAACGGTAGTTGTATGATTTAATAAAATAAACTTTCGCGCAAAACATTACGGGCACCGCCAACTATCCAGGTGTACCGCCGCCCGCTGACTAACCACCGCCGCTCGAGCGTGTGACTTGGATTAATTATAAGCGCTGAGCGTTTGCCGGTAATTCCACCATTATAAAGTGGCAGCAGGCCATCGGCATTCATCAGCCGCCGCAAACATCCAGCGCTCAGCGACGCATATGTCAGTCCAAGCCCCGCATTCGAGCGTTCGTGTCAAGTCTGCGGACGGTGGTACAGGCGATATTGTCACGTTGTAGTGACGGCAGTCCAGCAGTCAGGAAAACACCATGCTGCGATCCATGCTTTCATGGCTGCGATCAATCGAGATTAGACTGGTCGCTTCTCGCGTAACGAACAAAAATGATAACAGCCCTTTCCTGCAGCCTTGAGCGTGAACGAACAAACACTACAATGATAAGTGGCAATATCATCTATCAGCTTGCGTTTCAAACCGCCCAACGGTGCTTGGGTCACGGCAATGGGAGGAGGCCTTTAAACGCACCACCGGAGGTCTTCAGATTACCAAATAGAGGAGACTGACACGTCGGTTAAAATATTGTTAACTCCTGGAAGTTGACATGTTTTCAAGAGAGAATTCGTTTCCGTTTCCAACCATGTGTTTTCCGTAGTTTTATTCATGTAAATATTCGCCAGGAGCTGGGCATAACACCCTGCCCCTAAAAAGAAGCGCGCTAGAAGATAGCTTACTCTATTTTACACCCACAAAGGTTAGTTCGTTTTTCTAGTGTTCTGCCCCTGAAACACCAGCTCAGCAAGTTCAATCCTGGATGCCCACACGCAGGGCTATGCGCTCCTATGCAGACTCAGCTAAGTCTGAATAAAATCGGAATAAAATGCAGCTTGATCCGGAAGTACGCGATACAAAGTTCAAGCACCGATGACATTGCAGTGTACGACCTGTCAGACTGTAAATGCATCGGGTCATGGTTTAAGGGCGGCAGCAGTTTCTTCACACACGTAGAACTGCTATTAACATGTATCCCATCCCTTTCCATAGCCACATGACAACAGGTGGCGGCCTGCTATCCGAAGGCGCACCACCCCCAGCTGCTGTGGTCACTCCCTCTTCTCCTGGCCACACGGCGTCCCCAGGCCACCTGCCGCCCCCGGACCACCCAGCGGCTAAGCCGAGGCCCCCGGCGCGCACAAAGTCATCGCCAAAGCCGCCGCCGCGCCGAAGCACGCGGGTCCGTAAGCCGCCGGAGAGGCTGGTTTACAAATAAAGGGACACTCTACCGGCCAGAATGGATGTCTGGATGTCGTGACGATGGCATCGCACGGCGCAACTGCAGTTAGCACCTGCCAGTCGGATGGCCGGATGTTGTCGCCTGAAACGCATTGGTATGGTATGTGAGGTAGCGCCAAACGGGACAAGGGACGCAGAAAGACGCACACAACGCATAGCGCCTGTGTTGCGTGCGTCTTTCTGTGTCCCTTAATCCCTCGCCAAAGATTCTACCCTCGCATTGGTATCGCAGCTCCGTACGCTGTCTTTTCTTTGCGCGGCCGTCACAAGTACCTGAAGGCGTAAACCGCACTGCGCGCTTCCACTGGCGCGTTTGTGTGGCAGCCACTTAGCGTAAAGCAGCTTTGATTAGCGCAAAATTGGGAATCAGCCGACCAAGTGCGTTATAAAGTGCTGAAAACTGGCACTTTTACGAGAGCGCTAGCGGTCGCTGCTCGGAACAAGTCCTCTTGTGATCGTCCTGTGTCATGGTGGCGCCAGAGCAGAAGAGCCCTGGGCCTCGAAACAACTTTACTGGACAAAAGGAAGGCCCCGTGGGTGGTCTCCTTCTAGTCGAGGGTTTCTGTCCGTCGGGCTGAGTGGTCCGCAACCAACCTTTCAGGAGAAAAGTGGGAGGGGGGAGGGGGGTGGGGGGGTGGCGGGGTCGTGCCTGCGCTTGGTGCCCGAGTGTCAGTCGGCGGATCTGCGCAAGCTCGAGCAAACTCGGCAGCCTCATGACTTGCACTTTCCAGAAATCTGTCTTTGGGCGGACTGGACCCCAAAAGCCTGCTGAGTTAGGGCAACGGCCGTTCTGGTAAAGGGCGTCAACAGCGATGACGACAGTGTTCTCCGTCATCGCTGTTGACGCCCTTTACCAGAACGGCCTTTACCCTAACGATTGGTGTTATTTGGTGCTTGGCTGCTGACCCGAAAGTTGCGAGTTCGATCCCGGCCGCGGCACCCGCATTTCGATGTCGGTGAAAAAGTTTTTTTTTCCTCCATGCTTCGAAGCCAGACCCCTGGCTTCGGAGTAAATTCTCGTTGTTGCTGCCTTTTTCAGTGCGTTCACTGGCCATAAATGGGGCACCGGTCTTTCGTTACGTCTCACCTCACCTATAAGAAAACGTATAAGTGATAAAATTGCTTTTTTTTTTCATTAGAGTGACGATACTGCCGCTTCTAGGCTTAAGAGGAGAGTCGGTTCGTTTGCAGTAATGGTTCCCGTACTAACAACCAGATGGCGGCACTATAGGCCGAATTTATTTTTAAGGCGAAAGCCTTTAATGGCTCATATTCGCGGCCAAGGTCACGTCCGGTGTAACGCTGTCTTCCACGAATAACGCGGCAACTGATCAGGATAGGAGAAAACTAATGGTAGCATCAGATAGAGGGGACAAAATGTAACCCAAATGCCAATTTTGACGACTGTAGAGTGATTAGTTAATTACAGCCAATTATAGCCCAAAAAAAAAAGAAAACAACCAAATGCGTCGATATAGCGCAGACGTCGATATAGGGACGGGAGAGGGTAACCTCACACTCGAGGTCGGCCTGCGCGTGCGCCCCTCCCTTGTGTGAGACGCCTCGCAGCTGTCGACGCGTCGGTTGCGTGCAACCTCCCTCCTAGTGTGTCGCCGTACAAATGAAGTCTCGCGGTGCGGGTAAACGTAAGCATGCTGTTTCTCCTGCTACGCAGCGACGACGACTACCTGCGAAGCTAGAATCGCAGCCGGCAAGGCCAAAGGCTTTCGCCTTGCCGCACTTAAGATTGGCAAAGTGCTCCCATAATTTTTTGCGTCTCTGCTAGCATACGCTGAACTAAAAGTGTGAATGCGCCTGCGTTTAGCGTACCTAAGCATGCATACGCTTATGGAACGTAGACAGCGCAAATCTATGCCCTTTTCTCACTGTATCTGCGTAGGATTGAGCGACGAGGTGGTCTGCAAAAGCGAGAAACAGCACCGGCGCGGCTGTTCCGCCTCACCCGGGCGTCAACAGATGAAAACAGGTCCTAGTTTTTGAGGCCAGCGAATCCATTTCACTCACCGGGTTTTTGGGCAAGTGTGAACGCGCCCTTATAGCAGACATACAGACGCAAGCGCCAATGCACGCGTAGCGGCGGCGTCGGTGAGGCCCTTCTTTTTTTCAAAAAACACTTTTAAAAATATGATTAAGCAAAGTTAGACTACAAATATTCATGTGATTCACAGAAAAAGCGAGCGGTACGCCTTCTACAGTTTACTAGAACAAAACGTACGTTTCTGTGACATTGGGGCATACTAAGGGTACGTAGTATATTCACTTAAGCTTCTACAAAAAAACTCTGCCACCTGCTGCAACAAAAAGAACGGTTGGGGTCGCCGCCATGCATCTTTACGCGACTTTTAACGCCAAATTAAAATATAAATTCCTGTCTAAACCGGGAGCAGTTCCTTAATTATTGACGTTATAGGTTGCCAACTACCAGAATAGGCCATTATTTATGCACTCACCTCCGTGAGTTGACTGACCCCTTAACACAGGAGTTGCTTGAAGAACGCATTATAAGATTTCTAGATATCAAGCTGCAATTGCAAGTCCACCACACATGTTGGATCTATGAACCAAGTAATAAGAAACCGGTCGTTCCTTATCATTCAACTCGTTCCAAATCGGTGATGCGAGCCATTGCTAGTCTGTGTATTTCTAATGCGCTCAAAAAATCATGTCATGCTTTCAAGCTTTGAAAAACAGTGTAATAGACTATCAGAGGCATGCTACCCTGCCAACTTCTTTAATTTCCGTCTCCCAGAAGCTTCAAAAGCAGGTAAAAAAAAAGACAGTCACTGTGAAGAAGCTCGAGAGAATAAAGAAAGAAGCAAAGAGACGCACTCATTCCATACTGCCACACTCTGTCACATAACCCCAAAAAGACTTGGCCCGAATTCTAAAACGCTCCTTACCTTACTAAGGGCGCCTCAAACACCGTAAGGCGACCTTATGTCAATTCTGAAACGTCCCTTATTAAGGAGCCCTAAGTTAGGGGCTCCTTGGTGCTTCCCTACGCTAAGGTAGCCGGCATGCTACCTTCATGCTTCCTAACCCCGCTCCTCTAACTGAAGGCAAGCTTCTCTGCAAAACTCTGCACGCGGTACGCTCTTTTGCGCACGCCGTGCTGCTCGCCCGTGCGCAGCGCGGGCCGTATGAGCGAGCGCCGTCGGTTTTTTGTTTCTGATCGTTAATCTATCTGATAGTAATCTATCAGTGCGGCGTCTTTCGGGTCCACCCCTTCAGGGAGCAACATGAAGTATGCTACAACTGCAGGAGGGTAGGACACCGGGCCGACGTCTGCTACAAACCTACAACGAACCTTTGCCGCCGCTGCGGAGAAAATCACTCGCCTCCACCTGAGGGAGAACAGCCAACCTGCCAACCCGTCTGCATCGTCTGCAACGGGGGCCACAACACAGGCAGCCGGAACTGCAAATTCCGGCTGATCAACAGGAACAAACAAGGAACGCCCCATGGCAACCAGGCACCCAAGCAAGGGGACAACGACTCATCACTACACGGACACCAATCTAGGCCCAGAAAGAAGGAACAGGGTGCTACCGGAAAAGGAGGCAGCCACAGCCGGAACAACTCCAGCTCCTTCCCGCCCCTGGGGAACCCTGCAGGGAACGACAAGCGAAGCTCGAGCCGCGGACGCAGCGATAGCCGCTCCAACAAAAAGGTGAGCTGGCCAGCAGAGGCCTCCCAATCTATTGACGCTCGAGAGAAGGAGTTTCAGATAAAACTACAATCCCGAGACAGAGAAATTGCCAGCCTTAAAAAAGAGTTGGCTGACATTAAACGCCTGTTACAAGCGCATCAGGTACAGAATGCCACTGCGGCTAGAACGCCACCCACCGCGTCCCAGGCTTCGACCAATAGTGCGATGGAAACAGACGCCATTTGCCACACTCCCTCCACCGCGTCCCAGTCTTCGGCCCATAACGCGACGGACACAGACGCCAGAATAGCAACTAAAAGACCGCTTCCTACAAAAGAAGGCGAGGAATCCAAACGAAAGGCCGAGGCTTCGAAAGCCGACACCCCGCAGCCGTCGAAAGCGCCTACCAAACTCAGGGCAGACATCAATACTCTGTCAGAGAGAACTAGCGCTATATCAACAGAACAAGCAACCTTCCAAGGCCTCGTTACTACCAAATTTGCAGAGATAGATATTCGCTTTGCAACACGATCTGTCAAAGAGGTACAGACCATGAGGATACTGGGGTTGTATTTACAAACAAATGGAAAGAATACTGACACACTCACTAAGCTAAAACGCACGGTAGAAGCGACGGCGCGATTAATCCGCCGCATAGCTAACCGCAGACAAGGGGTGAGGGAAAGAGATTTATGCCGACTAGTGCAGGCCTTTGCGCTAAGCAGGATACTCTATGCCACCCCTTATCTCAAATTTTCGAAAGCAGAAAAGGACAAATTGGATAGTATGATACGGCAGGCCTATAAGGCTACGTTAGGACTCCCACTAAATGCCTCAACTGAAAGGCTTATGAGGTTAGGAATACATAACACCTACAATGAACTGAAAGAAGCCCATTTAATGGCTCAAACAGCGCGATTAGCCAATTCCAGAACTGGCAGGAGTATTCTTACCAGGCTCGGAATTAACTTTCAACCTACGAATAACGATGCTAAAGTAGATTTACCCCGCGACTATAGGACGGCCCTACTAATCAAACCACTCCCCAAAAACATGCACCCCCTACACCATGAGGGTAGAAAACAAGCAAGAGCCAAAGCCTTACATAACAAATACAGACAGTGCGCTGGAACACTTTATGTAGATGCGGCAGAATACAAAAATACCAATGCCTTTGCAATTGTGGTTGTGAACGAGAATGGTGACCACATCGTCTCGGCGACAATCAAAACGAAATCCTCTGAAACGGCAGAAGAGGCGGCTATAGCCCTCGCCCTAGCGCATACCCAAGGGAGCATCATCTTCAGCGATTCCAAAATGGGTATCAATAATTTCGCTAAAGGGCGAATTACAAACACCTCCCTTAGAATCCTTAACGCAACCAAATTCTCACCAAATTATTCCGAATTGATATGGGTCCCAGCCCATTCGGGGAATCCGGGGAACGAGGCAGCCCACAATAAAGCCCGAGGTTTCGTCGACCGGGCAGTGGATGAGTCTGGCTCCCTGAATTTCACGAAGGACTCCATGATCACATATCATGATCTCACCAATCATTTTAAACTAGAGAGGAGAATTTTCCCCCCTCCAGACAAAAGACTTACTAAAGAACAAGAGGTTACGTGGCGTCGTCTACAGACGAGATCGATACGCACCCCATCACTCCTCGCGCAAATTTATCCAGATCTTTACAACCCAAACTGCAAACACTGGGCCTCTTCGATTAACCGCGCTCGGGCAGCCCGCTGGCGGCCCGCAAGTTCGCCTCTGACAGGAAAACGCATCATGATCACGTGGGCTGGCGGCCACCGGAACCAGCCTTTCGGCAATCACGGCGGCAAGCAAGTCGCGGATCACGGAGGGCAGATGCTCTCTCTCTAGCTTCGCGTTCTGCGTCTCACGCGCGAAAGGTAGGAATCGGCTGCTTGGTATCGAAAACAACGACTCGCAGTTATTGAGGGCTGCGTGCCGCAGACTGTAGAACATGCAGCTGATCAAGCTCGCACTCGTATACATCGGCAACGACAACGCGAGCGTGTGCCTTCGGTGCACTGTGTAAGCTTCAAGCATAGGACGGAAAAACTGCCCGTGCGTTGTTTATCAAACGACAAGCCGTACTCTCGGATTATTGCGTGTTTGCTTACTACGCAGTAAGTATATATGACTGGTATGACCGCCGACGATCCACCCTGGTGGACTCTGCTGTGGTCGTTCTACGCTGGTAACTTGCTTCCTGTAAGCTGTAAGCAGAAAAGAATCGGGATACGTTCGTTCAACTGTAGTCTGTCGGCCGCCGGCTTTTGCTGCGGGCAAGGAACGCATAATCTCGGCAAAAGCGCATGCAGCTTGTTGAACGCCCCCCAGAACAAGCGGGTGCACTGTATAAATTTAGCTGCGTCGTTTCTATAATAATACAGCTTTATAGCAGAGAACTGGCACTGGAATGAAAGGCGCTACAATAAAGCCCTGCGTGTCGGCGCCTCACGTTCCGCGTGTGTTTGCATGACGATCAGCGCTAGAGCTCATATTTATTTCTTTTTTAAATGAGCCAAACGCGAGGAGGTGCATGCCTAGGGTAATTCTCAGATATTTTGAGCATATGTGGCAGAAGGCCCGAGCATGAAGCTGTACAACAGTTGGCGACGACAGAATCAGCACTTGGTCGACGCGACAATTATTGCCCGCAGAGATGTCTCGAGCAATGTGCTCGTGAGGGCTTTTAATATAGGACATGCTTCAGTCAAGCGTTTTTCAAAGCATATCCACTTTAGCACTGCGCCAAACGCAACGAAGACCATACGCTCCCGTATCGCGCTCAACCAACACTTCGTAAAACACGTTCAGCACATGCATATATGCGCGCGTCTGAACGCGTACTCGGAACTGGAATCCGGTTGCTCTCATGAAAGGCCTCGAACACCATCGCAATATCCGCCGGGCGCACGAAATTAACAGCCGAAATATTTTGTGAATCAGCTGGTATGCGATCGTAATATGAAGCGAGCAATTGTGCTTGCGAGGTGGTGAGACGATCGAAATATGATCGCGCATACGCACGCAAAACATATCAATAAACACCGAGAACTACCGCAAAAGGTGCCATTGCAGGCGACACAGTCGATATGCACCGTGGCCTAGTCGAAACAAGCGCCTGCATCGCGCAAAACATCGCATGAAGAACCGCGGTCCTTCTAGTCCTTATAAAAATGGCCGCGCGAGCTTCCCGCTACCGTACACCTCTCTGTCGTCTGCTAGCTGCCCGAGCGCTGCCAGCACAAAATCGTCCTGGCGAGTCTGGCCGCCGGCTGGCAGCCCGAAACCGCCCAGCCAGAGAAAAACGAACGCGTTCCGGGCAGCCACCGGAAGTGGGCGGAGCAACCCGAGAAAATCGAGCGCGCTCGGGCAGCCCGCAAGCAACCCGCGGGCTGCCAGAGGCGGATAATCGAAGAAGCCCGATGTGGCCACCGTGCTACCTACGATCACATCCTGTGGGACTGCAAAATAGAGCCACCTCCGGGTGATCTAGTTACAGCTCCTTCTCTCGAGCGGTGGGAGACCGTGCTGGCTAGCTCTGACCCCAGAACGCAAGTTTTGGCGGTGGAGTGGGCTGACAAAGTCGTCGAGGGCTATGTACTCTCGACCACTTAACGCGACCTCTTGCCAAGCTCTTCCCGGCGAATAAAATGTTTTACAATCAATCAATTCTGATCGTTGCCTGTGTGTGCGCGTTGGGACGCTGCTCTTCAGCTTTCCCGAACACGGTGTACCTGAGTTCGTCCAGGTGCTACATTCCTGTGCCGCTGGAAACAGGAAGTAATGCAGGCAATTCTGTTCATCACCCAGAACGGCAACTTTAAAGCTACGTCAGGTTTTTGCGCCGCGCACGTGAACTTTTGCGCTGCCGTGTGTACGAGCTGCCGCGGTTGCGCGACAACGGCGTCCGGCCGATGGGCTGTACCTACTCGAGCGCTACAACGACCAGGAATTCTTGGCCCGATATCGCTTTTCCGAACAAGCTGTGTGCTGGCTATTCTGCAAGAGCTGCAGATACATGCGAGTGCAGACAACAGAGGATCTCCGCTACCGGCCGCACTTGAAGCTCCTCATCCCGCACCGGTTCTACGGAAGTGGCGTGATGCAGACTGTGGTGGGAGATTTGGCGAATATTTCTCAGCCTGCTGTCAGCAGTAGCATTTGGGTAGGGACGTAAATGATCTGTGTGCGTCTCTTTCTGAAGTGCGTCCGCCTGCCGAGTGTTTCTGAAGCAAAGCCGACGATGACAAGATTTTACGGCATCGGAGGTTTCCCCGGCGTTACTGTGTGCATTGGCTGTATGCATATGCCCACAAAAAGCCCCAACAGAGACAACGCTAAAGTGTGCAAGAGCAGGAAAGGTTTCTTCTCGACAAATGTGCAGGTATGTAACATTTCCATCAATTAATCAATCAATCATTTTTATTTCTTCCAAAAAGTGACAGAGGAGCTGCAGAAAAAGCTGTCATAGACAGCTTGACTGAGCCGCAGCCCCCTTATACCGGGCAGCAGTGACAGTCGACGAAAAAAAAACAATTCACAGTAAAACGCTTTGTTAACACCAAGAACAATCTTATGTCTGGTTTGTACATATGTGCAATTTACATGGTCATCCAAACACCATTACATAATTATCTTGTAGCAGTACAACAAGCACTATGAAGAAACAATACAAATTAGAGAAAGCAAAAATGCCATTTAGAGCAGTTTAAAGGAAAAAAAAACATTTTGTAACACAGTCTACGTATAAGCAACACAATTCACGATAAGTGCACGTAAACAAGTTGAAATTGGCAAATTTGTATGCATTTAGAAGAGAAGGAAGTGTATATTGCAGGCGCTGTTTACCAGTATTTATGCGCAGTGTACGCACCAACCAGGTTTCAGGCTCTCTAAAAGGGTAAATCGCTTTTTCTTTCAGATTTGCCAGATGTTGAATATGACATGTTATTTTTGGTTTTTAGTTTAAAGCGAACACTTAGTCGATAAATCTTAGTATAAATCTTTGATTTATACCAAGATTGTTCTTCGACATTTCACATCTAGTATAATTTTTGTCGTTGGCAAGAAATGCGTTGGCAAAGTGCCTCTTGGTGTATGACGAGTTGCAGCAGTGTTCAACGGTACACATCCCTCAAGGATATGCATGTCGTGTTATCCGCGGTAGCGTGTCTTGCCATTCCGCAGCAGGCAGAAGTGCCAAACAGTATTCATATGGGAAGCGATGGAAAGGCGTTTAGCTGTCTGGCTTTGACAGCCTATTCCTTTTCACGCGAGAGATCACACACAGCATACAGATGCACGCAGAGAACATCATACACAAAAATGTTGTGAGCCTGGTGTAGGTGCACCTTTGCAGAGTAGTTTACAAGGCAAAAGGGCACACTACAGTTTCATGTATACCTGGCATTATCCACACATGCCCCAAGCCTTGCAATGCCCCCACTTCCCACAGCCCTTTACCGTCAACCTAGCGTGCATGGGGCTCGGGTTGGCAGAGCTGGCTGCCCATTTAGCCTTGGTACGACTGGCCGAGGAGCTGCTGAGTGCTTAATTTGTCACTAAGTAAAGTGTTTCTCTCTCACACATGCCACAGTGGTCTGAACTTCCTTTCCTTGTTTCCTTTACAGGTTGTCGCAGGCCCTGAACTTCAGTTCTACGATGTTGTGTCAAGTTGGCCCGGTAGTGTTCACGATAACCGCATCTTCTGTAACAGCCGAGTGATGGTGAGCTACCAACAAAAGGCAATACGTGGTGTCCTTCTTGGAGATCGAGAATACGCATGTTTGCCCTTTCTGATGGCGCCACTCAGGAACCCGCAAACTTGCGCACAGAAAAGGCCAGAGAAACAATTTTGCAGCACCAGTGTGTGATATGCTTGTGTTAATTATTTTTCATGCTCCCGGCAGGTACAACAGGAGCCATACCAAGACGTGGAACTCAGTAGAGCGAGCATTTGGAGTGTGGAAGAGGAGGTTCTTGTGCCTGGGAAAGAAGCTCGAAACAAAGACGGAGCGGTCAGCTGCCGTCATCACGGCATGTGCAGCACTGATAACATTGCGTGTTCCCTGAGGGACCCAGTTCCAAATGGCGATGAGCCCGAAGAGGTTGACGCAGGACCATGCCCCCCTGATACCCTTCTGGGCACCCAGCTGTGACCACAACTTATTCAGCGATGCTTCACAAACAACCAGAGTGGAGCTGGCAGTGAGACGGACTCTGATTAGAGGTAAAGTTGTGTGTTAAATGCTTTGCAATTGCAAGTGAATATCAACATGAACTGAGAATACTGCACGAATGCTAAATTGACCTAAAGAGTTGATAAAGGGTTGAAAGGCAGTGGCACAATACTCCTCCTCTCCTTCCATTCCCTCCTCGAAATTCTTCTCTCCCGCTCCTCGTCGAGTAGGCTCGGCAAGGCAAAATCACCCCTTCCTTCTCCGACGTAAGCCGGAGGCGTGGTGTCTGTGGAGTGCGTCACGGGGCTACGTCATTGCCCCGCCTTCAATAGAATTCTTTTGGTTTTTGCTGCTGGGGCTGTTCGAGGGGAGAGGGGGCGCTGCGGGTTTCCTAACACCCTCTCTGTTTTGCTCTTTGGGTCTCCTCGCGGTGTTTCGCCGCGTTTTTTTTATTTGTCCTTCCTCTCCCCAGTTGTTGTTTTTTTCCTGTTTGAAGCTTTTTTTGTCACTATCGCCACTCCATTCCCTGCCCTTCCTGGTTGGGGGTGCAACAAAACTACTCGACCCCTGTTACCGGCCTGTATTCGTCCCTCGCTTTTCCATGGTCACTGAGCCATGCTTGGCGCGCGTGCCTTTGCTTCCGTGTTGTCTGAGGCCGCTTGTCCTTGGCGAGGTTTTTTTTTTTTTCGCGGCAGGCCTTTGAGAAGTCAACACGTGCGTGGTTTCTCCCGCCGCTTTTGATGTTTTTTTAGCTATATTTTGCTGCTTCTAGCACCCTGTGCAGTCTTGCCCTTCGACGGGCTCTCTTTCTCCGCTCCTCGATCTGCGAAATAAATGTCCAACGGAAGACCAGCGCCGGCCATGTCTGTCACTGTGTCCTGTCTTTCCCGCGCTGTGGTTGTCGTTGGGTTCGAAAGTTCGCGATCGTCCTCGCACTGAAATGGACCCTGCCGTGCGTGCCCGGTTGGAAAGACTGGCCCAACAAATGGACCCGTACGGAGACACACCTTTGCGCAGAGAGGCAACAATGAGAGACGACGTCCCGGATCCTCCGCCTTCGCCTCATCGCGGCGCCAATATGGACTGGTGAGTAACGACGCTGTGACTAACTTCCTCTTTGTGCCTGTGTTTCCGCTGATAGTACTATGAATTTTGTGTTTTAGCATGCTCGATGCACTAATTTGCTGTTTCTGTACTTCCTTCATGCGTGGTAAAGTTTCTTCTTGCGTTGTCTCTTCTCTGTAATGCCTGCTGAGAGTGTTACGCACGATCTCTGGGACCGCAGGTGCTCGTGCGGATTGTGCGTGGCCAGCGCTAACGCTGAGGAGAATGTGTGCTGCAGAGAGGTACCGGAAGTTGTTACCAAGGGTAACGAGGACTGTATCACTCTGCACGCATATTTTCCCAGCATCTGCCTAAATCCCGGCGTCCTCGAGGCGGCGTACTATGTGTTGCAGGAGTACGGCGTCCGAATGGAAAGAGAACTGCACAGGTGACGCGCCTCCAGCACTGCTATTCATGTATCCCACTAATGGTGGTTTTGATGTTTACAGAAAGTACCGGTATGTGGCTTACCACCTCTTCACAAAGTGGATCTGCATGCCTGCATGCGTTGTTGAACGCATTTGGAAGCAGTTTCCGTCGGCGACCTACGTCGGCTTTCAGCATGCTTTGTTGAACGACTGAGGAGCCAGAAATGGTAAACGGCATTCCTTTTTTCTTCCTTTTTTTGTGACGTATATTCAAAGCATTCATGCACGATCTGCTATACTGTTGCGTCACTGAAACCAAACTACTAGGGGTGTGCAAATACGAATCGATAATATTTGTCATTTGGTCCATTTTGGTTGTTAAATACAAAAACGGAAGTAAAAAGATGTTGCTAGCCAGGGCATGTGCCATCCGTACCTGAAGCACCTGAGCTCCGGCTAGCGGAAAAAAGGGCTAGGGAGAGAGAATAAGGCTGAAAGAAAGGAAGGAGCTATAGTAAGAAAGAATAGGGATGGAGGGATATGTATGAAACTGTATACAAAAAATAGTGCCACGCCCACCGCGATAGTAGTGTGCTTAGTTACTCTAGTTTTATTTATTTCGGTTGCAAAGCCCATAAGCCGCCTTGAGAAAAATAGGGCAAAAATGCTTGCCTGTTTTCGTTTTCCTGAAATTTTTGTCACACTGGACAGATATTTGATTCGATACTCCAAGGCATTTTTTTCTTAATATCCATATTCGATTTGTGTTCGAAAATTTCGGTATTCATACACCCCTACAAAATGCTTCTGCTGTCTAGTGAACTCCAGCACTACATGATGGGTGCAAAAGTTCAGGAAACGTGTTTTTCTTCATTGACTGCCACACATAAACTTCTTTCATTTATTTATTCAGCATGACGAACCCTCTTCTCACCTAAGTGCATCTTGTTTGTGCACAGCATGACTAAGTGGCAGGGTGTAACCCGAGCAAGTGTGGAACTGGAGCCTAAAGCCTTTTCAAGTGCTCCCATCGCAAATAAGATATTTCAGTTGTATTTTGGGAGTATGTATTCATCTCGACTGTTTTGTCACTACACTTTTTGTTTATTCTAACGGGCCCTGCATCGTAGTCAGGAGTGCGGCTCCCTGCTTTCATCACAGTATAGAGTGCAGTTCATGAGTCTCATGGTTCATGAGGTTCATGAAGAACTCCTGATGATCGGAATCATTCGAAAGCTTCATACTATAGCAAGCCGCATAGTAGTAGTAGTAGTAGCAGCAGTTGTTTATTTACAAATAATAAAAGGAAGGAAAAGATTTGTGCTAGCCCCGGCATCTGCCATCGGTACGGTAAGCACCTGAGCTGGGGAAGCGGAAATAAAGGATAGCAGGCAGACTGCAGAAATGAAATGAAAGAGATGAGGGGACAGGCTGAAAGGATAGGGGGGAGAGAGGTACAATATACAAGTGGTCTATTTACACTATAACACATGTACAGGTAGGTACGCCTCACAGCCCACATTTTTTCTTTGGCATGCACCTTCGGTGCAGAGCGCAAAAACCCATGCACAAGAGCAGCGACCAAGCCAGTTCACGAACTTGTATCCCAGCCATTAGGTCATTGCTTAGGCCCATGCTCAGTCTTGTTTGTAGATTGATTGTTACATGCCAAAGAAAATTGTGGGGTGCACCTCATAGGCCACAATTTTCCTTTCGCAGCAATCTATGAAAGAAAACTGAGCATGGGCCTGAGCATTGACCTTATGCCTGGGATACAAGTTCGTTAACTGGCTTGGCCGCCGCTCTTCCTCAAAGTTTTTTTTCGCTCTTCACCGAAGCTGCACCACAGTTCAAGAAGAGTGAAGTCAGTTCTGTGAAAAATCCGCTGAAAATCTTGATCGATGTTCATGGATGAGGATTTCCATTGACGGTTGCTGGAAATCGTCGGTCATGTTCCGCTGTGGTTCTCGGGTGATGAGTCGAAGACTCTCCTTGTGTGAGGATTCCCTGCATCTTTCAATTACATCTCCCAGAAGCTGGCGAACGTAACCTGTGAAGGAGTAAAAGCAATTATCAAAATTTTTATTCAGTTTCAGTGCCGTAAGGAACAGTGGTGTTGATTTTGTCGCTCATGAATGGTTTTGGCAAGAGCAATGAGCGTTGACTTGCAATTTTAAAGAGCAAAACATCTGCTAACAAACCGTCAGCTGGAGCTATCCTTCTGTACAACTACCATTACACTTCACTGGAATATTGCACTGGCTGCAACAGCAAATTTTAGCAGTAATAGGACGTATAAGCAGAAGGTTAGTCTGGCTATCTCAACAACAGCAGTTGTAGAGGAAAGATCAGTCTTGACAAGCAGAAGAAACGTGTACATCGCCAAGGTTTTTTGGCATGATATGTGAAGGCAGCTATGGATAGTCTGTCGAACTGCAGTTTCTAAGCATCAAACAAGCACTGTGAAGGTATGGAGGAGTACTCTGCTATAAAGTTCATCTGTGACTGCTAATTTATTCAAGTCATTTCATTCCTCCGTAGCATGCAAGCAAAACAAAGTTTTTGCGTACCAAATGTTGGCTCTGTCGAGATTTTGCGAGCTGTAAAGTGGCCTGTCCGTATCCTACTCAGCCGGCTTTTCCAACGTTCTCTTCCACTTTTCGTTTGTGCTTGCTTCCGTGAGGCGTTTTCGTTAAAATGAAGCACGGCAAGCCGAGTCCTGAAAGAATTTCAAGAATCAGTGCATAGTCTTGTATATAAAATTACGAAAAAATTTATACCTCGTTTTCATGCCACGCGGTGAATATGCTGTGGACTTAGGTGCGAACCGAGTTAGCAAACTGTTGAATGCTTCCAACGAGAAAGTCTGCACTTTAGGGGAGATCTGACGCAGGTCACTTAGCAAGCGCGGGCATTCCAGAATGACTCGCATCTTGCTGAAGGCAGGGGAGTCTGTAGTGAATAAAAACATATCTCAGTAAAACTTGTGAGTTTACCTTCTCTAAAGGACTATCTTGCAATCTACTTTCAAGCCTCGCTGCTTCTGGAAAAAATATTCATCTTGCTGTACGCCATCCAAGGAAAGAGTTATTCTCTATAATACAAGCTCAAGGCAGCCACTGTGTATGCATAAAATTGAATTTCAAATTTGTCCTAGCCCAGCAAGTTTTCTTCAGTTATGAAGCTTGTGAGAAGCTGTATAAATTTCCTTTGCTGCTCTGTGGTTGTGCTGAGATGGATGCTAATGAGCAATTACTCCTTCATTGAAAGCAATGCACTATGATGTGCAGGTCACGCGGTCACATTTGCACTGGACATTTTCAAAATCAAAATATTTACCTCTCTGTAACCATGCTCTGTTCTCAAGTGGTCCATGAAAACAATTGCTGAAGGGTCCCTCGTGTCCATTGTGCTTATTGCAGATATGATTAAGTAAGCTGCGCCATATGCTAACAGTGAGGTCCGCATCACCATTTCCTGCTGCAGCAACATAATAAAGGTGTTTTATCACACTCTGAATCCAGCCGCTTATGGAGCCACAGTGCTGACTTCTCCCGGCAGTTTTGAGCTTTTTCCTGAGACCTGGGCAAAATACAGCCAGGTGAACTCAGTGGTAGTTATCTCACGGATTTTGTTGACACATACCTTTAGCAATGTGCCACACATCAAAAAAGTGCCTCAGCTTTGGCCACTTTTTACGCATATAGGCTCTTACACCAGGATGCCGATCTAAGGAACGAGAAACAAGAGAGTAAGGTAAAAGTAAGAAATCGAAAGGCCATATGTATGGTTGAATTTTGGTTTAGACGTGCCATCTACAAAATAATAACACTACAGGGAATGAATAAGTGCCCTACCCTACCTCATTTTAAATGTCATACGAAACAGTGACTTGCCAGTTCTCAATTGTGGCAGCTGACCACTGTCACTGGACCAGGCGAAAGCCTAATCAGCCATGTGCTGATTAGAATACATTTCTGTGCCGGTTGTATTTTTTGGTATGATGCTTAGTGAGTGTAGTTTTAAAAAAAACGCGTTTTAAAAACTACTGCACACAACACTTTCATGTTTACCTGTTTCGGAAATTTCTAGTCACACTGAACAGACATTGAACGTTCGATTAGATATTTTGATATGTTTTCTTTGTATATATATTATATTCGTAATGAAGTTTCAGTATTCTCACACGCCTCGTATTATGTACTAGACTGCGTCCCTTTCAAACTTGTATAACTTGTTTTCCTGTTTTTCTCCAGGGCAATCACTTTTTTGCAGTATGAAAATAAAAGACCAGATATGTGCAAAGAATAAAGCAGCACATTAAGCATCTAAAAGAAGTTCAGTAACTTTGTTTGTTACCTGAGGTGAAGGATCGGACTTTGGCACCACAGTTTTCGAGCTTAGTGAGGGTTCTTTTGAGACCTTCTTTTTCCATTGCGTTGCTGTTAGGCACAGCAGCTGACTGCATAGGAACACTCATGTTAAATTTGTGAAACTGACGTAATTCATTTTATCTATTTTTCATTTCCATACCTCTCGGACCTGCACTTGTTCACAGTGCAGGATGCGGTTGGTCATGGTGTCAAGCACAGAATATGTCATGTACTTGGCGCTATGGCCTGGAGAGTCGCAACGGCCATCTCCTGCCAGGTCCAGTTCCTCAGCAGCTGTTTGTGCCAAAAGGTGATCCTGCTGCTCGTGGTAAAGCTGGACACAGAGAAGCAAAACCATTACCTGTCAGCCTTGGTATCCTCAGCTAGCAGCCACTGATGATCACACTGCACTTCAGTGCACTCACCGCTGCATTGCCAATGTTGGTTTTGGATAATATTACTAGTTACAAATTTATTTGTTCAAGTGTTGGTTGACTGTCCATAAGTTTGTCTATTGCAGCAGAGGTTTGAGAATCTGGTTGGTATACCTTTGTCATGCCTGTCTGCAACTGTCAAGAGTAAATGGAAGGCGATTAGGAAAAAATAATTAATTTCTTTCAATCTAAAGCATAGCGGTCGGGGTTTATTGATGCACTGTGTAATTTACGCAATCACAATTTGGCTGAATATTTTTGTTCAATGATGTATAAAATGAGAGCAATGAAATTAAATTTTTCGCCTAAGATTGCTTTCCATTTACTTTTCACGGCACCTGTACAGCCGCATATAGAGCTTGTAACTCGCCACAGTAGATTTGCTGTTATAACCAGCCCACTGCATCTAATACCAGTCAAATCTGCACTTAGTTCACTTTCTTCTAGATTTTGAAAACTGCGCAAAAAATTTGCATGCAGAAGCTCACTTCAAAAGTAAGCTTGTGCAGTTTGGTGCGTTGTTCTCAGGGAGCGGGCGTTTTGGATTGAGCATGTTTCCACAATAATAAATGGATGGGCCAGTATGTTGACATGCTTCAAGCAGCAGAGAATAATGTGGCTGCTTGATATTTCCAGTTGTCTTTTTATTTCTGTATTAAACTATGTGGCGATTCTTATATGCCAAAAAAATTGTGGGGTACTTTCCCTCATGAAAACGTGTTCGCAATAGAAAAATATAATTACTGTCACGCTCAGTATCAGCTACAACCGCGCTAGTGCCTGCCCAGTCGCTCGCACAGTGTGCCTCATACTAAGCGTATTAATACATACAGGATTGCACATGCAACTCTTACCTTGTTTACTGCTGGCACCATGTAAAGATCCTGGTACAGGAAAAATCGCCTGTAGCTTATTGCCTGTACATTTATAGACTGTAGCCATCGAAGTGCTGCGACAACAGGGCACCCAGAGAACAGCAGGCCCGCTGCCAGCAGCACGTTCCCAGCTGGTTTCGCACCAATCAATGGCTGGCTTTGCCATGTTGCCACATTCTGACATCGGTGGCAGGCGCTCTTGGCTGTCACCAGTGAGCCCATCAGTGAAAGGCTTGTAGTCCACGGTGTATGACAGCTGGGGCAGAAAGATGGCAGCAGTTGCTGCAAGCAGCTTTCGAACACGATGAATTTTCTTTCATCTCGTGCTGCTGCTGGATTCGCACTAAAACTGCACGTGGATGGCATCGGTGGAGCAACTGCCTGCAGATGTGCGTTGCTAGTGGAACGCTCCAGGCAGTCGCTGTACACGGAAGGCATCAGGTGTGGTGTAAGAAAACCATAAACTTGCCTTAGCTATAGCATTTAAAATTTAAGCCTGACGTTATCGTGAAGGTGAAGTTGTTAGGTTAAAATGTTCAGCAGCTTGCTGGATGTCTGAAGTGCTGTTAAAAGTTCTATTAAAGTTCAATATTACAGCCTTGTATTATGCTGCTTGAACTGCTCCTGACATTATTGTGCTGTGTTTATATTGTTGTGACATTACATTTTTTCACATTTCATTTTGTGTCGTGGAGTTGTATGCATAATTTGTGCTTTCATTGTTTGATCTGGCCAATTTATTACTGCGGCTAAAAACTGCAGTAATGTCTAATTTGCATAGCTAGAGGGAGCAGCGCGAAAAGATGAGAATGAACACGGAAGCTAATAGGATTGTTGGTAGTTTGGCGCCTGTCCTCTCCTGTCTCCGTCATTTTGCGCTGCGCCCTCTAGCTAACTAATAAGACAAACAAGACCATTTTATTATTTACTTACTACTGAACCTTTGCATCGTTTAATTTGAAATCTGTTTTTCAATCACTTTGACTTCATATTTGTGCTGATCTGCTTGTTCTGATGGTCAGAGTATCTTTCTCATAATCACAAAAGACATATTTCACTGTGCCTGACATGGTGATGTGTTCTGTTTTGTCTGAAAGGTTTTACATGCTTCTACATTACGTTAGAGACTTTCATTCTTTGAACATAATTTGTATTGTTATTTGCACTTACACGAGAGGGCCTGTATGGCATTCTTAAATAACAAAAAAGGAACTGGACACTTCCCTGCCGCTCAAGGTATGGTTCGACACTCCTTACTTGCATGATTATAAAGTGGTATTCATTTTTTACTATATTTCTCTAACTGCTGAGTACCATAGCATGAGAAGTGAGCTCAGGAATGAGGTGATGCACATACAAACTGTCATGTGTAGTAGTAATGAAGCACTGATGCCACACGTTTGTATAGCCATCAAAATGTTAATGTAGAGCACAAGTGCATCTTTTTGGATCCAGGCCTACATTATGTTAGCAGAATGGAGCCCTGGGAAAAATTTTTACAGAGAGTTAAAAACAATACGTTTTTAATAGTAGTTACTGGTGGTTGTGTACTGTAAAGAAACTGTCGTGCACTGAAATATATACATTGCACTTATGTCCTAACCTTTCTGGCATCAACCTGAGGTCATGGTTATTTCTGTGCCACTGCAAGGCGAAAGAAGCTGTACTTATAACTTAGAACCGAGCATTTTGCATGTACACACAAAGTACACAGTTCAGCAAGACATACCCTACAAAAGTGCTGTTCAGTGATGTTTCTGAAGCTCTGTAGGTCCAGTCATGCTCAGCAGGAGCACTCTGATCAATATCCATTTCCTGTTCCGGCGCCTCATCGTTTGAAAATGGTGCCCATTGTACAGGCGTTGAAGAGCGTGCTTGGTGACCCCACTCCACCACTGAGGAATTGATGATGGACTCCGGTGCTGTTGTTGATGGCAGTTCTCCATGAAAACTGTCAGTTTGAGCAGCTGCTGACACCTGCACCTTAACGGCAAAGTGTGCCTGTGTGCCTGCATGAATTTTGTGTGTTAATGGGGTGTAATTATCCCTTTCAGTCAAATATACTCTTCCTCAAAAATATGAATGCACAGCAATAAACTTCTAGTTTTTGCCATTTTTAGCACTATCTTGCAGTATTACACCTGTTTTTCTTCTGAGCATAGAGGGGTAAGCAATGCAGCATTTATATGATACAAAATCTGAACCCACACAACTGGCACAGTATTGACTGCAGTAAAAAAAACATGCTTACCAGTGTCCACTCGTTGGGACAGATTCCAAGATGTCTGTGTTGCAACTTCATGTACCACTATAGGTGAGGTTTGTGTGCTTGCCTCTCTTGTCGCATGAAGGCGGCTGTCACTTGGTGTCCCAGTGATAACTCCATGCTTTGAACAAGCACATCTGCACACCGCAGCCTGTAAAGTGATGCCATTGGTTTGAACTTTACAGAGTTTCTGTTCTTTTCTGATATCACTTTATGTTCCGCAAATAATGGTGCATGGAATGCGATACATGCATACAGAGAAATGGCTAGGTGGGTCATTGAAAAAAAAAAAACTCTGGGAGCTCTCGTTTATGTCTGGGACTAGGAATGGATGGCCTATATTTTTTGCATCAACAAAGTTTAGGATTTAGCATCTGACACTTACGGAGGAAGATGCAACTGCCAGGGTTGCCTGGCTCTCAACTCCAGGTTGTCCATGTTGCTGCTGTAAAAATAAGGTCACATAGAACATGCACCCATTACAACGACAATTTAATAACTGGCAAAATTTTGTGCGCGTAGATTTTGTTTTTCTTTTACATATATACCGGGTGTTTCAGCAAACATCTTCAAAAATTCTTAGAAATATGATTTTGAAATAGAAACATAATCTTTTCAGAAACAGCCACAACAGATGTCAGTTACTATAACCTCCACACTAACCACTAGCTAATTGATTGAAATCCACTAATTAACGTTTTCATTAACGTCATCCTGTGTGATTAGGAGTCTAAAGCCATGTACAAAACGATGTCATGCCAGTTTCTGAAATGAAGAAATAATCATTATATAAAGCTCTGCTGGCGCTATTTTCTGCAAAAAAAAATAACAACAAAGTGAGCGCCGAGGCTCGTACGAAGTTACGTGCCAAATGCAGACTCCTCTGATGACGTGCTGCAGTGCCTACAGCATTCAATTCGAACTGCATGCGCTCTGATACCACGCCATAATCATGCTTCTGCGGCTCTGGGTGAAAGGAAATTGATAGCTGGGTGGTTTCACGTGAGATCGAACAAAGGGTAGCTGGTAGACTTCTTGAACTTATTTGAAACTTTTGTATATTAACGCCCCATGACTGGACAGAAGGCATCCGCAATTGGTTTTGTCCCAAATAATTTTTACGCACCACGCGAAATTATTAATGACGGAGAAGTGGAGTTCCGCGCTTGAGTGCTCTGCTGTTTTGGCCAACTTTGGTTATGAATTACGCAAAATATATTAAAGTTAGGTACCTGAAAATGCTGTGAGCAGATATAGGGATGTTTTTATTTGTGTTCCGTTATTTTTGTCTGTCTGCAAGCTATACATGTTATTATAAAAGTTGTCAAAATCAGCTCAAAGAGCGTTTTTGCATTTAGTTCGCAGGTCGTTCTATCAAAAACGGCTTGTAGCATATTGGCAGTAATTGTGCATTGTAATGAATGCAAACAGACCTATCAAACTGCTGAAGGTCATATTTATATGTCTTTTCTATAAAGAGAGATGATGGCGCTAACTTCAAGAGAACACAGAACAAAGAAAACCTCGGACGGCAATTAAAAAAACCCATTTTTTATATTTTTAAACTTTGTCCACATGTTCCCCTTTATATCAACATTTGGAATCACAAAAAACATGTCGCATAATTTTGTTTACGTAGTAGCTACGACCCTTCCAATGAGACCCTCGCGCAAGGTTGAGCAGACCATGAAGGTCTGAAGAGCCTATCTTCGTGAACGGGTTGTTAATTTTGGTAAGATGTCGTATATAGTAATTTTTGCCTCGATTCGTCAGATTAACTACGAGAGCCACTGTAGAGAAGGACGCGGGATTATTTTTCACCACCTGGTGTTCATTGATGCGCTGCGGCATCCCACAGCACACGGATGTTTTTGGCATTTCGCCTCCTCCAAAACACATTCAGGACTCGATGCGCAGCTTAGAATTCACACAAAGAGGTTAAAGTCAAATAAGAAAGTAGCATATTTCAAAGAATTTTTAGCGACATTAATAATTAGAAAACGTCATGGGAACCTGCTTTATTAAAAACAATTTGTTTCTGGGCTGCAGTCGTTTATTCGACTGATTCGACAACGCACAATGTCTTCACTCCTTTACACTTGGTTTCTTCCGTGCCAACTCGGCTGTGCGTGCCACAAATAATTCAGAGGATGCTTCTGTTGGTGACTTGGATAGCTGCCACGCATGCCATGATTAAATGCCATGGAAGGCGCGCACTGTCATTCACTCTTCCTTTTTAACTCGCGGAAGGCAAGGGCTTCTTTTACTTCTAAACGTATCAGATGCACACCTTTCAGTTTTTTCGATAACACACTTCCAATTAAGTCTCCGGGTGCCAGAATTGCGCTTTCAGGGTTTAATCTTAGGTTGGTGAGCATAGCTCAGGTTTTGACGAGTCCTCCACCACCGTCGCACGTGCTCTTCCCGTGTCTGGTTGGTGAGAATATCCATTGGGTACTGGGACGATCGCTCTTTACAAATTTTCATTTCCATATTTCATTGAACAGGTAGCGAAAGCACGGGCAGCACAAGTAGAACGTCTCATTGACATACACAGGTATTTCGGATAACAGCAGTTGCTTCAGAACGTTGATGTTTAGGTCGTTGACGCGGCGAAAATTTCGCTTCTTCGGAGTGAGCTTCTTGTGCTTGGAAAGGTTATCTACGCAAAACACTCGGTCAGAGCCATACTTTGTGACCATGAGACGCACGTGAGCAGGGCACGCAGTAAGAGGAAAGCGCAACCATGGCCTCTCGCTCATCTGCGATGGAAGTGAACATCCGAAAACCGACAGGGAGTGCTGTGCCCAAGGTCCTCTCTACCCTAAGTGGATTAGAACGCGTCCGGCTGCAGCAAATCTCCTCTGGAATCAGCCAGGACAGCTTAGCTGGTGCGCGCTCGTTTACTTTCTGAACATTGCTCCCAAGGTCTGCGGTAATGGACTGCCCGGAGAGGACCCGAGTGTCTATCGCTCCAATCATCCTGCCGGGTCGTGCAACAGTGCGGCCATCGTCAGACGAAAAGAACGTCGCGCGTACCTTTGAGCGCAAAACGCCTGTCTTCCGGTGTTACCTCGGCGTGCCAAGCAGCGCGGTGGCGGATGAGCGTGTATTATCCCCATCCGCCACGCCCATGTGTGGGGACAAAGGACCAGTTTCTGCCGGTTTCCTCTACCACAACTGCCTGCCTAAGGGCGCGAAAACGAATTCGCAAAGCGTCGTTTCGTAAAACCAGCGTAAAGGGTGCGCGGATGTATGCATAATAGCCCCGCAGTTACGGCCGCTACGGAGCCGAAATCGTCGCGATATTGACGCCCTCGGTGCCGCAGACACCCTTTCCTACTCCAGATCTTTTCTAAGAAATTGAGATCCAATCCTTCCTGCATGCTATACACATAGCAGGCAAGAAGTAAAATATACATGATTTGCAAATTATTGCTCAAGGGTCTCATTGGAAGGGTCGTAGCTACTACATAAACAAAATTATGCGACATCTTTTTAATGATTTTAAAATTTGATATAAAGGAGAACATATGGACAAAGTTTAAAAATATAAAAATTGAGATTTTTAATTGCCGCCCGAGGTTTTTATTGTTCTGTGTTTTCTTGAAGTTAGCCCCATCATATCTCTTTATAGAAAAGACATATAAATATGACCTTCAGCGGTTTGATAGGTTTGTTTGCATTCATAACAATGCACAATTACTGCCAATCTCCTAAAAGCCGTTTTTGGATATAATGACCTGCGCATTAGATGCAAAACCGTTCTTTGCGCAGGTTTTGACAACTTTTATAATTACATGTGTAGCTTGCAGATAGACAAAAATAGCGAAGCGCAAATAAAAACATCCCTATATTTGCTCACAGAATTTTCAGGCACCTAAGTTTAATATATTTTATGTAATTCATAACCAAAGTTGGCCAAAACAGCAGAGCACTCAAGCGCGGAACTCCACTTATCAGTCATGAATAATTTCGCGTGATTCGAAAAAATTTTGGGGTGGCAGAACCAATAGCGGATCGCTTCTTTCCAGTGATTAGGAAACAGCATGTAAAAAAATTGAAATAAATTTAAGAGGTCCACCAGTCACCCTTTGTTCGATCTTACGTGGAACCACCCAGCTATTGCTTTTTGCGTGGCCGTTATATCCTATGTCGAACTGCCCGCTCATTGTATGGCATGCACTTTCTTTTGCTTCGTCACTTTAAAAAATAACGAGCACGGCATGGGCTGTTACGGTCATTTTCATTTCGCCCAGTGCCGAAGCAATACGACTAATACGTGAAAACAATCACACTTGGTAGCTTAATAACGTGAATTCAGTAATTAACTGACATTACCGTATTCTTGCGGTTAGTGCCAACGAGGTGTTCGAGCCACGAACCGCACGATGCAGTGTCACCTTTTATAAAGAACGGAAAGGCGTTCTCTACAGGTGTGCAGCGCGAGAAAATCCAATACTTTTTCTCGCACAAAACTGCAACAGAGTGCATCAGGTGCGCGGGAAACCGGATGCAAGTGCAACGTCCACTGATGACGTGAATACGCACCACAGATGATCAGAGCTGTACTCATTGCGAACTACAGAATACAGATGACTACGGAACTGTACAGTCGTTGCAACTCTTCATCAATGGACACTGCGCTTGCATCCAACTTCCTGCACACCTTTTCGTTAGATTCGGTGTTGTGCTAGAAAACGCGCCGGATTTCCTCGCGCTGCAGAGCTGTATAGCAAACGCATTTTCCTTTGTTTTAAAGACTGATATGGAACAGCCCGACCCATGGCTTTGAACTCCTCGAAGGCACTGTGGACAATGCTGCGTTATTACAATGTTAATCAGTGAATTTAAATTAAGTAGCTGCCGGATAAGATTATTCTTACAGTATCTAACTGCTACCCGACAGCGGTGGTATCTTGTCGCGCTCATCAACAACAAAAAAGCTTGGTATAAGGCCACTGTATAAAATCACGAAGCAAAACTTGCGGAACGTCCACTTACCGGCCCATTCGGAACGAAAAGCGTCGGTAGCGTGCCTGACTTCAGCCGCGGCTGAAGGAGGCTGTTCATTGCCTGAAGTAGCCTTGGATCGTAGACGTAGTCGTCCGGAGCGAAGTGTCTTCCGCAAACCACCACATTCTTTACCGTTGTGTCCGGAAGGCCGATGCGTTGGAGCCAGACACGACTCAACTCATAATCTCTTGGCAATTTGTGCCAGATCGTGCTTCGACTCCAGTCGCTGCGTGCGCATCCAACGACGAAACAGCGTCGTCGCATTTTCTCCGCACACTGAACGATCGAGAGGCGCGATCGGCTCGACCACCTAGACTTGTTAGCGAGCGCACCCTTTCATACATCTGTTTGTCATTCCCAGTTAGCGAGCCACCTTTTCATTTTTTTTTTTAGGCCTCCCCACCGTTTCACGAGCGGATGGGCGGAAGTCGTTTCTGTTCGAAACACACGGCGAAGTGCGGACCCGGCAACCGCCCGTTTGCTTTTCTTCATGTGTGTTTGTGTTCTGTGTGTTTGTGTCTTTTCTCCGCTCCGAAGCCCATGTCGTTCATTGGAGTCAAGGCGTACGCAAGATGCATGGAGGATAAGCGGTGTCTGTGCGGAGCGCTCAAGTGGACGAGCGAGGGAAAGGCTCTGCTGCACTACTAATTAAAACCTTGTTTTGGGGGGCTCGCATAGAAGAAAAGAAACTGAGAAGGGAGCGCGCACGCAGAGCGTCTCGTGACGTGATCACGGCGGGGGGGAGGGGGGGGCGAACCAACTCCCTCAGTTTTACTATTTTTTACTTTTTATGGCAAGGGTTCAAGGCTGTCGCCGCACGCTCCCTCCGCAGTTTTTTTTTTTTTTTTGTTCCTTCATGCGGGTTTGGAGGCATGAGCCAGAACAGAAGGCGCTGCGGAAAGCCTTGTGCAGACGACGCGACGCCAAGGCTACGCCCAACCTTCTCCCGTCAGTCAGAACGATGCACCAATGGAGTGCCTTTAGCGAAAGTAGCCCCCCTTGACGTCAGCGGGGTGCAGAGTAGTGGGCGGGGCCCGTTTTTGAAGGAAGGAAAGAACGAACGGGCTTTGATTTGAATTTTCGCAGCTTTTCGGGGCGCGCATGGCTCTAGTATTTTGCAGAGGTTATCTTCGATGCCTCATCTATGCAGTGGGCTTGTTTTTCAAAAATGTCCAGACCCTGGTCCGTGGCCCTTTAAGCTTCAGCATTTTTTCTTTTTCTTGCAACACACGCATCTTCATCTAATGAATAGCATTTCTTTTGTGCCTTTCATCAGTGTTTTGCTGCTCTTTTAGCACATGCTCGTCTGCAATCATTTTCAGCCTTGATTGATGTTCAATGCGCCTTTGTGTCCGCTCATCCTCTGTAGCTTGAAGCTGTGCTTTCAGGTTCTGTCGACAGAGCTTCCTCCACTGCAGCAACCCGGCCACTTTGCCGACGGTGAACCACTGGCTCGGTTCCTGTGTCATCGCTGTGTGTAGGCCGGGGAGTTGCCTCTTCTTCTTCGGCTGCCAGCCTGGCATTGCGGACAGCAGGTGGTGGCGAGCTGTGGAGCACATCATCCACCGTTTGGCTGCCATTAGCTTGGCTGTCTTGTGTGTATTCTGCGAGAAATTGTGATAAAGCATTTCAATACGTTCTAGCTCAAATCAAGCAAATAAATGTCACTGAACAAAAGTAGCCCTCCTTCCTTGGTGTCTTAAGCACAAAGACTGACAACACATCACTGTGCACAGCAAATGTTTGCTGCTGTGATCTAATGTAAAGCTTCAGACAGAAAATAAGCCACAAAAAATATTACAACTACCTTTTCAGACACATGAGCTTTTTCAGCTGAGTGGCTGTGGGAGCTTGAATACTCTAACTTTACAAATGGGCTGAGGAATCTAGCACATGCAGATGCACATTCTAGAACAGCTGCCTGCATTCCAGGACAACAGAGCAGTAAGGCATTTGGAGTATCCGCAAATTACAGAAAGCGGCAAAACGATTTTTATTTAGCATCAATACGATGTACTGTCGCTCTCAGTATGACTCGCAACACGCTTCAGGAGGTACGAGCTCACGTCACGAATAGATGCTAGTCGGGTGCTGCTGTGAAGTTCTGTATATAGCTGTCGAGCAGCGTGCCCGCATGCTTGGTTCTGTATTTTCTATCGAACGCACACCCGAAGGTGGCCAACAGAGCGTTGCAGGTAATTATGATCGCGACTGTAGTACAGTGGTAAGCTTGTTCTTAATCATTTCAGCTTTTGCGTTCATTACACAGGTTCTACTACAAGCAAAATACGCGGTACGGTGATAGCAGCACTGAAAAATTGCACCAAACGCTCCCTGCTTTCAAAGTAGCTTCCAAAATATTCAAAGTATTTTGGTCTCGACTTCAAGCAGCGAGGTCGGCGCCGGCCACCGCAACATTGCAGAACGGAATGTTAAAGAAGAAACGGAAACTTACCTGTCGTGTCACTTCTTTTTTTCTGCCTCGCCTTCTCCTTTTTAAGCTTTCGTTTCAAACAGTCCCGCAACTTCTTCAGCTCTCCGACTTCTCGTGGGCGAACGTTGAGCCGCGCGCCGCCGCCGGAGCAGATCGCGGCGCCCACGGTTGAGCATACTGTTGTGGTCCGAGCGCAAGCGCTCCCGCGCTCTTGATTTCGCGTTGAGCGAGACGGCATCAGTCTTCTTGCATTCCACTGCATTTCTATATTTGCTTACAAGCTCGATAGAGGTCTTTCTCGTCTTCAGTGAAGTACGCTCGGCCGAGCACGGCACGACGACCTGCGACCGCACTCGGCGCACACAAGTACGTGTTGCCCTTGTTGCCAGAGGAGCCTGTTTCTCCGCCCCGTGCAACATTTTTCAAAACTTTCAGCGAGAACGTGAGCAATAGAATTCGCATTGTGCCCGGATATATCAATATAAATGTAGGTTCTTAAACGCAATTAGTTATTTTTGTCAAATGTTAGCATATTCTCCATATTTATAGCATATACCCTCGACAGCAGAAGGGTCCTGGGTGGCCCTTAGGGCTCCTTACGTGAGGGAGGGTGAAGTGGTGTGAAGGGAGCTTTCAGTATTCGGGGTGGCCCTCGAAGGGCGCCTTACGTTTAGGGGGCATGAAGGCCTCCTTTGGTAAGGTAAGGAAATGGTCTTAGGTAAGGAGCGTTTTAGAATTATGAATCGCGCAAAAGCAAAGTTGGTGTTTTCCGCGCCAGAAATGTTGGCAGACATCTGCGATCGTGTCAACCCTTTTCCCAAGACAGCAAGAACATGCAGGACCAATCACAAAAAAACCATTCGTCCCATTCGAGAAAGAAGTGATCTATTGGTTTCCTTTTCGCATGCGCTGACAAATACATCGGGCAGACAGGCAGGAGCATTAATGGCCGTTTGCGTGAACATAATAAAGATGTGCAAAGGGGTGAAAAAGGGGATATAGAGGCCCATGCGGAAAACTGTCACGCATGTCAACCAGAATTCGAACAATGCAAAGTCATAGGAGGCCGCGGAATTCAACTATCCAGAGAATAAACTCTTAAAGGAATAAAATTTCCCAAAGGGTTTGAAGAAGAAAAACGCAAGAGGCGTGAGGACAGGTCAGAGCGCGAACTTCCAAATGGAATCAATACCAAATGGAATCAATTATCAGAGGCATGACAGGCAAACCCATGCGCACTCAACCAGCAAAAAAACCAACTGCCAAGCAAGGAGAAACATGCCCAGGGAAGTGGTTGAAGCCTTTAACATAAAATCAAATATAGCTTTCCTTTGTAGCTTTCCTTTGCAGCCGTAAGGCTGCGCTCGGGTGGATGTCAATGAGTAATTACTCCCTTATTACAAATCTACTCCACCTTGGGGGATTCCCCTAAACATTTGACCAACACTGTTCCCACTTCGAGTTATTGATCAATTCGCTCTCACCCTACCATAAGCTTGCCGTCCCTGTTAGCTCAATTGGTAGAGCGACTGCTCCGGTGAAGCGGTGGTCCCTGGTTAGATCCCCGGAGCAGGACGAATTTTTCTTTAACTACGTAGTTTCTGAGAAAGCTGTATAGCTTTCCTTTGTAGCCGTAAGGCTGCGCTCGGGTGGATGTCAATGAGTAATTACTCCCTTATTAAAAATCAAATAAATACACCTGTGTCAGCACACCTTCTGTGCTTTTATCAGACAAAGAAATGACGTTCCTTTCTGCAAAAAGATCAAAAAGATGATACCTCGGTGACGAAAAGTGTTCGATTACCTCCTTCCCTTTTTTGTTTTACATGATATATATGTTTTCTTATTTTTTCGCTTATTGTACTGCGCACCTTATAAGAGGGCACATTTGTAAGTCAGAGCTCGTGTTGTAAGTTTCCTTCTTAGTCCGTGTCCTGTTCGCGCTATTTTAGAGTGAATGCAAGCGTAGCAGGAGGGAACAAGTTAGACGAGCGGATGAGATTAAGTTTGCAGGGATGCGGTGGCCGCAGCTGGCACAGGACAAGGTTAATTGGAGGGACATAAAAAAAAGGCCCTTGTCCTGCAGGGGGTGTAGTCAGGTTGGTGATGATGACGAAAGTTGCGGTTGCAAAAGGGGTGGGCGGAAGGTGGATCACTTCAGTCTCTCGAGTCCGAAACTGAAGTCGTTCTATTAATGCGGTAACTTTAACACCCGCTCGGAAGGTCTGCGTTTAAAGATGAGCCGGTCATTCTGTTTTTCTCATACGAAGACCGTATTGTGATATCCCGTTTTCATTGCTCTTAAATGTACCATGTATATGTCGCGCAAAAGTCACGCAAAATAGGATATCGTGTCCTGCTTTACCGTTTCCGACTATTGTGCAGCGGAAAAGACGGGATGACGGCTTCGTTGAGGTGCGAGCGGCATTACAGTCCAGCGCGCTTATAATGACCGCAGCTATAACAAACGCTCGCTTATTACGAACGAGGGTGGAACTACAGTCAAAATATGTATTAGGGCATTGGAACTGCGTGTCAGATAAAACGAACAAGCATGAGCGCACCACTAAGTTAGAGCGAACAAAGAGTCGCCGTAAACTCGACCCCGCTGTCAAAACAACGCGCGCTTCCCATCAGCATGGAGACCGAAGAGCGTCTTCCAGCTGCCGTGATCACTCCACCCAGTAAAGCGTCGACCCCCCAAAAAAGGCGTCACTGAAACTAAGCGCGCCCAGACAGGCTAAAAGGCACAATCGGTGCGTGCGCGTGCGCCGGCGTCTAAACTGAAAGCAGAAGCATCGAAAGCGAAGCAACTGCGCACAGCCGGTCATCAACCAATGGCAGCGATCTGAGACGTTTTTACACCAATCGAGACCGCCCTCCTGGCCCACCCGGGCACGAGGTGTGCGTCGCCTGCGCAACTGAAACTCTGCCTTCCGCGATGCCGCCGCGTGCAGGAAGCGCCCACAAGGCAGACGCACACGCGAAGCTGCAGCTTCGTGTCTACCTCCTTACAACTGTGTAGAGGAACGAAGACGAGCATGCCGACCTACCGTAACCAGCTGCTGCGAACGCTTCAGTCGCTTTCGTGCTCTGCTGGAGAGCTTAGAGAAGCGGCTTGATAGAGCCTGTCTTGGAGAAACAAACATGGTTCAACGGGACTTCATAAAGAAATAAACGCCATTTTTGTCCAAATGTGTGTTTTGTTTTTTTTTTGTTTTTGTTTTTTTTACAACGAATGCAGTCCGCGTGACCGTAAGATTCGTTATAAGTGCGTTCTACTGCAGTTCATTGCAAGAGAACCGCCTCGGTACCGATCTCAACCTCTGGCTCCAATGCGACAGGTAGCGTTGATAAGCACCCCTTCTAGGGAAAAGAGAGTCAGTAATAAATTATGATTCCATAAACGACTAGAAACAGACGACAGTAACTACAACAATCTTCATGAGACCTTCGTGTGACCGCGCATCTATAAGGCTCCAATTTCCTTGGTTTTCCAGTCCGTTTCGCATAAGTGAGCCAATTGGTCGAAGGAGCCGGCAAGAGCATTGTAAGGTTGGCGCCATTCGATCGCCTCTTTCCATTTTAACCGGCACCGTAATAACGACTGAAAATGCCGCTCTACGAGCGGCGCGGCGAAAGCATCGCGGTCGTTAGTCTGGACGGCGTTCGCTGTTTCACTGGAAGCTCGTTTCCGTGTTTTTTTTACCAAAGTAAACGAATGGTCTCCCCTATCAGTCGAAGGTCGCGTTTCCGCCGGGTCTTCCGTGGCCGAGTGCGGATCGCCCACAGGTCTGTTGTGGGGAGAGGGAAGGGCAGCACGCGCGCCTCGCGGCTTTCTTCAAAGGGTTAGGCTCGCGGAGGGCGCGCTTGCGGTTATCGGAGGCATCGGTGCCACACGGCGTGGCGCGGTATGGACAATGCCCGGTGGCTGCGCGCCCATTTGCTAGCCTCATCTGGGAACGGTTAGCGGCATCTTACCTGCCCCGAGGGGGGTGTCGCGGTCCCTGTTGCGGGAGGGCGTTCGTCGCCGCGTTTGCAAGCTGTGTATGGCGCCAAGGCCGGGGCTTTTAGGGAGAGAGCAAAAATACATGTAGTGACGAGGCTCCTCCTGCTCGCGGCTTAAGAATAATTCAACTTCTTGCTTTTTTTTTCTTTTCGCGTGGGGAGAGAGCGCGGGGGCGCGCGATGCTCTGCCGCCATCGCGACACAGAGATTTTGGTCTCGACCGGAGCCAGGCACGCAGACCGTGCTCTCGAGTAGCCGTGGAGTGGGTCCACGGGGCGGCTGGTCAGACATCATGCTGTCATGTACATACTCCTTGTAAATAGTCGTCTGTGTACATAAAACTTATACCAGTACTCGACGAGAGTCCCTGTCTTCCTACTGGCTCAGCACTTCGTTGGAAAAAAGAAGAACGGAGGAACAACCTCTCCGTACAAAGAAGAAGAGAAAAAGAACCACCCTTTACTAGCATACCGACCCATCCGCAGCAGCAGCAGAAAACTTTTATTTAGATCTTTTAAGAGATTCGCGGATTCGAACAATCCGAAGTGCTTTTAATAGCGAAGCACAGGATTTTATACATACGAACACTAGCGCCACGCAAGTAGTAGCCAAAACCGAGAGGGAGCAACACTTCGCGATATTCACAAAGCGTGAGACTGCATTCATTCATTACTAGCATTAAGACCAAGGTTATTGTGCATAGAAAACCTTCTAGGCACTATAGGCTCCCAAAGCATCGCCGGGTGGCGCTGCTGCGTTTGCTGTGCAGCGCCATTTATTGGAGAAAAGTAAAAACTGGGACGTTGATCGCTGCTTTCACCACGCTTCTTTGCACGCGCGCTTTGTTGCACATGCACGCGCTGTCACGATGTATCGCGTGCATGGCGGCTTCAAGAAGATCGTTCAGACTGACGTGCAGTTCCGCAGTGCAAACTTAAAAGGGGGGAAACTGATTATTTGCGTCTACTGAGTGGAGCAGAGAATCGGCGACGAGGAGGCCCATTTGACTGTAAAATGCGTTTTTCAAGTCAGTAATAACGTCGTAGTGTACGACGTGTAACTAGAGGTAAGTCCACTGTATAATTATATGCTCGAAGTATGCGAAGTACTATCAGCTCTGTGAAATAAACCGAGGCACTCATTGATCGTTGTTGTTGGTTGTTGCATGCGATGCACAGGGTGATCCACTTACTTGCGAGTCGAAAGGACATGCGATCAGGGAACAGCTCGACAACACCATTGTTCACACTTGCAAACGCGACCTGCGGATGGCCTATTCGTTCGAAGCGAAAACCCTCCGGAATAACGTCCCAAGCAACCACCGATATCCTTCGGACGGCCGACAGAGGTCTGTTTCGGATGTTCTGTACGTCCGCTGAACATCCGCAAACAGCCGGTAGACGTCCGTCGGCCGTCCGAAAGGTGGCCAAAGGTATACGGTTCGACCGACGACGGACGTCCAGTTGAGTACGTCCATTGGCGGATCTTTCTCGAATATTCGCATATATGGTGCATGCGTGCTTTATTCACTCCGCGCGATGCAATAAAACCAAAAACAATTTGATGCATAGCACGCATATTTTATTGTGGTTGATGATACATCAGCAGAGCAATAGGTTATATTCGGAACATTTCTTAAATGTGACTCTTCAAATGTGGCAAGCTTGGGACACACATCCGTAATCTTCCCAACCACAGGATTCCTGAAATAAAAAAGAACGCGGCAAACATCAGTCATGTGAAACAAATGGCACAATGCAGCAGCCCAAGTTAAAAACATTGGAACCAATAGAAGTGCTGCAAGTATAACAGACAATGCACTTTAACAAACACCTCAATAAGTATAAGGCAAACAGCTCTCACTTTTCCACACCACATTTGACAATGTATCTGCTCTTTATTTATTGTCATGGGCCTTAGCGCACTAACCTGCGCAGCAGTGTACGCGACTGCGCACAGAAAGCCGCAAAGCTTCCGTTGCGAACCACTGCGAACTACACGTGCTTCCTATGGTCTGCCTTTCGCGCGTTGTCACTCTTTATACAGGCACAGTGAAACTAGCGATGCCTTAAAAATTAACAAGATGCGATAATACTCCGTCCCGCAACTTTGAAGAGGAGTGGGAATTAGCCGCGCGAGTTGAAGGCTCCCGCAGCTGTGTGATGTAGGCTCCCGAAAGTGTGAGAACAGCACACACTTGTGGAAGCCATCTCCTCGCGCTTACTGCTCCCACTGTTCTGTGAACGAATGTTATATGAGCATGCTGCATTGTCCTAGAAGCAAGTTCCAAGAAGTGTACTGGATACATACCTTCGTAGGCAATCACATGTGCACTAAGCCTTCTTTAAACCAAGGTCGACGCAGTACGGGATTCCGGTGTTCCAGAAGACCTTCAGGCGCTCCTCGTATCTTTCGAATTGCTTAAGTTACATACTACTTTCGTCCACAGACCGAAAAAAGCCACACATTATAATAACAGAGCTATAAAGCTCTGCGCGACAACACTACGCGACAAATAAACAACAGAGCTACGGAGCCGTACTGATGGATTGGATTGGACTGACCGCAAACTGACATCCATGATAATGGTGATAGCAGAATGCACGGAATTTTGATTCTTACGAATGGTTTCAATGGCAAGTTTAGCTGTCTCACAACTCCACTAATTTGGAGAAGTTTTACAAATATAAAACTATTCATTGAGTTCTTGCAAAATTCTGCAACACCTCCTTCTCCTCTTAGATAAATTTAGCTCGTTGGCGGCTCTTGCACTGCAGATAGGAGTGGAATCGCACCAATTTACGAACATCTTCGCGTCAAACTCTCCAACTGATGCAAATAAAACTGTATACATACACGAAAGACGCGAATTTTCTGTGAAATAAAAAACGTCCATACTCGTGGCCTGGGAAAATACTCGGCCTTACATCCTTCGGACGTACACCTCGTCTGTCATGCGGATATACAAAAGTGGACACTGTCCGTACGTCCGGCGGATGTACGAATACGGATATCCGAAATCGCATTGTGTTCGTACGTCCGATGGACGTCCGATCTCGGCAAAGGACGTTCGGATCTAGCTCGTACGTCCGACGGATATCTGTGGTTGCTTGGGGTTGTTCGTGCGCTTTCGAGAATTTTGCCTGCTTTGACCGCGTCTCCTGCACTCGCGCTCGGTGCTATTCGCAATGCACTACGATGACTAAGAGGATGTCGTGACGGTTTTGATGTGCACCGTAGCCGTACAAGCGTCATGATGACAGCGGCGTCAGAAAAATGCGCTAATATTGTTTGTTCGCGTTCATACCAAGCCCTGGAGTAGAGGAATGACAAAAATGAATCATTTTTGAGGATCGTTGGCCAATACCGAGTTGCTGGTAGAAGTGATAACTGCGATACAAGCAAATTTCTTCCTGATGTCCAGTGCGGCTGTCCTGTCGTCTGCTAGCTCCGCTGTTGAAGGCGTCGCGGAAATCGATCATGTCTTTATTTTATTATGAAACGAGGAACACAGTAAAACGGTGACGCGAGTAGCACCTTTACTACAGCGCTGGCCAGTTCCGAAGCGCCTCAGCTGCGGCATCGATGTGAAACGGTTAGGCTTAGCGACGACTACGGCAGCCAGGGAGCAGCGCAGTTCGTCGCTCGGCGTGTCCGCGGGCGGCGTCGTTGCCGAAAGCTCGACAGCCTCGCTGATTGCTTCAGAGGCTTGCGACTCGCAGTCGCAAGGCTGAAAAATCTAGCAGCGAGCGACTTGCCTGCGCGCTGTCTGCCACTTCTTTCGTGCACGGTAGGGACAGACCAACGTTACTAGTCTAGTAACGTTGGGACAGACTGACTGGCGCTCCGAAGAGCGCTGCCGCATACTCGCGTGTTCACGGTAAGAGTGGATCACCCTGTACATACGCTTTAGTTTTGCTTTGAAGCGAAAAGCTTCACTAGGCTCGTCAACACCGCGCTTCGCGTGGGCCACCCCTGGGCGCCGCCGCGGCGCGCCCTTACTCCTCCTCGCCACCCCCTCCCTTCTGCTCCTCGCCAACAGTTTACCCCTTGCCGCTGCTGCGCGGTCTCCGCCGCCGTCTCAAGAGAAGGTTCTTTCACAAGGCGTTGCGAGAACGCGTGAGCGGCGGCGGCGGCCACAGAACAGGCGCAGACTTTCGCCACGGAATGAAGAAAAGAAGACCCAGAAGTGGTAGCGAGGGAGTTGGCTCAAAATCTACACCGCTATCGTGGTGCTCCCAGTGCATTGTGCGCGAACTGCGACAGCCATGACGTCAAACAAAGCATAACTGCAGCTTTTCTCTTGTATATCCAGGCTTAATCAGAGCTAAGCCACAGCCAATTTTGTTGCATTACGGTCCTCGTACTACCTCCTTTTTGCTTCGCCGAGACCGCGTCTATCAACGCGAAGATTGCGCCTCGCACAACTCCTGTCGCATGTGCACACAAAGCTAGCAGGGCGTCTGCTCCGGCGGCGCCCCTACTTTCCGCGGCTCGCCGCTGCGGCGCTGGCGTCGCGCTCCCAAACTTGGGCTTGGGTTCCCTACACCACGGTCTTCGTTTCTAGCATCACTTACGCTGCAGAGAACAGTTTTCACTTATGTCTGACATACTGTTCTTGCCAGACAATGCTCAGACTGCAGTCGTGTTCTCTCTCGCGTTCAGCTTCACCCCGCCGCAGTGGCCTTAAGATCCCTACTTTACAGTGGGTTTCCTGTGATCGTCGAGTGGCCTCTGGCCGACTCCACTCTAGGTAGGGTGCCTCGATGCGGCGCTGGCGTCGAGGCCATAGAGATGTATTTTAACTTTAGCTAGCAGGCAATGATACCTGGTGTACTTTCAGCGCACTAATTTAGCCGGTACATTGCCTCCGAGATTATCTGCGGCGCGTGCGGATAATCCCGCGGATAATCTCGGAGGCCATGGGCGCTAGCGTCCCGGCACCGCTTTCTTACGAAGCCTCTGTAAGGCCTTTCACCACGGCCGATCAAGCTTGATTGCTGTAGGTAATCGAAGCGCTTTACGTTTCGTGTGTGGGATTCCACCTTAGTCGCCACAAGTTGCCGAAAATGCGCCTCTGCTGGTTAAAAGGTGCGAGGGCGAGGCAAGGCACGACGGCACGAAGAGCCTAAATGCCCTTCACCTTTTTTTCTCGTCCTGAAGCCCCAGCGTAAATTTCAACACAAATTGAAACAGTTAGCAAAGTTGGTCTGCTGTCGTGCCGAATCGCGTGCTGTCCCTGTCTTTAATGCAGCGTGTTTTCTCGATACGGATTCCAGGAAGTCTTACAAGACGCGACCCCGTCAGCAGCGAGAGAAGAACTTCCGTTCCATTTTTTTTCTGGTACAGCCCGGCTTTTACAGATCACGCATCCTGCACGGAACCATACATTCAATGCTAGTGCGCATTTGCTCGCCATGTCGTGAGAATAAAACCCCAGGCATCCGTTGGGTGCGCCTGGAATCTTGTCAGGCAACTAAAATAATTATCATCATCAAGATTAAGCATCACCTATAATTAATTTTTTACACTTCGAATTGTTCACTGCTCTTTTTTTAATGTAATTTCAATTGTTTTCTTCCACTAATCATAGACTACAGAGCGATCGGGAACACTTGCAGTTTCAATAGCAGGGAAAAAAAAATCGCTGCACGTGGCAGCATCCACCGACACCGAGGAGGACGACGGCCACGCGATTCCGCAGGTCACGCGCATTCGCGAGCAGGTCGGAATCTCGCCGGCGCTGTGCAGGCTTCGCCTACGTGTCAGCTCACTTGCTGTGGCACGTTTCCAGCAGAATGCCATGGGTGCCGCGCCATCCGTGACGTGTCCTTTATGAGAAGGCGGCGGGTGAAAGAGTCTCGCTACAAGACCGTCACCTACCAGTACCCGGACCAGGTAAGCGACAAGACGCAGGAGAAATCCTGGTCGCGGCGGCCGCATTTCGATGGAGGCGAAATTCAAAAACGCCTGGTAGCTGTGCGACGTCGCTGCACATTCAAGAACCACAGGTGGTCGGAATTAAACCGGTGTCCGCCATCTCATAGCCCGTGTGCAGCTTCGGGATGTTAAACCCCACATAGCATATGCCGTACCAGCCATTCTGCGAGATTCGATACATGCTGTTGACAGACACGCGCAGGGACTGGTATTCAAAGTCTGATACGTGCGCTGACTTTGAAGAGGCACGTCGAGATATCAGCCCCTGCGAGTGACCTGTGTGAATGTTCGTCTACGTGAGTCAGTTGACGGTTGCAAGGCATTGGTTATTTTGCCGATATGTACAGGTATTCGGAGCAATACTCCTGGAATAAGTCGGGGCCGGCGGCCCAGCACTAGTGCGTCTGAAATAATAGAGAGATTTAGAATAGGGTGACCCTATTCGCATGCGCTTAGGGTTAGGGGAACGGATTCACGTCTTCTGTCTAAAGAATATGGTCGCGGATGGCCGCTTCGCGTTGCCTGAAGGCAGCGCCATTACGGCGGAAAAGAGAAGCTTTCAGAACAAATCAGTTAATATATGTGCTGCAGTTTTTAATTTTGTAAATAAAACGACACTTAAACTGTTATAGTTACTACTAAGGAAATGCGAAAAATTATGCAAATATTTTTTTTTATAATGCCGGCATGTTCAATCCGAACCAAGACTATCCGCACAGGAAGTTGCCGCCGCTAACAGCTGATTGCCTCGGTGGGGGTGTCTTGCTTTTTGTGCATAAGTTCTGCGCTCGCTTTGCCGCAAGCTGTACAAGAAATGTTTTTCATTTTTTTTTATTGTTTGCCACGTGCAGCGCTATCTCGGGCGGAACCGCCAATGGTAACTCTCGCAAATGTTATTATTTTCAGCTTTCTTTACGTCCGCGGAGGCGGGAGTAAAACATACTGCGTAAATAAGGAAAGCGTGTTTCCGGTATGGCAATTCTTTGTGACCCCTTTTTAATACCAAAATCTGAAAGCCTCTTTGTGATCAGTAGTTCGAACCCCCCGCGCTTTCTGACGTCAATCGACGCGTACCCGCTAAGCCTAGCACCTCTGTAAACACGGAAGCTATCTGAAAATTTGGCGTCTTCTATCGTTAAAATTTTGTGGTTCAGGCAACTTCAGCCAAAGCGAAAGCTTCGTGCGCCTTTAGTTGGCCGTGAGCCACAGAGTAGCGGCAACGACGAATCTGTGACGAAGCGAGAGGTCCCGCTGCGACGGGCACCACGATGTTGACCGAATGTAAAGCGGCGTTGGGGCGCACGCTATATCGCCGATTTACCGTTAGCGTCGCCCGCTCACCTAAACACTCAAGGGCCGTTCGCGTTCTGAGCATGCGCAGTAGCGTCCCGCTATTCCCCTATGCCCCAAAGCGATAGAGTGACCCTATACTAAAACTCTCTAATCTGTAGTAAACAGACGTCACACCATAGTTACCGTGGCGGGAAAACTGCCCCCGATCCTTTATTGATGCTTTATTGATTGGGCGCAGCATGTCATACAGTGCCACCCACACTACATCCCCCTTTCTCTAAGGAATCACTCCACAAGTCCAGTTTTCTAGGGAGAACTATTCTACGCCCGTACCGAATGCACGGAGGATCAGGACAGCGCAGGGTCTGAACAGTCATACAGGGCGATGCTGGTTCTGGTGCCTCTTGAATGTGCTTGGGTGTTTCCTGCTTCAGAATATCCATGGCAGTCTCTTCCCCTCCATGAGTCAATGACGCAGACGACCCATAAGGCACCAGATGATGCCTGTTTCGGACCAGGACCCCTCCTGTCGTCTCCACGACGTAGCTGCAATGCCACTGACCAGGGCTCAGCACCCTCGCAGCACACTGGACGTCTGTCACCTATACGTCCTGACCCGGTCGCAGATCCGGAAGGCTTCTGACTCCGTGATGGCGATTGAAGTCTGTTGTCTGTATCTGCCATGCAGCTGTATCACGTTCACGGACCACAGCTGTGTCAGGCCACTGTGGTTCCAACTTTGAGGCTTTGGCAGCGTGGTCGGGAGGCATCTCCCCATCACCAGCTGAGCCAGGCTAAAGCCAGTTGTTCCTGGTGTGTCTCGATAAACGAGCAAGGCCATGTAGTGGTCATCATTCTTACACCACAGCACAGTGCATTCGACTTCTCTACTTGACTGAGGAAATGCTGGTCTGCTGGTGTGTAGAGCAAATCGATATTCTCCTGCGAAGTCGGCAAACTCGCGACATGAAAACTGCAATCCGTTATCGCTACACAACACCTCCGGGATCCCAAAGCAAGCTAAGACTTCGTAACACAACAATGACTGCCTTACTTGAAAACCCTCGAAGTGTCAGCACTTCGGGAAAGCGAGAGTAATAGTCTACCAAAACCAAGAAGTCTTGACCCTCGTAATGGAAGAGGTCTGTGACGACCTGCTGCCATGGGAGTCCCGGTGTTGTTGGTGGCAACATAGGCTCAGCACGTTGCTGCCTCACCATAGCGCACTGCTTACAAGCTTCAACTTCCTTGATCCTGTGGGCGAGCCCGAGCCACGAAACAGATTCCTGGGCCCTTGTTTTCGAGCTGACCACACCTAGGTGTCCTTCACGAATCAACTGCAGGACATCATCTTGAAGTGCTGTCGGAACAGCAACTCTTCCTCCCTTTAACAGGAGAGCATCAGCAAGGGTGAACTCGCCCCGGTACTTTCAATATGGTGCGAGGTGCTCTGGTAGTTTTGACTTCGCTGGCCAACCATGGTCACAGAACCTGGCCAAAGCAGAACATATCCTGTCCATTGCTTGGTGCTTTCGGATGGTTTCCAGGTTCAGAGGCACAGATTCTTGTACTGCATCTACAAAGAAAGCAGTGTACTGCTCAACAGAGTTAGTCTGCAAATTCTCTTAATATAGAAGCCGAGCTCTTGACAGCGTGTGTTGGCTGTGACCAGTAGCCTGCCAGGAACATAGCTGATGCTATACTAATATCGCGTAAGTTTAAGCCGCAGACGCTGTACTCTGGGCGGCAAGAGGTGAACGTCCATTGTGCCCAAAAGAGCTGCAAGTTTCTTAGTTTTTTCAGCACTACAAAAACGAGGACACAGAAAGAAAGAAGTACACACGACGGGCGCTGACTCCAACTAACTTTTTAGACCTCAACATCAAGCTCAGACACAATTGTGTTTGCGGGTGTTCCTGCCCTAGAGCTGATTTCTTACCTTTTGATTCGGCAGTCAAAAAGGTCACGAGAGCTACTGCGACCCTTTCCCTGGAATCCACCCTCCTCACTCACATGATGCAGGCAAGCTTTCAGGGCGTGGTAACTGGACTGCGCAAAGCAGGGTTCCCTGACCACATATTGACAGCGGTGACCGAGACACTTGCAGAAAGTTAAAGGGAGACCAAAGAAAGCAAGGAGACAACATCATAGCAGCACCAAGCCAGTGGTTATCCCCTACATTCATAGGGTGTCCCAAAGCCTGAAAAGGGTTGGCAACAAGTACGGTGTGCCGCTGGTCTTTTCTAGGCTAATTTGGCCAAGATGTGCCCCAAGGCCAGCAGTTGCAGCCCTGACAGTTCCGGCTGCGGGACGAAGCGCACAAAGCCGTACATGCGCTGTGCCACGGGTGTGGTATATGAAATCCCCCTTAAATGTGGCAAAATATATGTCGGGCAGACTGGCCGCTGTGTGAACGAACGTGCCAGGGAACATGAACATTCACTTGGCGACGTTTCCGTCTCATTTGAAAATCTACCCGCCCACTGCCACTCCTGCAAAGATGAGAACGATCAAAACTGTGACGCACGACTTGAGCGTATCAAAATTCTAAGCAGAAGTAAAGACAGATTAGGAAGCGAATTGTCCAAAGCATTTTTTATCAAAGGCGGCGACACGTGTGTCAGCGCCACATCAGTCTCCCTGCAAGAGAGCCAATATCGATAATTGAATAGATGACAGCATGTAGTCTGTACTCTCTAACCTACCGGAAATTTCCCAACTGCATGCGCTCTGGTCCTTCATTGTGTATAAATGTTGAATGTGTCAGCTTCATTAAAGTTAGCTGGAGTCAGCGCCCGTCCTGTTTACTTCTTTCTTTCTATGTCCTCGTTTTTGTAGTGCTGAAAAAACTTCCAAGAAACCATGCTTCACCAACTAGCCCCACGTGTTTTGTTAAGTAGAGCTGTAAGTGGGTGATCAGTCTCTACTATAAACTGCAGGCTTCTTACGAACTCATCGAAACGTTGCATAGCCCATGTCACTACAAGGGCTTCCTTCTCTGTCTGGCTATACCTTTGTTCAGCTGCAGTCAGCGAACGAGATGCAAAGGCGACGGCGCGCCTTTCACCTGAGGGTTGGTCTTGCACGAGGCCTGCACCGAGTCCGTAGGCGCTTGAGTCGGCAGAAATCACTGTGTGGCACTCTGGATGATAGCAGGCCAATGCAGATGTCTGAGGAAAGCATGTTCTTCACCTTTTCAAAGGTGACTTGCTGAGGTACATCCAAAGACCAAGTGCACTTCTTGCACAACAGCTCCCGAATTGGGGTCACGATGTCAAACAGGTGAGGCAGGAACCTTGCAACGTAGTTTACCATGCCTAGAAACCTGCGGACACCCCCAACATCAATGGGTGGCTCCATTTTCTTAACAGCTTCAACTTTTGTCGGATCTGGCAAAATACCATTTGCTGACACTACTCCGAGAAAGTCAACGCTTGATACTCCGAACTTGCACTTTTCCTTTTTGAAAGTGAGTCCAGCTTCCCTAAGGCGGTCGAGCACTTCGGCCAGTGTTTTGTCATGCTCCTTGCGATCGCTGCAGAACACTAACAAGTCATAGATCATGTTGACAACTTCCTCTTGCCCTTCGAGAATATATGACATCTGTCTCTGAAAGCACTCAGGTGCAGAAGTTATTTCAAATGGGAGTCAACAAAAACAATAGTGCCCAAAAGGTGTTATAAAGGTTGTCAGTTCTTGGCTTTCTCCTTAGCATTTCCCAGCAAACCCAGAACCTCTTCAACAGTTCGGAGCACGTGCCGCTCTCAGAGAATGACTTTGTTGAGTTTCGTCAGGTCAACGCAAAGACGATAGCTACCAGAAGGTTTAGGCACCACCACTAGACCAGCACACCATAGCATAGGAGTTGTGACCTTGTGTATAACGCCCTGTGCTTCCATTCTGTCGTGTTCAGACTTAACTACCTGGTGGGGAGGGATCGGGATCCTCCTTGCAACGTTAAGTGAATATGGCACCGCATCTGGCTGTAGACGAATAGTATAAGGTTCACGAAGTTCACCCAGACCTCCGAACAATTGCTGTGCGTTGCTCGTAGAGACAGGACAGTCTCCGTTCCTCTTCTCTCTGTCGCTGACGCCATCCAACTGCTTGAATAGCGAGGAATCCTAGTAACGGTACAAGCTGAGAACGCACCACATACACTTTCTGCATGGATGACTTGCATTTCCACTTTAGAGTAGCTGTGAACGTCCCCAGGACAACAAGTGGTCGACCACCTGGGCCTGGCCCATGAGCTCACCTTCTTGCACTTCAAGACGCGACGGCAATCCGGCGAACGTACCGGGTACTATGGAGACTTCAGCACCACTGTCCATCTTTAGGCGCGCCATTCACCTGCACCTCGATGTACTTCGCGTTGGGGCGCTGTGCTGTCACAGCATGCAGTTCTACGGAGCTCGCGGAAGGTTTCTGTCGTTTTTCCCCGAAGAACGCTTCTTCTTAAGACAGACGCTTTCGAAGTGACCGTTTTTGGAGCAGAAATTGCAAACTGACCGACGAGCAGGGCAGTCGGTGCGCGGATGTGGACCACGGCCGCAGAAGGGGCACTTGCTTCTTCCGGGCTGCCTCCGATTTGTTTTTGCGAAAGCGAGCCGCGTCAACTGCAAGTGGCGACAACGAATCCCCACCGTCGCGAGCTTGTCGCTCGTTTTCAGCGTCTTCATACGTTCTGGCGTGTGTGAGAGCTTGCAGTGTCATCTGCGGGTTTCAACAGATTTGGTCGGAGCGCTTCCGAGCTTCCGATCGGTCAGCCCAACCACAAACCAGTCGCGTGCAAGTCTCGCTTCGACTTCCGCTGATGGATAGTTGGTTGCTACGTTTCACCAACGTTTTGAGAAAGTGAAAAACGGTCAATTTCCTCCCCCGCCTGCTGTGTGCGGCGATGAAAGCGAGCCGACTCGTACAATCCGTTGAGCGGGAGTGCGAAATGATCAGTGAAAGCTTTTTTTACGGCTGCGACGTTCTTGCAGTCGGCTTCCCCGAGCGTGGTCGACGCGAGAATCTCGCGCGCACTCGGTCCCATGCAGTAAAGCATCGAGCGTACCTGGACTTCGGGAAGTGCTGCGTAGAGTCCTGTAGCGAACGCGTAGTCCTCGAATTGCCAAAGCCACGCAGGCCAGGCACTTGGGTTGTGTGGGTTTTCAAAGTCACACGGCGACGGTGCATGACGCTGAACTAAGCCTTGGACTATCGGCGGAGCTGTCGTTGCGGCAGCCGCTGGTGCTGGGAGGTCGATTTTTGTGTCTTCGTTCATGACTGGCACTGAGCGGCAGTAGCCTAGACGTGCGGGGAACCACTTAATGGAATTGGAGTCTTCACAGAAACTTACGTTTCTGCCACTTCTGACACCAAGCAGCACACGACACACCATTTTTACCGTGGCTAGAGTAGCAGCACTGTACCGTGGCGGGAAAAGTGCCATCAGTGTTGCCACCTCTGTTTTCTTGCATTTCGTCAAAATGAGTTTCAAAATCTGCTAAATATTTTCGAAAGACACCAAAATAGATATGCACTTCGATGCCAAATGTAAAAATACTTGCACTGCGTCGTTTTTTGGTTTATAAATGCAAACAAATGTAGCGAAACAGTGTCAGAGCTACGATCACAACAAGTGGTTAAGCAAAAACGAAACCAGAATGCGCAGCCAGGCGCAGCGTCGTTTGAAGCGGCGTCTGCTTGTGTGCGTATCGTTACCAGTCATGAGCATGAGGTCAAGGAATAGGTGTCATATTTTATCCCGCATCGTTTTGCACTTGCTGCCTCATCAGCGAGCGTTCCTGGCAGTAATTATGTTTAAAGGCGTGAGTGAAGAAAAACAAACATAAGTTGGCTGTAAGGTAATTCGATTTTCCTCAAATGCACAGTCCGCAATAAACTGTATAAAAAGTCCTCCACAAGCTGCCATTCTTCATGGGTTTATTGTATATAAACATTAGGAGATAGCAACAAGGGTTACCGAGTACATCAATCACATTGCTTGAGTAATTACAAGGAAAAAACACGACTAGCCCAAAGCAATTCTGTGCGAGCATTGAAGCAAAGCCACGGAAAAACTGTGACGCGAAACATAAATGCATCAGCATCTTCAGCTTCGTTACCATCTGCAGGTGAAGTGGCTGATACGTAGCACTTCTGGAAGTTGATGGTTCACTCTGTCCACTGTAACTGGTATCATTTCCAATGAGTCGGGTGACTTTTTCTGGAAGTTGGTAGTGAAAACATCCTTTACCGTGCCTCTTCAGCCCCGCTCTGATCACCATAATGGCGTCGAATGTAGCTGGCGCGAGCCTGTTTCGCAATTTTGTCTTGAGCAAGTTCATCTGGCTGAACGATCTTTCAACTTCCGCGTTCGAGTAATGTAGGACCAGCATTGAGACACCAAACTCCGCTACTTCGCTGAAGAGGTTCACGCCAGAAGGGTCTATAATTTTTACTTCGCAGTTGAGGTATTCGTCCATGCGACAGTCGCACTGCTCTTCGATTGGCTGGAGGTACACCTACCGCTTCCATCAGTGGGACTGACAGGCTTCAGTACACACAAGGCTCTTTCTACTGGCAACGTTTTTTAACGTTTCAACGTTGTTAGGAAGCCTCTGCCGTATTTGCACGATGAGGGAAACCAGGAACTTTATGCATCTCTTTGTTAACATGTCTTCGTCGTCTGTACTAAAGCCCGCTTCATTCATTTCTTGTATGTGCTTTTCGAACAAGTAGCCCAAGTACGGTTTTGGGTCTACGCAGTCTTCTACTTTTGTCTTCACTGCGTCGACGTGTACAGTTGGAAGCAACATTTATTTTATTAGGTTAGACAAAAGTAACACGAGGTCTTCCAGCAGCTTTGTCTGGTCCACAGTATTCGCTTCAAAAGACTTGCGCACTCTTTGTATTTCCACGAGTATTGGCTTTAGAAATAGCAAATAAGCTCTGTTCGCGTCGGCACACTACATGGAGTGGAGCACATCCGCGCCATAGCATTTTTCCGTCAACCTAACTACTTGGAAGTGCGTCTTCAGCTCCTCCCACTGGTCCAGCACTCGTTCCACAGCTGTCGCGATAGTAAGCCATCTAGTCGAGCAAGCACCTTCAAAGGCGCTTCTCCGCTGTTCAGCTAGAGACCAAAAAGTTTCTTGTACGCTTGCTGCCGCTATGAGGACCTAGTGAACCAAATGTAAGTTTCGTTCACAAGGTAATCTAAGCTTCTTGGGAGTCTCGCACACCGGCTGATGTCGCCCGCTGGAACGAATGGCAGACGCAGCGAATCAAAACCAAATGGGGAGCATATGAACCTTGAACTGTTGACAGACGCCGGTATTTACGCCTGTCATAACGCTCGCGTTGTCAGTCCCGATACCAACAAGATTTTCCAATATCAGCCTGTGATCGTCCAGTGCACATTGTGCATGCTCTCAACAATGCTGCACACATCTCATGTTTTTAGCTCACACAGGGACAGGAATGTTTTTACAATTGACGAGACTGCTTCACAGTGGTAAATGACACATATTGACAAATACTTTGTTACTGAGAGGTCATTTTATTCGTCAACAATGATGCTGCATTTGCTGTTGATGGAAGCTCCTCTTTAACGTGCGGCTACAAAACGTTTTTAAGCACTGCAGCGCATTTTGTCCTCTTCATTAGGTAGCCTTTGGCAGCCGCACTGTCTGGGAATGATTTCTTGATAATGCTGCAGTGTTCAGATATGAACAACGCCGCCCTAACCTCTGCTGTACTCGCTGCATCGATCGCTTTCAGTTCTTTTCGGGAAGGTAATCTTCTTTTACGACGGGTCTAATATGCTAGCAGCATTCTGGTGCTTTTTTGTATCGTTGTGCGCCTTCAGGTCGTTGCATTTGGATCCAAGTTGGCACCGGCAGAATTTACGTTCGGCAACCTTACATCCATTGGGGGCTGTCTTGCAGAGAAGCCAGCTGCTCAGACCCGGGTCTTTAAGCGTCTCGAAACTTTTGAGCGTACTTCACTTTTGGCGTTCTTGGCATGACAATCTCCCATGCACGTACAGTCTTTGTCAAAAGTACCCAGGCTGCATGGTTTGCTTCTCGCTCGTACAGTAGAGCCCTACAGCTTCCCTGCAGCTGAAATCGTTAAAGGTAAGGACTGGGGGTCTTCTTACCTTCCAACGCCTTTTGGTCTCTAGGAAAGCCACAAGGGCTCCACTATACAAGCTAGAAGCAAACCATGCAGCCTGGTTACTTTTGACAAAGACGGTACGTACCGTCTGGGATATGTTATATTTTCTGGCGTAGCGCCGCAGACAATGCTGATATACCAAGCGGACTGATTTATTCTGCACGGAAGCAAGGGGAGGGAGGAAGCACTGCGAGAGGGCGTTCAAAGCGTAGAGAGACACTTTGAATGCTGGCGCCGAGCTAACCTGCGAGATAGGGTAGCAACAGTGATCGAGGCGCCCATGCGCCGGCGGCGTGTCTCGCCTCGCCTCGCCTCGCAGGGTCGATGCACGGGATCATGCGTGGCATCAGTTTACACCCTACAGCAGCCAGGTGCGATGAGGCGCAGGCTACGAATCTCTCCGTGGGCTTCTTCGAGGCACATGCCAACTGGCCAGCCAACGAGCAGGCTGCCGGCGCCGCTGCTAAATTCCCTGCCGCGCACATAACCCGCGGGCCACTTTTTTTTACTAAAGCCCAATGATAATTTCTCCACTTTTTTTTACTAAAGCCCAATGATAATTTCTCATTTTGTTCAGATCCACTACAAATGCGCTTAAATAGCCTGAAATCCGCTAAAACAATGAGACCCACCTATTAAAGATTCAAAATCCGCTAAAAATCTGCTAGCCGCTAGACATTTTCCCCCCAAGGGGTAACAAAAGTCGCTAAGTTTAGCGAAAAAACCGCTAAAATGGAAACACTGGCTGCTTTCGAGCTTTGAATCCAAAGAGTTAATATCTGATTCACGCTTGCTATATTGCTCCCCCTTAAGGAGGCATAATAAATAAACATGTAGGATGCGGTATGTCATACAGCGTCACCTACATTACATAATCCAAGCTACGAAATTATCAGGCCTGCGCTACGAATAGTGAGTTTTTCAGATTTTATTCGCAATGGTGTGATTATTATTTTTTCCCAATTTCTACCTGTTTATTGCATGCGCCTCATACCCGTCGCGAAGGCTCATTTTGTTTGCTACTGGCTTTCCGCTAAATGGGCTCTAGGTTTCGCGTATTCGAGCCGGACCACAACGGCCGCGTTTCGATGAAGACGAAATTTTTTTGTAGCGAGATTTCTCTGCACCACGGATGCGGACGGTATGCCAAAGATGACTGTGAAGCCGAGGCAGTCGAAATCCGGAGCTGCCCATCACAGCGTTGCTTGCATCCGCTCCGTCGGCTTTGGCATGGAAGGAGCCACTGTACTAAATTTTGCATGCATTTAAAGATAACACATGTTCAGCGTCACCTAGTTAACGCTATTCCGTGTTTCACGACACCTCATTGGAAAATGTTGAAGATACGCATACCTGGCATAATGAAGCGTATTACACCACCTAGGTCTAGCGCCAACTTTGATTTCCGTGGAGGAAACTACGGGACCCTGCCGACTTTTGAAGTGTCTACGCGCTACCAGCTGTCTCTAAAAAACAAAAGACGAGTGTTGAACTCGTCGATTCCGCGAGAACTGAGAACATGGAACATGCAAACTTTCTCTCACCCCATGTTTTTCTGAAAGGCTGATTTTCATTCCTTTCAACTTATAAAACAGTGACCGCTTTCTTTGGTGGCCAATGTCATTGATATCTGTATCCCCAATATAGTTCTAGCCTTGAAAGCAACCTCGTTGAAAGCAAGTGAAAATGCTGAAATCTCCTAAATCGCAGGATGCAGCGGCGACGCTGATACAGGCGGCCTACCGTGCCCACCTCGCGCGAAGGAAGGCAGATATGCTAAGGGTAAGGTTAACACAAAGTGTCTGCCGCCAAGCGCACGCCAATGGAGTCCCTTCTCTTCCAGCGGCTACAGCATCACCGCGGAACGCGCACCAGCCGCGTGGAGGCGCCCGGCAGGAGCGCTTCAGTCGCCGCTGGTGCCTTCAGACTGCTCGACTACGACGGCAGCCATCGCCACGCGGCGGTCTCAAGACCGCGAGGGCACAGGCGCTACGGGCGATTTGTAAACCACGATCGACGATGGAACCCTCCGAGCTCTAGCGGCAGCAGCAGCAGCTGCAGTCGGGATCAGTGGGCGGAAGAGACTTTCCGCCGCGGTCGTGCGAGAGGCACAAGTTACGATCCGCGACCGACGAATGAGAACAATTCTCCACATGCACGAGATGTGGTGAACTCTGAAGAGCATGCTCGCTCAGCAGGGAGCGACATTGGTGGTAACGTGAGAACTAGGGGCCGCAAAGCCGGGCAACCAAATCGGAGCAGCTCTTCAGAACCTTCCGGCAGTGAAGGCTATTTCCCTGGAGGTCGGGGGGCATTCAGGGTGCCACGCCCCCGTGGTTTTGAGCGTCCCTTAACTGATGAATCGCGAGCTCGTTACCTACGGACAGAAAGGTATGAAGGTGACCACTCGAACACGAACGCCTTTATTTCTCCGTTACAACTTCGTGGAGGCATACGCATGCGCAGAAGGGAGTTCACGAGGAGCGAAGAAGCATGCTGCCGCGCACACGGTGCACGGAATGTGCGCACGGCGTACGAAAGAAGCCAGAGTCACGAGTCTGCATACACAGAAGATCAAAGTTCAAACGAGTCCCTCCTTTCGGACAACACCCGGTCTAACACCCGGTCGTTCAACGAGAGAAATCGTCATTACCAGGAGAAACGAACAGAAAGGCACGTGCATGGAAAAGAGACACCCGACGAAGAGCCACGCGCATCTCACGCCAAAACTGACATGCGGGGATCCCTTGCAGAAGCTGTGTACCTGCCAGAAGACCCTTCGCTGACAGAAAGGTGGGTCCTGAGTCAAAACTTCCGTGCACCAGAAAATCAGCCTCTGCAGGCTGAAAGCGCGGCTGATCCCGTGTTCTTATTTGGGTACCCTGCTTCGCCACCCATGACATCAACCCCGAAAGCTGATACGAAAAAAACACCAAACAGAACTGTGGAGAATGTACAAGGAGCTTCCGTCGACGGCTCTTCCGAAGACACTTCACCACCGCTGGAGAGGAAGCACCTCCGGTTTGTGTCACATACTCATTCAGCCGAACACGGAGCCAGACGAAGTTACAAGGACATAGTCAGGGAAGAGGAAATGAAAAAATCTGCGACCGCCTTTAGATATGTATTTCGCAGATGCCGAGGAAGGTGTCCTCCTACGCCTAGAATTTTCTACGTTCCCTCCTCCGATGACGAAGACGACGAATGCGGACTTCCCGCAGCCTGCTTCGAGAAAACGATGTACCACCCTAACAGGGAGAGGAATACTCGGCGTCCAGAAGTCGTTCGTGGCGAGTGTGGAGCTCCGGGAGATTACATTAGGGAAAAGGTGAAGCATGGTGCCAGTGAGAACAGGGGCCTGCTTGAACAAGTGGGCCGCGACGAGTGTAGCGAGGAAACTAATGACCGCCGAATCAGAGAGAAAAGGGTGGTGATTACAGAAATTGGCCCCGCCCACTGTAGAGCCCCTGCTTTCGACCTTACTGAAAGCATGGACCGACGCATCAGCGAGAAGAAGGAATGGTGTGCAGAAGCGGACCGTCACGAGTCCATAGATCCTGGTCCCGACATCGTGGAGAACATGGACCGTCATTTAAGCGAGAGCAGGCGGTGGCGTGCACAGCTAGGCCGTGACCAGTGCAAAGACCCTACTTACGACTTTACAGAAACACTGGACCATCGCACAAGAGAAAACAGGGGACGGTGTGCAGCAGTGGCCCGTGACGAGCGCAGAGCTCCTCTTGCGGATTATGCAGAAGGGATGGATCATCACATGAGCGACAGAAGGGGGCGGCGTACAGAAATATTCCGTAACGAGTGTAGAGCTCCGGGACATGACTTTGAGGTCATGGACCGTCGTGTTAATGAGAACAGGTGGCGGCGTACAGAGTTTGTCGAGAACCAGTGTAAAGTCCCTGCGTTTAACTTTCCGACAACGATGGACCGTCACTTTGGCGGGAACCGAGGGCGACGAACAGAAATCGACCACGACGAGTGCACTGCTGCAGTATCTGACAACGTAGAAACAGTGGGACATCTAATGGTCGAGAAAAGGGGGCGGCGTGCGGAAGTGCTCGGTGACGAGTGCAGCTCTCCTAGACCAGACTTCATGGATACAACGGATCGCCGTGTCATCGAGAACAAACAGCGGCTTATAGAAGCAGTCAGCGACCAGTATAGATCCCCTGTATCCTACTTTGAGGAAGTTATGGATCTTCACATCAGCCAGAACACCGGACGGCGCACAGAAGAGGGGCGCGACCAGTGCAGCGCTCCCGTAGCTGACAATGTTGAAACAATGGGCCATCGTATGGGCGAGGAAAGACAGCGGCGTTCAGAAGGGGGCCTTGACGAATGCAGAGTTCCTGGACCCTATTTTGCGAGGGCGATGGACCGTTGTATCAGCAGGAACACGGGTCAGCGTAGAGAGGTAGGCCGCGACCAATGCAGAGCACCCGCATACCGCTTTGCAGGAACGATGGACCGCAATATCAGCGCGAACATGGCGCGAGGTACAGAAGTTGGACAACACACACGACAGCGCTCACATACGGTGAACGCGTTTTACCCAGGACAGAAGAAAATCGCGTGGGACGATGCTTGTCCCAGACGTGAATCTTTCCCGCGAAACGAGGCAGATGAGGCGGAGAGAGTGTTCACGAAAGGCTCGTGGCCTCTCGTGGGAGAACGCGATATGGGGAATATTCGTCCACAGCGAAAAAAATGGATTGCCAGCGCTCACGAAGGCAGTGGTGACCAAGGACCTACCTCAGCTGACCCTGGACATGTGCCGTCTGCAGCATCTGGGCTGCGAAACGCTTCGCGCCTAAACGCTACCCAGTTGGAAGACGCCGCTCGCGAGCAAAAAAAGACTGAGTTTCGCGCATGCCACACATCGCTAAACTGCCTGGCTGCGAGTGAGCAAAACGACCCGTTCTACTGGAGTCCTCTGAGCAATATTTTGCCGCCGCTGACTACAAAGACAGCCGACGAGCGGTGAGTAAAATTTATTTCCAGGCCGTCCATTTGTGCGCCGTTTTAAGTTAACACACCATCGAAGTTTTGCCCGGTTTGGTGCGAAATATATGTAAGAAAGATGCAGAATGGCGAGCTAGGCGTCTAAGAGGTAAGGCATTTCTGCTTTGCAGACGCTGAGACAACCGTCCTGGTCAACAGCTTGACCCCCCTTCCCCCTTGGTCGGCATTGTGCTTTGCCCTGTGCGCCGTCTATCCGATGAGGGAAGCTCCACTTAGCGCTGTTTGAGTCGCGTCACCCCCCATAACACGTGCATACGCTGAAAATCACGATATCGATATCGCGTTAAACGATGCGTTCTGTATATGCATGTTACGCAGTTGCTCGGCCCTCGTTTCCCGGCTTGATCCCCCATCCAGCTGCGATGTGTCCCTCTGTGGCTTTCCAACGGCGAGCGCACCAAGAGGTGTCGAGAACTCAACTAATATAATAGGCAGCTTGATTTCAGCTGTCATGGTCCCTCAGAGTTGGATGACAGCAATAAACTGTTGTAGTAACACGCGGCATCCAAACGCGACGCAAAGAAAAAATGGGCTGCTTGTCGAACATCAAGCTCTCACAACATAGTTTAGCGGCAAAGCTTATAACAACGCCTGCGAGTGTGTGGATGTCGAAAACGGACGCACTAAGGGAAACAGCAGGTGGTGGAAATTAATTTAGGTGACAGTTTGTTTACTTTTTCTTCCCTTTTTTCTTGTGCCCAGGAACGAAATCCTGAGTTCCTTTTTCGACGACCAGTTTTACGGCGACCTAATGACCCCAGTTCAGCTGACCTTCAACGGGCCTTGTCACAACCTGATGTTCATCGGTGGCACATCGCCTACCCAGCCAACCGGTTACGCTGATGGTAAGCCGCCCTTGAATGAGAACACGCGGGCTTAGAGTTGGCAAAAGTTTGCGTCGATATACACACGTGAGCTATTAAAGCAGCTCCGTTCGCTTGGCAGTCATGATTATGCGATAATTACGTTCGTTTTCAGTGCAGTGCTGGCACAGTGAAACGCAGTGTTACAAACAACATCGAAATTGCTTTAAACGTCTTTGAGAGTAAGCATGCAATGGAAAGCTTAATTAAAAAGATACTAAGCGAGATGAACGAAACGAAGACTTTCACTATCGGTGTGCAGTCAGTGGTGTGCGTTAAATATATATAACCTTGACTCCCTAGAGGTATTACTCGTTTCCATTTTTCTCTCCGTTCCTTGCTTATATATACGCCCTGCATATTCGAAGTAGTAGCAATGCAGTAGCGGTACTAGTTATTACAAAAGAAAAAAAAAGGAAAAGTTGTTGCCGCCCGCGGTAACTGCTATCTAATATCTTAAGCACTCGAGCTAGGGCCCGTGGAAATGAAGAAACGGGATTGCATCATCATCAGCCTGACTACCCCCACTGCAGGGCAAATGCCTCTCCCATGTCTCTCCAATTAACACTGTCCTTTTTTGGCACCGCCGCGGTGGCTGAGTGGCGGCTGCTGGCCCGAAGGACGCGGGTTCGATCCCAGCCGCGGCGGCTGAATTTCGATGAAGCCGAAATTCCTGAGGTCCGTGTACTGTGTGATCTCAGCGCAGATTAAATAGCCCCGGGTGGTCGAAATTTTCGGAGCCCTTCACTACGGCGTCCCTCGTAGACTGAGTCGCTTTGGGACGTTAAACCCTAATAAAACCAAACCTAACCCTGTCCTTTGCCAGTTGCTGGCACCTTATCCCCGTAAGCTTCCTAATCTCATCCGCTCACCTAACTTTCCGCCACCCCCTTCTCTTGGAATCCATTCTGTTACATTTAAGGACCAGCGGTTATCTTGCCTTCGCATTGCATGCCCTGCCGAAGCCCATTTCTTCCTCCTGATTTCGACTAGGATGTCATTTACCCGCGTTTGTTCCCTCATCCACTCCGCCCGCTTTCGATCTCTTAACGTTGCACCTATCGTTTTTCTTTCCATAGCTCGCTGCGTTGTTCTTAACTTAAGCTGAACCCTCCTTGTTAGTCTCATGCTTCTGCCCTATGAGTGAGTACCGGTAAGATAGAGCTGTTGTATACTCTTCTCTTGAGGGATATTGGTAAACTGCAATTCATGACCTGACAGAACCTGCCATATGCGCTCCACCCCATTCTTATTCTTCTAGTTATTTCCCTCCATGGAGGAAGGAAAATGTTTCCCTCCCATGATCCGGATCAGCGCACACTACCCACCCTAAATAGACATATTCCTCTTACTACTTGCAGCACCTCGCTGCCAATTGCGAGCTGCTGTTCCTTTGCTAGACTGTCGAACGTTACTTTGGTTTTCTGAATGTTAATATGTAGCCCCACCGTTCTGCTCTGCCTGTCTAACTCATTGATCGTGCTTTGCAGCTCATGTCCAGAGTGACTTAGCAAGGCAATGTCATCAGCGAATCGTAGATTACTTAGGTATCCTCCATTAACTCTTTCCCCAACTGTTCCCATTTCAGGCCCCGGAATATCTCCTGTAAACAGGCGGTGAATAGAATTGGCGGGATCGTGTCTCAGTGCCTGACACCCTTCGTTATTGGAATTTTATTGCTCACTTTATGGAGGACTATGGTAGCTGTGCAATCGTTATATCTTCCAATGTTTTCACATAACACTCTTCTACACCTCGACTCGGCAATGCCTGCATGACAGCTGAGGTTTCCACTGAGTCACATGCTTTCTTGTAATCAATGAAGGCTATATATAGGGGACCGATAGCGAGAAAGGGCAGGGGAAAGTTCACGCCCAAATTGGGCTTCATTTTGCACTCTCTAACTCTGCTCCACATTGTTTGGACGTATTATTCTTCGCCGTAGAAAAACACGCTGCCTAAATAACTGCTTAGAATGGTCCTCGCACATGCCTCCCACAATCACGGAGCGCGTTTTATCGCCTTCTTTCGCACGCTGCAATGAGGCCTTCAGGCAGAACATTTCAGTGTTAAGTGCTCGTAGAAAAGCGGGAGAGAAAAGGAAGCTTATTCCAGCGCACATGTGGTACGTGCAGGAGCCGCCGTGATGTGCTATGACCCGGGCGACAATAGCTGGAGGTCCATCGGGTTCATGCCCGAGCCGAGGTGCTACCACACGGCCGTCATCGTGGGCAACAACGACGTCTTGGTGGCAGGCGAGTACAGCGTAAAACGCCCGTTACAAAACCAACGTTAACGTCGGCTCTACGCGGCGCGCCGCCAAGTGTTACACACGGCTAAAAACGTCGTTAAAGGAATGGTTTTCAGCCATCTATTGATCCCCAAGCACGAGTGATACGCACACCTTCTTTAAGTCCTCTCCTCTGTACAAGTGATCCATATAGTACTCACCAAGCTCTCTGGAGTAGTCAAGTTTATTCGATCCTTGAATGCGAACAGAGTTATTTTTCTTTTAGCTTTACGTTTACCTTTACGCGACCCTTTCGAGCACCCGTGCTAGACTCGAAGAGATTCTAACGTGCACTTTAAGCACGCGTAACACAGAAGCTTCATACTCGCGAAACAAGATAAACCTCCATGTTTAAGCATGCGGTGGCGAGCTCAGAGCAAACCACACCCTATTTCCATGCAAACATCAAAAACCACGGAAGACATTTCGCGTAGTTTTACGTCCCTCACATTACCTTTAACAATACATCGATTTTAATAGAAAATGCAGTTGTATATGCTTCATGGGGTTTGGTGGTTCATAGAAGGAGGATAAATGAGTTGTGTCTTTGAAAACTTTCATAAACTGACATTTCTAAGCCTGACTTTGACGCTTGATAGCCTTGGCTGCTTATAAGCCGTAAAACCTAAAACCACATACACAAGTTACAAGAGCGGCCCGAGTGCCAGCATATGTGATGTTCGTCCCATGGATAGTCGTAGTATGCAGAGTCGGTCTTGTTCTCTAACCACAGATCATTTGATTTTATTATTATTATTACCCCCTGCGCAAAGAAATGCGCTTTGTTGTACCGCGCGTATCCATTTGGTACGGAGCAGCAAGTCTCGCCAGACGAATATTTTTCTGTGGACTCTCGGTCTAATTTGAAAAGTCGATTGCAAATGTTGTAATACAAACGTACTTAATTTCCTATTTTTTGTCGCAGTTTAGTTAAGATTACTCTATGCTTTTGTTTCGATGCCTTGGAAGCCTGATCTACGTTTATCACTCTTACTTCTTTCCCTTTCGTTGTTGGTTTTAAATATGTGCATGTATACTGCAATCACATCGTTTAGCTGACGATGCCGGGCCACGACACACAAGCCACCATTGGCTTAGATGGACCCGTTTTGCTATATGGATTTTCTTGGGTGCTTAATAAATATTATTTTTTTTACTACACACGTATATCGTCACTAACCGTCGGAGCAGCACGATGGACGCACACGACGGACCGTGATGCTAGAAACGAAACAGGCTTCCGGGATCTTTCTGCTTTTTGTTTCGTTGCGTCGTCCTTCGCATACGCAACAGTTTGGCGCGCATCGCAGGCAATGCGGCGGCTGCTTGCAATTGCGTGGCCTATGCTTCCGATGCTGTGACTCGTCATATATGCTGTGCGCATAGTTGAGTGTGACTGCGTCCTCTGTGCAGGCGGCCTTGACCCCCTGTGCGTGACGAGCAGTGGCCACATGCAGCCATCGAGCAAGGCCTTTCTATTCAGGAACAGAGGGAAGAGGTGGATCGTGCTAGCCTCATTGAATCAAGAACGCGCCTTCCACGCCGCCGTCGGCTTGCACGACCGCGTGATCGTCTTCGGCGGAGCCGATCGCACCGGCCGGTGAGCTCGCCACTGCAAATTCAGAGCGTGCGACAGCCTGCATTCGGCCGCGAGAGTAGCCTGTGGCGATTGCAAAGAAGAAGAGCCATGGAGCAGTTCTTCCAGCTGGCTTGCACTTTTTGAGCCAGCACGCGCTTGTCTTAAGCCTGGTCGCCATGGAGCGTTTTTTATTTTTTTACTTTTTTTGCACGTGGAACCGCGCCGCGTGTCAAACGGACGCCGCCGTACCGCCGAACTTGCACTGTCACGGGCGTTCATCGCGCCCGCTTCCTGCACACGTGATGGTGGCGGCACGTCCACTTGGTGCCGCGCGCAAAAAATGCTCCATGCCACCCAGGTTTCAGCCGTTTCATTCGCCGCTTCATTGAACGCACCATAAACAAACAAGACTGAACGGCACTCTGCAAAAAACCGCGACCCTTCCTGTCATCTGGAATCCTCGCTGCATTGTTGGCTTGAAAACAAACGCTGAGCGGTGAATCCGACGCTAGACGAAACGTTCTTTCAGGTACATATATGCATCGCTCAGATATCCAGATTATCAGCAATATTTCCTATTGTGTGCATTTTTGCAAATAATGAAAGAGAAATAAAAATTCCGAGACATTTAAGCTACCTCTGAAAAGGTCCGTATCGAATTATTAATGGCGACCCTCTAATATTTGCACAGCAGCCAATCGCTTTACGGAACAAAAATAAAGCATGCGTCAACTTCGAGAAAAAAATTAAAATCCTTCGAGGCTGTGCTATTAATAAAGAAGGACATTTACATTGAAGAGCCCTCAATAATTCTTCTAGGTGGCAATGCTTCTCTCTGCGCCAGTCTCGTAGACTGTTCAGCGCACAAGTCATCGCTTGCTCCTTACAAGTGCGTTTTTCACGGCTCTAGAATTGTATTCCATTTACAGTAAATTATTTTCGATTATTCTACTTAGCGAGCACTACCGAGGGCAAAACGAATTTTTTTTTTTTAATATTTGATGGCCAGAACAAGACACTCTGTTTATGGTGTGAAACTTACGACAAACCGCCGCGGTGGCTAAGTGGTTATAGCCCTCCGTTACTGACCCGAAAGACGCCGGTTCGATTCCAGCCGCGGTAGTCGAATTTCGATGGAGGCGAAATTCTAGACGCCCGTGTGCTGTGCGATGTCAGTGCACGTTAAAGAACCCCATGTGGTCGAATTTTCCGGAGCCCTTCACTACGGCGTTCCTCATAGCCTGAGTTGCTTTGGGACGTTAAACCCCAACACACCAAACCAAACCAAAACTTACGACATTTGCATTGGAGTAAATTGTAGAAATGCAGACTACGAGAAAGCATTTGACTCCATGGAAACCTCAGCAGTCATGCTGGAATTAAGGAATCAGGATGTAGAAAGGCCTTATGTAAAAATACTTCAAGATTGTTATAATTGATATATGAAACAATAGCGCAAAAAAAGACGAAAAGGCCGAGAAAGGCGCCGGACGAGAAATATGCCAAAGCTAAGACTATGAAAGTGGCATAGCGATCTGCGCGAAAAAAAATTTGAGGGATACGACTAATGTCTAAGCATTCCGAAATAAAAAATAAGAAGGCACGGTAAACTGATCATTAACGCGATCTGATCATTGCAAAACATTACGAGCTTTGAAGCGTTGGCAGCGAATAAGCGAATCCAGAGTCGTGGAGTGTAAACGGGAAAGCTCTCTGAAAGTACGCGGACGAATGTTTTGGCCTGGGAAGAGGAGTAAGCCGGAGTCTCCCTGCTGTGAAGTGGTGCTGCTTGTGTGGGAGAGAGGGAGAGCTGTCGTGCGTGAGGCACGGTAGGCTGCTTACCTATCGACGTGGTCAGTTGAACACGACGGTCTCTCTGCAGGATGCTCAGCAGCGCAGAAGTTTACTCCCGCAATACGAACCAGTGGTCACTCGTCCACCCAATGCCGATGGCGCTCATAGGGATGGCTGCCGTCACCATCGACACGCGCGTCTACATCGTGGGCGGCATCACGTCTGGCCCCGACGGGGACGCCCTCCAGGACTCGGTCTACGTTTTCGAACCGAGCAGAGATTCGTGAGTGCCCACTGCACGCCATGGAGCGCAGCCTGACGGCGAATTTTCGCTTTTATATTTATTTTTCAATGTGTGTGTTTCGGGGGGGGGGGGGGGGGGGCGCATTTTACGCTGAATGCGTAAAATTCAGCGTAAAAAGCTCTCACATTGGCAGCAAAGGGCGCCTCACTCGGGTCTTTGAGCCCAAATTCAAAGGAAAGTTGGGGAGTGCACGACCGTTCCTTTCTTCTTTTTTTTCTTTTGCCGCTATCGGAACCGCAGTAGAGAATCGGTGGCAGACAGGCGATCCTGTGCGCTGAGTAAAGGCAAACATGCCGTGTTTTGCAGCTGGGCCGAGCTGCCAGCGATGCCGCAGAAGAGAGCCTTCTGCACGGCCCTGGCCCTACACCGTGACCTCTGGCTGGTAGGGGGCGTCGTGCAGCTGAAGCCCGAGGTCAGGTGCACCACGCGCATCGATGTGCTCCGGCTGGAGTCGTCCACCATTGAGCGCCGCTCTGACTTGCCATCACCCAGGCACTCTGTTCGCGTGGCGAGGACAGGTGAGTGGGCCAGTGGCAGCCGCCGACAAGCACATTCCGCCACCTGAGTTCCACAGATAACCCTGTCTTGTCGCATGACCCGAGCTGAAGCGCTCGAGCGGTTGCTTCGAAGCAACCGCCAGTGATTCACTAACTTGCTCTGTGCAGTAGTAATCACAACGCCCGCTTATAGCTCACCTGTGAGCACTGTATCCCGATCACACCCATCTCGACGAAAATGTGCAGCGAACGAAACGTAGACGGAGAGGAAACAATCATGACGGGCGCTTTTAGCTCGGTTTGGTGTGCTCTGTCGGTTCTATTTTTGATGCGATAGCATTAAAAACCGCTTTTTCGACGCGCTTTTCATAAACAGGTACAAAGCTGCAACCTGATGAATTTATATTACCAGATACCGAAATCTTAACTAAAAATGTTAACTGTTAACTAACATACCTAAATGTTGAGTAAAAATTACGCAATACAAAAAAAATTATACTTGCAGGCCACTCGCCGGTTATACTTAGCCGCATCAACCTCCTTTATTAGGTGGTGCACGCTTTACAGGATACAGCCCAAGCACAGAGCGTGCTGAAATGGAACTAGAAAAGCCAGGGCATAAATAATTTTCATCGAGTACCTCCGCTAATTTGTGTTATTTGGAAAGAGGCGCACCAGCACGACGCCTTATGGAGGCGGCGTCATACTTAAAGAATTAAACTAGGCTTGATATCTGATAGTAGATATGGCGCTTGCACTGTGAGCTATTGCACCGTGGGAAGTTGAAGGCGTTCTCTCACTAAGTCCGCGAGAGAAGCAACATTGTACTGCTAATTGCAATGCAATACTTGCTGTTACTAAATGCTGTTTGGCAGTCTTCCCGTGCCTATCGATTACCGAGTGGAACAGCTCCAAAGCAGCTGATGAACACCGCCTTCTGTGGCGTGTTTTCTCGCCGAACAGCAAACTACGCGCAACATCGTTACGGCTGTCGAAAGTAACACTGTCCCACTGGTAACAGCAATCGAAGCCCTCACATATACGTAGATACTCGGCATCAGGGCAGCCTGGTAGGTATACGCGACTTTTTTTTTTCTTCCTGTGTGTTCTTGTCGTTCTTATTCATCGTCGTGAGCCGCTTACATCAAAGGCTGCGAGCGTGAACGGAAACGCTGGCCACCACGCGCAGGATACGAAGTGTACCTGGTTGGGGGCCAAGACGAGAATAACCACCCAATCAGCGATGTGATCGTGTTCGACCGCGCCCGTCGCAGTTTCATGGAGTGTGCACCGCTGCCGAGGGGCTTGGCGGGCGCCGCCACCGCCTTGACGCCCGCGGATCGTTTGGACTGGTTACGCCTTCGTCGTATATGGGTGAGTACGGCAACGGAGCGCCACGACGGCGGCACGACTTGTTTCACGCTGCTTCCACTGCAACGGCCCATCGAAACAAGCGTTCCTGATTATCGGCGGTCACTCGCGCCTTCATCTTCGGACCTATAGTGGAACGTTGTTATCCCGTGTTGCATGCCCCCGACGACCGAGCTTCTTGCAGTTCCCATCAGCGGTTCAACTGACAACCGCCGACAGAGGACTGCGGTAGCCACGACTCATAACGGTATATTTAAAAAAAAAACAGGTCAACAAAAGACGTGACGTACACATGTATTCAGGAAGTCTCAGAAAAGGTCAGTGCAACTGGAAAAAAAGAGGAAAACACTGTGAAGAAAAAAAGCCTCGCATGTTGTCCGAGGATAAAATTGGAGCAGAGCTCTCGCAGGCTGTTCTGCTTCACCAGTGTTTTTCCTTGTAGTTTACCGAATAATTAATATCACATAATGAATGAAATGACCTGAAATACTCCGTGAGCCTGCGGAAGAATAAGCACACAATGGAGCACCTGGTCAGGTTAGGACAACTCAGCCACGTTACATCGGCCACATCGATCACGTATGGAACGCGTAAATCTGGCTCATTTAGTTGGTTCCCAACAGCTACACTCATGGTAGTGCTTTTCTGTCTGCAAGGTGGGGTCATCCCACCCATGGATTGGCTTAGGCGGGCATTCGCAATGCGACCTCCTAATGTTTTCAGCAATGAACAATGTGTGGCCGAAAATCGCCTCACCGTTGTTGCTCGAGTATGCCCACGCACGGACTCTTCCGCCAAGGCCGGACTTGAAGGGAGCAACGCGCTCTTCCTCACAAGCGCGCGCGCAGCCACCTCCAATCACGGCCGCCGCTTTAGGCCACTTTGTCTACGGTTGTGCTGGGATGTCACGTAATCGTCTCAGATGGGCAAGCCGAAGGAAAAGAGAGGAGCGGTGCGTGTTGAAGTAAAGAACAGAAGCTAAGCTCAATGGCGGTAAGCGTTCGGTATGAGTTGCTCGGAATGGACCCTACCGACTCCAAGACGTTTCTCGTTAACAAGGACGAGACGTTTTGGAGGCTCTTAAATTCTCAAACAATTTAGACGACACACCTGATATTGTGAACTGCAAAAAAGTATTGCTATTGTGAAAGCTTTTGCCACGCTCTCCAGAGGGTGGGGAAGACGATCGGTTTGCGTGAAATAGTGGGCCCTGGCGCTGTGTATGTTCAGCCTCATTGAACGCTGCCGTTCATTCCTCATCTTAGAGCTATCCAGTCCTGCCGCAAAAGTGGCAAGCACAATTTCCTAGCCTTCATAGTTTGCTTCGTTTTTTTAACATGAGCAGCGTCCGCAGCATCAGACTCTGCTTTCTGTCGCCATGTTTGCCTGCAACAAATCGGCCTTATTTTTCCTACTTGTCATTTTCACGTGCTTCGCAGCCGGGAAAAAAGGCGACGCCAGAGGTTCGTGAGAGGGCGGCGACCGCCATCCAAAGGGCGTACCGGAATTACCGCAGAGGGGAGAGGCTTCAGCCGCGCCCGAAAAATGCAAGTAACGTTTAGAACTGACAGTCGTCTCGCCACGCTACTGGTAGGAGCAGCCTTTTGCTAGCACACAATATCCTTGTGGCTTGTAAACAAAACGATTTTCTTTCGCAAGCGCCGGCGTACGCATAACACCCACATGTACTGACCGCAGGTACGCCCTGCCAAGTCACTTCCCTCGATGCGACCTATTCTGCGCGAAGACCAGCGCGTGCTGCCGATGTCGCTTGCGCCGGTCCATATTGAGGTGAGCACACGCACAAGGCAGAACGCCTGTACGTTCTCAAGCACCTTTTTTTTTTTTCATTTTTCAGACTGCCAATCGTTGATTCTGTCAGCATTTTTTAGCGCGCTAGCACTACTAGTCAATTACAACTAAAGAAGGTAGCGGTGGATGCACCTCAAAGAAGGCTCTCCAGCCAATGGCAGAGAGTGAGTTCGTTGTTCGAGCTAGGGGTACAGAGGAGTTATGGGGTAAATTGAAAAGACGGTGTGGCGTCGCCAGGTCTGAGGACAAAAAGACCCCTGTCTCTTTCCTGCCTAGCATATCCTGCAGAACCAGATGTGGACGACGCCATTGGCTGGACGGGCCTCCTTTGAGGGGCATTCGCCGCTGCATTCTTGAGTTGTAACTGACTATGGATGTTACAACTCACTGAACTCTAAGTATGGCAGGCTGCCCACAACACTGTGGATAGGTTGCCTCGCTAGATGCCTCGCTAGCGAAAAAGCCTTCCTGTCTGTGGTTTAAGCCTGAGGATGGCAGGCTGCCCACAACCCGGTGGACAGGTTGCCACGTTCCCACCATGGACAATAAGTGGAAAGGAAGAAAATGAGTTTCACGACAGCTGCGGTCAAGTGTCGCCTCGGCTGCTGCCAAGTGAAGAGGACGATACCGGTTGCGCCGCAGCTGCAAGCAAGTGTTGCGCCAGCTGCATCAATGCGGAAAGAGAAATCATGTCACACTAGTTGCTCTGCATGATAGCTACAGCTCAGTGGAAAGGACGAAATCTACGTCACGCTAAAAGGAAGGGAGAGCGTTTGCGTCACGAAAGTTCTGGTCACGTGTTCAGATTGCAGTAGACAGTGGAAAACCACATTATGCGTAGGATGTAGCTGGTGTAGTGTGCCAACGGAGGTGTGATTGTGCTAGCGCACCTTACTCCCAATTAGTTCAACTTAATAAGTCGTTCATCATTTTTTTTCTTCCTGTTGCGCCTTATACGCTCTAGATACACGACGCAAGGACACACAGAACGGTTTATTGCGTTTACAGCTCTCAATATGCCTGTTTTACGCGACAACAATTTTTTGTGTACAGTTCACAACCTCGATTTTGACTGACCAACGCAAAAGGCGTCGGTGTGCTTTATGATATGTCAGTGCACGTTAACGAATCCCAGGTGATCGAAATTAACAAGGAGCCCTCCACTACGGCGTCCCTCATAGCCCATGCGTCGACTCAGAACGTTAAACCCCACAATTCTCAATTCGTAATTAAATTCCCCCCTCCCCCCTCCCCTCCCCCCCGCCCCGAAAGATTTGCAAAATGAAAACCATGAAGGATCCCAATTTTCGACGAAAAATGTAAGAAAAACAGAGCTCAAACCACAGATCCGCCCGACCTTAAAACGGCAACTCAAAAGTAAAAAGCGCTCCTTATCTCAAAGGCTGTAGCAGCCGAGAGGCGCAGCCGTTTTTTCGAAGACGCTCTTCCCAATATAAGACACTGTTAATTAAAAGCAGGCGCCGCCGGCAACCTCAGGCATACGTTTGCACAGGGTTCGCCCCCTTCTGCCCACCGCACTGTGGCCCTGCTTACACCACGCCCGCCTGCTCTGAACGGGAAAGTCTTGACGCAAACACCGACTTCCCCTTTCCCACTGACACGCAGACCTGGCCTCCCCCTGCGCGCTCCACTGCGACGCTTGAAAGCTACTGCGATGCCGCCGGCGCTGAGGTCCCCGGAGCAGCGCAGGACCAGCGGCAGCTCGCACTCCCCGACAACGTGGACCCCAACCTGGGCATGGTGGGCCGCATGGATGGCTCCTTCCTCAAGACCAAGTGAGTAACATGCGAGGCTCAACAGCACCGCTCAAAAAAATGCTGCGCTGCAGATTTTCGTCCTGCCGAAGTGGAAAATTGACTTTCGGGCTTTTCTCTCAGCTTCGCTTGTCATCCTGTCTGATAGCCTGTATGTCTACTGAACACGAGCGATTGCACACGGTCCCCTGCCTCGATCATAGCCTGCACGAAATGAAAACGAGCGACGTAGCGACTTCAGGTTCGTTTGTTCAACAAAGTGAGCACATCGCATTTTCGTCACGCTTTTCATGAACACGTTCAAAGCTGCAACCTCACAATGAACGTTGACACAAAAAAACTACCAGGTCACCGCGGCCAGAAGGGCTCCGCCGCTCCAGTCTCCGTGTCGTGCTGGTCGCAAGCATATAGAGGGGGAGAAGGAAACTCGCTCTTGCTGTTCAGCGCTGCTTGACAGTGGTATCTAAAAAAAGCTTAGTTCCTTACAGGTGGTTGCTTCCTCGATTTCCGCCGCATGGGGCCGCTTGGCGCAAGGAAACGCTAGGCAGCTTGGATGCTCAGATTAACCATTTCGGGGGTCAACTGCGTCATTCCGTTCCACAGGCACAATTTTGCGACGCCGCAGTGTTATTCCGAGTGGCGACACTTTCGGCTGTCAGCCACGAGATTGTCCATTACAGCTGGCGTGCATATAAGTCTTGTCTTCAGGCAAACATTTCCCATCTTCTTGTCCATGAAATCTATGCAATTCTTAAGAGACAAAATGGCTTCCCACGACCGAACGGCGGTAGGCACCACTATAAACGGACGAGTTGGCATAGAAGCACCCTGGGAAACACACTCTGTACTGAGAAGGTAGTGACATTCCCCTTTTCCTCCTGGAGCCGCCTCCCGTTATTGCTTGCGAGCACTCCCAGTACGGATCAAAGCTTGTCGACGGATATCAAAAAACGCGAAGTTTTGCCGATGTTTTGTGCCTCGATTATGCCATAGTCAGGTTACCATTCCGCTCAGTCGGTAATGACTCACGTAATCCCTCATGCAACTGGTTACGACGCGGCCGTGTGCTGCCCATGCGCTGAGGAAAGCCGTGCATTGACTTTGTAACTGCAATTACGGCAACATCCCGCGTAGCTTTTAAGTTTAACCGCCGGTGTAAAGTAGAGTCATGTTTTTGCTTCGCTAACAGGTGTCGTGCGTGTACTGTGTGTTTTAGTGTGTTTCCTGCATATGCACTTGCAGGGAGCAGAGTTGCGCGAAGGTCCGCCATTATGTTCCAAGTTCTGCGGGAAAGCGGCCCCATTGTGTGGTAGGATTCATGATTTGGGCAAAGCCGGTGGTGTTCGGTACTTCGGTTGCTTTTTCTTAAGCCGATATTAGGTCGCGATGAATCAGAAGCAACACATTTTCTTGTGCTTCTTATATTCACAGCCAGTGGTTCAACAGTACAGCGTCCTTTCGAAACACAAGACTGAAATCTCGGTCGCCCCATAACTCGTCCGGAAACCTTCGGCGATTTTCGCGGCGTTTTGCTGCATCGTGGCATGAACAGGATCGCCATGAATTTAGTTAAGCTCAACACAGTACACGCTATGCTAAACAGATACTTTTAGCACGGCGTGTGCCGCCGCCGAGTATCGCTCACCGCCAGTGACAGCACCAGTAAGAGACCGCACGAGCAGATGGCACCAGGTGACTGCACATCTGCACCTGTAAAGTTGGCTGCGCCGCAACGATGTGGAACATTTGACACCAGCGCGAGCGGCGCGAGGAAAACAGTAGCGAAACTCTGCTCCCGTTTGAGAGTGACTGGAAAAAAAATTGTTTTTGCAAAGGCATATATGTATATTTCGACTCGGCGCAATTTGGCCCCAGGGCGGAAAAAGATGTATTCCTGATGCCTGCTGGGTGAACTGAATTTACTCGTTTCTAAAACGGCCCCTAGTTATTCAATTCCAATTATACACAAATTTAATTGGGCTTCGATGACAAAACTGTTATCAAGTGGAGTTTGACTGACAGCGTTCCCCCAAGCGGCTGGCTCGCGGTGTCAGCCTCAGTAACGCAGTGTTACAAATAGATGCGGAGGTTTACGAGCACAGTACAGTATAGTAATATCCACTTTTCAGGCTGGTGCCTTTCTCAACAAGAGGTTGTATTAGGTCGCGATGGATCAGAAGCAACACATTTTCTTGTGCTTTTTATATTCACAGCCAGTGGTGCAACAGTACAGCGTCCTTTCGAATAAAAACACTACACTGAATCGGTCGCCCCATAACTCCTCCAGAAACCTTCGGCGACCACAGCTGGGACAAAATGACGGCAAATGCTATTTACTTCGTTTCAGAGTGGGGCCCCACAGGTTAAAGTGAGGCAGTTAAAAGTAAGCCTTTTAAAGCACTGCTACTCTGAAGCACAAGGGTTCATAACAAAGAAAAAAGCCTCAGCCACAGTTCTCGGAAGGAAAGTATTAGGGATCTACATCTTCAGCAACCGCAGCACAAAGATGCTGTAGGTGTACGTGCTCGACTATGCAAAAGCGGATCCGCATGAACTTGGTGATTCGAAGTTAGAAGCCAAGTTTTATTGTGCGTCAATGCATTAAGCCGTTGCACCAGTGAATTGGTCGTAAAAGTTTTTGGAGCATTTTTCAGCTCTATAACTGGATTGGAAAACTTATTATCAGCTTGAGTTACAAGTGGCTTTGTTTATTTTGCTAGGTGGCCATCAGTAGAGAATAGTGGCGACCTCTTGGGCTCTTGTCACGACCTGTATTCAGGTTTCCAGGTCGAAGCCGAGCAGCAAGGTTTCCCCCGGGACCGGATGCGCGAGCCTCTGAAGCAATATTGATGGCGTGTCTGTCGGACAGTCCCAGAAGATGTGGTCTACGGTGGCTTTGCCGCCGCAATTGCTGCATTCCAGCCTAAATCTATCCGAGTGCACATGGTTTAGGCCAGCGGTATCAGGGAGAGTTTCAGTTTGCAGTTGTCTCCACAGTACCTCTTCTTCGGTTAGGTTTTTAAGCTCTAATGATTTTTTTATAAGTCAAAGGACAGCAGTACAAATATGCATCAATTATGAGTTTTCGTTGTGAAGGTAGTGGCACATATTTGTACCACTCCTTCTTCAAAAACCAGTTTTGAAATGACTCGAAATTAATATCGGTCAGTTGCTAGAGTCATTCCGTATTCAAATTTACCATTTGTATGCATGGCAAACCTCATAAACTGTCAGTCATGCTTCATAAAGGGTTAATTGGGAACGATGCTAACAAGGGTGACTACATTCACCTCTTCTCTGTGATGCAAGAAGTGCCACTGTCGGTAGACAAAACACGGATGGAGACTGGAACACTCGGTTTTATCAGGAGCAATATCCTTTTTCTCAATGGGCGACCTGACAAACTGTGATGACATAGCAAGAAAACATTTCTGTTGACTGCGATTTTGTCACATGAAACTGTAAGTAATCTCAGAAACAGTGTTGTCTTACTTTTAGAGTAGTTGTATCAAATCGACCCCGGTGCTGCACACATGACAACGCTATCAAGAAGTCACAAGCAAAGGTTTAAGCTGCAGCAGTGCAACAAAAAGGCTGCAAAAGGCAGCTCAACTTGCGACTTCACTCAATACGCACTGCCTCATTTATCGATGTCAAGGAGATGGCCAACCGGACCCATTAGCTGATGACTAGTAACGTTTCGATCTTGGCTGCGGCGGCTAGGATTGAAAAGGTATACGCACAGCATTTGCGAACTTTGCTTTTTCTGCGCACCTTACAGTCCTTATGCCCCACACCTTTGTTCCCGAATAAGAACGTCCATAAAGCGAGCCGTCCGTAATAAATAACTAGTGGTCTAATCTGTGGAACCTTACTGCAGGAATGCTTGCGTGCTGTTCAGTGTTTTGATCTCGTCCATACACACGGAAGGTTGCCAGTAAAGGAACCTTTATATGCTCTTTTCGTTACATCCCTTGTAAGGATCCACATGTCAGCAGCAATGTCGTAGGGTGCACGACGCACCTACTTAAAATCCTCGTTGTTCTCAGTGCAACCATTTGTTTTAATTTCATTTACATTCCAATGATGTCACGCATTCCAGGTAAGGTCAGTCAGGTGGATGCGAGGAACGAGGATGCTAGCATTGGGACAAGCATAGTTAAGACATTTTTGCATGCTACGAGTCAACCACATACATAAGGTATCACATACGAAGAGAGCAAACACGGACACAAGCACGTGCGGGCACAGAAATGAGCACATGCGTGGGAGGCTACGAATGTGTGCTCGAACACAATAGAAAACGTATCACAAAGATAATCTGCGCGTTCGAAAAAGATAAAAAGCTGCAACATTTTCAAGGAGTCTCGCTTTGGTTATCTTGTGAGGATATTGTTCATTCATAGGTTGATAAAATTTCCTTTTCATGCGGTGTATTTTGCATCCATATTTCGTTTCCTCCTTTTCGCTGCGCACAAAATTAGCGTCAGTTTTTAGAAACCCTGTTGTTGATAGCGTCGCTCTAATTGCAAGCTGTTACATGAGCAATTAAGTGCCCTTTGCATAAGCTTCTAACACCAGTAGGCCAGATGACAGAAGATGACAGACAGGGGCAACTAGGGGTATCTATTGCTGCAGCAATCTCTTCGGCGGACATGGTTGTTCTGTCTGCACGCAGCGGTGATGGTGGTCCAGTGGGAGCCAGTAGCCAGGCTCCTGCACTTTCCTCCTCTTTGTACCTTCGATTTCGGCAGCAGCAGCGCCGTCTGCTTGCGTCAGCGCAAACGACTTTAGCGTCCACTACTTATACTGGCACCTAAAAGGCGTGGGTTCGGTTAATCCCACTCAAACGAACGGATGGACGAAGATCCAGAAAGGTGAAAATATAGTTGTTAAATGTATTCCTGCAATAAAAAACACTTCACAAATAAGGTCCCCATATACGTGTGGTTTGCAATTAAGGAAGCGTAAATTATACAAAATCTTGGTAGCTTCAAGAGAAATATTCTGGTCGCCATCATCTTTAATATAACGGCGTTCATGAGACAAGTCAAGCTGTCTCATAGTGTGTGCTACTAAAATTGTTCACAATGCAAGAAACCAGGTAGCACCTAAACATTAATGTTACGAGGGCAAGTCAAATGAAAGTGAGCCAATGCGAGCATGTGACAAGCGGGGTGCCTTATTTAAAAGTAGTCTCCATGAGCATTTATACATTTCTCCCATTGACTAACGAGTCGCGTGATACCCGTCTCATAAAACTGCTTAGGTCATCACCCTCATTGTGATACCGAATCAGGTGAGTCAAGGCAGCGCCAAACCTCTCCGTTTTCCGGCGGTCATTCCAAATCTTTGGCATCCATTGGGCACACAAGAGCCGATAACTGAGACGATCTGCCAGTTCCTCGATGCTTATCCTCTGTTCTTGTCTAATCAGCTCATCAACCACTGAAATTGTTTTGGGGCTGATTGAGCAGTGGCTCTGGCCCGGTCTTGGATCATCTTTTCAACTTTCACGTCCTTCTTTGAATTAACCGTTTGGTCCAACATTCCACAGAGCGCAATGAAATGCAATGTTCACCCTACACAGCAGCCATAGGGCGACTATTTTCTTGTTGGGAAACACCTTCAGTTGTCAAAAACCTCATGACACTACGTTGTTCAACTTTTACAGTGTCCATTACGTCACGCAACCGTGTTCAACCCAGTGTATGTATGAGAGCATTCAAGAACGATTATCCTCACACCTGTGTGCCACTTTCGCAAATTGGAGATGCCTGTGTTCTACGCGCATGCCTCGCAGATAATGGACCGAACAATTATTGCGCAGGGTGGGTTGGCTCACTTTCATTTGACTAGCCCTCTTACATTTTGTTTAGGTCAAACGTTATTTCAATGTTTGTCCTGTCATTTTTTCTAACGTTTTTGTAATGTTACAAACATGCGTTCAATAACCCTCCCCTGACATGAAACAGTTTAACAACATGCATAAATGTAACATGAACGTTATGTTTATCTGGAACAATAAGGCAATGTTTATTATACAGTGTATAACATTATTTGGGAAGTTATGGCATTATAATAACATTTCAAAGTGAGCATTAGAATAATGTTTACTTAAAATCTTAAACCAACGTTTTTAACGTAACATAGAACGCTATTTATTAAATTATAACATTAATTTAAAGTTCGGATGCAGCACACTGCTAGCGCAACTTCATAATATTATTATAACATTACTCTAATGTTCGGTGCTACCTGGGAACCTCTAGCACATATCTGTACACAGTCAGCTGAAAGCTGCTGAATAGGGCTTTCACCAACGTTCTTAGACTGTCGCCTTTCAGCGAAGCGCAAGCGGCAAAGTTTTTTTTTTTTTTTAAGTCATTCATGCAATGCGGCAAATGGTACCTGCCGCGGTGGCTCAGAGGTTAGGGTACTTGGCTACTGAGCCGGAAAACCCGGGTTCGAATCAGGCCGCGGCGGCCGCGTTTCGATGGAGGCGAAACTCAAAAGGCGCCCGTGTGCTGTGCGACGTCAGTGCACGTTAAAGATCCCCAGGTGGTCGAAATTATTCCGGAGCCCTCCACTACAGCACTTCCCTCTTTCTGTCATTCCTACCTTCCTCCCTTTCCTCACGGCACAGTTGCGGAGTCCTTACGAGAAGTGAGACAATTACCGCCCCGTTTCCTTTCCTCAAAAATCACTGTAACTGGTAAGGCTCGCCGACCGGGGACCTTGACACTTCCAAAGATTAAACTACAAATAAGGCAATCACACAGGCATCCGCACTTTCAAATCACCTTCCGCTGGTGCACATGTACTCGACTCAAAATAGAGGAAAGATCTCGTTGGGGCAGTCTTGGTTTGATCGTCGTGCAATTAACGTGACAAAAAAGACAATGATCCCAATTATAACTATGGCATTTTCACCCTATGCATTGTCCAGACAGCGAGTTTCCATATTAATGAGGCGTAAATACATTGAAAAAATTCGGTTTCCAAAAACTTTGTCAAAGCCAACGCCAATGAACACAATGAAAGCCGACAGCCTATTGCTTCAGTGCCGAGTTTCTGCCACAACGTTCTGAATGCCAGCGCGTGCAGCGCACATCTGTCACTACCGCCACGTAGCTTAAAGTGCGACTGAGTTGTCCACTGTCCCAGGATGCCAGTTATGCGCCTTTCCTTTGCTTTTGAAGCTCACGCTCTTCATCGGTTTCAACTGCCCGTTTAGCGCGTTTACGCTCTCTACCGATTGCTAAATCCTTCGCACGGTTGGCAATGTCGACCGGATGATCAGACTCGGCCCGACATCTGCGAGTACCCATTCTCGAGGACGTCGGCTCCGGCTGACTTGCTTCGTCATCCATAGCGAGACACTGGATAGGCAGCACGCGGCGGCCGCGGTGACGGCGGAGCTGCTGCTAGTCACGTGGTACGTCACGTGATTACTTACGCAGCTCCGCCCCACCTGTTCAAGGTCATTCTTGCAGATACAGAGAAATCGGCGCCGCTAGGCTAGCAAAGCTCTCGCTTTAAAAATATAATGGAAAACATCATACGAAAGAGGCCCTCACGTGACGGGGCAGCGGGAGCTGTTAGTCGAGTTTCACTTTAGCTCGTTGCGCAGCGACACGCCTGCGCTTGAAATCTGAGATGTGCATCCGGCGCAGCACATGGAACCTGATATGCGCTTGATGCGCTGATACGAATTCCGCCAGAAACGCCGGACATGCGCTGCACCGGAGCACGCAAGTTCACTAAAACGCTCCATGAATCAAGCCATGGCATGCAGAATGGTAACCATGAAAGCCCTAATTTCCAAGATTCAGTGCGCTGGGGCCCCTCGGAGAAAGAAGGCAGCGTCGTGAGAGGAGGATGGCCTGCGGAGGCTGAGAGAGTCACGTTACGCTCTCTGACATTTTTTTTTTTTGGCTGCTTGCCTCACTTCCGCTGCGTGGGGCCACCTGGCGCAAGGAATGCCAGGGGCTTCGATGCTCAGGATCACAGTTTTGGGTGACGTCATCTGCGTCATTTTCATCCACGGGCGCAATTTGTTGGCGCCGTAGTGCACTAGTAGAAGTATGGTATTTTATTCGGGCACAAAACTCAGGCGCTTAGACGTCGATCGCCTGCTGCACGAGCAGACGCTTTTAGTCTTCTTCACCTTCAACTCCTAGCAAGTTCAGCCAGGTCCGGACAGTGTGGGAGAGGTCGGGAAAGAAAACCAATTGTAGAGCGTCCGAGCAGGAGAATAAATAGAGAGAAAGGTTGGCATAATGGGCACCTAAGTCATCGCAACCCTTGAGCATCTTGACCTCCCCCTCCTCTCTGCTCCTCTACCCCACATACGCAGGGTACAGAAACAGCGATCTCGACGTCCTTTTTTCAACTCCGCGATCTTGAGGCTGCACTGCTCTCTAACGCCACTCAATCTGCTCCCGTTGAGGATGGCATTACTTTATTCACTCTCCGCAACCTTCCTGACAAAGAAAAAGAGCTCATCCTCTCCCTCTCTACCGACTTCCGACACTTTCGACAGTCTGGGCCACGAGATTGCCCAACACAGCTTCCATCCAGGCATATAAGTCTCGTTTCAAGCATAAATTATCGCATCCATACCACACAGCTACGCAATCCTTGAGACACAAAATGGCCTCCCCAAACAGAGCGTTGGTAAGCAACCATAAACGGATGAGTTGGCAAAGAAGCTCCCTGAGAAATACCCCCTGATTGAGATGGCAGTGACATTCCTTCTGTCCTTCTCGAGCCGCTCTGCCCATTATTGCTTGCGAGCAGCTCCGGGAAAGGTCAAAGCTTGCCGCCATGCCACCATGGCTCCTTATTATAGCTGGCTGCTTGCCTTGTTTCCGCTGCCTGGAACCGCCTGGCACAAGGAAACGCTAAGAAGTTTCGATTCCCTGTTTCACAATTTTAGGTGACGTCAACTGCGTCATTTTCTTCCACGGGCACAATTTTTTGGCGCCTTGGTGTAGTGGTAGAAGTATGGTACTCTATTCGGGCACAAAACTTAGGTGCCTGAGACGTCGTTGGCCTGCTACGCGAGCAGACGCTGGGCGTCTTCACCTCACGCTCCAAGCCAGTCCAGCCAGGTCCCAGCAGTGTGGGAGGGGATGGGAAAGAAACCCGTTAGCAGAGCATCCGGCCAGGAGAAAAAAAAACAGTAGGAGAGGTTGGCATAAAGGGCACATAGATCATCGCAACCCTTGAGCATCTTTACCCCCCTTCCTCTCAGCCCCTCTTACCGTTTACACAGGTTTCAAAAACAGCGACCTCGCATTCCTCTTCATCTGCACGAACTTGAGGTTTCACTTCTCTCTAACGCCACTCAATCTGCTCCCGTTGACGGTGGCATCACTTATTACACTCTCCGCAACCTTCCTGACAACAACGAGCATCTTTTCTCCCTCTATACCAAGTTGCGACGCTTTCGATAGTTTGGGCCACTAGCATCCCCAACCAAGCTTCCACGTATGCATATCAGTCTTGTCTCAGGCATAAATTATAGGGATTCACATCCATACCCCAGAGCTACGCCATCCTTGAGGCACAAATGGCGTCTCGCAACAGGACGATGGTAGGGAATCACAAAGGGACGAGTTGGCAAAGAAGCTCCCTGACAAACAACCTCTGACTGAGATGGTAATGACATTCCCTCTAACCTCCTCGAGCCGCTCTACTGCTTGCGAGCACCTCCGATAAGGGTCGAAACTTCTCTACGGATGTCAGTAACGCGAAGCATTGCTGGTGTTTTTTGCCCCGTTTACAGAATGATCAGTTTACAATGAGCTCCATTCCAGCCAGTCGTTAATGGCTCATGCAATCCTTCATGCGACTGGTTACGACGCGGCCATGTATTGCACATGCGGTGAAATTTTTGCTCGTTTCCGACGCCAAATAAAAACCACTCCTATAGTCCGAGCGATGACTTCTTGGGGGCGGACTGAGCCTCTCGTAGATGCAGAAGACAGCGAAAGAAGAAAGTGCTAAAGCGAGAAGGGCAGCACCACCAAAGAGTAGCACTACCTCATACAGGAACCATAAGAAACACGACGAGTGTCTTCATTTATCCCTTTACACGAGACTGCGAAGGATTTTGAAAACGACGTCGTTTCGGCGTGCCGGCAGTGGACGAGGGTAAACGTCGACAATCCCCCCCCCCCCCTTTTTTTTTCACCTCCAAGTTTTCCATTTAGAGGTGGGAAGGAGACTCATTTGGAATTCAGGCTTAACGCAGTAGAAATTCGGATGGCTGAAAACATTCAGCCTCGCAGCCAAACACGTAAGATTGCCCGACGAGTCCGACCATCCGGCGCCAGGTCTATGGGTATCACTTTCCGTTTAATCTACACGCCGCTGCTTCATTTGCTTCAAACCGGTCGGAAGGTGAAAAAACGAGACGCGCCCGAAAAGAAACCCGAACGTGATGCGAAGACTGGTGCGGCGCAGTGCTTGGTGCGCTGTTCAGAGAGTAGCATACCAATGCAACCTTTCAGCTGCTAGACCTGCTCCCTCCCACAAGTTATTACGTTCGACTCCTTTTCTTGAACTTTTCAGATTAATACTTCAGGCACTACTACGGCCGCTCGATAAGCAACGCACGCTTTGCATCAAGTGGCCATCGCATTACCAAGAACTCTGAAAAGATGGTTTGGTTTATGGGGTTTAACGTCCCAAAGCGACTCAGGCTATGAGAGACGCCGTAGTGAAGGGCTCCGGGAATTTCGACCACCTGGGGTTCTTTAGCGTGCCCAACCAGTGCGTGGTATTTGGAGACAGTTGTGCTGGTAGCTTTCCAACAGGTACGCTGAATTGATTTTTTCATTTTTGAAACAGCGCAACAAAGACGGGACGTGGAAACTGAGGGGTAAAGACAAATAGGCGCTGACTAACAACTGGGTTTATTGAAAAAAAACACACAAATATATAAACAGAGTTAGGAAAGATTAACCGCCACCATAGTCAACTCATGCCACATGTGACGCCAGATACCCAATCTCCCCTTCGGAAAGGGCGACCGATGGGCAACTAATGCGCGTTGCGCCTTTCTCACGTACAAGAAAAGCTTCAATAACTTCTCGCGTCATCTTATCACTATGGCGGAACACGATATTGGTGTTGTTATAGTCGGGGGTACATTTGCATTTCTTGCAACGGAATACACATTTAGCGAGAGGGTCTCCTTCTGATTTTCTTTTTTCGTAATCTTTTTCATGTTTACATTTGCACTTTCTGCAGTGGACCGCCACGTGTGACAGGGGGTCTTTTTTTCTGGTGTTGTCATGTTCCATGAGTCGCTTGTTGATGCATCTTCCTGTTTGGACAATATATGTGGCGCCACACGAGAAGGGAATTTGGTATACTACCCCTACCTCGCAAGGTACATAAGGGGAAACATGGCGCACCTGACAAGCCCTTTTGTTTCCCTCCTGCCTCTGCCTTACCTGTTTGCACATCCTGCCTAATTTCTTCGGGGCAGAAAACACGACGTCAACGCCATATCTGCCTGCCACTTTTTTGAGCCCATGGGACATGCTGTGCGCATATGGAACCACTGCCGGTCTTTTATTTTTATTTTCATTTCTTGCACTCGGCCGAGCCCCATACTTCACCTGCCTAAGCAATTTCTCCGCTGCCCTTGAAATGAGGTGAGCCGGATAGCCATTCGCGCGTAACCTGTTTGATTGGGCTGCAATGCTCTCCCCAATCATTTCATGGCAGGACTTCTTGAGTGAAGATTGCAGGCAAGACAAGATAATGCCTTCTTTTATAAGCTTGGAATGACCTGACCTGAAGTTTAACAAGGGCTTAGCCGATCTTGGCCGATAACACCAGCACACGTGATTGTCTCGGGAAAACAAAACCAAATCTAGAAACTGCAGTTCCTTGTTCGTGGGTACCTCTGTTGTAAACTTTAGCCCACGTCCGTACTCATTAAACACCTTAAGAACATCGACTATCATTCTAGGCAGGCTGCTTGGCGGGGTAAACACCAAATAGTCGTCAACATAACGAAAAATACGCACCCCTAACTCCTTCGAAGCTTGCTCAATCGCCCTGTCCACAAAACTAAAAAAAATGTTAGCCAATACAGGTGGAATACGTACCAACTTGCCCAAATTTCTGCTTTACTCAACGCTGAATTGAGCATGCCCTCATGCTCGAGCACTGTCTGTTGATCCCTTTCTTTCGAAAGGCTGGAGGAGATGTGCCGCGAAACAAAACTGCGGCAAATATACTGCAGTGAAGGCGAAATTTTTGTTACAATTTTAAGCATTCATTTCAGTGTTTTGTGCACAAAAAAGGTCATTTTCTCAGTATTTCAGTCGTTTAAGTTCTTTCAAAATTACATAAAAAGTCGGCTTAAAGCTGCTAAATGCGGATTTTGACCCAGCACAAGCGGCAGAGGCAGTTTCTTCAATGTCATTCATGCAATACGGTACGTGGTAAGTCGCGTCGACCGGAAATCTCGGGGCACTGCCAAACATCGAACCACTAAAAGAGAAAGGCCATCACACATGCACTTTCGCACTACCTTCCTCTTATGTACTCTACTCAAAATACAGGAAACGAACGGTCTGGTGGGGACAGTCTAGGTTGCTTTCATTGCTGTGCAGTTAACGCGACAAAAAGACACTGGCCACAACAGGCGATGTGCATTTCAGCCTCTCCATTGTCTGGAGAGCGAGTTTACATATTTCCCAGGACTTAATATAGTGTAAAAATTAAAATTTGGTCTCCAACAAAACTCTCAAGTATTCGAGCAGCCCATATTAACGGCGGTTGTATTTAAAAAAAAAACTACTTTCGCTCAAAACTTGAGAGGCAACACCCACTATCCAGATATACCTCCGCCCGTAGACTAACCACCGCCGCTTGAGCGAGTGGCTGGGATTAATTATAGGCGCTGAGCGTTGGCCGGAAGGTCCACCATTTTAAAGTGGCAGCAGGCCACCGGCTTTCATCGGCCGCCGCAAACATCCGGCGGCCAGCGCTCAGCGACGCCAATGTCAGTCCAAGCCCCGCATTCGAGGGTTCGTGTCAAGACTGCGGTACAGGCGATGTCATCTACCAGCTCGCGTTTCAAACGGTACAGCCGTGCTTTGGTTATGGCCGTACTCTAATATGTCATCTCCTACACTCACAACCCTATATTGCAGTAAAATGGCAGTAAGCTCTCCTCTAGCGCACTCCGTGTTAGGGGCGGGGTATGCTGCCCAAAATATACGGAATGCTTACTATTGCCAACGCAGGTATATTCCCACCGGAAAGCAGAATAACTTGATGCACATAGCAATGGAAGAAAGCTTTTAAACACAGCACCGGAGGCCTTCAGATTAGCAAATCGAGGAATTGACGGTTAAAATCTTCTTAACTCCTGTAACTTCTCCTGTTTTGACATGGAAATAGGTTTCCGCTTCCAACCGTGTGTTTTCCGTAGTTTTAGTGATGGAAGTCTACCCCAGGAGTTGGGAATGTAAGAGGGGGTTGTGGCTCAGCAGAATCTAGGTCGCTTTTCAAAGGTTGCAAAGGTTCAGGCGGTCAAGCGTTCGGACTGCGAGCGAGCAGCTTCACACCTTTGGATCGTCGTCGTCTTTTTCATACACACAATTCACCGTAGTGAGCGAGCGTGGCTGTTACGCTACAATTACCTCCCGGAGAAAAAGGAGGCATCCTGCCGACTTGGGAGCACGCACGAGAGGCGGATCGTAGCACGGCTTGAGGGGGTCGACGTGCACTGTTTCATGGCCACGATGGCGTGCATCCGGGGGCGGCGAAAGTGGTTCAGTAATGTAGTTCACTGTAGGTTCCGGCAGATAACACGGTAAGAGTCTTGGTGCCTTGAAAGGAGTTCTGTGTAGAGACCGGTACGGGTTGACGGAACGCGAAGCAACACGAGCGAGTCTGGGGTATAGAACGGAAGAGGACTGGTAGGGGCGCGAAGGTGCTTCTGGCGATTTTGGTCCTGCATTGTAAGAGACTGGCCAGCTGGAGGCATTCCTCAGCATATGTCGCTGCTTGAGAAAGGACCAGAGATTCGGACACGTCAGGGCGGCTAATGCGGAAGCATGGTATCCACAGTAAAAGTAGGCTCACGGCCGTGAAGAAGAAAAGAGGGTGAAAAGCCAGTTGTGCTCTGTGCGGCAGTATTGTAAGCATATGTTCCGATTTGAGTGAGCAGAGGCAACATATATGGTCATCATGTAGCTCGATGTGCGATTGAAAAGTTCAATCATGCCATTGGTTTGAGGGTGGTAGGCCGTTGTAGAGCGGTGAACGATGCGGCACTGGCGAAGTAGGACTTCGAAGCTCCGAGTGGCTTAAAACAATTACTATGTCAAATTATTCAGTTCAACTGAAGGGCGGTCGGATTCTGTTCGAAAAAAATTGAAATTTGTGTTAGACTGTGCCCCTCAACCAATTGCAAGCCTCCTAAGAGATGGCATCGAACTAAATAGAAAAGGTTTAGCTAATGCCTTTAATAATTTCTTTCCATCAGCTCCACACCGACAATCAACAATGGTCTAAGCTGTGATGTGGATGCCGTAAATCACAGTTTACTTTAATACAGTCTCCCATAATGAAGTGGTAGCTGCATTTATGCCCTCAAAAAATAGCCAATCTTGCGACGCATCTGGAATTCAGATCAAGCACGTCAACTATGTTCTAGATCTAATCGCCCCTTGCTTAGCTTATGTTTTCAGCATCTGCATCCCAGAGGTAACTTTTCCTCGGTGCATGAAATCCGCCAAAGTGACAGTATTACATAGGAAAGGTGACCGACACGACTTACCAAATTATCGTCCCATTTCAATTTTGCCAGTCTTTTCAACGGGTTTTGAGAAACTGATTCTCGAGTGTCTCACATCCTTCACCGACCGTTACAGTATCATAAGCCCGTCGCAATGTGGCTTTCGAAAAAGCAGATCAGCAGAAATGGCCATTCTTTCTCAAAAAGAATCCATATTGGATAACTTTGAAAGCAGACGTATAGTATTAGGTATTTTTCTTGACTTGAGAAGCTTTTGACCTCGTTAACCAGCAAATATCGCTCCAGAAAATTAACTACTATGGGATTCGTGACTTTGCTTTATCATTATTAACATCGTATCTACAGCATCGCACACAGTTTGTTGATATAAATGGAAATTTATCAGACGTTAAAATGGTGACTACAGGCGTTCCCCAAGGTAGTATTCTTGGTCTGTTTCTTTTTATGTTGTATATTAACGAAATTGTACGCGTAGGTGAACGTGACAAATACATATTATATGCAGACGATATAGCAATGTTCTTTTCGGGAAGCAAAGGCTCAGACTTCAGTACTCGTGCGAATGGCACCCTTTCGCAAATTAAGAACTGGTCATATAACAACTATTTCAAGAAACACCAGTAACTCTAAAGTAGTTTTATTTGATACACGAAACACGAATATTAAAGAGCCTCCCCTCCAGATCAACAAAAATGTACTGGAAGTTGTACCCTGTTATAAAACTTTAGGAGTTTACTTCACTGTAAACATATCCTGGGATAGACACATTGAACATTTGTCTGGTAAATTATCTAGCACCATCGGTCTTATACGTCGCTACTCCCCGACTTACCCCACATCCGTTAACGCCTTCGTTTTTAAATCGCTCTTCATGTCTTTGATTAACCATGGCATCCTAGTGTGGGCAACTACAACTACTGAAAACATGCACAAGTTGGTCGTCTAGCAAAAACATGCCATAATAATTATAAGTAAAGTGCCTTACCAATATCGTACAGCTGACTTATTCAAAAAACTAAACGTTACTCGCGTGGACTCCTTGCCAGGCTTTAGGTTATGCGAATGTTACAGGTCGAACGTCATAAACCACATCCGAACCCTGCCTGAATTAGCCGAATTAAATAGAAACATAGTTTCATACACCACACGTCATCCTGGATTCTGGAAAGTTGCCAAATGTCGTACCAATTATGGAAAACAGATGCTAAAGTTCACTTTGCTAACTACCGTAAATCAGCTACTACAAAATGACATAGATGCTACGAGAATATCCATGGAAAAGTTGCGTGATATGTTTACTTAGATAACGCACGTGTTTTCCACTTGTACTGCTTCTTCTGTATCTTTTTCCTTTTTTTCTCCAAATACAGAAGTAAGCGTTTTATATTTTGTTTCTTTTTGTTCATCTATGCATTGTGTATACGAATGGCTTATATATGCTGAGTAATCTTCCACTACCCTATTCGTTTGTATTTTATCGATATCTGTATTCATGTTGTGTAACGAAATATTGCCACCCCTGCTGTAAAAGGGGTGCACTGGCCTAGTCAAGCCTTTCTGGCTTTTTGCCTGTGCACCTAACATCACCTAATTTTGAATAGAGATCAAATCAAAAGCGGATGGATCCGTCCTTCCTCCTCACGAAAACAACGAGGGAAGCTCAGGGGCTGTGGAAAGGCTGGATGACTCCACGCTGAAGCATGTCATCCATTTCTTTGGTAATTACGTTGCGTTCAGGGGCCGACACGCGATACGGACTCTAGCGACACGGGACATGCGGGGCGGTGGGGATGCAGTGAGTGACGACGGATGTGCGGCCAAGCGAGGAGTGCAGGAAGTCGAAGGACGGACGGAAACGCTGGAGTAATGCGAGCTGCTGAGAGCGTTGGGCTGACTAAAGACAGCCATCGATCAATCGGAAATACGAAACATAAATGAAGTCTTTGTTTGGCGCAGCAGTACGCGAATCAATGGCATCTATCTGGAGTGTGGATGGATCTTCATAGATGGAGTATGTGAGAACGTGATCGACTGATTCGACTTGTCGCGGGCATTCGCCATGTAGAAGCGCTGATGGGCACGAAAAAGGTTCGTAGCATGAACTTCGCTGTGACCATCGCATGTAGTCAGAAGAGCGAACGGAAGGAGGAAACAGTGGCGACGGGCAGCAGCATCAGTAGAAATGAAGAGAACAGTCGAATCAGAACCGCAGGTGCACGAGAGGAGGACAAGGGCTGTAGAGAATGCAGGGATATCTGTACCTTCAGCGACCAACATTTTACCGGCTCGGGGAGAGGTGTAGAACGGCCGGGCAGCAGAGAACAGAGACAATTCAATGCTAGCATGGGCGAAGTCGATGTTCGCATGGTGAAGTGTGAGAAAGTAGCAGCCCAGAATGACATAGTGAGAGCAGTGGAACAGAACCTCAGCAAGTTTAATCCTGGATGCCGCACACAAGGCTGAGCGTTCTTTTTTAGACTGAGCTTAGCTCATGCTATAAAATGCAGCTTGAGTTCGAAGTACGGGATACAAGACTAAGGCAGAGATGACACTGCAGTACGACATCTCACGTCTCAGACTGTCAATGCATCTAGTCAAGCTATAAAGGAGGAAAAGTTTCTACATACATGCAGCACTGCTGTTTACATGTGTGCCATCCCTTTCCCTAGGAGTTCCTCTGCCCCGGCCGATGCAGAGCCCCCGGCCTTTCTGGCGCCTCGGGAGACCCCGGCGGACCCTGCTGCCCCAGAGGCCCCCCCTGCCGCCGCCCCGGAGGTCGCTGCGCCGGAGACCGCCGCGCCGGAGATCGCCGCCCCGGAGGCCATCTCCACCCGGGAGGCCATCTCCACCCGGGAGGCCATCGCCACCCCGGAGGCCATCGCCGCCCCGGAGGCAATCGCCGCCACGGAGGCAATCGCCGCCACGGAGGCAATCGCCGCCCCGGAGAACACCACCGCCATTGCTCCAGAGACCACCGCCACTACTCCGGAGACCACCGCCGGCGCCGCCCCGCAGGCCACCGTCCCGGTGTCCTTCGCCGCCGCCGCCACCGCCACCCCCGCCACCGCCACCCCCGCCGATGCCTCCACCGCCGCCGCCGCCGCCACGCCCGCCACCCCTGCCGACGCCGCCACCGCCACCGCCACCCCCGCCGCCGCCGCCGCCGCCGCCCCGGAGGTCGTCACCCCTGCAGCACCGGCGCCCCCGCCGCGCAGAAGCCAGCGGACCAGACGGCCGCCGGAGAGGCTCACGTATTATTAAAAAAGGCACTGTCGAGCGGCCCGAATGGATGTCGTGAAGTTGGCAGCTCATGGCGCTACCGCAGTCAGCAGTGCCAGTCGGATGGCTGGATGTTGCTTTAAACGTGTTGGTATCGCAGCTCCGTACGCTGTCTTTTCTTTGCGCTCTCGTCACAAACATCTAAAGAAGTCAAGCACATCGCACGCTTCAACGGGTGCGTTTCTGTTGTAGCCAGTTAGCGTAAACAGTTTTGTTCCACAAAATTGGGGAGTAGCCAGCCGAGTTCGTTATAAAGTGCTGAAAATTCACACCTTTACGAGAACGCTACCGGTCGCTATTGGGAACAAGGCCCCTTGTGATCATCCTGTGTCGTGGCGGCGCCACAGCAGAAGCGCCCTGGGCCTCGAAGCAACTTTAGTGGACAAAAGAAAGGCCCCAGGGGTAGACTCCTACTGGTTCAGGGTTTCTGTCCGGTGAGCTGAGCGGTCCACACACCAGCCAATCAGGAGGAATAAGTGGGATGGGGAGGGGGACAAAGGGGGATGCGTCAAATAAAAGAGCGTAGAATATAAAATCGTTCTCCTAAAAGCGCATTCTGTTTACGAAGTTCACTGCATCAGACCACCTGAACGTCACTGAATATTTTTTTAAGCTGTCATGTTCATTTTCTAAACGTGTTTCGCTCGTTGGAAGGACAGATGTGATATTGCAACAAAATAAACAAGTTTAGTAGGCAAGCAAAGCCAATTTGATAAACTGGGTATTACAGCACAGCACTAAAGCGGGTACTGGCACACGAATATCTACGAAGTAAAGACCACAAACCCACGAAATACGACATATACATTTCCTCATCGTGTCTGCTCAGGTCACTCCGGCAACCTTTTCTTGGAGTGAGCTTTTCTTGGAGTCTTTATACTAAGTACTAGCACTGCAGCATATTATGTTGTCCCTAGCCCAATGCACTGTGAGTTCTGCGCGAGTCAAAGGTTGAAAATTTTCGCTGGGTTTCTCTGCGTGTGTTTATTCATAGCCACAGACTGATGCATTTCAATGCATGTCACTTGTTTTACTTCCCTGCTATTTACCTGAATCTCTTATAAAGTCGTGTACAAGCCTATATTCAGTCATGTAGCATTTGATTATGTATACTGTACCTACCTTGATGCCTTTTTTATCCTCTATATATTCTTTGCGCGCTCTTGTTTTCTAGGTTTACATAATGCCGTTTTTAATTTTGATTTTTAGGATGCCTGTTACTGACACTGCAATGCCACTGATGCTTAAAATCACTTTTTGAACATAGTTTGTCACTGCTGATGTTCTTTTAATAAACTGTTCTTTGTACAAAATCATTTGGGCTTTTCGTTCTCGAGCGAGCGCCCTAAGCAGCTGCTAAGCAGTCGCGCCGCTCGCAACCATGCACCATGCTACATCAACAGACACACCGAAATACAAAAGCGAGGGAGCAGTTTCCGTAAGTACTTAGGAAATCAAGCGTGAATGCAGCGCGGGAGAAGTTAACCACCAGTATTTACAAAGCTTGGATCGAGCTAGCGACCGCCAGCACCAGGAACGCGCGCATGCGTATTGGACTTTGGATTGACTGCGTTTACCGCCTTTCCCAGGTGCCGCCACCATCGCCTTCGAAAAAAAACGTCCCCATTGGCTCTATGAGACTGTCACTTCCTTGCTTATACATTCCTTTTTTCTTTTTGTTGGGTTATCCTCCACGAACATTACATCCAATGCGAGGGCGCATTTACTCACCACGTAGTCAAAATTAAACCCCAGACGTCCGTTGTGTGCGCCTAGAACCTGAACAGCGCTCTAGAATCATCATCAGCAGCTTCATTGTAGCGCTACCTTTGATCACTTTTTACACATCGTATCATTCACGGTTCTTTTTTAGTGTAATATCAGTTTCCCCTCGCCCTAATTATATTCTACAGAGCGATATAGAATCGCTGCAGTTTCAGTAGCAGAAAAGAAATGGCTGTAGAAATACTCAGGCTGAATTTCATCACCTGCTGCGGGTTTTGTTGGTGCCGAAGCAAACAAGAATTCGGCACTTGGCGGCAGCGGGTCTCTCGCCGAACAATCCTGATTCGAATACCGCTTGGATGCAGGGACCACATTATCGTTGATTCCTCGACTTCATTACATCAGCGAACATATTTTCATTTATTTAAGCATCTTCGCCATCCATCATTACATAGCCTTTTCTGCCCTGAGGCAAGAAGCATCGCCTTAAAAAAAATATCGCTGCACGCGGCAGCATCCATGGGCAGCGAAGAGGAGGACGGTCACGCGATTCCGGAGGTCGCGCGCAGTCAGCGGGCAACGGCTCGGCCCCGCAGGTTTGAGGTTTGGGTCGTCCTGAACCTGAGCCATCCTGAACCTTGCCCCAGCTGCCTTCCTGCCTGCCAGCCAGAGGACATTGCCGCCTGCCTGCTCCCGCCCTGGTGACGCTAGGCATTTCTTTCCGGTAAGGCCATTTCAGGTTTCGGGGTTTTTGGCCAGATTTCGAGGTAGCTTTGCTGACTTGGGTGATGTAAGCTTGCCGTCGCGCTGTTTGTAGGCACGCCTTTCACCTCCCCGGGAGAGGGCTGGGCAGCTTGGTTCGCCAGCCTACCAGTCGAAAGCTTGCCTCCGATTTCATTTCGAAAGAATGGTGTCCATGCAATTCCGGTGGCGCTTGTGCCGATAGGCGATGGAATGCTGAAAATGAAGAATCCTAAAACGATCCAGCAACAACCCAAGAGCCTAACGAATCACTATGTAGACACCTCTGAAGTGCAACCTTTCGGTAGTGGTGGTATTGTTCGCAAATCAGCAAACATTGGGTGTGTGTCGGATCTGCTCCAGTGTAATACATTCATTTCTATTCCAGTTAAACCCTTCCTTCCAGAACAGCTTGCGTGCGCTAAAGGCGTTGTCCCCGGAGCGGCCCAACAATGCCGGAGCGGTTGTTACTTCTGTATACCGCTGCTCTCTCGAGGTGGCTGGCGTGCGTGTTGCTACGGGGTCAGTTCAAACAACTGTTACTGGTCGCACATGCCCCTTGGAGTTGAAAATCTGAAAAATTATCCATCACGTGGACTCACTGCATCTTCGTCCTCTGCAATTTGCCAACTGTAGGCGATTCGGACCCAGTAAAAAAGCCTCTAAGTCGGCGAATAGAAGCCGGATGTGTAGTGAAGGCTACTCTTCCGAAAGCTGCACCGCTGGGCAACCAAGCTGTTGCTCATGCAGTAACGTCGAAAGCGCCGATGATGCCACTTGCGGAAAACGGTCACAGGGGCCAGGTTTATTGGAATTAATTTAACAGAATCGCTGCTGCCGAGCAGACGCTCAAGCACTCCTTAACTGCAAAAAAAAAACGCGCTTACGCAAGCCTGTGCGCTCCTCTGCTCCTGACCTCCAGGCCGCATTCTCTGCCTTAATCGTGTCAACCGTCGAAAAAGCGCTCTGCCCATTATTGCTTCCGAGCAGCTCCGGTAAAGGTCAAAGCTTGCCGATGGATATCAAAAACGCGAAGCATTGCTGGTGTTTTGTGCCTCGTTTATACCATAATCAGTCAACGATGAGCTCCATTCCGCCCAGTCATACATGACTGAAGGACTGCATGACTCATGCAAGGACTACAAGCACCATAAAGACGAAGCACCAAAAAGACGAACGCGAGGATGGGACCAATTGACACGACACAACCACTTCCTCTCGCTGCTGAAGTTTTGACCTCTTCGCTACCGAATATGAGCTGGGTTCACTCCCGCATGTTTGTACCGCGCTCTCCGAAGACCAGCTAGGCACGTCGTCGCTCGCGAAGGTCCGCACCTTGTATCGAAGAGAAATCTATCCTCGCTTCGGCGAGCGCGGCTTCGGCCGCTTATCTGTTTTTTGAGCAGCGTCCGCTCCGGCGGACGCAGTTGTTGCTGCGACGCGCGTCTTTTCCTTCCCTTTTCTCTTTCCTCTGCTCTTTTATCTCTCCTCTATCTGCACGTGGCAGCGGTGGTGGCTTGGCTCGAGCCAGTAGCAGGCCCGTGCAATTTCCTTTTCATCCTTCTCTCAGCCACAACAACAACAACAACAGCAGTTTTCCCAATGCCTCTAGTACACGCAGCCACTAACACAGGACGCAAAAAAATAAAAACTTGATGGTCCGGCAAATCCTGACGAAAATAATTTGGATGCTGGGTATGGTGGCCTGCAAAATGGAATGATTCTCGCACGGACGAAACTGCACAGAATTAAGGCTCGAAAACGAAAATGTGTCGATTTGAGGTATGAAGGAGACCCATTTGGACTTCAGTCGCCGCGATGGCTCAGTGTTTATGGCGCTCGGCTCCTGACCCGAAAGACGCGGGTTCGGTCCCGTCCGCGGCGGTCGAATTTCAATGCAAGCGAAATTTCAGAAGGCCCGTGTACTGTGCGATGTCAGTGCACGTTAAAAAACTCCAGGTGGTCGAAATTTCCGGATCCCTTCACTACGGCATCCCTAACAGCCTGAGTCGCTTTGGGACGTTAAAATCCTGTAAACTATAAACTATTTGGACTTCAGGCTGAACGCAGTAGAGATTCGGATGGCTGAAAATCTTCAGCCACGCAAACAAAGAAGGAAGTGTGCGCGACCATCAGGCGCCAGGTCTATGGGTATCGCTCTCCGCGGTATCTACACGCCGCTGCTTCATTTGCTTCAAACCGGTCGGAGGGTGAAAAAACGAGAAGCGTGCGAAAAGAAACCCGAACGTGATGCGAAGACTGTGGTGTGCAGCAGTGCTTGGTGCGCTGTTTAGAGAGTAGCATACCAATGCAACCTTTCCGGTTCTAGACCTGCTCCCTCGCACCAGCTATTACTTTCAACTTTTGTAAACAACGGGTGAAAGTGAACTTTTCAGATGAACGCTTCAGGCCCTACCGCGGCCGGTTGATAAGCAACGCACGCTTTGCATCAAGCGGCCGTCGCATTACCAGGAACTCTAAAGAGAGATGTGCCGCGACACGAAACTGCGGCAAATATACTGCAGCGAAGGCGAAATTTTTTTGCATTTTTTAATCATTTTTTTAGTGTTTCGTGAACAAAAAAAGTTCAGTTTCTCACTGTTTCAGTCATTTATGCTCTTCCTAAACTCAGATCAAAAAACCAAACTGTAAAACTCGGTATTTTGTATCTTTCTTGTTGCAGAACAGTTTGAGACGTAATGGGTTAAGTAGAAATTTCGCGAAAATATGCAAAGTTTGTGAAAAACACAGACACGCAGGTCACGTGTTATTCACGAAAGCAACTTATTTGCATCGCAGCTGCACGGACGGGAAGCTCACATGAGTCTCATCAGCCTCATTGATAAGGTAGGCTGCAGCTGTTCTCACGATACCTGAACGGTGCAGTGGCCTTTTAAAAAAACTTCACCAAAAGCTTCTCAGATGAGGTGGTGGTTTTCGGGGGTACCTGTTGCTGCAGCAGTCGCTTTGGTGGCCATGGCTGCTCTATCTGCAAGCGGCAGTGATAACGGTCCAGTGGAAGCCTGTGGTCAGGCCCGTACACTTTCCTCCTCCTCCTCGTTCCATATCAGTAGCAGCAGTCAGGTGCCAGCAGTGGCAGTACTGTCGGCTCGCGTCGGCACAAAAGGCCTGTGCGTGCACTTACCATACTGGAACTTCACGGGCGTTGAGTCGAATCCCACCTAAACCTGCACCTTTCCGCGAGGATTTTATCTGCTCGAGTACTCTCGTTGTCTGGGCGGACAGACGGACAGGCGGACAAAAATATCCGGACAGAGACGTGAAAATGTAGCAGTTAATTGCATTCCTGCATTAAAAATACAGTCCACGAGTAAGGTCTTCATCTACGTGTGGTCTGGAAGCTAGTGAAATATTTTCAAAATCTTTTGAGCATTAAGAGCGTTATTCTGGTCGCCATCATAACAATAACACGTTTCGTGAGACACGTGATGGCGCTTGTCCTCGGAGTGTTCGCAACGCAGTGACCGCTCGTACGTGCCTGTACACGGACTGCTGAAAGCGGCCTTCAACGTAGCACAAACGGCAGAGATTTTTTTCAAAGCCATTCATGCAATGCGGCAAATGGTAAGGCGAGTCCACCGGGAATATTAGGGCACTGCCAAAGATGAAACCACAGAAATAGAAAGGCCATCACACAGGCACTTTCACACTACATTCTGTTACATATCTGGTATGCGCATTGCTCGTGCCGTGTTTCCGTGGAACACAGATGGATGTCCGGGATAGGAATTCTTTATTCGTACACATCAGCCGGTTTGTACAGCATGATCGGTAAAGGTTCAGGAGCAGATCGAGAAAATGCGTGAGAGGCACCCAGATTGAGCGTTTGCCAAGTGATAAGGTGGGACGCCTGCAACATTTCTGTTCCCTTAATAATAAAGTCGCAGTATGCGCTCCTTTAGGCGCTTGGAACGTTGCAATTTCCGCGGCGTGCATGGTGGCTGCATAGATGAGTTTTCTGGCTCCTCCTGCTGCGGACAGTTCCTTTCTCCTTGCGCCGTTGACGAATTAGTCGGTGATGCAACCGCTGGCCGTGAGGTATCTGCTCGAGGGACCGCGCGCTTCTCCTTTGTCGTGTGGTACCCGCGTTGGCATGTCTGCTTGCGCAGCTATCCCAGGAGAGGCTGATGGTCGGTAAGTGTGCACGCCCGAACTACGAGAAAATACCCGAACTTTGTTACGCCTAATACAAGGGCAAGGGCTTCGCGTTCAAGTTGCCAGTAATTCCGTTCAGCATTTGTTAAGATACGCGAAAGGAAGGCTGTGGACTTTTTCACCTTACCATACAATAGTACGGTGCCAATCCCGCGTTGGGACGTGTCCCCGTCCAACTTAAGGGCTACAGCCGGACTGGAATGGGTAAGTACCCCTCCACGACGAAGGCCTTGTTTAGCTTGCAAAAAATTCTGCCTCCTGCTCGTGTTCACACACCAATCGTGTGTTCTTTTATAGCTTGTACAAAGGTGCAAGGACGGATGATAAGTTTGGATAAACTTTGCGTAAAATGTAATCATGCGCAGAAATGCGTGCAGCTCCTGCACATCAAAACTGGGAGCTTGCACGATTCCTTCGATATGCCACTCCGTCGGATGTAAACCCTCACGGTCGAATCGGTGACCTAAGTAGGAAACTTATGCCTGGCGAAATTTACATCTGTCCAATCTGAGCTTAACCCCGTGCTCTCGGAAACGCTGGCGCACAAGCCTTAATGTCCCTCCACGTTTTTGCGATACCACAATATCGTCGAGGTAGTCTGGACACCTGCTGAGCCCTGCAAGACAGTGTCGATTTTCCGCGGGAGAATAGCTGGTGCGGAAGCAATATAGAAAGGCAAACGATTGCAGCGGAACAATCCGCGGTGCGTATTGATTACGCACAGTTTCTTGGACTTGTCATCCAGAGGGATTTCATTACAGGTGTCACGCAGGTCAAGCGTGCTGAACTGCTCGCCACCATTCAAAGACGCAAAAATGTCATCAATAACAGGTATCAGGCATTGCTCCAGCTCGCATGCAGAATTTAGGGTTACTCTGCAATCTGCGCAGATTCTAACAGTGACATCACGTTTCAGTATCAGCACAATCGGTGTCGCCTACTCTGCTTGTGTTAGGGGACAGCACTCCGACGGTTTCAAGCCTTTCAACCTCTTTGGATACCTTGTCGCATCAAGCAAATGTATGAAAACAAGCCTTACGGAATTTTGGTGCGGCTTCTTTAAGTTGGAGGTGCACTGGCGGTCCGTCTATCAGGCACAATTTTTGCGCTGAAGACGCCTTCGAAGTCCGAGATCACATCATCCACGGCTGATGTGCAGTTCTTTCCTGGGCTCTCCTCCAGCTTCGCCACGACGTTGAGGACTGGCGACCTTCCGTTGCTGAGTTTTGATATAAAGTCGCATCCAAAGAAGCTTGGCCCTGAGCACTCGAGAACAATTACTGAGCCCTCGACGACAGTCCCGTTATAAGAAACGGGCATAATCCAATTGCCCCAATACTGGCAAAGTCCCTAGGTAACAGGAAAGTTTAATGTGCCATGGCGACAATGGTGGCCATTGTTTCTTCTTGTACAGTCGCGAGCAAAAAATATTAGCACAGATCACTGGCGATTAGAATTCGTATATCTCACCACGCGGCGCTGCGGTACGCAGACCTGCCTAACGGGCCGCTTCCATGTTTGCAGCCTAGGGGGGGGACGGCAGGAAGTAAGCTTTATCAAGCGTGCACCGCCCGAGCGTTGAAGTGCCGACCCTACGTGACTGTGCTTGCGGCATTTATTTTGGCTCGGTTATCATGAGCAATGATTGCTCCTTTTTATTACTGTTTTTTTATGTCCGCGATGGTTTGTCAAAAGGAACTCGCGGGAACAATAGATGATAGCGCTGCTTTTAGCCAGTAATTTTGCTGTCCGTGACAGTCCACTGAACCCCCCTAATACTGTAGAATGGGAACGGCCCGGCACTCTCGTTATCAGCCTCTTCGCCACCCGCAGCGCCACGCGTTGTCATCCCGGCACTCTGGTGTTCCGTCGTGTGTGCTAATCTTTTTTACCCGCGACTGTACTACTCAAAAAGTTGCCTAGGCACAACACACAGAGCCGAACCAGTATCGACGATCATCTGTATATCGCTGTCGCACCACGTGAAAGATCGGCGAAGCGGAGGTTCCAATTGAGATTTCCGAGATGCAACTAAAGTACAAACGTGCATCCTGTCGGCCGCGTCATCCAAGGTTTTCTTTCACATTTAAGGGTTGATCTGCTTCGAGCATGGGTTTTCTGGCGTTCCTTGCTTACGTCACTCTGACACTTTTTTTGTGCAAGGTAACCGTACAGATCTTTCATCAACGTAAAGACGTTTCCATTGTGTTTTGTGCTTCCGCACCGTCCACACTAATACCGGCTTCTCGAAAGTCGGTCGCCGCGTGCTTATCTTCATTACGGCATTCAACTCCGAAGAAATCGCGTTGGCACCCTTCTCTGCTGCCTCTCAGCTGAGCCCTATTCCTTCGGCCTCCTATAGGGTGAGGTCTGTCTTCGCCAACAGCTGCTTCTGCAAGACACTTGACCTGCCGCCGCAAACTATCTTGTCGCGAAGCGTCCTATGGAGCATGTTTACGAAGTGTCAGCTAACCACTATTTGGGCAATTTCAACAATACATTTATTTATTTATTTAATACTGCAGAGTCTCTCGACTCCAAGCAGGCATGAGCACGGGCATGAGCACAGATACAAATAAAAAAACAAGATCTGCACGAACTTACCTTCAAATTGGCGCCGTTTGAAAAAGCGGAAACTTTTCGTTAGTTGGAGGCGTTTCGGGTCAATACGCACTTAGGACTTCGATTACTTCTTCGTACTGCAGCGGATTTAACTACTTCGGTGCAACTTTTCCTGTACGTGTGCTCAATTCAGAACACCCTATTCTTCTCTGAATCGCCTGTTCCGGTTGCTTCGAAATAGGCTTCAACTTTCGTAAGATACGCCCTCCAGTTGTGACCGCGGTCGTCATACTCTGGAAGCTGGCGATGTGTCATGGCCGAAGCGGTTGTGTCCAGCGGCTCATTGTTGACCACCGTTCGACGTTGGCTCACGTCGGGGGTTCGCTCTGCGCTCATCGGCACAGTTACATAGCTGGTGCGCGCATTCCGCGTATCGTGCTTCCGTGCAACACAGACGGGCGCTCGGGATAGGAATCGTTTATTCGTACCGATCAGCCGGCTTATCTAGCATGACCAGTAGAGGGTGAGGGGAAGAAGGATAGTAGGAATGCATGAAAGACATGCTTTGAGCGTTTGCCAAAGTGATAAAGTGGCAAGTTTAAAACACCTTCCTCATGTATGCTCCACGAAATTAAAGGAAAGGAAAGGTCTGGTGGGGACAGCCGAGGTTGTTTTCATCGCTGTGCAGTTAACGCGACAAAAAGACATTGGCCACAACGGGCGGCGTGCATTTTCAGCCAGTCCAATGTCCGGAGAACGAGTTTCCAGATTAAAGAGTAAATACATTGCAATTCTGGCCTCCAGCAAAACTGTCCCTTCTTCAAGTCGTCCATATCAACGGTAGTTGTATGATTTAAAAAAATAAACTTCCGCGCAAAACATTACGGGCACCGCCAACTATCCAGGTGTACCGCCGCCCGCTGACTAACCACCGCCGCTCGAGCGTGTGACTTGGATTAATTATAAGCGCTGAGCGTTTGCCGGTAATTCCACCATTATAAAGTGGCAGCAGGCCATCGGCATTCATCAGCCGCCGCAAACATTCAGCGCTCAGCGACGCATATGTCAGTCCAAGCCCCGCATTCGAGCGTTCGTGTCAAGTCTGCGGACGGTGGTACAGGCGATGTCAGCTTGCGTTTCAAACCGCCCAACGGTGCTTGGGTCACAGCAATGGGAGGAGGCCTTTAAACGCACCACCGGAGGTCTTCAGATTACCAAATAGAGGAGACTGACACGTCGGTTAAAATATTGTTAACTCCTGGAAGTTGACATGTTTTCAAGAGAGAATTCGTTTCCGTTTCCAACCATGTGTTTTCCGTAGTTTTATTCATGTAAATATTCGCCAGGAGCTGGGCATAACACCCTGCCCCTAAAAAGAAGCGCGCTAGAAGATAGCTTACTCTATTTTACACCCACAAAGGTTAGTTCGTTTTTCTAGTGTTCTGCCCCTGAAACACCAGCTCAGCAAGTTCAATCCTGGATGCCCACACGCAGGGCTATGCGCTCCTATGCAGACTCAGCTAAGTCTGAATAAAATCGGAATAAAATGCAGCTTGATCCGGAAGTACGCGATACAAAGTTCAAGCACCGATGACATTGCAGTGTACGACCTGTCAGACTGTAAATGCATCGGGTCATGGTTTAAGGGCGGCAGCAGTTTCTTCACACACGTAGAACTGCTATTAACATGTATCCCATCCCTCTCCATATAGCCACATGACAACAGGTGGCGGCCTGCTATCCGAAGGCGCACCACCCCCAGCTGCTGTGGTCACTCCCTCTGCTCCTGGCCACACGGCGTCCCCAGGCCACCTGCCGCCCCCGGACCACCCAGCGGCTAAGCCGAGGCCCCCGGCGCGCACAAAGTCATCGCCAAAGCCGCCGCCGCGCCGAAGCACGCGGGTCCGTAAGCCGCCGGAGAGGCTGGTTTACAAATAAAGGGACACTCTACCGGCCAGAATGGATGTCTGGATGTCGTGACGATGGCATCGCACGGCGCAACTGCAGTTAGCACCTGCCAGTCGGATGGCCGGATGTTGTCGCCTGAAACGCATTGGTATGGTATGTGAGGTAGCGCCAAACGGGACAAGGGACGCAGAAAGACGCACACAACGCATAGCGCCTGTGTTGCGTGCGTCTTTCTGTGTCCCTTCCCTCGCCAAAGATTCTACCCTCGCATTGGTAACACAGCTCCGTACGCTGTCTTTTCTTTGCGCGGCCGTCACAAGTACCTGAAGGCGTAAACCGCACTGCGCGCTTCCACTGGCGCGTTTGTGTGGCAGCCACTTAGCGTAAAGCAGCTTTGATTAGCGCAAAATTGGGAATCAGCCGACCAAGTGCGTTATAAAGTGCTGAAAACTGGCACTTTTACGAGAGCGCTAGCGGTCGCTGCTCGGAACAAGTCCTCTTGTGATCGTCCTGTGTCATGGTGGCGCCAGAGCAGAAGAGCCCTGGGCCTCGAAACAACTTTACTGGACAAAAGGAAGGCCCCGTGGGTGGTCTCCTTCTAGTCGAGGGTTTCTGTCCGTCGGGCTGAGTGGTCCGCAGCCAACCTTTCAGGAGAAAAGTGGGAGGGGGAGGGGGGTGGGGGGGTGGCGGGGTCGTGCCTGCGCTTGGTGCCCGAGTGTCAGTCGGCGGATCTGCGCAAGCTCGAGCAAACTCGGCAGCCTCATGACTTGCACTTTCCAGAAATCTGTCTTTGGGCGGACTGGACCCCAAAAGCCTGCTGAGTTAGGGCAACGGCCGTTCTGGTAAAGGGCGTCAACAGCGATGACGACAGTGTTCTCCGTCATCGCTGTTGACGCCCTTTACCAGAACGGCCTTTACCCTAACGATTGGTGTTATTTGGTGCTTGGCTGCTGACCCGAAAGTTGCGAGTTCGATCCCGGCCGCGGCGCCCGCATTTCGATGTAGGTGAAAAAGTTTTTTTTTCCTCCATGCTTCGAAGCCAGACCCCTGGCTTCGGAGTAAATTCTCGTTGTTGCTGCCTTTTTCAGTGCGTTCACTGGCCATAAATGGGGCACCGGTCTTTCGTTACGTCTCACCTCACCTATAAGAAAACGTATAAGTGATAAAATTGCTTTTTTTTTTCATTAGAGTGACGATACTGCCGCTTCTAGGCTTAAGAGGAGGGTCGGTTCGTTTGCAGTAATGGTTCCCGTACTAACAACCAGATGGCGGCACTATAGGCCGAATTTATTTTTAAGGCGAAAGCCTTTAATGGCTCATATTCGCGGCCAAGGTCACGTCCGGTGTAACGCTGTCTTCCACGAATAACGCGGCAACTGATCAGGATAGGAGAAAACTAATGGTAGCATCAGATAGAGGGGACAAAATGTAACCCAAATGCCAATTTTGACGACTGTAGAGTGATTAGTTAATTACAGCCAATTATAGCCCAAAAAAGGAAAACAACCAAATGCGTCGATATAGCGCAGACGTCGGTATAGGGACGGGAGAGGGTAACCTCACACTCGAGGTCGGCCTGCGCGTGCGCCCCTCCCTTGTGTGAGACGCCTCGCAGCTGTCGACGCGTCGGTTGCGTGCAACCTCCCTCCTAGTGTGTCGCCGTACAAATGAAGTCTCGCGGTGCGGGTAAACGTAAGCATGCTGTTTCTCCTGCTACGCAGCGACGACGACTACCTGCGAAGCTAGAATCGCAGCCGGCAAGGCCAAAGGCTTTCGCCTTGCCGCACTTAAGATTGGCAAAGTGCTCCCATAATTTTTTGCGTCTCTGCTAGCATACGCTGAACTAAAAGTGTGAATGCGCCTGCGTTTAGCGTACCTAAGCATGCATACGCTTATGGAACGTAGACAGCGCAAATCTATGCCCTTTTCTCACTGTATCTGCGTAGGATTGAGCGACGAGGTGGTCTGCAAAAGCGAGAAACAGCACCGGCGCGGCTGTTCCGCCTCACCCGGGCGTCAACAGATGAAAACAGGTCCTAGTTTTTGAGGCCAGCGAATCCATTTCACTCACCGGGTTTTTGGACAAGTGTGAACGCGCCCTTATAGCAGACATACAGACGCAAGCGCCAATGCACGCGTAGCGGCGGCGTCGGTGAGGCCCTTCTTTTTTTCAAAAAACACTTTTAAAAATATGATTAAGCAAAGTTAGACTACAAATATTCATGTGATTCACAGAAAAAGCGAGCGGTACGCCTTCTACAGTTTACTAGAACAAAACGTACGTTTCTGTGACATTGGGGCATACTAAGGGTACGTAGTATATTCACTTAAGCTTCTACAAAAAAACTCTGCCACCTGCTGCAACAAAAAGAACGTTTGTGGTCGCCGCCATGCATCTTTACGCGACTTTTAACGCCAAATTAAAATATAAATTCCTGTCTAAACCGGGAGCAGTTCCTTAATTATTGACGTTATAGGTTGCCAACTACCAGAATAGGCCATTATTTATGCACTCACCTCCGCGAGTTGACTGACCCCTTAACACAGGAGTTGCTTGAAGAACGCATAAGATTTCTAGATATCAAGCTGCAATTGCAAGTCCACCACACATGTTGGATCTATGAACCAAGTAATAAGAAACCGGTCGTTCCTTATCATTCAACTCGTTCCAAATCGGTGAAGCGAGCCATTGCTAGTCTGTGTATTTCTAATGCGCTCAAAAAATCATGTCATGCTTTCAAGCTTTGAAAAACAGTGTAATAGACTATCAGAGGCATGCTACCCTGCCAACTTCTTTAATTTCCGTCTCCCAGAAGCTTCAAAAGCAGGTAAAAAAAAAAAGACAGTCACTGTGAAGAAGCTCTAGAGAATAAAGAAAGAAACAAAGAGACGCACTCATTCCATACTGCCACACTCTGTCACATAACCACAAAAAGACTATGAATCGCGCAAAAGCAAAGTTGGTGTTTTCCGCGCCAGAAATGTTGGCAGACATCTGCGATCGTGTCAACCCTTTTCCCAAGACAGCAAGAACATGCAGGACCAATCACAAAAAAACCATTCGTCCCATTCGAGAAAGAAGTGATCTATTGGTTTCCTTTTCGCATGCGCTGACAAATACATCGGGCAGACAGGCAGGAGCATTAATGGCCGTTTGCGTGAACATAATAAAGATGTGCAAAGGGGTGAAAAAGGGGATATAGAGGCCCATGCGGAAAACTGTCACGCATGTCAACCAGAATTCGAACAATGCAAAGTCATAGGAGGCCGCGGAATTCAACTAACCAGAGAATAAACTCTTAAAGGAATAAAATTTCCCAAAGGGTTTGAAGAAGAAAAACGCAAGAGGCGTGAGGACAGGTCAGAGCGCGAACTTCCAAATGGAATCAATACCAAATGGAATCAATTATCAGAGGCATGACAGGCAAACCCATGCGCACTCAACCAGCAAAAAAACCAACTGCCAATCAAGGAGAAACATGCCCAGGGAAGTGGTTGAAGCCTTTAACATAAAATCAAATATAGCTTTCCTTTGTAGCTTTCCTTTGCAGCCGTAAAGGCCGTTGTACGATCGCTTTTGAGCGGATCCGCCAGGCAGGCGGACTGGCGGACCGAACGACCAGACAATAGGCATTCGCCCCGTTCGGCAGGCGAAAGGAAAGTTGGTGAACTTCAACTTTGGGGCGGACGAGCGAACCGCCCGGCGACCGAATTGCAGCGATTGGCTGCTTTTTACGTGACGTAGGCATCCGCTTCTGCCGGGGCAAGATGGCCGTCCGTCGACTGAACAGGGGAGCGAGGCATAGGTCGTGGCTGTAGTGGTGGCACCTATGCCGCGAGGCATACTATATTGGCCACATGTTGATATTACGAGTGTTCAGAGCGACTGCGAACTTCTCCGCGTGCAGCAGCGGCGAGCAGCGACAGTTTCCCGAGTTGAAATCGACGCTGATGTAGTTGACAGAGCGCCTCTTCAAACCGACGCAAGACCTACGCGTTGGCGGTGTCACGAAGTGTTTATATGGAGCTGTTTGTGGTTGCTGCAAGCGTTCCTAATTCCTGCGAGGATCATCACGCACAGCGGCGAACAACAGCTGCTCACGGTGAACTTTTGTGCGTGCATGAGCTGCGTAGCACAGTGACTAGTGTCCGCGTAGTGAAAGTGATTGCGATCGAAGCGAGTGCTTTTACGTCAAGGCAGTGAAATGTGCGCCTTCGAGAGCTCACTACGCACGCCGTGCTTTCCGAATGCTGAAATGAACGTGGCGTTGTGCAGCTAGTCGCATTCGTTGCGATGGTTGCAGTGATCGCGACCGAAGCGTGCACATGACGTTGTTGCTGGCTACGCATTCGTTACCATTTTGTTCGCGATTCGTGTTGGCACTGTGCTTGAGAATTGCCGTGTGTGCGACGTGACGCGACGCGAGCTTGGCTGCACGGCCGTAGGACTGTTTTGCGGCGACAACAGCGATGTCGCCGTCCTTCTGCGCTTTGGTGCCCCATTCAGTACGTTTTGTGATGATGGGTGCTCGGTTTACGACTCGCCGGAGAAACTGTGTAACCTGTGTGAAAACATCGGTGCAGTGCAAATGTATCTTCGGGAGCGTCATTTATTTTTATTTCCTGCCGGCTGTGCGCACATTTGCCTGCAATAAACATATCGGCGTGATGAATGGGGGACTGAACACTTCCGCTAGCCATTTCAGTTTAGGTTGTAACAACATGGTATTACGCGATTACAAACAAGAATCATTGCCGCTTTTGAATCACGACTGATTGACAGTGTACAAATCTCTAATATGTGCCAACTCATAAGTCTGTTTTTCATGAGCATTTCAACTGATGTAGTGCAGAAAAAAAATAAAAAGTGTGGCAGCAGCCTATGCAATCAAAACTGACCACAGAGCAAGTTGAGCATAACGAGTCTTGATGAAAAAGAAGAAAAAATATTGAGAAAACCTTTGCCATTGCTTTTTTTCTCTTTTTGCTTAGCAGTGTTAAGTCAATATTGACAAATGCTTGGCAGCATTCAGTTTAAGTTGGATGTTGGTTTCCACTGCAATCAGAAAAATACAGTTGTCTTGAAGCACCTCATAGGCAATGACAGTGTCTGTTGTTGATTTTGCTCATGGTCCTTTTCGATCCGGGGATCAGTGGTACGTAACTGGATGTGTTCGCAATGCTATTGTTGCAGAGCTGCTCGCAAAATCGGCCTTATTGGTGTTAAGCGGTTGTTCAGCGGCGCTTCCTGGGTCAGCCGCAGCACTTTGTTTAACAAGCCATTCTCGAAGCTTTGAGAAGATCTCGTCGATGCACTTGCATATGTCTGTCTGCTACCACCTTCATTTGCCTGTGACTGCTTGCTACAGACATGACTACTTGCAGACTGCAAAATAAGCCCTGTGGAGCTGGTAAAGCTATGCTAGGAACAAAGACGATGGTAACAACATCACTGCACAGGGTAGCAATTCTTGCTCTGTTGTCGTCCCTTAGCACAGTTTCGACATGCCAACTTGCCACCGGTGCACCCCACAGTACACTATGATCAAGTTCTGTGAAATTTACAGAAAGCAACAACGGGAGAGGAAGTAGGTTGTATAGGCATATCTAGTGCATGCTGTACAGATAGCTTCCTGCCTTATTATAGCCTGGCCCCTCTGTTTTTAATCCTTCATCACCCAGCACCTATGGCCCTATTTGTGTTATTGGCATGTGCTGCAAATCACCAAACACATTTCATACTCTTGACCCTGCTAGATTGTTTTGGCCCATTAAGTTGTTTGATTCAAATCGGCAAGCTTTTAGAAGACATTTCTGCAATAGCCACCTTTTTCTTGTTCTTCACGACATGCACCTTGACTGCAACATCCCCCTATGATGCTTTCGTTCTTTGCTTTGAAAAAGCATGCGATTCCCCTATTTATGTGAGGCTGGTTTTCTTGTGCTTTAACTTGCATCCAATAGCTCTAAACTGGATCCAGCTTAAGCAGCCAGCCTTCGGCAGATTTCCCTTGCCAATTCTTATGTATCTTGCCTTTTCCTGCAATCTCGGACGTCCGCCAAGGCACTGCTTTGGGCCTCAGCTTTTCATTACTTGCATTATTACCGTCCCTTCAGTGTTTTGTCATATGCCTTCACTGACAGCCATATGGGGTGTGCCATATTGCAATCAATACCAGCATTTCAGTTGATCAAAACAACAATTAGCATGCCCTGGATTGTCCTGTTTGCTAATGTTACTAAGAATGCAGTAATATTGTTTTTTTATTGTCAGCATTACATTTTGCCAACTTATAAGGACTTCCGATAAAGGTATATTCACTGTATACTGGTTCAAATACCTAATAATCCTCATACACCCACCCACAACCTAGGATATTTACACCATGACGTGTTGTTAGTATCACCGTCTTCCAAGTTACTTGCATTCAATACCCCTGTGTGTCAGCAACTTGGGTATTCTACTGGCACATGGCACAAATCTAATTTAACTAGAATCCTTGAATTAGTTCAGTCCTGAGCCGCTTGTTTTATTTTCTCAGGCCATTTTTGAAGGTCCAGTGTGACAGCACTAAAAGTGCATATTTGAATGTCTTCATCTTATGCAGGTTTTTTTTGCTCCTTACCAACACGTCCCCAACTAATCAGTCCCAACTTGTAGTCTCTCGTGCAAACACTCTTGTGCCTCATTTAGCTCATATGCCACTGAATTTCAAGATTCGTTTTTGCTCGTGCCACAGAAGGCTGTAACGGTCTTGCATCCCACAAGGCTGTGTATCTTACTGTCCTTCGAAGTGGTTACTACAGAAATCATGCTATAAATTGCGAACTCACTGAGCTCCTACCTGGCACACCATTTTAAAGCTCGCTACTAAACTAACGTCATTTAGGACCACTGAGGTGTGATAAATATGAAAACAAATAGATCTGATATAGCGCTCAGTCACTCGGTCACCTCGGCAAACCAGTACAATGCTCTCTTATGCATAACGTATTCATTGAGAACTTTGTTCATAATTTATTTCAAACTATATCGGGGCAGATTTACACAATAGTAGCATTTGGGCTAACTTTGCACAAGCTAGCTCTAGCTACCTACATTCGCTCACTGCAAAGCTAAACATGCATTAGTGCACCCACCTGTTGTTGACCAGGCTTCTCTTTGTGCTTGTCTGTTCTGCTCAGCTGAGCAACACACTGACTTCATGATGTGGCTCAGTGAGAATTCTACATGTGTATGCTTATGCATGTAACTTGTATATAGTCACATGTACTAAGGATAGTATTAACTGGGCAATTGGTTCTGCTTAAAAGCTCTCATCATCAGATTGCAGCACAGAGATAGCAATAAAAGACAAGAGTCATCACTGCCTTTCTGTTTTTCTTCGTCATCCTTCGGCCTGACTTCAACTTGGTTTTTTTCCAACTTCCTTATCACTACTGATGGCTCAGTTAATTCGTTTCCTTGCAACCCAGACTGGCAGTGGAATAAGGATATTTTGCTAAGAAATTGGTAATTAGCAACTAGTACAACATTATTCTATATATAACAAGTGGTGCAGATATCGATTAACAAATACAGATTCTCTCTTTTGCTTGCTGCTTTGGGAATCAGAGTTGCCCTTAAAATTTCTCATATTATTTTTTACTGATCAGAAAGGACGTACCTTCAAGATTGCTGTAGAGCTTTACTGGAGAACTTAAGCATCTATGGCCCACACATACTTCAATGGCTTATTTTTCAATTCATTCTGTCCTGAGACATCATAGCTCTTATTTCTGAAAATTAACTTTTTCGCATTCTGCTTCATATGATTGTGTTTGTTTGAGGTAAATGCAAAATATGAAGCAGTTCCCGTTCCCTTGACTATACAAAGCATTCTATCCTAGTCTCCGCCAATATTTGCTATGTAAACTGTCCAAATCGGTTCTTGCATTTCCTTAACCTCTAGGCCAGTGTACTTACTCCCTTATCTAATTATGTATGGATTAATGAGGATGGCACATGTATACTTTTCTGAAATACGGAGCAACCACTTTGTTTTAAATTCATGGGACAGTTAAGAATGCTTTGTGGTCATACGCACAATACGCCACCTTGTTTCTGTGCATGTCAACATTGATTGGCTCTCAACAGAACTTTTGCACACTTGTTTACTATGCTGCATACTGGTTTGCACAATGTTCACTGCAATGTCACCTCAGGAAGCACTGGTAAAAGGAAGCGGCCTGCCCACTGTCACTGCAGAACAAAAGCGTGCACTTTAGTACAGTGATGCGCACCATATCCGCTTTGAAGCCACTGAGTGGTATTTCTATTTCGATTTTCGTAATGGTGTGAAAAACATGACGAAAAAAAATCTGAAAAGAAATCAGTATTATTGCGTCGCCATTTTTCTGTGATATTGTAAACACCTGCAGTTAACACTGATCTTCCATATTAGTAAAGGTTGGGAACATTGTAATTTCCTCATGTATAGATGCATTCATATCTGATGGTAACATGCTAAAATATGCTGATTTTTTCATGCATGCATAATACACACATACACATACACCTTTTCTTTAATGAGAGACAGTGGCGTGTTTGATGTCATTTGACCACACATACTATGATGTGGATAGAGTTGAAGTGCGGCGGGGGTGAACAGGGACTCAAGAAGAATGATATACAGGTGATGCTGGATTTCCCACAGCTGAAGAACCAAGCTGGGCAAAAATGATCTGGTTTGGTTTGGTTTGGTTTATGGGGTTTAACGTCCCAAAGCGACTAAGGCTATGAGAGACGCCGTAGTGGAGGGCTCCGGAATCGACCACCTGGGGTTCTTTAACGTGCTATGACAGAGCATTGTTAAAGGCTGTGAACAAGCAGTCCACATCAGCAGCAGCAGATGCCCTCTCTACAGATGCAACAACCAATCTTGTCAAGGTCACCCTGACGTCAGAAGCAGTAGCATGGACTAAGCCTCGGTACTATTCCCTTTTATCTAAGAGCACACAGAGGCATCTGCTCTACGTCACCTCTTGTGTAGGATAGCTTTCCTTTGTAGCCGTAAGGCTGCGCTCGGGTGGATGTCAATGAGTAATTACTCCCTTATTAAAAATCAAATAAATACCCCTGTGTCAGCACACCTTCTGTGCTTTTATCAGACAAAGAAATGACGTTCCTTTCTGCAAAAAGATGATACCTCGGTGACGAAAAGTGTTCGATTACCTCCTTCCCTTTTTTGTTTTACATGATATATGTTTTCTTATTTTTTCGCTTATTGTACTGCGCACCTTATAAGAGGGCACATTTGTAAGTCAGAGCTCGTGTTGTAAGTTTCCTTCTTAGTCCGTGTCCTGTTCGCGCTATTTTAGAGTGAATGCAAGCGTAGCAGGAGGGAACAAGTTAGACGAGCGGATGAGATTAAGTTTGCAGGGATGCGGTGGCCGCAGCTGGCACAGGACAAGGTTAATTGGAGGGACATAAAAAAAAGGCCCTTGTCCTGCAGGGGGTGTAGTCAGGCTGGTGATGATGACGAAAGTTGCGGTTGCAAAAGGGGTGGGCGGAAGGTGGATCACTTCAGTCTCTCGAGTCCGAAACTGAAGTCGTTCTATTAATGCGGTAACTTTAACACCCGCTCGGAAGGTCTGCGTTTAAAGATGAGCCGGTCATTCTGTTTTTCTCATACGAAGACCGTATTGTGATATCCCGTTTTCATTGCTCTTAAATGTACCATGTATATGTCGCGCAAAAGTCACACAAAATAGGATATCGTGTCCTGCTTTACCGTTTCCGACTATTGTGCAGCGGAAAAGACGGGATGACGGCTTCGTTGCGGTGCGAGCGGCATTACAGACCAGCGAGCTTATAATGACCGCAGCTATAACAAACGCTCGCTTATTACGAACGAGGGTGGAACTACAGTCAAAATATGTATTAGGGCATTGGAACTGCGTGTCAGATAAAACGAACAAGCATGAGCGCACCACTAAGTTAGAGCGAACAAAGAGTCGCCGTAAACTCGACCCCGCTGTCAAAACAACGCGCGCTTCCCATCAGCATGGAGACCGAAGAGCGTCTTCCAGCTGCCGTGATCACTCCACCCAGTAAAGCGTCGACCCCCCAAAAAAGGCGTCACTGAAACTAAGCGCGCCCAGACAGGCTAAAAGGCACAATCGGTGCGTGCGCGTGCGCCGGCGTCTAAACTGAAAGCAGAAGCATCGAAAGCGAAGCAACTGCGCACAGCCGGTCATCAACCAATGGCAGCGATCTGAGACGTTTTTACACCAATCGAGACCGCCCTCCTGGCCCACCCGGGCACGAGGTGTGCGTCGCCTGCGCAACTGAAACTCTGCCTTCCGCGATGCCGCCGCGTGCAGGAAGCGCCCACAAGGCAGACGCACACGCGAAGCTGCAGCTTCGTGTCTACCTCCTTACAACTGTGTAGAGGAACGAAGACGAGCATCCCGACCTACCGTAACCAGCTGCTGCGAACGCTTCAGTCGCTTTCGTGCTCTGCTGGAGAGCTTAGAGAAGCGGCTTGATAGAGCCTGTCTTGGGGAAACAAACATGGTTCAACGGGACTTCATAAAGAAATAAACGCCATTTTTGTCCAAATGTGTTTTTTTTTGTTTTTTGTTTTTGTTTTTTTGACAACGAATGCAGTCCGCGTGACCGTAAGGTTCGTTATAAGTGCGTTCTACTGCAGTTCATTGCAAGAGAACCGCCTCGGTACCGATCTCAACCTCTGGCTCCAATGGCGACAGGTAGCGTTGATAAGCACCCCTTCTAGGGAAAAGAGAGTCAGTAATAAATTATGATTCCATAAACGACTAGAAACAGACGACAGTAACTACAACAATCTTCATGAGACCTTCGTGTGACCGCGCATCTATAAGGCTCCAATTTCCTTGGTTTTCCAGTCCGTTTCGCATAAGTGAGCCAATTGGTCGAAGGAGCCGGCAAGAGCATTGTAAGGTTGGAGCCATTCGATCGCCTCTTTCCATTTTAACCGGCGCCGTAATAACGACTGAAAAAGCCGCTCTACGAGCGGCGCGGCGAAAGCATCGCGGTCGTTAGTCTGGACGGCGTTCGCTGTTTCACTGGAAGCTCGTTTCCGTGTTTTTTTTACCAAAGTAAACGAATGGTCTCCCCTATCAGTCGAAGGTCGCGTTTCCGCCGGGTCTTCCGTGGCCGAGTGCGGATCGCCCACAGGTCTGTTGTGGGGAGAGGGAAGGGCAGCACGCGCGCCTCGCGGCTATCTTCAAAGGGTTAGGCTCGCGGAGGGCGCGCTTGCGGTTATCGGAGGCATCGGTGCCACACGGCGTGGCGCGGTACGGACAATGCCCGGTGGCTGCGCGCCCATTTGCTAGCCTCATCTGGGAACGGTTAGCGGCATCTTACCTGCCCCGAGGGGGGTGTCGCTGTCCCTGTTGCGGGAGGGCGTTCGTCGCCGCGTTTGCAAGCTGTGTATATGGCGCCAAGGCCGGGGCTTTTAGGGAGAGAGCAAAAACACATGTAGTGACGAGGCTCCTCCTGCTCGCGGCTTAAGAATAATTCAACTTCTTGCTTTTTTTTTCTTTTCGCGTGGGGAGAGAGCGCGGGGGCGCGCGATGCTCTGCCGCCATCGCGACACAGAGATTTTGGTCTCGACCGGAGCCAGGCACGCAGACCCAACGTTTATAGATACTAAAGTATCTATAAACGTTGCGCAGACCGTGCTCTCGAGTAGCCGTGGAGTGGGTCCACGGGGCGGCTGGTCAGACATCATGCTGTCATGTACATACTCCTTGTAAATAGTCGTCTGTGTACATAAAACTTATACCAGTACTCGACGAGAGTCCCTGTCTTCCTACTGGCTCAGCACTTCGTTGGAAAAAAGAAGAACAGAGGAACAACCTCTCCGTACAAAGAAGAAGAGAAAAAGAACCACCCTTTACTAGCATACCGACCCATCCGAAGTGCTTTTAATGTTGTTGTTGTTGTTGTGACTGAGAGAAGGATGAAAAGGAAATTGCACGGGCCTGCTACTGGCTCTAGCCAAGCCACCACCGCTGCCAACGTGCAGATAGAGGAGAGGTAAGAGATCAGAGGAAAGAGAAAAAGGCAAGAAAAGACGCGCGTCGCAGCAACAACCGCGTCCGCCGGAGCGGACGCTGCTGAAAAAATCAGATAAGCGGCCGAAGCCGCGCTCGCCCACAGTGCTTTTAATAGCGAAGCACAGGATTTTATACATACGAACACTAGCGCCACGCAAGTAGTAGCCGAAACCGAGAGGGAGCAACACTTCGCGATATTCACAAAGCGTGTGACTGCATTCATTCATTACTAGCATTAAGACCAAGGTTATTGTGCATAGAAAACCTTCTAGGCACTATAGGCTCCCAAAGCATCGCCGGGTGGCGCTGCTGCGTTTGCTGTGCAGCGCCATTTATTGGAGAAAAGTAAAAACTGGGACGTTGATCGCTGCTTTCACCACGCTTCTTTGCACGCGCGCTTTGTTGCACGTGCACGCGCCCGCGCTGTCACGATGTATCGCGTGCATTGCGGCTTCAAGAAGATCGTTCAGACTGACGTGCAGTTCCGCAGTGCAAACTTAAAAGGGGGGAAACTGATTATTTGCGTCTACTGAGTGGAGCAGAGAATCGACGACGAGGAGGCCCATTTGACTGTAAAATGCGTTTTTCAAGTCAGTAATAACGTCGTAGTGTACGACGTGTAACTAGAGGTGAGTCCACTGTATAATTATATGCTCGAAGTATGCGAAGTACTATCAGCTCTGTGAAATAAACCGAGGCACTCATTGATCGTTGTTGTCGGTTGTTGCATGCGATGCACAGGGTGATCCACTTACTTGCGAGTCGAAAGGACATGCGATCAGGGAACAGCTCGACAACACCATTGTTCACACTTGCAAACGCGACCTGCGGATGGCCTATTCGTTCGAAGCGAAAACTCTCCGGAATAACGTTGTTCGCGCGCTTTTGAGAATTTTGTCGGCTTTGACCGCGTCTCCTGCACTCGCGCTCGGTGCTATTCGCAATGCACTACGATGACTAAGAGGATGTCGTGACGGTTTTGATGTGCACCGTAGCCGTAGAAGCGTCATGATGACAGCGGCGTCAGAAAAATGCGCTAATATTGTTTGTTCGCGTTCATACCAAGCCGTGGAGTAGAGGAATGACAAAAATGAATCATTTTTGAGGATCGTTGGCCAATACCGAGTTGCTGGTAGAAGTGATAACTGCGATACAAGCAAATTTCTTCCTGATGTCCAGTGCGGCTGTCCTGTCGTCTGCTAGCTCCGCTGTTGAAGGCGTCGCGGAAATCGATCATGTCTTTATTTTATTATGAAACGAGGAACACAGTAAAACGGTGACGCGAGTAGCACCTTTACTACAGCGCTGGCCAGTTCCGAAGCGCCCCAGCTGCGGCATCGATGTGAAACGGTTAGGCTTAGCGACGACTACGGCAGCCAGGGAGCAGCGCAGTTCGTCGTTCGGCGTGTCCGCGGGCGGCGTCGTTGCCGAAAGCTCGACAGCCTCGCTGATTGCTTCAGAGGCTTGCGACTCGCAGTCGCAAGGCTGAAAAATCTAGCAGCGAGCGACTTGCCTGCGCGCTGTCTGCCACTTCTTTCGTGCACGGTAGGGACAGACCAACGTTACTAGTCTAGTAACGTTGGGACAGACTGACTGGCGCTCCGAAGAGCGCTGCCGCATACTCGCGTGTTCACGGTAGGAGTGGATCACCCTGTACATACGCTTTAGTTTTGCTTTGAAGCGAAAAGCTTCACTAGGCTCGTCAACACCGCGCTTCGCGTGGGCCACCCCTGGGCGCCGCCGCGGCGCGCCCTTACTCCTCCTCGCCACCCCCTCCCTTCTGCTCCTCGCCAAGTTTACCCCTTGCCGCTGCTGCGCGGTCTCCGCCGCCGTCTCAAGAGAAGGTTCTTTCACAAGGCGTTGCGAGAACGCGTGAGCGGCGGCGGCGGCCACAGAACAGGCGCAGACTTTCGCCACGGAATGAAGAAAAGAAGACCCAGAAGAGGTAGCGAGGGAGTTGGCTCAAAATCTACACCGCTATCGTGGTGCTCCCAGTGCATTGTGCGCGAACTGCGACAGCCATGACGTCAAACAAAGCATAACTGCAGCTTTTCTCTTGTATATCCAGGCTTAACCAGAGCTAAGCCACAGCCAATTTTTTTGCATTACGGTCCTCGTACTACCTCCTTTTTGCTTCGCCGAGACCGCGTCTGTCAACGCGAAGATTGCGCCTCGCACAACTCCTGTCGCATGTGCACACAAAGCTAGCAGGGCGTCTGCTCCGGCGGCGCCCCTACTTTCCGCGGCTCGCCGCTGCGGCGCTGGCGTCGCGCTCCCAAACTTGGGCTTGGGTTCCCTACACCACGGTCTTCGTTTCTAGCATCACTTACGCTGCAGAGAACAGTTTTCACTTATGTCTGACATACTGTTCTTGCCAGACAATGCTCAGACTGCAGTCGTGTTCTCTCTCGCGTTCAGCTTCACCCCGCCGCAGTGGCCTTAAGATCCCTACTTTACAGTGGGTTTCCTGTGATCGTCGAGTGGCCTCTGGCCGACTCCACTCTAGGTAGGGTGCCTCGATGCGGCGCTGGCGTCGAGGCCATAGAGATGTATTTTAACTTTAGCTAGCAGGCAATGATACCTGGTGTACTTTCAGCGCACTAATTTAGCCGGTACATTGCCTCCGAGATTATCTGAAGCGCGTGCGGATAATCTCGGAGGCCATGGGCGCTAGCGTCCCGGCATCGCTTTCTTACGAAGCCTCTGTAAGGCCTTTCACCACGGCCGATCAAGCTTGATTGCTGTAGGTAATCGAAGCGCTTTACGTTTCGTGTGTGGGATTCCACCTTAGTCGCCACAAGTTGCTGAAGATGCGCCTCTGCTGGTTAAAAGGTGCGAGGGCGAGGCAAGGCACGACGGCACGAAGAGCCTAAATGCCCTTCACCTTTTTTTTCTCGTCCTGAAGCCCCAGCGTAAATTTCAACACAAATTGAAACAGTTAGCAAAGTTGGTGTGCTGTCGTGCCGAATCGCGTGCTGTCCCTGTCTTTAATGCAGCGTGTTTTCTCGATACGGATTCCAGGAAGTCTTACAAGACGCGACCCCGTCAGCAGCGAGAGAAGAACTTCCGTTCCATTTTTTTCTGGTACAGCCCGGCTTTTACAGATCACGCATCCTGCACGGAACCATACATTCAATGCTAGTGCGCATTTGCTCGCCATGTCGTGAGAATAAAACCCCAGGCATCCGTTGGGTGCGCCTGGAATCTTGTCAGGCAACTAAAATAATTATCATCATTAAGATTAAGCATCACCTATAATTAATTTTTTACACTTCGAATTGTTCACTGCTCTTTTTTTAATGTAATTTCAATTGTTTTCTTCCACTAATCATAGACTACAGAGCGATCGGGAACACTTGCAGTTTCAATAGCAGGGAAAAAAAAATCGCTGCACGTGGCAGCATCCACCGACACCGAGGAGGACGACGGCCACGCGATTCCGCAGGTCACGCGCATTCGCGAGCAGGTCGGAATCTCGCCGGCGCTGTGCAGGCTTCGCCTACGTGTCAGCTCACTTGCTGTGGCACGTTTCCAGCAGAATGCCATGGGTGCCGCGCCATCCGTGACGTGTCCTTTATGAGAAGGCGGCGGGTGAAAGAGTCTCGCTACAAGACCGTCACCTACCAGTACCCGGACCAGGTAAGCGACAAGACGCAGGAGAAATCCTGGTCGCGGCGGCCGCATTTCGATGGAGGCGAAATTCAAAAACGCCTGGTAGCTGTGCGACGTCGCTGCACATTCAAGAACCACAGGTGGTCGGAATTAAACCGGTGTCCGCCATCTCATAGCCCGTGTGCAGCTTTGGGATGTTAAACCCCACATAGCATATGCCGTACCAGCCATTCTGCGAGATTCGATAAATGCTGTTGACAGACACGCGCAGGGACTGGTATTCAAAGTCTGATACGTGCGCTCACTTTGAAGAGGTACGTCGAGATATCAGCCCCTGCGAGTGACCTGTGTGAATGTTCGTCTACGTGAGTCAGTTGACGGTTGCAAGGCATTGGTTATTTTGCCGATATGTACAGGTATTCGGAGCAATACTCCTGGAATAAGTCGGGGCCGGCGGCCCAGCACTAGTGCTGCATGCGCTATTCGCATGCACCCTATTCGCATGCGCTTAGGGTTAGGGGAACGGATTCACGTCTTCTGTCTAAAGAATATGGTCGCGGATGGCCGCTTCGCGTTGCCTGAAGGCAGCGCCATGACGGCGGAAAAGAGAAGCTTTCAGAACAAATCAGTTAATATATGTGCTGCAGTTTTTAATTTTGTAAATAAAACGACACTTAAACTGTTATAGTTACTACTAAGGAAATGCGAAAAATTAGGCAAATATTTTTTTTATAATGCCGACATGTTCAATCCGAACCAAGACTATCCGCACAGGAAGTTGCCGCCGCTAACAGCTGATTGCCTCGGTGGGGGTGTCTTGCTTTTTGTGCATAAGTTCTGCGCTCGCTTTGCCGCAAGCTGTACAAGAAATGTTTTTCACATTTTTTTTTATTGTTTGCCACGTGCAGCGCTATCTCGGGCGGAACCGCCAATGGTAACTCTCGCAAATGTTATTATTTTCAGCTTTCTTTACGTCCGCGGAGGCGGGAGTAATACCTGTGCTACACGGGTACTTACGAATGACATCTGAGTCGAATGGCATTCGAGACTTGGAATGGCATTCGAACTCGACGGACTCCCGCGGTGCTACACGGCACTTTCCAAACGCATTCGAAATTCTCGGCTCGTTTTCAGTGCACGACGACGACGACGGTCACACTAGTCCGACAACGGCACTATCACGGTGAACAGCATCATGTGATTATAGTGAACTATCCAGTTCACTTTAATATTGTAGTGGGACAAGTTTTTTGGCTAAACGACACCGACGAATCCGATCGGCGGACGGTCAGCCTTCATATGCCCTCGGGAGTTCGGCGGCTGAGCGAAAACACGCTGATGAGGGGACAGTGCGAATACATGCGCGCTTACACATTATCCGTATTGGAAATAAGCGAAACGAATGGCTATATTTCACATGTGCACACTTGGACACTCGATAGCGATAACCACTTGCCAAATTAATTTCAGTCGACGACGACTCCGTTCCCTTCAGCGACGACTAGGCCTAGCGAGTCCGCAGGGTTGGATCGGTGATTGTGAAGAACGAATTCACAAGTTTTAGCGAATGCAAATGGTCAACGAGTGTAGTTTTGACAACAGTGACATGAAATCAACTATTGCTTACATCGCAGGACGCGCATACGATGAACGGGAAGCGGCGGTGTGACACGAGCTGCCGAGCAGTGCTTTACGGCCAGCAGCAGTCGTCGCCGTCGCTAGCTTGTAACTAACAAGTTAGGCCATTTCAGTTAACGCGAACGGTCACCAAACATACTTCTGGATAAAGTAGTTCAAAATAAAGTACTGGGCATGTTGGAGGAAGCCGGGAAAATTAGCGATAAGCGCCGATCATCCGATGTCAACAACCCGGCTGTCAAGTGTTTCTCAGGCGAGCGATCGTGTCGGCGCTTCCCACAGATTGTCGCACTGCGTAAACAAGCACGCGTACAACCGGTACAGAAGAGAAGAGATTATTTAATAGAACTAAAGCGCATATTTCGTTTTGTGTCTTGCAAACGAGCACAAGCTGTTCATACGAAGCGATGTAAACCAATGTAAACAGCAGTATGACTGCAGTCGTCCTCATCGGCGCACTCCTGGGGAAATTTCATGCACACGCGGTAAATGTTCATTGGTGTACTATTATCTGCAAGCACTCACCTAGACGGAACACGAACTATTTGCTAAACAAACAGCAGAAAAAAGCGAGTAGCGGGTATCGAAATGAACAGCCACAGAGCCGAAAGCAGTCGCGCGGCGGTGGGCGGGGCGAAGCGACGGCGGCGGCGACGGCTATTGGTTGGTTCGGGCTGTGTTCGCGTTTCGAAGGCATTCCAAAATCTGGAATGTCTCCGCGGAGCTCCTTCGACTCGAATGTCATCTGAACCGAATGCCGTTGAAAAACTTCGTGTAGCAGCGCTGGTTTGGCATTCGAGTCGGATGACATTCGGTTGGAAGGCATTCGAAACGCCCATGCAGCAGGGGTATAAAACATACTGCGTAAATAAGGAAAGCGTGTTTCCAGGATGGCAATTCTTTGTGACCCCTTTTTAATACCAAAATCTGAAAGCCTCTTTGTGATCAGTAGTTCGAACCCCCCGCGCTTTCTGACGTCAATCGACGCGTACCCGCTAAGCCTAGCACCTTTGTAAACACGGAAGCGGAAGGACGGGCACCACGATGTTGACCGAATGTAAAGCGGCGTTGGGGCGCACGCTATATCGCCGATTTACCGTTAGCGTCGCCCGCTCACCTAAACACTCAAGGGCCGTTCGCGTTCTGAGCATGCGCAGTAGCGTCCCGCTATTCCCCTAAGCCCCAAAGCGATAGAGTGACCCTATACTATAACTCTCTAATCTGTAGTAAACAGACGTCACACCATAGTTACCGTGGCGGGAAAACTGCCCCCGATCCTTTATTGATGCTTTATTGATTGGGCACAGCATGTCATACAGTGCCACCCACACTACATCCCCCTTTCTCTAAGGAATCACTCCACAAGTCCAGTTTTCTAGGGAGAACTATTCTACGCCCGTACCGAATGCATGGAGGATCAGGACAGCGCAGGGTCTAAACAGTCATACAGGGCGATGCTGGTTCTGGTGCCTCTTGAATGTGCTTGGGTGTTTCCTGCTTCAGAATATCCATGGCAGTCTCTTCCCCTCCATGAGTCAATGACGCAGACGACCCATAAGGCACCAGATGATGCCTGTTTCGGACCAGGACTCCTCCTGTCGTCTCCACGACGTAGCTGCAATGCCACTGACCAGGGCTCAGCACCCTCGCAGCACACTGGACGTCTGTCACCTATACGTCCTGACCCGGTCACGGATCCAGAAGGCTTCTGACTCCGTGATGGCGATTGAAGTCTGTTGTCTGTATCTGCCATGCAGCTGTATCACGTTCATGGACCACAGCTGTGTCAGGCCACTGTGGTTCCAACTTTGAGGCTTTGGCAGCGTGGTCGGGAGGCATCTCCCCATCACCAGCTGAGCCAGGCTAAAGCCAGTTGTTCCTGGTGTGTCTCGATAAACGAGCAAGGCCATGTAGTGGTCATCATTCTTACACCACAGCACAGTGCATTCGACTTCTCTACTTGACTGAGGAAATGCTGGTCTGCTGGTGTGTAGAGCAAATCGATATTCTCCTGCGAAGTCGGCAAACTCGCGACATGAAAACTGCAATCCGTTATCGCTACACAACACCTCCGGGATCCCAAAGCAAGCTAAGACTTCGTAACACAACAATGACTGCCTTACTTGAAAACCCTCGAAGTGTCAGCACTTCGGGAAAGCGAGAGTAATAGTCTACCACAACCAAGAAGTCTTGACCCTCGTAATGGAAGAGGTCTGCGACGACCTGCTGCCATGGGAGTCCCGGTGTTGTTGGTGGCAACATAGGCTCAGCACGTTGCTGCCTCACCATCGCGCACTGCTTACAAGCTTCAACAACTTCCTTGATCCTGTGGGCGAGCCCGAGCCACGAAACAGATTCCTGGGCCCTTGTTTTCGAGCTGACCACACCTAGGTGTCCTTCACGAATCAACTGCAGGACATCATCTTGAAGTGCTGTCGGAACAGCAACTCTTCCTCCCTTTAACAGGAGAGCATCAGCAAGGGTGAACTCGCCCCGGTACTTTCAATATGGTGCGAGGTGCTCTGGTAGTTTCGACTTCGCTGGCCAACCATGGTCACAGAACCTGGCCAAAGCAGAACATATCCTGTCCATTGCTTGGTGCTTTCGGATGGTTTCCAGGTTCAGAGGCACAGATTCTTGTACTGCATCTACAAAGAAAGCAGTGTACTGCTCAACAGAGTTAGTCTGCAAATTCTCTTAATATAGAAGCCGAGCTCTTGACAGCGTGTGTCGGCTGTGACCAGTAGCCTGCCAGGAACATAGCTGATGCTATACTAATATCGCGTAAGTTTAAGCCGCAGACGCTGTACTCTGGGCAGCAAAAGGTGAACGTCCATTGTGCCCAAAAGAGCTGCAAGTTTCTTAGTTTTTTCAGCACTACAAAAACGAGGACACAGAAAGAAAGAAGTACACACGACGGGCGCTGACTCCAACTAACTTTTTAGACCTCAACATCAAGCTCAGACACAATTGTGTTTGCGGGTGTTCCTGCCCTAGAGCTGATTTTTTACCTTTTGATTCGGCACAGTCAAAAAGGTCACGAGAGCTACTGCGACCCTTTCCCTGGAATCCACCCTCCTCAAGTCGTGCCCTCACATGATGCAGGCAAGCTTTCAGGGCGTGGTAACTGGACTGCGCAAAGCAGGGTTCCCTGACCACGTATTGACAGCGGTGACCGAGACACTTGCAGAAAGTTAAAGGGAGACCAAAGAAAGCAAGGAGACAACATCATAGCAGCACCAAGCCAGTGGTTATCCCCTACATTCATAGGGTGTCCCAAAGCCTGAAAAGGGTTGGCAACAAGTACGGTGTGCCGCTGGTCTTTTCTAGGCTAATTTGGCCAAGATGTGCCCCAAGGCCAGCAGTTGCAGCCCTGACAGTTCCGGCTGTGTGACGAAGCGCACAAAGCCGTACATGCGCTGTGCCACGGGTGTGGTATATGAAATCCCCCTTAAATGTGGCAAAATATATGTCGGGCAGACTGGCCGCTGTGTCACTAACACCAGCGATCCCGAAATATTGCAAGCAGACCTGGACTACATCGAATCTTGGTGCAACAAATGGCTCATGTCTTTAAACACTAATAAAACATCATTAATTACATTTCATCGCAGGCAGTCCTTTGTTTCACCAAATTACTATATCTCTGGCTCTGTAATTTCCGCTGTTGAATCTTATAAATACCTTGGTGTCACCATTTCTAATTCCCTGAACTGGGCTTCCCACATTTCTAACATTACTAAAGACGCCAACCGCGTGCTCGGTTTTCTACGTCGTAACCTGCGTCTAGCACCTCCTTCTATAAAACAGCTTACCTACATAACACTCGTCCGTCCCAAATTGGAGTACGCATGTGCAGTTTGGGACCCTCATCAGACAAATCTTTCTCTCGCCCTCGAATCCGTTCAAAATCGTGCAGCAAGATTCATTCATTCGAACTACTCCTATCATTCAAGTGTCACTAATATGAAGTTGCAATCTAATCTTCCATCCCTCGATTCGCGACGTAAAATAGCCAGACTATGCCTTTTTCACAAGTTTTACCACTCATCACTTGGAAGCTGTGTCATCGTCCCTGCACATCGAGCCTCTCACCGCCTTAACCACGGCAAAGCAGTCTACCCGCCATCAGCACATACCACTGCGCATCTGAACGCTTTTTTCGTTCAGACAGCAAAGGACTGGAATCACCTTCCTGCCGAAGCAGTTCGCCACATCCATCCAGACCGCTTCAAGTCATTCATCGAAAGAATAACATAACGCCTGTAATAAGCCCACCCCTCATGTAATACCCCAACTGGGGCATTTGAGGTATAATAAATAAATAAATAAATAAATAAACGAACGTGCCAGGGAACATGAACGTTCACTTGGCGACGTTTCCGTCTCATTTGAAAATCTACCCGCCCACTGCCACTCCTGCAAAGATGAGAACGATCAAAACTGTGACGCACGACTTGAGCGTATCAAAATTCTAAGCAGAAGTAAAGACAGATTAGGAAGCGAATTGTCCAAAGCATTTTTTATCAAACAAAGGCGGCGACACGTGTGTCAGCGCCACATCAGTCTCCCTGCAAGAGAGCCAATATCGATAATTGAATAGATGACAGCATGTAGTCTGTACTCTCTAACCTACCGGAAATTTCCCAACTGCATGCGCTCTGGTCCTTCATTGTGTATAAATGTTGAATGTGTCAGCTTCATTAAAGTTAGCTGGAGTAAGCGCCCGTCCTGTTTACTTCTTTCTTTCTATGTCCTCGTTTTTGTAGTGCTGAAAAAACTTCCAAGAAACCATACTTCACCAACTAGCCCCACGTGTTTTGTTAAGTAGAGCTGTAAGTGGGTGATCAGTCTCTACTATAAACTGCAGGCTTCTTACGAACTCATCGAAACGTTGCATAGCCCATGTCACTACAAGGGCTTCCTTCTCTGTCTGGCTATACCTTTGTTCAGCTGCAGTCAGCGAACGAGATGCAAAGGCGACGGCGCGCCTTTCACCTGAGGGTTGGTCTTGCACGAGGCCTGCACCGAGTCCGTAGGCGCTTGAGTCGGCAGAAATCACTGTGTGGCACTCTGGATGATAGCAGGCCAATGCAGATGTCTGAGGAAAGCATGTTCTTCACCTTTTCAAAGGTGACTTGCTGAGGTACATCCAAAGACCAAGTGCACTTCTTGCACAACAGCTCCCGAATTGGGGTCACGATGTCAAACAGGTGAGGCAGGAACCTTGCAACGTAGTTTACCATGCCTAGAAACCTGCGGGCACCCCCAACATCAATGGGTGGCTCCATTTTCTTAACAGCTTCAACTTTTGTCGGATCTGGCAAAATACCATTTGCTGACACTACTCCCACAAAGTCAACGCTTGATACTCCGAACTTGCACTTTTCCTTTTTGAAAGTGAGTCCAGCTTTCCTAAGGCGGTCGAGCACTTCGGCCATTTTTTTGTCATGCTCCTTGCGATTGCTGCAGAACACTTACAAGTCAATGATCATGTTGACAACTTCCTCTTGCCCTTCGAGAATATATGACATCTGTCTCTGAAAGCACTCAGGTGCAGAAGTTATTTCAAATGGGAGTCAACAAAAACAATAGTGCCCAAAAGGTGTTATAAAGGTTGTCAGTTCTTGGCTTTCTCCTTAGCATTTCCCAGCAAACCCAGAAACTCTTCAACCGTTCGGAGCACGTGCCGCTCTCAGAGAATGACTTTGTTGAGTTTCGTCAGGTCAACGCAAAGACGATAGCTACCAGAAGGTTTAGGCACCACCACTAGACCAGCACACCATAGCATAGGAGTTGTGACCTTGTGTATAACGCCCTGTGCTTCCATTCTGTCGTGTTCAGACTTAACTACCTGGTGGGGAGGGATCGGGATCCTCCTTGCAACGTTAAGTGAATATGGCACCGCATCTGGCTGTAGACGAATAGTATAAGGTTCACGAAGTTCACCCAGACCTCCGAACAATTGCTGTGCGTTGCTCGTAGAGACAGGACAGTCTCCGTTCCTCTTCTCTCTGTCGCTGACGCCATCCGACTGCTTGAATAGCGAGGAATCCTAGTAACGGTACAAGCTGAGAACGCACCACATGCACTTTCTGCATGGATGACTTGCATTTCCACTTTAGAGTAGCTGTGAACGTCCCCAGGACAACAAGTGGTCGACCACCTGGGCCTGGCCCATGAGCTCACCTTCTTGCACTTCAAGACGCGACGGCAATCCGGCGAACGTACCGGGTACTATGGAGACTTCAGCACCACTGTCCATCTTTAGGCGCGCCATTCACCTGCACCTCGATGTACTTCGCGTTGGGGCGCTGTGCTGTCACAGCATGCAGTTCTACGGAGCTCGCGGAAGGTTTCTGTCGTTTTTCCCCGAAGAACGCTTCTTCTTAAGACAGACGCTTTCGAAGTGACCGTTTTTGGAGCAGAAATTGCAAACTGACCGACGAGCAGGGCAGTCGGTGCGCGGATGTGGACCACGGCCGCAGAAGGGGCACTTGCTTCTTCCGGGCTGCCTCCGATTTGTTTTTGCGAAAGCGAGCCGCGTCAACTGCAAGTGGCGACAACGAATCCCCACCGTCGCGAGCTTGTCGCTCGTTTTCAGCGTCTTCATACGTTCTGGCGTGTGTGAGAGCTTGCAGTGTCATCTGCGGGTTTCAACAGATTTGGTCGGAGCGCTTCCGAGCTTCCGATCGGTCAGCCCAACCACAAACCAGTGGCGTACAAGTCTCGCTTCGACTTCCGCTGATGGATAGTTAGTTGCTACGTTTCACCAACGTTTTGAGAAAGTGAAAAACGGTCAATTTCCTCCCCCGCCTGCTGTGTGCGGCGATGAAAGCGAGCCGACTCGTACAATCCGTTGAGCGGGAGTGCGAAATGATCAGTGAAAGCTTTTTTTACGGCTGCGACGTTCTTGCAGTCGGCTTCCCCGAGCGTGGTCGACGCGAGAATCTCGCGCGCACTCGGTCCCATGCAGTAAAGCATCGAGCGTACCTGGACTTCGGGAAGTGCTGCGTAGAGTCCTGTAGCGAACGCGTAGTCCTCGAATTGCCAAAGCCACGCAGGCCAGGCACCTGGGTTGTGTGGGTTTTCAAAGTCACACGGCGACGGTGCATGACGCTGAACTAAGCCTTGGACTATCGGCGGAGCTGTCGTTGCGGCAGCCGCTGGTGCTGGGAGGTCGATTTTTGTGTCTTCGTTCTTGACTGGCACTGAGCGGCAGTAGCCTAGACGTGCGGGGAACCACTTAATGGAATTGGAGTCTTCACAGAAACTTACGTTTCTGCCACTTCTGACACCAAGCAGCACACGACACACCATGTTTACCGTGGCTAGAGTAGCAGCCATCCTTCCTCCATGGTAGCAGCACTGTACCGTGGCGGGAAAAGTGCCATCAGTGTTGCCACCTCTGTTTTCTTGCATTTCGTCAAAATGAGTTTCAAAATCTGCTAAATATTTTCGAAAGACACCAAAATAGATATGCACTTCGATGCCAAATGTAAAAATACTTCACTGCGTCTTTTCTTGGTTTGTAAATGCAAACAAATGTAGCCAAACAGTCTCAGAACTACGATCACAACAAGTGGTTAAGCAAAAACGAAACCAGAATGCGCAGCCAGGCGCAGCGTCGTTTGAAGCGGCGTCTGCTTGTGTGCGTATCGTTACCAGTCATGAGCATGAGGTCAAGGAATAGGTGTCATATTTTATCCCGCATCGTTTTGCACTTGCTGCCTCATCAGCGAGCGTTCCTGGCAGTAATTATGTTTAAAGGCGTGAGTTAAGAAAAACAAACATAAGTTGGCTGTAAGGTAATTCGATTTTCCTCAAATGCACAGTCCGCAATAAACTGTATAAAAAGTCCTCCACAAGCTGCCATTCTTCATGGGTTTATTGTATATAAACATTAGGAGATAGCAACAAGGGTTACCGAGTACATCAATCACATTGCTTGAGTAATTACAAGGAAAAAACACGACTAGCCCAAAGCAATTCTGTGCGAGCATTGAAGCAAAGCCACGGAAAAAAATGTGACGCGAAACATAAATGCATCAGCATCTTCAGCTTCGTTACCACCTGGAGGTGAAGTGGCTGATACGTAGCACTTCTGGAAGTTGATGGTTCACTCTGTCCACTGTAACTGGTATCATTTCCAATGAGTCGGGTGACTTTTTCTGGAAGTTGGTAGTGAAAACATCCTTTACCGTGCCTCTTCAGCCCCGCTCTGATCACCATAATGGCGTCGAATGTAGCTGGCGCGAGCCTGTTTCGCAATTTTGTCTTGAGCAAGTTCATCTGGCTGAACGATCTTTCAACTTCCGCGTTCGAGTAATGTAGGACCAGCACTGAGACACCAAACTCCGCTACTTCGCTGAAGAGGTTCACGCCAGAAGAGTCTATAATTTCTACTTCGCAGTTGAGGTATTCGTTCATGCGACAGTCGCAATGCTCTTCCATTGGCTGGAGGTACACCTACCGCTTCCATCAGAGGGACTTGAGAGGCTTCAGTACACACAAGGCTCTTTCTACTGGCAACGTTTTTTAACGTTTCAACGTTGTTAGGAAGCCTCTGCCGTATTTGCACGATGAGGGAAACCAGGAACTTTATGCATCTCTTTGTTAACATGTCTTCGTCGTCTGTACTAAAGCCCGCTTCATTCATTTCTTGTATGTGCTTTTCGAACAAGTAGCCCAAGTACGGTTTTGGGTCTACGCAGTCTTCTACTTTTGTCTTCACTGCGTCGACGTGTACAGTTGGAAGCAACATTTTTTTTATTAGGTTAGACAAAAGTAACACGAGGTCTTCCAGCAGCTTTGTCTGGTCCACAGTATTCGCTTCAAAAGACTTGTGCACTCTTTGTATTTCCACGAGTATTGGCTTTAGAAATAGCAAATAAGCTCTGTTCGCGTCGGCACACTACATGGAGTGAAGCACATCCGCGCCATAGCATTTTTCCGTCAACCTAACTACTTGGAAGTGCGTCTTCAGCTCCTCCCACTGGTCCAGCACTCGTTCCACAGCTGTCGCGATAGTAAGCCATCTAGTCGAGCAAGCACCTTCAAAGGCGCTTCTCCGCTGTTCAGCTAGAGACCAAAAAGTTTCTTGTACGCTTGCTGCCGCTATGAGGACCTAGTGAACCAAATGTAAGTTTCGTTCACAAGGTAATCTAAGCTTCTTGGGAGTCTCGCACACCGGCTGATGTCGCCCGCTGGAACGAATGGCAGACGCAGCGAATCAAAACCAAATGGGGAGCATATGAACCTTGAACTGTTGACAGACGCCGGTATTTACGCCTGTCATAACGCTCGCGTTGTCAGTCCCGATACCAACAAGATTTTCCAATATCAGCCTGTGATCGTCCAGTGCACATTGTGCATGCTCTCAACAATGCTGCACACATCTCATGTTTTTAGCTCACACAGGGACAGGAATGTTTTTACAATTGACGAGACTGCTTCACAGTGGTAAATGACACATATTGACAAATACTTTGTTACTGAGAGGTCATTTTATTCGTCAACAATGATGCTGCATTTGCTGTTGCCAATGTCAGATGGAAGCTCCTCTTTAACGTGCGGCTGCAAAACGTTTTTAAGCACTGCAGCGCATTTTGTCCTCTTCATTAGGTAGCCTTTGGCAGCCGCACTGTCTGGGAATGATTTCTTGATAATGCTGCAGTGTTCAGATATGAACAACGCCGCCCTAACCTCTGCTGTACTCGCTGCATCGATCGCTTTCAGTTCTTTTCGGGAAGGTAATCTTCTTTTACGACGGGTCTAATATGCTAGCAGCATTCTGGTGCTTTTTTGTATCGTTGTGCGCCTTCAGGTCGTTGCATTTGGATCCAAGTTGGCACCGGCAGAATTTACGTTCGGCAACCTTACATCCATTGGGGGCTGTCTTGCAGAGAAGCCAGCTGCTCAGACCCGGGTCTTTAAGCGTCTCGAAACTTTTGAGCGTACTTCACTTTTGGCGTTCTTGGCATGATAATCTCCCATGCACGTACAGTCTTTGTCAAAAGTACCCAGGCTGCATGGTTTTCTTCTCGCTCGTACAGTAGAGCCCTTACAGCTTCCCTGCAGCTGAAATCGTTAAAGGTAAGGACTGGGGGTCTTCTTACCTTCCAACGCCTTTTGGTCTCTAGGAAAGCCACAAGGGCTCCACTATGCAAGCTAGAAGCAAACCATGCAGCCTGGTTACTTTTGACAAAGACGGTACGTACCGTCTGGGATATGTTATATTTTCTGGCGTAGCGCCGCAGACAATGCTGATATACCAAGCGGACTGATTTATTCTGCACGGAAGCAAGGGGAGGGAGGAAGCACTGCGAGAGGGCGTTCAAAGCGTAGAGAGACACTTTGAATGCTGGCGCCGAGCTAACCTGCGAGATAGGGTAGCAACAGTGATCGAGGCGCCCATGCGCCGGCGGCGTGTCTCGCCTCGCCTCGCCTCGCAGGGTCGATGCACGGGATCATGCGTGGCATCAGTTTACACCCTACAGCAGCCAGGTGCGATGAGGCGCAGGCTACGAATCTCTCCGTGGGCTTCTTCGAGGCACATGCCAACTGGCCAGCCAACGAGCAGGCTGCCGGCGCCGCTGCTAAATTCCCTTCCGCGCACATAACCCGCGGGCCACTTTTTTTTACTAAAGCCCAATGATAATTTCTCATTTTGTTCAGATCCACTACAAATGCGCTTAAATAGCCTGAAATCCGCTAAAACAATGAGACCCACCTATTAAAGATTCAAAATCCGCTAAAAATCTGCTAGCCGCTAGACATTTTCCCCCCAAGAGGTAACAAAAGTCGCTAAGTTTAGCGAAAAAACCGCTAAAATGGAAACACTGGCTGCTTTCGAGCTTTGAATCCAAAGAGTTAATATCTGATTCACGCTTGCTATATTGCTCCCCCTTAAGGAGGCACAATAAATAAACATGTAGGATGCTGTATGTCATACAGCGTCACCTACATTACATAATCCAAGCTACGAAATTATCTGGCCTGCGCTACGAATAGTGAGTTTTTCAGATTTTATTCGCAATGGTGTGATTATTATTTTTTTCCCAATTTCTACCTGTTCATTGCATGCGCCTCATACCCGTCGCGACGGCTCATTTTGTTTGCTACTGGCTTTCCGCTAAATGGGCTCTAGGTTTCGCGTATTCGAGCCGGACCACAACGGCCGCGTTTCGATGAAGACGAAATTTTTTTGTAGCGAGATTTCTCTGCACCACGGATGCGGACGGTTTGCCAAAGATGACTGTGAAGCCGAGGCAGTCGAAATCCGGAGCTGCCCATCACAGCGTTGCTTGCATCCGCTCCGTCGGCTTTGGCATGGAAGGAGCCACTGTACTAAATTTTGCATGCATTTAAAGATAACACATGTTCAGCGTCACCTAGTTAACGCTATTCCGTGTTTCACGACACCTCATTGGAAAATGTTGAAGATACGCATACCTGGCATAATGAAACGTATTACACCACCTAGGTCTAGCGCCAACTTTGATTTCCGTGGAGGAAACTACGGGACCCTGCCGACTTTTGAAGTATCTACGCGCTACCAGCTGTCTCTAAAAAACAAAAGACGAGTGTTGAACTCGTCGATTCCGCGAGAACTGAGAACATGGAACATGCAAACTTTCTCTCACCCCATGTTTTTCTGAAAGGCTGATTTTCATTCCTTTCAACTTATAAAACAGTGACCGCTTTCTTTGGTGGCCAATGTCATTGATATCTGTATCCCCAATATAGTTCTAGCCTTGAAAGCAACCTCGTTGAAAGCAAGTGAAAATGCTGAAATCTCCTAAATCGCAGGATGCAGCGGCGACGCTGATACAGGCGGCCTACCGTGCCCACCTCGCGCGAAGGAAGGCAGATATGCTAAGGGTAAGGTTAACACAAAGTGTCTGCCGCCAAGCGCACGCCAATGGAGTCCCTTCTCTTCCAGCGGCTACAGCATCACCGCGGAACGCGCACCAGCCGCGTGGAGGCGCCCGGCAGGAGCGCTTCAGTCGCCGCTGGTGCCTTCAGACTGCTCGACTACGACGGCAGCCATCGCCACGCGGCGGTCTCAAGACCGCGAGGGCACAGGCGCTACGGGCGATTTGTAAACCACGATCGACGATGGAACCCTCCGAGCTCTAGCGGCAGCAGCAGCAGCTGCAGTCGGGATCAGTGGGCGGAAGAGACTTTCCGCCGCGGTCGTGCGAGAGGCACAAGTTACGATCCGCGACCGACGAATGAGAACAATTCTCCACATGCACGAGATGTGGTGAACTCTGAAGAGCATGCTCGCTCAGCAGGGAGCGACATTGGTGGTAACGTGAGAACTAGGGGCCGCAAAGCCGGGCAACCAAATCGGAGCAGCTCTTCAGAACCTTCCGGCAGTGAAGGCTATTTCCCTGGAGGTCGGGGGGCATTCAGGGTGCCACGCCCCCGTGGTTTTGAGCGTCCCTTAACTGATGAATCGCGAGCTCGTTACCTACGGACAGAAAGGTATGAAGGTGACCACTCGAACACGAACGCCTTTATTTCTCCGTTACAACTTCGTGGAGGCATACGCATGCGCAGAAGGGAGTTCACGAGGAGCGAAGAAGCATGCTGCCGCGCACACGGTGCACGGAATGTGCGCACGGCGTACGAAAGAAGCCAGAGTCACGAGTCTGCATACACAGAAGATCAAAGTTCAAACGAGTCCCTCCTTTCGGACAACACCCGGTCTAACACCCGGTCGTTCAACGAGAGAAATCGTCATTACCAGGAGAAACGAACAGAAAGGCACGTGCATGGAAAAGAGACACCCGACGAAGAGCCACGCGCATCTCACGCCAAAACTGACATGCGGGGATCCCTTGCAGAAGCTGTGTACCTGCCAGAAGACCCTTCGCTGACAGAAAGGTGGGTCCTGAGTCAAAACTTCCGTGCACCAGAAAATCAGCCTCTGCAGGCTGAAAGCGCGGCTGATCCCGTGTTCTTATTTGGGTACCCTGCTTCGCCACCCATGACATCAACCCCGAAAGCTGATACGAAAAAAACACCAAACAGAACTGTGGAGAATGTACAAGGAGCTTCCGTCGACGGCTCTTCCGAAGACACTTCACCACCGCTGGAGAGGAAGCACCTCCGGTTTGTGTCACATACTCATTCAGCCGAACACGGAGCCAGACGAAGTTACAAGGACATAGTCAGGGAAGAGGAAATGAAAAAATCTGCGACCGCCTTTAGATATGTATTTCGCAGATGCCGAGGAAGGTGTCCTCCTACGCCTAGAATTTTCTACGTTCCCTCCTCCGACGACGAAGACGACGAATGCGGACTTCCCGCAGCCTGCTTCGAGAAAACGATGTACCACCCTAACAGGGAGAGGAATACTCGGCGTCCAGAAGTCGTTCGTGGCGAGTGTGGAGCTCCGGGAGATTACATTAGGGAAAAGGTGAAGCATGGTGCCAGTGAGAACAGGGGCCTGCTTGAACAAGTGGGCCGCGACGAGTGTAGCGAGGAAACTAATGACCGCCGAATCAGAGAGAAAAGGGGGGTGATTACTGAAATTGGCCCCGCCCACTGTAGAGCCCCTGCTTTCGACCTTACTGAAAGCATGGACCGACGCATCAGCAAGAAGAAGGAATGGTGTGCAGAAGCGGACCGTCACGATTCCATAGATCCTGGTCCCGACATCGTGGAGAACATGGACCGTCATTTAAGCGAGAGCAGGCGGTGGCGTACACAGCTAGGCCGTGACCAGTGCAAAGACCCTACTTACGACTTTACAGAAACACTGGACCATCGCACAAGAGAAAACAGGGGACGGTGTGCAGCAGTGGCCCGTGACGAGCGCAGAGCTCCTCTTGCGGATTATGCAGAAGGGATGGATCATCACATGAGCGACAGAAGGGGGCGGCGTACAGAAATATTCCGTAACGAGTGTAGAGCTCCGGGACATGACTTTGAGGTCATGGACCGTCGTGTTAATGAGAACAGGTGGCGGCGTACAGAGTTTGTCGAGAACCAGTGTAAAGTCCCTGCGTTTAACTTTCCGACAACGATGGACCGTCACTTCGGCGGGAACCGAGGGCGACGAACAGAAATCGACCACGACGAGTGCACTGCTGCAGTATCTGACAACGTAGAAACAGTGGGACATCTAATGGTCGAGAAAAGGGGGCGGCGTGCGGAAGTGCTCGGTGACGAGTGCAGCTCTCCTAGACCAGACTTCATGGATACAACGGATCGCCGTGTCATCGAGAACAAACAGCGGCTTATAGAAGCAGTCAGCGACCAGTATAGATCCCCTGTATCCTACTTTGAGGAAGTTATGGATCTTCACATCAGCCAGAACACCGGACGGCGCACAGAAGAGGGGCGCGACCAGTGCAGCGCTCCCGTAGCTGACAATGTTGAAACAATGGGCCATCGTATGGGCGAGGAAAGACAGCGGCGTTCAGAAGGGGGCCTTGACGAATGCAGAGTTCCTGGACCCTATTTTGCGAGGGCGATGGACCGTTGTATCAGCAGGAACACGGGTCAGCGTAGAGAGGTAGGCCGCGACCAATGCAGAGCACCCGCATACCGCTTTGCAGGAACGATGGACCGCAATATCAGCGCGAACATGGCGCGAGGTACAGAAGTTGGACAACACACACGACAGCGCTCACATACGGTGAACGCGTTTTACCCAGGACAGAAGAAAATCGCGTGGGACGATGCTTGTCCCAGACGTCAATCTTTCCCGCGAAACGAGGCAGATGAGGCGGAGAGAGTGTTCACGAAAGGCTCGTGGCCTCTCGTGGGAGAACGCGATATGGGGAATATTCGTCCACAGCGAAAAAAATGGATTGCCAGCGCTCACGAAGGCAGTGGTGACCAAGGACCTACCTCAGCTGACCCTGGACATGTGCCGTCTGCAGCATCTGGGCTGCGAAACGCTTCGCGCCTAAACGCTACCCAGTTGGAAGACGCCGCTCGCGAGCAAAAAAAGACTGAGTTTCGCGCATGCCACACTTCGCTAAACTGCCTGGCTGCGAGTGAGCAAAACGACCCGTTCTACTGGAGTCCTCTGAGCAATATTTTGCCGCCGCTGACTACAAAGACAGCCGACGAGCGGTGAGTAAAATTTATTTCCAGGCCGTCCATTTGTGCGCCGTTTTAAGTTAACACACCATCGAAGTTTTGCCCGGTTTGGTGCGAAATATATGTAAGAAAGATGCAGAATGGCGAGCTAGGCGTCTAAGAGGTAAGGCATTTCTGCTTTGCAGACGCTGAGACAACCGTCCTGGTCGACAGCTTGACCCCCCTTCCCCCTTGGTCGGCATTGTGCTTTGCCCTGTGCGCCGTCTATCCGATGAGGGAAGCTCCACTTAGCGCTGTTTGAGTCGCGTCACCCCCCATAACACGTGCATACGCTGAAAATCACGATATCGATATCGCGTTAAACGATGCGTTCTGTATATGCATGTTACGCAGTTGCTCGGCCCTCGTTTCCCGGCTTGATCCCCCATCCAGCTGCGATGTGTCCCTCTGTGGCTTTCCAACGGCGAGCGCACCAAGAGGTGTCGAGAACTCAACTAATATAATAGGCAGCTTGATTTCAGCTGTCATGGTCCCTCAGAGTTGGATGACAGCAATAAACTGTTGTAGTAACACGCGGCATCCAAACGCGACGCAAAGAAAAAATGGGCTGCTTGTCGAACATCAAGCTCTCACAACGTAGTTTAGCGGCAAAGCTTATAACAACGCCTGCGAGTGTGTGGATGTCGAAAACGGACGCACTAAGGGAAACAGCAGGTGGTGGAAATTAATTTAGGTGACAGTTTGTTTACTTTTTCTTCTCTTTTTTCTTGTGCCCAGGAACGAAATCCTGAGTTCCTTTTTCGACGACCAGTTTTACGGCGACCTAATGACCCCAGTTCAGCTGACCTTCAACGGGCCTTGTCACAACCTGATGTTCATCGGTGGCATATCGCCTACCCAGCCAACCGGTTACGCTGATGGTAAGCCGCCCTTGAATGAGAACACGCGGGCATAGAGTTGGCAAAAGTTTGCGTCGATATACACACGTGAGCTATTAAAGCAGCTCCGTTCGCTTGGCAGTCATGATTATGCGATAATTACGTTCGTTTTCAGTGCAGTGCTGGCACAGTGAAACGCAGTGTTACAAACAACATCGAAATTGCTTTAAACGTCTTTGAGAGTAAGCATGCAATGGAAAGATTAATTAAAAAGATACTAAGCGAGATGAACGAAACGAAGACTTTCATTATCGGTGTGCAGTCAGTGGTGTGCGTTAAATATATATAATCTTGACTCCCTAGAGGTATTACTCGTTTCCATTTTTCTCTCCGTTCCTTGCTTATATATACGCCCTGCATATTCGAAGTAGTAGCAATGCAGTAGCGGTACTAGTTATTACAAAAGAAAAAAAAAGGAAAAGTTGTTGCCGCCCGCGGTAACTGCTATCTAATATCTTAAGCACTCGAGCTAGGGCCCGTGGAAATGAAGAAACGGGATTGCATCATCATCAGCCTGACTACCCCCACTGCAGGGCAAATGCCTCTCCCATGTCTCTCCAATTAACACTGTCCTTTTTTGGCACCGCCGCGGTGGCTGAGTGGTGGCTGCTGGCCCGAAGGACGCGGGTTCGATCCCAGCCGCGGCGGCTGAATTTCGATGAAGCCGAAATTCCTGAGGTCCGTGTACTGTGTGATCTCAGCGCACATTAAATAGCCCCGGGTGGTCGAAATTTTCGGAGCCCTTCACTACGGCGTCCCTCGTAGACTGAGTCGCTTTGGGACGTTAAACCCTAATAAAACCAAACCTAACCCTGTCCTTTGCCAGTTGCTGGCACCTTATCCCCGTAAGCTTCCTAATCTCATCCGCTCACCTAACTTTCTGCCACCCCCTGCTAAGCTGCCTTCTCTTGGAATCCATTCTGTTACATTTAAGGACCAGCGGTTATCTTGCCTTCGCATTGCATGCCCTGCCCAAGCCCATTTCTTCCTCCTGATTTCGACTAGGATGTCATTTACCCGCGTTTGTTCCCTCATCCACTCCGCCCGCTTTCGATCTCTTAACGTTGCACCTATCGTTTTTCTTTCCATAGCTCGCTGCGTTGTTCTTAACTTAAGCTGAACCCTCCTTGTTAGTCTCATGCTTCTGCCCTATGAGTGAGTACCGGTAAGATAGAGCTGTTGTATACTCTTCTCTTGAGGGATATTGGTAAACTGCAATTCATGACCTGACAGAACCTGCCATATGCGCTCCACCCCATTCTTATTCTTCTAGTTATTTCCCTCCATGGAGGAAGGAAAATGTTTCCCTCCCATGATCCGGATCAGCGCACACTACCCACCCTAAATAGACATATTCCTCTTACTACTTGCAGCACCTCGCTGCCAATTGCGAGCTGCTGTTCCTTTGCTAGACTGTCGAACGTTACTTTGGTTTTCTGCATCCCAATATGTAGCCCCACCGTTCTGCTCTGCCTGTCTAACTCATTGATCGTGCTTTGCAGCTCATGTCCAGAGTGACTTAGCAAGGCAATGTCATCAGCGAATCGTAGATTACTTAGGTATCCTCCATTAACTCTTTCCCCAACTGTTCCCATTTCAGGCCCCGGAATATCTCCTGTAAACAGGCGGTGAATAGAATTGGCGGGATCGTGTCTCAGTGCCTGACACCCTTCGTTATTGGAATTTTATTGCTCACTTTATGGAGGACTATGGTAGCTGTGCAATCGTTATATCTTCCAATGTTTTCACATAACACTCTTCTACACCTCGACTCGGCAATGCCTGCATGACAGCTGAGGTTTCCACTGAGTCACATGCTTTCTTGTAATCAATGAAGGCTATATATAGGGGACCGATAGCGAGAAAGGGCAGGGGAAAGTTCACGCCCAAATTGGGCTTCATTTTGCACTCTCTAACTCTGTTCCACATTGTTTGGACGTATTATTCTTCGCCGTAGAAAAACACGCTGCCTAAATAACTGCTTAGAATGGTCCTCGCACATGCCTCCCACAATCACGGAGCGCGTTTTATAGCCTTCTTTCGCACGCTGCAATGAGGCCTTCAGGCAGAACATTTCAGTGTTAAGTGCTCGTAGAAAAGCGGGAGAAAAAAGGAAGCTTATTCCAGCGCACATGTGGTACGTGCAGGAGCCGCCGTGATGTGCTATGACCCGGGCGACAATAGCTGGAGGTCCATCGGGTTCATGCCCGAGCCGAGGTGCTACCACACGGCCGTCATCGTGGGCAACAACGACGTCTTGGTGGCAGGTGGAGTACAGCGTAAAACGCCCGTTACAAAACCAACGTTAACGTCGGCTCTACGAGGCGCGCCGCCAAGCGTTACACACGGCTAAAAACGTCGTTAAAGGAATGGTTTTCAGCCATCTATTGATCCCCAAGCATGAGTGATACGCACACCTTCTTTAAGTCCTCTCCTCTGTACAAGTGATCCATATAGTACTCACCAAGCTCTCTCGAGTAGTCAAGTTGATTCGATCCTTGAATGCGAACAGTTACTTTTCTTTTAGCTTTACCTTTACCCTTACGTGACCCTTTCGAGCACCCGTGCTAGACTCGAAGAGATTCTAACGGAGGAGGATAGGAGGAGGATAAATAAATTATATCTCTGAAAACTTTCATAAACTCACATTCCTAAAACTAAAACTATTTTTGGCGCTTGATAGCCTTGGCTGCTTATAAGCCGTAAAACCTAAAACCACATACACAAGCTAGAAGAGCGACCCGAGTGCCAGCATCTGTGATATTCGTCCCATGGATAGTCGTATGCAGAGTCGGTCTTGTTCTCTAACCACAGATCATTTGATTTTATTATTATTATTACCCCCTGCGCAAAGAAATGCGCTTTGTTGTACCGCGCGTATCCACTCGGTACGGAGCAGCAAGTCTTGCCAGACGAATATTTTTCTGTGGACTCTCGGTCTAATAGGAAAAGTCGATTGCACATGTTGTAATACAAACGTACTTATATTCCTATTGTTTGTCGCAGTTTAGTTGCGATTACTCTATGCTTTTGTTTCAATGCCTTGGAAGCCTGATCTACGTTTATCACTCTTACTTCTTTCCCTTTCTTTGTTGGTTTTAAATATGTGCATGTATACTGCAATCACATCGTTTAGCTGACGATGCCAGGCCACGACACACAAGCCACCATTGGCTTAGATGGACCCGTTTTGCTGTATGGATTTTCTGTGGTGCTTAATAAATATTATTTTTTTTTTACTACACACGTATATCGTCACTTACCGTCGGAGCAGCACGATGGACGCACACGTCGAACCGTGATGCTAGAAACGAAACAAGCTTCCGGGATCTTTCTGCTTTGTTTCGTTGCGTCGGCCTTCGCATACGCAACAGTTTGGCGCGCATCGCAGGCAATGCGGCGGCTGCTAGCAATTGCGTGGCCTATGCTTCCGGTGCTGTGACTCGTCATATATGCTGTGCGCATAGCTGAATGTGACTGCGTCCTCTGTGCAGGCGGCCTTGACCCCCTGTGCGTGACGAGCAGTGGCCACATGCAGCCATCGAGCAAGGCCTTTCTATTCAGGAACAGAGGGAAGAGGTGGATCGTGCTACCCTCAATGAATCAAGAACGCGCCTTCCACGCCGCCGTCGGCTGGCACGACCGCGTGATCGTCTTCGGCGGAGCCGATCGCACCGGCCGGTGAGTTCACCACTGCAAATTCAGAGCGTGCGACAGCCTGCATTCGGCCGCGAGAGTAGCCTGCGACAACTGCAAAGAAGAAGAGCCATGAAGCAGTTCTTCCAGCTGGCTTGCACTTTTTGAGCCAGCACGCGCTTGTCTTAAGCCTGGTCCCCATGGAGCGTTTTTTATTTTTTTTTTTTTTACTTTTTTTGCACGGGGAACCGCGCCGCGTGTCAGACGCCCGCGGCCATCACGCCGAACTTTCCCTGTCACGGGCGTTCATCGCGCCCGCTTCCTGCACACGTGGTGGTGGCGGCACGTCCGCTTGGTGCCGCACGCGGTGCGTTGCCGCGCGTAAAAAAATGCTCCATGTATGCCAGGTTTCAGCCGTTTCATTCGCCGCTTCTTCGAACGCAGCATAAACAAACCAGACTGAACGGCACTCTGCAAAAAATCGCGACCCTTCCTGTCATCTGGAATCCTCGCTGCATTGTTGGCTTGAAAACAAACGCTGAGCGGTGAATCCGATGCTAGGCGAAACGTTCTTTCAGGTACAGATATGCATCGCTCAGATATCGAACTTCTCAGCAATCTTTCCTATTGTGGTCTCTTTTGCAAATATTGAAAGAGAAAAAAGAGAAATAAATATTCCGAGACATTTAAGCTACCCCTGAAAAGGTCCATTTGGAATTATTAATGACGATATGCTAATATTTACACACCAGAGAATCGCTCTACGAAAAAAAAAAATAAAGCATGCGTCAACTTCGAGCAAAAATTGAAATCTTTCGAGGCTGTGCTATTAATAAAGAAGGACATTTACAATGACGAGCTCTCAATAATTCTTTTAGGTGGCAATGCTTCTCTATGCGCCAGTCTCGTAGACTGTTCTGAAGTTCCGCGCACAAGTCATCGCTTGCGCCTTACAAGTGCGTTTTTCAGGGCTGTAGAATTGTATTGCGTTGACAGTAAATTATTTTAGATTATTCTACTTACCGAGCACTACCGAGGGCAACACGAATTATTTTTTTTTCAATATTTGATGGCCAGAAAAGGAAATTCTGTTTATGTTGTGAAAACTTACGACAAACCGCCGCGGTGGCTAAGTGGTTATTGCGCCCGGTTAGTGACCCGAAAGACGCGGGTTCGATTCCGGCCGCGGTGGTCGAATTTCGATGGAGGCGAAATTATAGACGCCCATGTGCTGTGCGATGTCAGTGCACGTCAAAGAACCCCAGGTGGTCGAAATTTCCGGAGCCCTTCACTACGGCGTCCCTCATAGCCTGAGTTGCTTTGGGACGTTAAACTCCAATAAACCAAACCAAACCAAAACTTACGACATTTGTATTGGAGTAAATTCTAGAAGCATTTGACTCCGTGGAAACCTCAGCAGTCATGCTGGCATTATGGAATCAGGATGTAGAAAGGCCTTATGTAAAAATACTTGAAGATTGTTATAATGGTTGTAATAAATAATAGCGCAAAAAAGACACACGAAAAGGCCGGGAAAGACGCAGGACGAGATATATGCCAAAGCTGAAAGTGGCAGAGCGACCTGCGCGTAAAGAAATTTGAGGGATATGACTAATGTCTAAGCATTCTGAGATAAAAATAAGGAGGCACGGTAAACTGATCATTAACGCGATATGATCATTCCAAAACATTACGAGCTTTGAAGTGTTGGCAGCGAATAAGCGAATCCAGAGTAGGGAAGTGCAAACGGGATAGCTCTCTGAAAGTACGCGGACGAATGTTTTGACCTGGAAAGAGGAGTAAGCCGGAGTCTCCCTGCTGTGAAGTGGTGCTGCTTGTGTGGGAGATAGGGAGCTGTCGTGCGTGAGGCACGGTAGGCTGCTTACCTATCGACGTGGTCAGTTGAACACGACGGTCTTTCTGCAGGATGCTCAGCAGCGCAGAAGTTTACTCCCGCAATACGAACCAGTGGTCACTCGTCCACCCAATGCCGATGGCGCTCATAGGGATGGCTGCCGCCACCATCGACACGCGCGTCTACATCGTGGGCGGCATCACGTCTGGCCCCGACGGGGACGCCCTCCAGGACTCGGTCTACGTTTTCGAACCGACCAGAGACTCGTGAGTGCCCACTGCACGCCATGGAGCGGCCTGACGGCGAATTTTTGTTTTTATATTTATTTTCCAATGTGTGTGTGTGTGGGGGGGGGGGGGGGGGAATAACCCGTCAAATAAAACTAAAATGCGTAAAATTCAGCGCAAAAAGCTCTCATGTTGGCAGCAAAGGGCGTCTCACTCGGGTCTTTGAGCCTCAATTCAAGGAAAATTTAGTACACGACCGTTCCTTTCTTTTTTTCTTTTGCCGCTATCAGAACTGCAGTAGAGAATCGGTGGCAGACAGGCGCTCCTGTGCGCTGAGTAAAGGCAAACACGCCGTGTTTTGCAGGTGGGCCGAGCTACCAGCGATGCCGCAGAAGAGAGCCTTCTGCACGGCCCTGGCCCTACACCGTGACCTCTGGCTGGTAGGGGGCGTCGTGCAGCTGAAGCCCGAGGTCAGGTGCACCACGCGCATCGATGTGCTCCGGCTGGACTCGTCCACCATTGAGCGACGCTCTGACTTGCCATCACCCAGGCACTCTGTTCGCGTGGCGAAGACAGGTGAGTGGGCCAGTGGCAGCCGCCGACAAGCACATTCCGCAACCAGAGTTCCACAGATAACCCTGTCTTGTCGCATGACCCGAGCTGAAGCGCTCGAGCGGTTGCTTCGAAGCAACCGGTAGTGACTTACTAACTTGCTCTGTGCAGTAGTAATCACAACGCGCGCTTATAGCTCATCTGTCAGTACGGTATCCCCATCACACCCATCTCGACGAAAATGTGCAGCGAACGAAACGTAGACTGAGAGGAAACAATCATGACGGGCGCTTTTAGCTCGGTTTGGTGTGCTCTGTAGGTTCTATTTTTGATGCGATAGCATTAAAAACCGCTTTTTCGACGCGCTTTTCATAAATAGTTACAAAGCTGCAACCTGATGAATTTATATTACCAGATACCTAAATCTTAACTAAAAATGTTAAATGTTAACCAACAAACCTAAATGTTGAGTAAAAATTATGCAAGACAAAAAAAAAAATACTTGCAGGCCACTCGCCGGTTACACTTAGCCGCATCAATCTCCTTTATTAGGTGGTGCACGCTTTACAGGATACAGCCCAAGCAGAGAGCGTGCTGAAATGGAACGAGAGAAGCCAGGGCATAAATAATCTTCATCGACTACCTCGGCTAATTTGTGTTGTTTGGAAAGAGGCGCACCAGCACGACGCCTTATGGACGCGGCGTCATACTTAGAGTTAAACTAAGCTTGATATCTGATAGCAGATATGGCCCTTGCACTGTGAGCTATTGCACCGTGAGAAGTTGAAGGCGTTCTCTCACTAAGTCCGCGAAAGAAGCAACATTGTACTGCTAATTTTAATGCAATACTTGCTGTTACTAAATGCCATATGGGAGTATTCCCACGGCTCTCGATTACCGAGCGGAGCAGCTCCAAAGCAGCTGATGAACACCGCCTTCTGTGGCGTGTTTTCTCGTCAAACAGTAAACTATGCGCAACATCGTTACGGCTGTCGAAAGTAGCACTGTCCCACTGGTAACAGCAATCGAAGCCCTCACATATACCCAGATACTCGCCATCAGGGCAGCCTGGTAGGTATACGCGACTTTTTTTTTTCTTCCTCTGTGTTCTTGTTCTTATTCATCGTCGTGAGCCGCTTATATCAAAGGCTGTGAGCGTGAACGGAAACGCTGGCCACCACGCGCAGGATACGAAGTGTACCTGATTGGGGGTCAAGACGAGAATAACCACCCATTCAGCGATGTGATCGTGTTCGACCGCGCCCGTCGCAGTTTCATGGAGTGTGCACCGCTGCCGAGGGGCTTGGCGGGCGCCGCCACCGCCTTGACGCCCGCGGATCGTTTGGACTGGTTACGCCTTCGTCGTATATGGGTGAGTACGACAACGGAGCGCCTCGACGGCGGCACGACTTGTTTCACGCTGCTTCCACTGCAACGGCCCATCGAAACAAGCGTTCCTGATTATCGGCGGTCACTCGCACCTTCATCTTCGGACCTATAGTGGAACGTTTTTATCCCATGTTGCATGCCCCCGACGACCGGGCTTCGTGCAGTTCACATCAGCGCCCATAACCGCCGTCAGAGGACTGCGGTAGCCAGGACTCATAACGGTATATTTAAAAAGAAGGTCAACAAAACACGTGACGTACACATGTATTCAGGAAGTCTCAGAAAAGGTAAGTGCAACTGGAAAAAAAAAAAAAAAAACACTGTGAAGAAAGAAAGCCTCGCATGTTGTCCGCGGATGAAATTGGAGTAGAGCTCTCGCAGGCTGTTCTGCTTCAGCAGTGTTTTTCCGTGTAGTTGACCGAATAATTAATATCACATAATGAGTGAAGTGACCTGAGCTACTCCATGAGCCTGCGGAAGAATAAGCACACAATGGAGCACCTGGTCGCGTTAGGACAACTCAGCCACGTTACATCGGCCACATTGATCACGTATGGAACGCGTAAATCTGGCTCATTTAGTTAGTTCCGAACAGCTGACTCATGGTAGTGCTTTTCTGTCTGCAAGGTGCGGTCATCCCACCCATGGATTGGCTTAGGCGGGCATTCGCAAGGCGACGTTCTGATGTTTTCAGCAATGAACAATGTGTGGCCGAAAATCGCCTCACCGTTGTTGCTCGAGCAATCCCACGCACGGACTCTTCCACCAAGGCCGGACTTGAAGGGAGCAACGCGCTCTTCCTCACAAGCGCGCGCGCAGCCACCTCCAATCACGGCCGCCGCTTTAGGCCACTTTGTCTACGGTTGTGCTGGGATGTCACGAAATTGTCTCAGATGGGCAAGCCGAAGGAAAAGCGAGGAGGTTGAAGTAAAGAACAGAAGCTAAGCTCAATGGCGGTAAGCGTTCGGGATGAGTTGCTCGGAATGGACCCTAACGATTCCAAGACGTTTCTCGTTAACAAAAAGAACGAGACGTTTTGGAGGCTCTTAAATTTAAATAAGGAAATTCTCAAACAATTTAGACGACACACCTGATATTGTGAACTGCAAAAAAGTATTGCTATTGTGAAAGCTTTTGCCACGCTCTGCAGAGGGTGGGGAAGACGATCGGTATGCGTGAAATAGTGGTCCCTGGCGCTGTGTATGTTCAGCCTCATTGAACGCTGCCGTTCATTCCTCATCTTAGAGCTATCCAGTCCTGCCGCAAAAGTGGCAAGCACAGTTTCCTAGCCTTCATAGTTTGCTTCGTTTTTTTAACATGAGCAGCTTCCGCAGCATCACAGTTCTGTCGCAGTGTTTGCCTGCAACAAATCGGCCTTATTTTTCCTACTTGTCATTTTCACGTGCTTCGCAGCCGGGAAAAAAGGCGACGCCAGAGGTTCGTGAGAGGGCGGCGACCGCCATCCAAAGGGCGTACCGGAATTACCGCAGAGGGGAGAGGCTTCAGCCGCGCCCGAAAAATGCAAGTAACGTTTAGAACTGACAGTCGTCTCGCCACGCTACTGGTAGGAGCAGCCTTTTGCTAGCACACAATATCCTTGTGGCTTGTAAACAAAATGATTTTCTTTGGGAAGCGCCGGCGTTCGCATAACACCCACATGTACTGACCGCAGGTACGTCCTGCCAAGTCACTGCACACGATGCGACCTATTCTGCGCGAAGACCAGCGCGTGCTGCCGATGTCGCTTGCGCCGGTCCATATTGAGGTGAGCACACGCACAAGTCAGAACGCCTGTACACGTTCTCAAGCACCTTTTTTTTTTTCATTTTTCAGACGGCCAATTGTTGATTCTGTCAGGATTTTTTAGCGCGCTAGCACTACAGTCAATTACAACTAAAGAAGGTAGCGGTGAATGCTCCTCAAAGAAGGCTCTCCAGCCAATGGCAGAGAGTGAGTTCGTTGTTCGGGCTAGGGGTGCAGAGGAGTTATGGGGTAAATTGACGGTGTGGCGTCGCCAGGTCTGAGGACAAAGGCCCCTGTCCCTTTCCTGCCTAGCCTCTGCTGAAGAGCCAGATGTGGACGACGCCATTGGCTGGACGGGCCTCCTTTGAGGGGCATTCGCCGCTGCATTCTTGAGTTGTAACTGACTGTGGATGCCTCGCCAGGGAAAGAGCCGTCCTGTCTGCGGTTTAAGCCTGAGGATGGCAGGCTCCCACAACCCGGCGGACAGGTTGCCACGTTCCCACCGTGGACAATAAGTGGAAAGGAAGAAAATGGGTTTCACGACAGCTGCGGTCAAGTGTCGCGTCAGCTGCTGCCTAGTCGAAAGGACGAAACCGGTTTCGCCGCAGCTGCAAGCAAGTGTCGCGCCAGCTGCATCAATGCGGAAAGGGAAATCATGTCACACTAGTTGCTCTGCATGATAGCTACAGCTCAGTGGAAAGGAGGAAATCTGCGTCACGCTAAGAGGAAAGGAGAGCGTTTGCGTCACGAAAGTTCTGGTCACGTGTTCAGATTGCAGTAGACAGTGGAAAACCACATTATGCGTGGGATGTAGCTGGTGTAGTGTGCCAACGGAAGTGTGATTGTGCTAGCGCACTCCCATTTAGTTCAACTTAATAAGTCGTTCATCATTTTTTGTCTTCCTGTTGCGCCTTATACGCTCTAGCTACACGACGCCAAGGACACACAGCACGGTTTATTGCGTTTACAGGTGTCAATATGCCTGTTTCACGCGACATTAATTTTTTGTTTACAGTTCACAACCTCGATTTCGACTGACCAGCGCAAAAGGCGGCGGTGTGCTTTATGATATGTCAATGCGCGTTAACGAATCCCAGGTGATCGAAATTAACAAGGAGCTCCTCCACCACGGCATCCCTCATATAGCCCATGCGTCGCTTCAGAACGTTAAACCGCACAATTCTCAGTTCGTACTTAAATTCTTTCAGTGCTAGAATATGACCAAAGATGGATTTACGAGGAGGGCGACTGACCCCCCCCCCCCCCCCCCTATTGATTTGCAAAATGAAAACCACGAAGGATTCCAATTTTCGACGAAAAAGGAAATACAGAGCTCAAACCACAGATCCGCCCGACCCTAACACGGCAACTCAAAAGTAACAAGCGTTCCTTATCTCAAAGGCTGTAGCAGCCGAGAGGCGCAGCCGTTTTTTCGAAGACGCTCTTCCCAATATAAGACACTGTTAATTAAAAGCAGGCGCCGCCGGCAACCTCAGGCATACGTTTGCACAGGGTTCGCCCCCTTCTGCCCACCGCACTGTGGCCCTGCTTATACCACGCCCCCCTGCTCTGAACGGGAAAGTCTTGACGCAAACACCGACTTCCCCTTTCCCACCGACACGCAGTCCTGGCCTCCCCCTGCGCGCTCCACTGCGACGCTTGAAAGCTACTGCGATGCCGCCGGCGCTGAGGTGACCGGAGCAGCGCAGTACCAGCGGCAGCTCGCACTCCCCGACAACATGGACCCAAACCTGGGCATGGTGGGCCGCATGGATGGCTCCTTCCTCAAGACCAAGTGAGTAACATGCGAGGCTCAACAGCACCGCTCAAAAAAATGCAGCGCGCCGCAGTGTCGCGTCATCACTTTGCGTCAGGCGCAGTGCCCTCTCTCTTTTCCATATTTTCGTGCTGCCGAAGTGGAAAATTGACGTTCGGGCTTTTCTCTCAGCTTCGCTTGTCATCCTGTCTGATAACCTGTATGCCTACTGAACACGAGCGATTGCACACGGGCACCTGCCTCGATCATAGCATGCACGAAATGAAAACGAGCGACTTAATAGCGACTTCAGGTGCGTTTGTTCAACGAGGTGAGCACAGCGCATTTTCGTCACGCTTTTCATGAACACGTTCAAAGCTGCAACCTCACAATGAACGTTGGCACACATTACAGTACTTGACCAAAAGCTAGGTCACCGCAGCCAGAAGGGCTGCGCCGCTCCAGTCTCCGTGTCGTGCTGGTCGCAAGCATATAGAGGGAGAGAAGGAAACTCGCTCTTGCTGCTCAGCGCTACTTGGCAGTGGTATCTGACAAAAACTTAGTTCCTTACAGGTGGTTGCTTGCTCGATTTCCGCCGCATGAGGCCGCTTGGCGCAAGGGAACGGTAGGCAGCTTGGATGCTCAGCTTCACCATTTCGGGGGTCAACTGCGTCATTCCGTTCCACTGCACAATTTTGCGACGCCGCAGTGTTATTCCGAGTGGCGACACTTTCGGCTGTCAGCCACGAGATTGTCCAATACAGCTGGCATGCATATAAGTCTTCAGGCAAACATTTCCCATCTTCTTGTCCATGAGATCTATGCAATTCTTAAGAGACAAAATGGCGTCTCACGACCGAACGGCGGTAGGCACCACTATAAACGGACGAGTTGGCATAGAAGCACCCTGGGAAACACACTCTGTACTGAGAAGGTAGTGACATTCCCCTTTTCCTCCTCGAGCCGCCTCCCATTATTGCTTGCGAGCACTCCTGGTACGGATCAAAGCTTGTCGACGGATATCAAAAACGCGAAGTTTTGCCGATGTTTTGTGCCTCGGTTATACCATAGTCAGGTTACCATGAAAAGCTCCATTCCGCTCAGTCGATAATGACTCATGCAATCCCTCGTGCAACTGGTTACGACGCGGCCATGCATGTGCTGCCCATGCGCTGAGGAAAGCCGTGAATTGACTTTGTGACTGCAATTACGGCAACATCCCGAGTGGCTTTCAAGTTTAACCGCCGGTGTCAAGTAGAGTCATGTTTTTGCTTCGCTAACAGGTGTCGTGCGTGTACTGTGTGTTTTAGTGTGTTTCCTGCATATGCACTTGCAGGGAGCAGAAGGTCCGCCATTATGTTCCAAGTTCTGCGGGAAAGCGGCCCCATTGTGTGGTAGGATTCATGATTTGGGCATCGCCGGTGGTGTTCGGTACTTTGCTTGCTTTTTCTTAGGCCGGAATTAGGTCGCGATGAATCAGAAGCAACACATTTTCTTGTGCTTTTTATATTCACAGCCAGTGGTGCAACAACGTACAGCGTCTTTTCGAAACACTACACTGAAAATTCGGTCGCCCCATAACTCGTCCGGAAACCTTCGGCGATTTTCCTGGCGTTTTGCTGCATCATGGCATGAACAGGATTGCCATGAATTTAGTAAAGCGCAACACAGTACACGCTATGCTAAACAGATACTTTTAGCACGGCGTGTGCCGCCACCGAGTACCGCTCACCGCCAGAGACAGCACCAGTAAGAGAGCGCACGAGCAGATGGCACCTGCACATCTGCACCTGTCAAGTTGGGTGCGCCGCAACGAATTGGAACATTTGACACCAGCGTGATCGTGTGATCGCCGCTCTGCAATTGCTGCTCTGCGATCGCCGCTCAGCTCAAATTTTAAGAGCGGCGCGAGGAAAACAGCGCAACTCAGCTCCCTGCGGGCATATACAGGAACACGTACCAGTGTGTTTGAGGGTCACTGGAAAAAAAAAATTGTTTTTGCAAAGGCATATATATGTATATTTCGACTCGGCGCAATTTGGCCCCAGGGCGGAAAAAGATGTATTCCTGATGCCTGCTGGGTGATCTAAATTTACTCGTTTCTAAAACGGCCCTTAGTTATTCAATTCCAATTATACACAAATTTAATTGGGCTTTGATGGCGAAGTGTTTTTGACAAAACTGTTATCAAGTTAAGTTTGCCTGATAGCGTTCCCCCAAGCAGCTGGCTCGCGGCGTCACCCTCAGTAACGCAGTGTTACAAATAGATGCGGAGGTTTTCGAGCGCAGCTAGTATAGTACAGTAATATGTACTTTGCAGGCTAGTGCCTTTCTCAACAAGAGGTTGTATATACCTCTTTTTGAATCACTTCACAACCCAGAGCTGGGAAAAAATGACGGCAAATGCTATACACTTCGTTTCAGAGTGGGGCCCCACAGGTTAAAGTGAGGCAGTTAAAAGTAAGCCTTGTTGTAGCACTGCTACTCTGAAGCACAAGGGTTCATAACAAAGAAAAAGCCTCAGCCATAATTCTCGGAAGGATAGTATTAGGGATCTACATCTTCAGCAATCCGCAACACAAAGATGCTGTAAGCGTACATGCTCGACTATGCAAAAGCGGATCCGCATGAACTTCTTGATTCGAAGTTAGAAGCCAAGTTTTATTGTGCGTCTAATGCATTAAGCCATTGCACCAGTGAACTGGTCATAAAAATTTTTGGAGCATTTTACAGCTCTATAACTGGATTGGAAAACTTATCAGCTTGAGTTACAAGTGGGTTAGTTTATCTTGCTAGGTGGCCGTCAGTAGAGAATAGTGGCGACCTCTTGGGCGTTTGCCATGGCCTGTACCCAGGTTTCCAGGTCGGAACCGAGCAGCAAGGTTTCCCACGGGACCGGATGCGCGAGCCTCTGAAGCAATATTGATGGGGTGTCTGAGATGTGGTCTACGGTGGCTTTGCCGCCGCATTTGCTGCATTCCAGCCTAAATCTATCCGAGTACACATGTCTTAGGACAGCAGTATCAGGGAGAGTTTCAGTTTGCAGTTGTCTCCACAGTACCTCTTCTTCGGTTAGGTTTTTAAGCTCTAATGATTTTTTTATAAGTCAAAGGACAGCAGTGCAAATATGCATCAATTATGAGTTTTCGTTGTGAAGGTAGTGGCACATATTTGTACCACTCCTTCTTCAAAACCAGATTTGAAACGACTCGAAATTAATATCGGTCAGTTGCTAGAGTCATTCCGTGTTCAAGTTTGCCATTTGTATGCATGTCAAACCTCATAAACTGTCAGTCATGCTTCATAAAGGGTTAATTGGGAACGATGCTAACAAGGGTGACTGCATTCAGCTCTTTTCTGTGATGCAAGAAGTGCCACTGTCAGTAGATAAAACACGGATGGAGACTGGAACACTCAATTTTATCAGGAGCAATATTCTTTTTTCTCAATGGGCGACCTGACAAACTGTGATGACATAGCAAGAAAACATTTCTGTTGACTGCGATTTTGTCACATGAAACTGTAAGTAATCTCAGAAACAGTGTTGTCTTACTTTTAGAGTAGTTGTACCAAATCGACCCCGGTGCTACACACATGACAACGCTATCAAGAAGTCACAAGCAAAGGTTTAAGCTGCAGCAGTGCAACAAAAAGGCTGCAAAACGCAGCTCAACTTGCGACTACACTCAATACGCACTTTTATCGATGTCAAGGAGATGGCCAACCGGACAAATTAGCTGATGACTAGTAACGTCTCGATCTTGGCTGCGGCGGCTAGGATTGAAAAGGTACAGTCAGGGACAAAAGTCTCCGGACCACGTGTTCCTCTAACGAGGCCGATAGCTCTGCTATTAGTCGGCGGCTGGAGACCACACTTGTGGAGGTAAAAGTTAAATTTTTGTTCTTTCATCTCCACAAGTGCGGTCTCCAGCCGCTGTCTGATAGTAGAGCTATAAGCTTCGTTTGAGGAACACGTGGTCCGGAGACTTTTGTCCCCGACTGTACACGCACAGCATTTGCGACCTTTGCTTTTTCTGAGCACCTTGCAGTCCTTGTGCCCCACACCTTTGTTCCCGAATAAGAACGTCCATAAAGCGAGCCGTCCGTAATAAATCACTAGTGGTCTAATCTGTGGAACCTTACTGCAGGAATGCTTGCGTGCTGTTCAGTGTTTTGATCTCATCCATACACACGGAAGGTTGCCAGTAAAGGAACCTTTATATGCTCTTTTCGTTACATCCCTTGTAAGGATCCACATGTCAGCAGCAATGGCGTAGGGTGTACGACACATCTACTTAAAATCCTCGTTGTTCTCAGTGCAACCATTTGTTTTAATTTCATTTACTTTCCAATGATGTCACGCATTCCAGGTAAGGTCAGTCAGGTGGATGCGAGGAATGAGGATGCTAGCATTGGGACAAGCATAGTTAAGACATTTTTGCATGCTACGAGTCAACCACATACATAAGGTATCACATACGAAGAGAGCAAACACGGACACAAGCACGTGCGGGCACAGAAATGAGCACATGCATGGGAGGATACGAATGTGTGCTCGAACACAATAGAAAACGTATCACAAAGATAATCTGCGCGTTCGAAAAAGATAAAAAGCTGCAACATTTTCAAGGAGTCTCGCTTTGGTTATCTTGTGAGGATATTGTTCATTCATAGGTTGATAAAATTTCCTTTTCATGCGGTGTATTTTGCATCCATATTTCGTTTCCTCCTTTTCGCTGCGCACAAAATTAGCGTCAGTTTTTAGAAACCCTGTTGTTGATAGCGTCGCTCTAATTGCAAGCTGTTACATGAGCAATTAAGTGCCCTTTGCATAAGCTTCTAACACCAGTACGCCAGATGACAGAAGATGACAGACAGGGGCAACTAGGGGTATCATTGCTGCAGCAATCTCTTTGGCGGACATGGTTGTTTTCTCTGCACGCAGCGGTGATGGCGGTCCAGTGGGAGCCAGTAGCCAGGCTCCTGCACTTTCCTCCTCTTTGTTCTTTCGATTTTGGCAGCAGTAGCGCCGTCGGCTTGCGTCAGCGCAAACGACTTTAGCGTCCACTACTTATACTGGCACCTAAAAGGCGTGGGTTCGGTTAATCCCACTCAAATAAACGGATGGACGAAGATCCAGAGAGGTGAAAATATAGTTGTTAAATGTATTCCTGCAATAAAAAACACTTCACAAATAAGGTCCCCATATACGTGTGGTTTGCAATTAAGGAAGTGGAAATTATACAAAATCTTGGTAGCTTTAAGAGCAATATTCTGGTCGCCATCATCTTTACAATAACGCGGTTCAAAAGACAAGTGATGGTGTCCGAGTGTGTCCCACTAAAATTGTTCACAATGCAAGAACCCAGGTAGCACCTACATTACAATAATGTTACGAGGGCAAGTCAAATGAAAGTGAGCCAATGTGAGCATGTGACAAGCGGGGTGCATTATTTAAAAGTAGTCTCCATGAGCATTTAGACATTTCTCCCACTGACTAACCAGTCGCGTGATTGCCATCTCATAAAACTGCTTAGGTCATCACCCTCATTGTGATACCGAATCAGGTGAGTGAAGGCAGCGCCAAACCTCTCCGTTTTCTGGCGGTCATTCCAAATCTTTGGCATCTATTGGGCACACAAGAGCCGATAACTGAGACGGTCTGCCAGTTCCTTGATGCTTATCCTCTGTTCTTGTCTAATCAGCTCATCAACCACTGTTGTTTCAGGGCTGATTGAGCAGTGGCTCTGGCCTGGTCTTGGATCATCTTTGCAACTTTCACGTCCTTCTTTGAATTAACCGTTTGGTCCAACATTTCACAGAGCGCAATGAAATGCAATGTGCACCCTACACAGCAGCCATACAGCGACTATTTTCTTGTTGGGAAACACCTTCAGCTGTCAAAAAGCTCATGACACTACGTTGTTCAACTTTTACAGTATCCATTACATCACGCAACCTTGTTGAACCCAGTGTATGAGAGCATTAAAGAACAATTATCCTCACACCTGTGTGTCACTTTCGCAAATTAGAGATGCCTGTGTTCTGCGCGCATGCCTCACAGATAATGTACCAAACATTTATTGCGCAGGGTGGGTTGGCTTACTTTCATTTGACTAGCCCTCTTACAATTTTTTTAAGTCAAATGTTATTTCAATGTTTGTCATGTCCTTTTTTCTAACATTTTTATAATGTTGCAAACATGCTTCAATAACCCTCCCCTGACATGAAACATTTAAACAACATGCATAAATGTAACATGAACGTTATGTTTATCTGGAACATTAACGCAATGTTTATTATACACTGTATAACATTATTTGGGAAGTTATGGCATTATAATAACATTTCAAAGTGAGCATTAGAATAATGTTTACTTAAAATCTTAAACCAACGTTTTTGACGTAACATAGAACGCTATTTATTAAATTCTAACATTAATTTAAAGTTCGGATGCAGCACACTGCTAGCGCAACTTCATATTATTATTATAACATTACTCTAATGTTCGGTGCTACCTGGGAACGTCTAGTACATATCTGTACACAGTCAGCTGAAAGCTGCTGAATGGGGCTTTCACCAACGTTCTTAGACTGTCGCCTTTCAGCGTAGCGCAAGCGGCAAAGAGTTTTTTTTTTTTTAAGTCATTCATGCAATGCGGCAATTGGTACCTGCCACGGTGGCTCAGAGGTTAGGGTACTTCGCTACTGAGCCGGAATACCCGGGTTCGAATCAGGCCGCGGCGGCCGCGTTTCGATGGAGGCGAAACTCAAAAGGCGCCCGTGTGCTGTGCGACGTCAGTACACGTTAAAGATCCCCAGGTGGTCTAAATTATTCCTCCGCAGCCCTCCACTACGGCACTTCCCTATTTCTGTCATTCCTACCTTCCTCCCTTTCCTCACGGCACAGTTGCGGAGTCCTTACGAGAAGTGAGACAATTACCGCGCCATTTCCTTTCCTCAAAAATACTGTAACTGGTAAGGCGCACCGACCGGGAACCTTACACTTCCAAAGATTAAGCTACAAATAAGGCAATCACACAGGCATCCGCACTTTCAAACCACCTTCGGCTGGTGCACATGTACTCTACTCAAAATAGAGGAAAGATCTCGTTGGGGCAGTCTTGGTTTGATCGTCGTGCAATTAACGTGACAAAAAGGACAGTGACCCCGTTTATAGCTATGGCACTTTCACCCTATCCATTGTCCAGACAGCGAGTTTCCACATTAATGAGGCGTAAATACATTGAAAAAATTCGGTCTCGAAAAACTGTATGATTCGTGTCGTCAATAATAACGGCGGTCATATTAACAGGGCATGACTGCATTCAGAAAACATTAGGTCACCGCCTGCTCTCCAGAAGTACAGGAGCACTCGTGAATGTCTTATGTGTCCTTTCTTTCTGTCCCTTGTCCGTTTTTTGCTCTAACTTCTTCATAAAATCTAAAAGTACAGCCGATAACATCATCCACCAGCTCGAGTTATAAATGGTAGAGCGGTGCTTAATTAGTCACATACCGTAATATGTAATCTCCTACTACCGGTGTGAACAGCTCAGTTTGTTTAATCCTGGACGCCCGCACATGAGGCTAAGTATTCTTATCTAGACTGAGCTGAGCTCACGGGAAGCAGCTTGAGTTTAAAGTATGGGCGACAAGGTTCGGCACAAGGAAACAGACCGGGAGATCCAAGTTGGTTAGATATGAAATGCAATATGACACGTCAGACTGACGATGTATCTGGACAAGTTCCAAAGGCGTGAACAGTTTCAGGCTACATACAGATAGCACTGCTGTTCACATATGTCCCATCAGGCACTGGTCCCATATCCCTCTTCCCAGGCCTTGAGGGAACGCGAAGAGGAGCCTATCATATACACGAGGCCCCGGTGGCCCTGGACTTGACACTGCAAAGCTGCCAGTGTGCATAAGCCACAGAGTCCGAAGGCGGCGCAAAGGCTGACCTATCATTATTAAACCAACAGTTTATCGGTCAGAGCAGATGTCATGATGTAGGTAGCGGCCGGCATGCAGTTAGAATGTGCGTCAGATGGTCGCATGTTGTCGCATTAAACACGTTGGTATTACAGCTCCATCAACCGTCTTTTCTTTGCGCGCTTTCACTGGTACGTTTCGTGGCAGCTAGATAGCGTAAAACAGTTTTGTTCAGTGAAAAATTAGAAGCAGCCGGCCGAGTATGTAAAAAGTGCCGAAAATTCACATTTTCGAGAGGCCGGTAATGGTCGGTGCTCAGAACAAGGCCTCTTCTGATGGTGTGCGTCGTGGCGGCGCTAATGCAGAAGCGCCTTGGGCCTGCGAACAGCGCCTGAGTGGCAGTCGGTGGGCCTGCGCGAGCTCCAGAGGACGAGGCAGCCGTGTGACCCGCACTTCCCGGTGATCTTGCTTCTGGGTGGAGTGGACCCCAGAAACCCGTTGGGTTCAGGTAAAGCCCGTTCAGGTAAAGGGCGTCAACAGTGATGACAAGTAGCCTTCTTGCACTTCAGGTTCAGCCGTCCTGAAATACCACCCGTTTAAGGATCACTGGATGCTGGCTGGTGCCATGCCTGAGCCTCGAAACTACCATGCAGCTGTATGCGTTAACGACACACTCTTTGTCACAGGTATGCTCTCACTTCTAGAAACATCACCACATGGCTGTGTACTGTAAACAGATCGGCGACCCGCTAGACTCTGCCGTGCAGGGTCATCGTGTCACAGGAATCGTGGGTGTTTCGAGATGGATCAAGGTGGTATGTGGAGAGAGCATTGCTTTCACAAACTAGGGCCATCAAAATGTTGAAACGAGACGACACAGATCCCTGCAATGAACGGGTTGAGAAAATTTGAGTCAACTACAAATTGCTCCGCCATGCTGGCCTGGGCATGTTTTGGGGGCAGAAATAGTGTTAAGGCATATATGGAGTCAGAACAATGCCACGCGTCTTTCCTGCAAAAGACTCACTGCATTTCACAGTTTGTGAATCAGGCTATTAACTCCCTGAACACCGTTTTTTGTTTCCATTGAAATTAAGCATTTTTTTGCCTAGTGGTTGATTTTTTGCAGGGATATGCAACATTTTGTACAAAGTGCCATAATTGACGAGAATAGCTACATTGAAATGCCGTGACTTATAAAGTAAACACTGGAAGGATCATAGAAATAATTTCTATTTTTAAGGTGCGCATTGCACTTGAAATTTAAAAAAAGAATTGTTATATGTTTGCAGAAAAATGAAGGACATGCTACTCGACTCACTGTTTCAAGAAATATTATTTACAACCTTGCGCTATATGACAGAAAAAAAGAACACCTTATTTGCAAGATGAAGGTAAAAAAATCCCCCGGACCAAAGAAATCACTGCTAGGTGCAGTCCACTCTCAGAAAAAGCTGCAAGTTCACTTGGTACACAACTGTGTACAAAGCAAGTCAAAGCATTAATACTGGCGCTGCATGCGCATTGTATGAACCAGTATTTATCATAGCAGAAATAACTACATAACAATACGCCCTCCCTGGTGGCTTTGTTCAGCTTCACTTACAAAGAGCAGTTTGCCAGTTTATGCTTAAACTAAAACTAAAAATTTCCTCTGGCAGGTGGCTACTCACCACTTATCAGGAAGCATGGTGAAATGGTGGCAACAAAAACAACATTCACCATGAATGTGGAAACAGGCACGTGGGAAAGACAACCAGACATGTTGGCTCAAAGGGCCTGCCATGCGTCAGTTGCTACAGATGGCAAAGTACTTGTTTTTGGTGGAAGAGGACATCTTGGAAGGTCAGAAAATAATTTTTTTTCTCCTACACTGTTTCAGGACCTTCTTTATCCGTATTCCTGAATTTTCTGCAGTGTATTCTGGACTTTTTTGGCCCTAGAACCTTTTGACCTGCATTTAAAACTCAGAAAGAGAGCATTTATGCACCCTGCCCATTTAAGTGACCAATGTTTCTTCCTACAGGTTGCTTGACTCTACAGAGGAGTTCAACACGGACAATAACAAGTGGCGCCAGTTGAGCCCAATGCCTGAACCTAGAATGGGCATGGCCATAGTCCTTAAGGAGGGATATATATGGCTGATGGGAGGAATGTCTGAAAGACCTGGAAGCCCTATTGTTCCTGATGTGCTCCTGTATTCCGTGAAGCATGACAGGCAATTTTTTTTTTATTTTGTACAACTTAATTTAGTGAAGACTACTCAGTTTATATTCCAGCATAGTAATTACTTTTTCCTCTGTCACAGATGGACACTAGGTGAACCTCTCAGACTACCTCGAGCTTTTGCTTCTGCGGCACTTATCAATGGTTGTATCTGGCTCTGTGGAGGCTGCAAGACTGCAAAGATTGGAGACAAGCACCCAGTCAGCATGAACTCTGTTGATGTCTGCTCAGAGTATTCAGAATGGAAAAAAGCCTGCAAGCTTGCAGTGGCCAGGCACAGTACTGCTGCAGCAAACATAGGTATGAAAGTGGCAGAATAAAAATGCAGACTAAAGAGAACCTGATCTTTTTTTTTTTTACAGGATCATGCATTTATATACTAGGCGGTATCAACAGTGAAGAATGGGGCGTACTTTCTAAAAACACACTGCTCGTCACTGATCAGAACGTCATATTATCGCCAAGCAAGATGCCTGAACCAATTGCTGGACACAGTGCTGTCACCGTGTTGCCCTCGACCAGCCGATACTCAAGTTCCAGCATCAAGTGGAGTGATGTCATTTTTGAGAGGCTGACTTAACGCTTGTCTTCAGACCGGTTTCCCTGCCTCTGCAGCAATACTGAGGTGGTTTCCTTTTTTTTTGACCGCCCACAATCTGTGACATTGCTGAAGTGTTTTTTTTTTTGACAGCCCACAGTCTGTGCCAGCAATACTGAGGTGGTTTCCTTTTTTTTTTTGACTGCCCACAGTCTATGGCAGCAATACTGAGGTGGTTTCCTTTTTTTTTTGACCGCCCGCAATCTGTGACATTACTGAAGTGTTTTTTTTTTTGACAGCCCACAGTCTGTGCCAGCAGTACTGAGGTGGTTTCCTTTTTTTTTGACCGCCCACAATCTGTGACATTGCTGAAGTGTTTTTTTTTTTGACAGCCCACAATCTGTGCCAGCAGTACTGAGGTGGTTTCCTTTTTTTTTTGACCGCCCACAATCTGTGCCATTGCTGAAGTGTTTTTTTTTTTTGACAGCCCACAGTCTGTGCCAGCAGTACTGAGGTGGTTTCCTTTTTTTTTGACCGCCCACAATCTGTGACATTGCTGAAGTGTTTTTTTTTTTGACAGCCCACAGTCTGTGCCAGCAGTACTGAGGTGGTTTCCTTTTTTTTTGACCGCCCACAATCTGTGACATTGCTGAAGTGTTTTTTTTTTTGACAGCCCAGTCTGTGCCAGCAGTACTGAGGTGGTTTCCTTTTTTTTTTGACCGCCCACAATCTGTGACATTGCTGAAGTGTTTTTTTTTTGACAGGCCACAGTCTGTGCCAGCAGTAATGAGGTGGTTTCCTTTTTTTTTGACCGCCCACAATCTGTGACATTGCTGAAGTGTTTTTTGTTTTTTGACAGCCCACAGTCTGTGCCAGCAGTACTGAGGTGGTTTCCTTTTTTTTTTGACCGCCCACAATCTGTGACATTGCTGAAGTGTTTTTTTTTTTGACAGCCCACAGTCTGTGCCAGCAGTACTGAGGTGGTTTCCTTTTTTTTTTGACCACCCACAATCTGTGACATTGCTGAAGTGTTTTTTTTTTGACAGCCCAGTCTGTGCCAGCAATACTGAGGTGGTTTCCTTTTTTTTTGACCACCCACAATCTGTGACTTTTTTTTTTTTTGACAGCCCACAGTCTGTGGCAGCAATACTGAGTGGTTTCCTTTTTTTTTTGACCGCCCACAGTCTGTGACATTACTGAAGTGTTTTTTTTTTGACCGCCCACAGTCTGTGGCTTCAAGATTCAGTGCAGCTTGCAGAACAAAATAAAGCAACTGTAAATGCCACATGACATTTTTATTGTCTCTTCATTTGCTGTGGTAGTTAACCTCTTGGCCAATCATTCTCCTGTCATTATCCCATTGACAGTGACATCAAATGATCTGAAATGCATAAGACAAATCAGCTAGTACACAAATACTCTCTCAGAACGTAGGTGCTGTGGTAGTTAACCTCTTGGCCAATCATTCTCCTGTCATTATCCCATTGACAGTGACATCAAATGATCTGAAATGCATAAGACAAATCAGCTATTTGTGTACTCTTCATGACATTTTTATTGTCTCTTCATTTGCTGCGGTAGTTAACCTCTTGGCCAATCATGGTTTCCTTTTTTTTTGACCACCCACAATCTGTGACTTTTTTTTTTGACAGCCCACAGTCTGTGGCAGCAATACTGAGTGGTTTCCTTTTTTTTTTGACCGCCCACAGTCTGTGACATTACTGAAGTGTTTTTTTTTTTTGACCGCCCACAGTCTGTGGCTTCAAGATTCAGTGCAGCTTGCAGAACAAAATAAAGCAACTGTAAATGCCACATGACATTTTTATTGTCTCTTCATTTGCTGTGGTAGTTAACCTCTTGGCCAATCATTCTCCTGTCATTATCCCATTGACAGTGACATCAAATGATCTGAAATGCATAAGACAAATCAGCTAGTACACAAATACTCTCTCAGAACGTAGGTGCTGTGGTAGTTAACCTCTTGGCCAATCATTCTCCTGTCATTATCCCATTGACAGTGACATCAAATGATCTGAAATGCATAAGACAAATCAGCTAGTACACAAATACTCTCTCAGAACGTAGGTGCTGTGGTAGTTAACCTCTTGGCCAATCATTCTCCTGTCATTATCCCATTGACAGTGACATCAAATGATCTGAAATGCATAAGACAAATCAGCTAGTACACAAATACTCTCTCAGAACGTAGGTGCTGTGGTAGTTAACCTCTTGGCCAATCATTCTCCTGTCATTATCCCATTGACAGTGACATCAAATGATCTGAAATGCATAAGACAAATCAGCTAGTACACAAATACTCTCTCAGAACGTAGGTGCTGTGGTAGTTAACCTCTTGGCCAATCATTCTCCTGTCATTATCCCATTGACAGTGACATCAAATGATCTGAAATGCATAAGACAAATCAGCTAGTACACAAATACTCTCTCAGAACGTAGGTGCTGTGGTAGTTAACCTCTTGGCCAATCATTCTCCTGTCATTATCCCATTGACAGTGACATCAAATGATCTGAAATGCATAAGACAAATCAGCTATTTGTGTACTCTTCATGACATTTTTATTGTCTCTTCATTTGCTGCGGTAGTTAACCTCTTGGCCAATCATTCTCCTGTCATTATCCCATTGACAGTGACATCAAATGATCTGAAATGCCATCAAAATGACATCAAATGATCTAGTACACAAATACTCTCTCAGAACGTAGGTTAACAACTTACTTTGACACAATCTGGTCACCAGGAACATGGAATGGATTGCAAACAACATCGCAGTATGAAGCATGAAGTTTGTGGAACATCTGCAACAAATTCACTTTAATCAGAAATAGACTTCAAATATGAAGGGCTTTTTTAAAAAGGTAGTGTGAACTAGCATCGTACCTACCTGCCGAATCTCGTTGTCACGGAGAGTGGTACGTGATGTTTCCACAATTACAATAAACTTAGTTTTCGTGTTGGTCACATAACCATACACTTTGTAGTCTTCTGTTGGGTACAGCAGGCCCAAATACAGCTCCCGAACATCTCCAGAGCTCTTATTCCCAGGCGATATCTTTTCCTCAACAACATCCAGAGACGTGTGTATGGTATACAAAAATTTGAGCTCATTGCATGGTGCCACAGTCTTCACAAACAGTGGAGAGTTCTGTAATAAAAATGTCAATGCAGTCTTAACCGTTCCTCTTAATAGAAAAAACCACTGTGGCCAGACTTCTGGCCTGCCCAAAGCTAATTTACATGATAAACCAGAGCTCTTATTCCCAGGCGATATCTTTTCCTCAACAACATCCAGAGACGTGTGTATGGCACACAAAAATTTGAGCTCATTGCATGGTGCCACAGTCTTCACAAACAGCGGAGAGTTCTGTAATAAAAATGTCAATCCAGTCTTAACCGTTTCTCTTAATAGAAAAAACCACTGTGGCCAGACTTCTGGCCTGCCCAAAGCTAATTTACATGATAAACCAGAGCTCTTATTCCCAGGCGATATCTTTTCCTCAACAACATCCAGAGACGTGTGTATGGCACACAAAAATTTGAGCTCATTGCATGGTGCCAGTCTTCACAAACAGCGGAGAGTTCTGTAATAAAAATGTCAATCCAATCTTAACCATCAGCACGTTATTAGTCCAGCTCTCCACAGGGCTGGAACACAAAAATGTACCATATCCAGGGGTTGGACACACCAAGTGAAAACACTGAAAATTGGTTTATCCCTTCGGTAAGGGAAGGGATAAAGGAGGGAGTGAAAGAAGAAAGGAAGAAAAAGGTGGTGGAGGTCTCAAAAACAATTTCAACCACCTGGGGATTTTTGGTCGAAAATACTCCACTACGGCACCTCTTTCAAAGTGGCTTTTTTATTTCATGCCTCTTGCCTGAACTACTTGCTTACCTATTACCACAATACAAAAATAGCAATGGAAATTATTACAAAGTATGCTAACAGCAGAAGTTTACACAGAAGAGCACCAGGCCATTGCAGAAAACCAAAATCATGGTTATTGTGCTTCAAATTTTTTTTCACTGCAGTGACATAAGTAAGCTCTCTGCGCAAACCTTCACAGTAATGTGAACATGCACAGCAAGGCTGCAGCCTGCGAAGTTAGAGGACAATGTTAATGAAAATAGGCTCTAAAAGGCACACATTCAAGTACTTACTATATTAACATTAATCTATACACCCCCCCTTTTTTTTCCAAATGCAAGGCCCTCTAACTAGAGGAGGGAGGGAGGGAGGGCCTGGAACCAAAGCCTGTTTTATTTCAGTACTTTTTTTTTCTCCTGAAGTAAGGCCATCAGAAATTAAGGGCTGCCCAAATTTGCATTGCTACACTATGTGAATGTTGCTTACCCCTCCTCAGTTTAAAGCAGCTTTTTAAGGGGAGACGCAGGTCTTAAAAATGAAAATGTTTATTTATTGTTATTGAGGTACATATAAGTATCATATCATATAAAAATGTTAAATTTTGTCGAATCACCATAATTATAAAATATAGGTGACATTGCTTACAAAATTTGATATGTTCGACTGAGCTACAATAAATAGCATAGCTCCATAGCTCAGTTCTTTCTGAATTCAGCAGTATAAGTTTAACTGAAATTGCATCACAAAGCCATAACGAAAACTTCCGCAAGGATAGTCATGTTGGCAAAAAACATGAAGTGGAAAAAATCAAATTTGAAGTGCGCATGCCAGCCATTCAGAGGTAAATGCAGAGGCCTCAGAAAATGGCGGAGAGAACTTCATGACAGTAATACCAGGATGTATGGAAGAGCACCAGTTTTAGAACAAGAACAAAATGGTGGCCATTGGAGACACGGTTGCGAGAAGCTACGGGTGCCAAGTTCTGTCGCATTTTGCTCCGGAATTGCCATTTCAGTACTTTGGAGGCATCAACTATATAATTTTTTTGGGTAGCGAAAGGTTGAATTAGACCTTGAAACTTGGTAGGTAGGTACCGAAATATGATTTTTTTTACCATTTCAAGACCCACGTCTCTCAAAAGTACAGTATAAAATGATCTCTGGGTTTCCAAATTTTTTTTCTTAATGAATTTCTAGGGAAATAAGCAGGAACTGCCACAGCTATGGTGTGCCCTCTGAGAGGGAATTACCATGCCCTTGCATTTCTGCAGAACCTCATCCTCCTTTTAAGGAAACAGTACAAAATCTGCTTGACACCTGCAGGAAACAATTGCATGAAAAACAGATGCACACAGAAGTCAAACAAATGGGATATGCCATTTTTAACATTGTTTTCAATGAATATCAGATTGTCCAGCCACAGCTCTACTAAACAATTACTCACCTGAAATGCAACTAAGTATATTACTTTCACTACATACATAGCATGGAATAGCGTGCAGCATGAAATTATTCATGTAAGTAAAAACTGATTGTCAGCAGACTACAAGCTGTTTGGTAACAATCCAGGTAGCACCGAAGCATTACAACTGTTGGTTTTTTATTTCCCTTATAACATCCTTATTTCCTACCGTTTTTGCAATGTTAGAGATAAATGTTAGGATAACCTTCCCCTCATGTTAATGAAACATTTAAACAACATAAATTTCACATTCTCGAAAATGGTGAAGCAGCCCTGCACAAGCTAGCAGGCCCACCAGTTGTGAGAACACACAACGTATAACGCTTTGCAAGAACCAACAGTGATGGCAAAAACTATAGTTTTCTGAGAAAATAATGGGGCTGTGTATGCAGTCTATGGTGAGTATTATCTATGAGATGTGGTCGCAAAGTACTGCTTGTTGAAAAACACCTTCACTGCAAGAACAGTGGGACAAATTCTGGGAACCAAAGCTTGAAATTATTTGTAATGTGTTACAGTTTTGACTCTCATGTTATAATAACGTTTAGAAGACTATATTAAAACAATGCTTATTTAGAATGCTCACCTAATGTTTTCTATATAATGTTACATGTTAATTTTTAATATTAATGCAACTTTACAATGCAACATATAACACTGCTGCAGCTTACATCACATTTTTATATTATTATTCTAATGTTCGGTGCTAAGTGGACAGCTGGAGAGTTGACTAATCCAAGCAGCACAATGAGAACATAACACAGGGCAGGCCATACATCCTGTTAAGTGCAAAAAAAGACGATGTACAAAAATGTAAAGGTTCTTGAATGACAGATTCATTAAAATATTTGTCCTCAAATTACTCATTTCATGGCCTTTACGTTTTTCATATCAGCACAATGCACTGCTTTGCGGGTTTCGGACTGATGTAGTTCTAGACTTCGTGTGAAATTTTCTTAATACGCAAAAAACATGGAAGCATTGGTATCAGTTGTCTGCCACGATTTTTAAGATCCAATATACTGTAGCGCAGCAAAAGACGAGGACACAAGAGACGAGAGACGAACACCACGAGCGCTCGTGGTGTTCGTCTCTCGTCTCTTGTGTCCTCGTCTTTTGCTGCGCTACAGTATATTGGAACTATGTACCAACAAGCCCAAAAAGCCACGCTACTGATTTTTAAGACATAGGAATACATTCGTTTATTTAAAAAAATACATATCTCACTTGTCTAGACAGTGCGTAGCGAAGCTTAAGCGTCATTAATTAGAAGTTAATTAGTATTCAGGCATTAATCAGTAATTAACCATTAATTAATGATTTGTCATCACTTAGTAATTAGTACTCAATTATATGTGACGCCACCAGTGCCACAGAAGCAGCGAAAGTTGTGCGGAAAACGCTTTCGCCTCTACGCACTTTAGACAGTCAAAGTGCCCCCTGAATTTTTCGATTAATTCTGACCGAATCAGGCAAATACACCACCTAAACGAAATGTAAAACAAAACTGACCGACAAATGCCACTTCTGTACGAAACTGGAGCCCGAACAATCAAGCGGTTAGGCCGAAATAATTTTTTTTCGATTTTCTCTGATCGATGCAACAGTCATTGCTCAGTGCTAATTTCGAACGTTTCTGCTGAACTTTGACCACTGCAAAGCTTAAGACTGCCTAGCTTGGTGAACACAGCACGCTGTTTAATTACACGATTAACAGCGCGAACATCTGTGCTTACTTCAGAATGAAAAGTGCGAGATGCCAGACAAAATGAGAAGGATTAAAATGGGCGTTTACCTCTTTGCCGATCACAGCGACGGCAACAGCCATTACACTTTTCCAAAGAATGAGTTCTCACTTTCGCTACTCCGGACACGCACCACTTTTTGGTTCCTCAAAGCGAGCCACGCTACCGCCGCTCACGCTGATCAGCTGTCGTAGTTCATCTCGTGCACGCCTAGCGCCCGCACCGCTGCAGCCGCAGCTACTGCAGCTTCCTGGCTACTCGGTCAGGCATTCTGTCGTGATCTCCACGCTTGCTGCTGAAAAGCTAAAACAGTAAACGAACGATAATCAAAACGCTATGCAGCAGCCAGACACGTCTGAAGTGCGTCCGAACAGACTAACGTAGCGAAAGCCTCAGAAACGAAGTGTAAAATTAGTGGAAAAAAGACAAGCCTGCCATGACGTAACAGCCAACTTGGTCCAATCCAAGCGCAGCCAAGCGAGCGCGGCACATTCGCTTTCCTACGAAACGAACTTCCAACGCGTAGGCTGAGTTAAATAAAACGCCAGTTTATTACCTTAATGTAAACAATGAACAACTGTGAATCAATGGAGAAAGTCGCGTCATTTTTATCTTTGTGTTTAGAAAACGATTTGTCAGCAGTACGTAGTTCGTTGACAAATGGTTAGTATTTTTTCTCCGTTACCGAAGTTGTGTCCCTTTCTTCGTTTAATATGGAACTGCTTCGCCATTCCAGGAACTGCCGTTGATGCCCAAGATGCAGAAGGTACAACGGGCTTGCAAATTGCAGCCACGAACGGGTACAAAATTCTGGCAGAGTACCTTATTGGGCAAAGCGCCGATGTTAACCTGTCGAACAACTGCGGTTGGACGCCGCTCATGCACGCCGCACAGCATGGTCAGGTATCTGTGGTGGCTCTTCTGTTACACCATGGTGCAACTCTGAATGCGACCAGCCGCTTAGGTTTGTGCAGTTGTAGCGTTTTACCCTTCGAATGCCTTTTTCTGTCCGCTATGAACTTTTCTTGCTCTCTCTTCGTTTTTTTTTTTTTTTTCATGCACAAAACTTATCAGGTTTAACCCAATATTTAAGAACTCTGCTCGGGGTGTAAGAACTGGGAGAAATCTTGCTTTATCCTAAAACAAAGGGCCCTAATTATGTCCCACAAAAGCAAAAGCCCATTACAAAAGTCCATTAAAGTAATTACTTTAACCTCTTTAGTTCCCAAATTATTGAGGAATCAAAGAAAGAGAACCATGCCTCCACATTACTTACACGCATTCAAAAGCCATTATCAGCTCCACCACGGTGGCTCTTGCTCGGCCGCTGACCCGAAAGACATGGGTTTGATCCAGGCCGCGGCAGTTGAACTTCGATGGAGGCGAAATTCTGGAGGCCCGTGTGCTGTGCAATGTCAGTGCGCAGGTGGTTAAAATTTTCGTAGCCTTTCACTACAGTGTCTTTCATAGCCTGAGTCGCTTTTGGATGTTAAACCCCCATAAACCAATCAAAAGCCATTATCAAAATGTATCACCACTGAAGTTTATCAAAACAGTATGTCACTAATTTGAAAGAATGGGCATTTGGTCCATTTTGTGCAGCTAGTCCGAATGGTGTGGAAGGTTAATTTGAAGGTCTCAAATCAACTCTAAGGCCCAGGGACAGTAGGCAATTTTTTATCCAACAAATGTTTTCCTATTTCTCCCGTGAAAGTTGTCAGAAAATAAGAGGCAGGGAGTTTTTGAACACTGCCTGGAAGTCAAATATTTGCACCCCCTTTTTCTTCACACAGCTTCCTCACAGTGGCTCCAAACATTTTGATCAAAAATTGCTGGCTACAGAAAACATCTCAGCACCAAATGTTGTATTCAAGCTCCATGTAGTAACCAATGTTTACACATCATTGAAACGGTATGTCGCGATTTCGTGGCACTGGGTGTTAAAGGGTAAAGCTTTAATAGCGCCCATTTGCTGGTATTTTGGTACACAGTGAAGGGCTGAAAACTAATGCAGCACGTATTTCAGCATTTGCTATGTCATGTAGCCACTTTGGAACATAAAGACTGGCCTGAACAAAATGAGTTGTTTTGCTGTCTCTGTATGTGCTGTCGCTTTCTGAACAGGCGTAGGTGCACTGACGTTGGCTGCTGGAGGAGGCCACCACTCTACTGTTTGCCTCCTTCTGGAAGCAGGAGCAGGCATTGCAGACAGCACTATGCATTGTGGCTCAGTGCTTACACCTTTAGGTGCTGCAGCTGTAAATGGCCATGTATCAGTCATCGGTGCCCTTCTTCAGCGAGGCAGCTCTGTTAACCAAGTGCTCCTAGCTACTGGTAAATGGCCTGAGTGTGGTCTTGAAGCTAATTTTTGTGTCTCCTCTGATGTGCTAACTGAAACAGGTTTCAATTCATTGCATCTAAAGTTCTGGGTACATCAAGGACCATGTTGCTGCGATGGGTAATATTAATGATAGCAGGGTGCATATATACGTACAAAAACCTTAGTAGCATCTGATGAACCAGCAAGTTACTGTTTTATTTAATCCATAGCCCCACACTGCTTGTGCCTTTTTAAAATAATCATGCTCATATGGTACAGCAGCTATCGATAAGCAGTTCAGCCACATACTGCTATTTTGCACAGTGTGCCGGGCTTATAAATAGAACACAATTCTCATGAGGGGCCACTTTTCATTCAAAGCATTTTCTGACTTCAGTAAACTCACTCCTGGTGCTGTTCCTGCATTATGGCATCATGAGCAAATAGCTGAGCACAGAAGACAAAAGACTATAGGTGGCCTGCAGGAGAGAGATGAAAAAAAAGACACAGGTGTCACGAAGGTGGAAACTGAAGAGAAAGAGCAACAACTTTATTGAATATCCTATGTCTCGGTTGTAACAGTAGTTTGTTGGTAGAAACAGCAGAATATGCAGAACTCTAACATGTCAGTAACAGATTGTGCCTGCAGAGCTTTGCTGAAAATTTGAGCAATAAAGGAAATTAGGAACAAAAACAGCTTGAGTTTGACTGCTTTAGCGTTGCTACTGGTGTATGTTCTCTGAAATGATTCAGGGTTTGAATTGTCGGGACTTCTTGAATAGTGCTTTGCCTTTTCTAAGCTAGTTTAGTGTGGCCTAAAGCCTGCATAAAGTGATGAGAAAAGAGAGAACAAATGTGGTGCTTCCTTATCCTCTTCTTTTCTGCATTATCTTTGCTTGCCCAGTTTCAAATCTCATGTTATGCCTACTAGCCAAAGCTTTCACACTGGTAACCTGTTTTTTAGGGCCCTTTCAATCTACTTTTTCAATAATAGGTCTGGGTGATAATTTACTGTTAGAAATAACAGAGCCACTGTTACTTTTCTTGCGGTTTGCACACTATAGATGCCCAGCTATCTGCTTGTATATATTTAAGCCTGGGTTACTTGCTTTTAAACATGCGTGTATGTCAAATGCCCCTGTTACTACCTGCAAGCCATTGAAAAAGGTGTACCCCTAAAGCTACAAAAGGGTATGCACAGTAACTTCCTTGACTGCCACAAATAAAAGAAAAATGATTTCACTTTCTCGTAGCTTGGCTATCATTGGGCAGGTGTAAAACAAGGCGGGAACTTGTAGCCCCATTCATAATACCGGGCACTGCATACATACTCGCAGGTGCCAGTCCTCTCATGCTGGCTGCCAGTGGAGGCCATCTGCGTGCTGCACAGGTGCTTATGGGTTACCGGGCAGACCCAAACCAGAACAACTTTTATGGCCAAACTGCACTGGATGTGGCCATAGCATGTTCAAAAATGGAGGTAGCCGAATATCTCCGAAGTATTGCACAGGTGGCACAGCAAGGTAAAGACATTTGCAAGCTGTTTGCATGTCTCGGCAGAGTGATCCCCAATGTCACTTATGTGATAAATGAGGAAAAACTGCTCGATTTCCATTTAAAGGACAGAGACTTGGTGCTGTTTGTAAGAATGCAGTAAACACTGTGTGCTATGCTATAATAGGCAGTACTGAAAGAGCTGTTGCACAAAAATTACTGCTTCATTGGTAGTCAGGTCTCGCATAAAAATTATATGTGTTTTACATTACACGGCATTTTATGATGGCACATGTGTGGTTGGGTCACAAAAACAATCAGCCAGTATCGTCCACGACATGCTTGGCCATCTAGATGGCCATCTCTTAACCCTTTCACCGCCACTCCCGAGATAACTCGGGCTACCACGTATGCACACCCCCTGCCTCTCCCGAGTTAACTCGTTTTGGCTTTTTAACTCACCCCCTGCCGCTCCCGATAATACGCGTGTAAAAAAAAAAACGATGCAAACATGTAGCGCCATCTATGGAGAGACGCTATAAACTCATAGATCTTGCAGGGTGAATTTTACACAACAGATAGCACGCATGTTTCCACATCCGAGTCGCTTCGTTTTGGTTTCCGCACAGCAGCCATGTGAGGCAATGTGCCACACTCGTCCGCGCTTTGACGGACGAAGAAATTCAAAACTGCTTGTGAATTCGGAGTCCAATGATAATGAGAACGAGGAAGGAGCCCACCTAAGTGCCTTGTCGAGAGATAACAGCGATGAAGTCCCCCTTCCACCGGAAAATCCGCGTAAGAAGAGGAAATCTGACAGGCATGATTGATGCTGCCTGTCAGATTCAGTACAACTAATATCTATAAGATTATCCTGAATAAATATGTCTACATGCCCTGCAGAGCATTTTAGTGCGTTACTAGCAAAAAATATCCAGGAAACTAACATGCAAAAAAAACCCGGCAAGGGTGTGTGCAGCTGTGAGTAAACAAACCTGGCAGTGAAAGGGTTAAAGAGCAACCCTGGGGGTTTTTTGAACATTTTGAGGTGATAGTCAAATCTCATTCATTAGAGTCTCTTCTCTCTGCCACAGCAAACTGTTTTTCAAATTACCAAGTGGAACCATTTTAAAACAGTGAGAGCAACATACCGAAACCAAAATGCAATCCATGGCTAGGGACAACGCTTTGTGTGACACAGAGATAACGTCGCAAACATTTCCAAAAAAACACTTGTGGCTCAAGGGAGGACGCATCTTTCAGCAAAAGTTTTTCTATTTCTTGATGTATTTTCATTAAATTTTTTTATCATATTAGAAATAATTTTGTGACTACTCTCACAAAATTTCACTGTTATATCTCCAGAAAACTGTTTTCGAATAAATATTTTTCCTCAGAATCTTGTGAAAAGGCTGTAGAGTTAAACTGTGGCGGAAGCTGGTTCAACATTCACTGCATTCCTACTGGCGTGCTACAGAGCAAGACATTCTTAGAAGTTTTTTTTTTTTTTTTTGTGCAAAGCACAAATTTTGGTTTCAAATTTTTTTGCAGTGCAGTGTCCATTGACATATACAGTGTGAGAAGAATATTTCGCACACAAAATTTAAAATTCACAAATTTGAAAAACAAAGACTGTGTTGATCTGCACTACGGTCCTAGGAGTGCAAGAAGGCAAACTGGGTTAAAATAGATGGAACAGTCTTGAAGAAATCTGCTCCACAAGCTGAGTATCTAGGCAGAAAACTGTAACGAAGAAAAACATCCATTGTTTGAGCGTTTCTCTGCGATGCACGGCACCTGCAGTTCACGAAACAATTTTCTAGAGCACCTCCCGGTTGATTTCAACATTGAAACTTTGGGAATGCATAAAACTTTTAAAAAAATTTTTAAAAAGTCAGTTTTTGAAGCGAAAAGCTTCACTACCCGCACCACAGCTGTGCTTCGTGCGAGCCGTTGGAGCCAAGATTTGCCACAGGTGCGCATGTGCGAAACCGAGTGACGTCACACGCGGCACAAATAAAAAAATAAGTAAAAGACAAACAGTGCTCCAGGAAACTCTCATATCTCGGTGGACACCCGAACCGTGCCGTAAGGGAAGGAAAATGAAAAGAAAATTGGTTTTAAGGAAAGGAAACGACGCCTGTCTCTCTCATGTCTCGGTGGATACCCAAACCGTGCCATTTGGGCCTTAAGGAAAATGAAATGAAAATTGGTTTTAAGGAAAGGAAATGCCTGCCTCTTATTTCTTGGTGTACAACCGAAAGGAATGGACACCACAGTACATGTCTCTAAAGCAACCTTCTAAGACAGCACCGTATTCACTACACGCGCGTCTCCTCCTCCGCCTCCGCACAGGCAGCGTGTGGACGGCCGAACGTCTCCACCGTTATCGTGGTGCTCCCAGTGCATTGTGCACCAACTGCAACAGCCATGACATCAAACCAAGCACAACTGCAGCTTTTCGCTTGTATATCCAGGCTTAACCAGAGCTAAGCCACTGCCTAATTTTTTGTTATTTCTTGGTATTTCAAAGTTATGTCCCTCCTTAAGGAGCAAGTGAAAATGATGAGTTCTTTCATAAAATGCCTGAAACAATCTAATACACGCCTAAATATTTTTTTAGTGAAGCAGGGAGTGGTCATTAATGTTCGTGGAATATTAGTGGCGTCGAGTGTTGCCCATAGCAACAAGGCACAGAACTGAGGCCAAACGGCAAACTTTAAAATTGATTTGCATCAGAATGAAATGTCGCATGGCTTCCAAACTTGGTGGAGGTAATCAGGAAGGAAAAGAAAACCTGGAGCATTAGTTTCATTAGGATATGGAAATTTCAAAAAGCCCCTGGAGTCATCCCTTAAGTGCCTCTTGCACTGTTGACCTGCTGCAGTGCCTCAGTGGCCATGGCATACAAGTACTGAACCCAGAGTGACAGGATCAAATCCTGGCCATGGTGGCCACATTTCTATGGAGGCAAAATGCAAAAACACCCTTGTGCTAAGTGATATCAGTGCATGCCAAAAAATCAGATTGTTAAAATTAATCCATAGTCATCCACTATGGTGCCCCTCATAGCCCATGTGCAGTTTTGGGACTTTAAGCCACATGTGTCGTCTTGAATTATGTTATGGCATCTTGCTATAAAAAACATTGGATTGTTTCTTTTGCAGCTCAGTACTCCCAAATTTGATACATGAGGGCGTAAACTTGTTCAGGCAAGATCATTTCTCAAGGTATTCCCGATAAATGTTAATTGATTAATACGCTATATTTTCATTATAATGCACTAATTACAGTGCATTCATCACAATGCATTTCAGCATTTCCAAGGTACCTACGTCGGACAATGAAGAAAACAGATGGTTTTAAACTGGCAACTTGAATGCATATTAATTTAGATGCAATAAAAAGAAGTACAATTAAGCAGCTCCCTGCAAGCATTTCTGCCAGATGCCAGCACACCCGAGAACGCTGCATTCATCACCACTATACTTGCATTCATTCGTTTTGATACGCTCGCCAACAGATGTGAGGCAGTGGGTGTGCAATGGAGTTACGAGGTGCCTTCTGTTGCAAAAGCTCCCAAACCAAGGCACCTGTGACTGCGGCGAGTCCAAGGCTATATGTGCCAGTGCACCAATTGTTGCCACTCACTAATCTTATTATTAGAGGCGTGAAGGAGGAATTCCACTGCCATTCACCAGCTTGTACGTGTGAACAAATGAATGGAGGTGTCTACGAACGCTTACACCCACACGCTGACCACAGCCGTGTTGGCTTGGAAGCTTTTGCAGCAGGTGGCACACACAGCTCGGGCAGTCTCATTGTGCTTATCTCACCTCTTCATTCATCTCCTGTTCCTACCATTTCATCCCTCTTGATTGACTTGAATGGGATGAAATTGTGATGGTGCTTGTTGGCAGGCAGCACTCAAATGTGAGGATTTTGTGGCCTCCCCGATCCCAAATGATGAGCATCTGATAATGTGCACTTTTGAAAAGACATGGTATAATGCTACAGCATGGCATTTGCAAAGTTATGTGCTTCAAAGTGAAAAGAGAGAAAGCAAAAAATCAGCCCCTCTGCACCTCCATCTAGTTCTTCAGGATCGTACTGGCTCGCACCTTATGCTATGTCAGTGCTCTTTCAATAATGCAGTCTAAAACACGTGCACTCAGGTCAGGACCTTGATAAACTTTTAAACAAAGTGGCCTTGCTCTAATGAAGGTCCACTGTATTTGCAGTTTGTTTTCTCTTTAACAGTGCTAACAAACCAGCTTACCTGTTTGGAATGCCTCCTGAATACAGCCTTTGTTCCAGAGGCGCTCAGAATAGCAGAAAGAGAGCTGTATGTTTTCGTTTGGTTTGGTTTATTGGGGTTTAACGTCCCAAAGCGACTCAGGCTATGAAAGGCGCCGTAGTGAAGGGCTCCGGAAATTTCGACCACCTGGGGTTGCCGCGGCCGGGATCGAACCCGCGTCTTTTGGGTCAGCAGCCGAGCACCATAACCACTGAGCCACCGCGGCAGCTGTATGTTTTCATTCTACCCTTTCTGCCGAGCCAATATTTTTTTTTCAATTTGCTAGAAGCCGGGTTCTAATGTTCTCGCTGTATATGTGGGCCTTTCACTTTGTTTTGTCTTTCCTACAGAGCACAACCCAAACGCCACTGACATATTTGATGCTATTGTAGCATGTAAGTCAATATTTCGTCTATATATGTAATTAGTACATGTTCTTGGCAGCCACACCACATAGACAGCAAGTTTAGCTCTGAAAAAGATTTTCATTATGCAAGGATGAAACTAATGTGGCATCACAGAACGTGTTCTATCCCTTATACTTGACTTAAGCGAGATGGAACCGTGGTGAAACTTCCCATTAAACACCTCTATGTAGATATTCTGAAGAGGAACCACTGTCACGAGTTTCTTCCATTGCACTAAAGTGCATAAAGCACTTGATGAGCTTAATTTTGGCCACCTGCACATTTTGTACAAATTGGGAAACACCATGGTAAAAGGCAGTAGTAGGTGCAGCGAAGCCAACAACTACGTCCTCAGACTAATGTCACAGGCTACAAATTTTTTGAAAATTCTGCTTTTCCTCTTTAGACCTCACAAGGAAGTTTTCAGAGCAGGTCATTTTCAGACATGGTCCATCAAGTGTGTCAGCATTTCATACCTTTCTAAATGAACTTCATCCTTTATTTTATTGTAACATTCACTTAGGAAAAAGGCAAGTAGGAGGGGGGGGGGGGTACGAGCTGCTGTAGCTGACTTGCTACAGCTAGTGCCTAACAGCTGCTGGTAGGAAAACGGGGAATGGTAGAAAAACACAAACAGTGTTAGCGAGGAAGGGGGGTGGTCAACACTCTTCTGTACATGCAGAACTGCTTTGAGCAGATCTATATCAATTTCATTGATATTGTGCAACTTTTTACATGTAAGTCACTTTGCACAGCTACTCCTTACATTTTTACTGATACTCTATACACTCCATTTCATAAATAGTAGGCAATGCAGCGAGGCTGCAAAAGTAGTGCACCCGTAAAACCATATTACACCACCAAGTGTCATTCGTTCCTCTCAAAGCCTTGGCGAGTGTTTCAGACGAAAACAGAGGGCAGTATAAAACAAAGAGCTAGCATTCAGAATCATCATCAAAGCTGTGTGGCTCTACGTTCGGGCCCTCTGGCTATAACTTTCACTGAGTATGCACCACTTTTTAGGCACGGGTGGAGTCAGAGCGATTAGCCCTACCAGCCGCATATCATACCACCACAAGTCATTCTCACTTCTTGAAGTCTCAATGAGTCACAGGATGAAAATGCGGCAAGAGATGAAACGAAGTGTTGGAGGTTGCCAGTCACGGTAGTTGATATATTTGTCAAACCAAATATATGCCTCCGTTCACTTTTGTTGTATAGCGAACTATCCTTCGGGCGCGGATTTAGCTTGCACAACGAACAGGTGCACTAGTTCTGGCTGCGTTGACTGCTATGTATGAAACAGAGTATATACAGATGATTACATTTTCCAGTGCCCACTTAGAGCGAAATTGCATCAACATATGTCATCAACAGACTATTTTGTAGTGTGCTCAACTACTCGAAGCCAAAGCACTCGCCGTTTTTGAAACCAGTACGAGTTGTGAAACTTTTCCTTCATTTGTTATTACAGCCTTAATTTTTGAAGCCTTACTTTTTTAAGATAGGAAGAATGCGAAGCAACAAACATGGCTTTTTAAACGTAACAGTTGTATTACCCAGTATAAATACACAGCCAGAACAACAGTGTGCCAGTGACCCAATTGCCATAATGCTGTAGTCTGAATTTTGTTGAGGTGATGTGTTATACCTGCACTCCTGATTTCTTTAGGTGATTTGAATGAAGTCAGAAGAATTTTGGAGGAACATCCACCATGTTGTAACTCGTGTCACCCACAAAAAGGCACCACTCCACTGATGCAAGCAGCCATATTGGGTTATATTGATGCTGTAGCACTTCTGGTAGAGAGCAATGCAGACCTGGAATTGCAAGACTGCTCAGCTGGCTGGACAGCTCTCATGCATGCTGTATATCATGGGTATTATGCAGTATTTGTAGCTATCTTTCTTCCTTTTTTTTGACCAAATTACACGACTGAATTTTCAAAACCTTTTTTTTTTTTTAATCTGATGTTCAGTGTCTGTCTTTTTAATCCTTTTTTCCTTCTTTTCTCAGGCAACTGCACATCGCTCGCTACCTCATTAGCTCAGGTGCTGATGTTTGTGCGGAAGCATTCAACAGTGCCACTGCCCTTGACATTGCTTGCTATCTTGGTCTGTAGAGCTTGAAAGGTTTGCATGTTATATGAATCAAGCATATGCCTAAGTCCTCATGCTCATTTTGTTTTTCAGAGAAAGGCAACACCAAGATGATCCAAATGCTGGCTGATGAAACAGTTGCTGGCTTGTCTTCACAATTAGCGGCTGAAACAGAGAGGTGCACTTAGTATCTCAGGGTTTTTCATTTGGTAGAAATGGGGGGGTAACTAATAGAAGTCACAGTGCAATTTGGCCAGCTTATCTAACTCGTGAATAACTTTTTAGAAAGACGAGTGACCCACAGCACCTGAAAGTGCTGAAGGTAAGTAAATCAAGATGGGTGCTTTTTATTAGCATGAGCCTGATAGAAATGCTAGTTTTCTGATGCAGGATAAAGCATACCATTTGCTATATTACGGAAGTGCATTTCCGTACCCTTATCAGTAACTGCACTTTTGAATTTCTTGATATATCTGAACTGTACAGAAAAGGCAGGAAAGAACTAGCCTCTCTTGTGTGCTAAAACAACAAAAATTGCAATAAAAAACATATCATTTGTATTAAAACTGCTCATCAGGTATATAGTATAAATGTGGCAGAAATGAATGCAGATCATGCTGTCCTTCAAAAGGGCCCACTGATACAACATGCAACTTTTGCAATGCTTCACCACGGCACAGCACTAGATGTAAATGAAACTAAATCGGGGGTATCTTTGACTCCAAACATAGTATATGGCTTGTGCTACATCATGCTAAAGTGGCTCATATTTTGGTGAATATGTAACATCGCTTTTTGTTTTTAAATGCTGTATTCTAGGACTGGATTGGTGGTGTAACACAGAAGCTGACAACATGGAGAGGCAGACAGCCAATGCTAACAAGCATTGGTTGGGCAGCCAGCTTACCCAGCTCTCTGGCTGTGGACCTGCAGTCATTGAGCACATCAAAAACACACGAGACAGTACCTGCTTTAGATATTTCCTTTACATCACTTGAAACAGTAAGTCATGAATAAAAATTCTCATCACTCAATAATATTTAATCGTGAACTCAAATAAGGTCAAGCAGAATTAAATATGAACTGACGTGATGACATCGCAAGCAGCATTTTTAATATAAGGGGCCTCCAAGATTATTTTTGCTCTAATAATGAGGCTGCTAATCACATTTATGTTTGATCTGTTTGATGAACACATCACGAGCTAGTTGGTGTTCCATCACAACGAAAACAGTGCAAACATCACCTGCACCACGCCAGCTGCAGTTGCACAGTTTTCACTCCATAGCAATTCAGTACGCTGTGACACTCATTGCAGAAAACTATAAACTTTTGACTGGCAGCTACGACGTGAATGACTTTCGACCACCACCAGCTCTCTTGCTTTGTGAAGGAAGCTCTAATCATGTATAACTTGGAAGTCATACCGAGCGCAACTGTACTATTGGTCCCCAGGACACACGAGCAGCAACCAAAGTACACAGCTTTGCTGTAGGCCAATAATTCAAAACTGCACTTTGACCTGGCTTCTCTTGGCACACATCACTGTTGGCACACATCACAGCTATACGTCTAGATCACCATTCGTACAGCCTGGAAACTTTTTGGCCCCGATAGTACATGTCATATGACAAAAAAAAAAAAAAAATGTGAATTATTTCTCAGTAGTGGTATTTTATCTCCCCTCAGATTTTCCCCGAAGTAGACTCTGTTTTCCGGGTAGCACCACCATCACTTACAAACTACAAGAAAATGTTGGAAGGCGTTCAAGCAGCCTTGCCAGATAGCTCTATCAGGATGCACTCACCAAAGGTATGTGTTTACCAAGAAATCTGCAGTCATTTTAAAATGAATCGTGTTCCATTTCCATGCAGCTCACAAAAAGGGCCACTGAGCCAAAATTTCATCACCTGAAAGAGTCTCCTTTAACCGAACCTGACAGGACTGGTAAGCAAATGCACTCTTTATTTATCAAGGACCTGTGATTCTGCTTGCATGTACTTGTATCAAGCTCAAATAAAAATAGAAAAAGTGCAGCGCAGCCCCAAATATAACTAGACAGCAAAACTTGATGGCAGAAAACAAGCTGAAGTGGCATAAGATGCTTATTTAGAAAATTAATGATTCTGTATCAATAAATGCACTCATTTTCCTTGTTCATTGTAGTACCACTTCAGATAGCACCTACAGACTAAGCAAGTCCATCTTGCTTCTTAAAATGCCTCTAGGTATGGTGATTGTCACAACAAATTGTTAAATTAAAGGCCTGTCAACCTTACAAACTTATTAATTGATAAAAATGAATTCCACCAGTCATGAACAACCAGCAAGATTAGCACAGATTATTAGTGATTATTTCAGTACCTTTAATGGACCACCGACACCCAGTTTTAGTTGCATGTTTTTCTGCTTTCAAATGATGCGCAAGAGTCGCCATGGTGGCTCAGTGGTTATGGTGCTCAGCTGCTGACCCGAAAGGCACGGGTTCGATCCCGGCCACGGCGGTCAAGTTTCAATGAAGATGAAATGCTAGAGGCCTGTGTACTGTGTGATGTCTGTGCACGCTAAAGAACCCCAGGTGGTCAAAATTATCCGGAGCCCTCCACTACAGCATCCCTCGTAGCCCGAGTCTCATTAGGACATTAAGCCCCATAAAACCGTAAAATCTACCAAATGGTGCCCAAGACATTAGTATTGACCACAAAATATTTGCTTACAGCCGCTAAATAATTTATAACTGAATTTATTCTTGGTGCTGTTTCGGTTTTGGTTTCATCAACCGAATGATGGCTGTGACACATTGAGAGTGTCAGGCCACACAGGGCATGAAAGAAACTGCAATATAACAACTGATACACTGTTTGTTGTCAATCCAGCTCTTGAAGCAGGCTGGCCTAAGAATTGTAGTGAATTAAATCTATGTATCAGCAATTCTATTGCAGTTTTTTCGTGGGTCACATTACCTACACCCCAACAGTCATCACTGGATTTATGAAACCAAAACAGCAGCAAAAAGAAATTAAGTTACAAATTTAGCATTTGTAGGTAAATACCATGTGGTGTATCATGTATTAAATGTTTAACGCATCATTTGAAAGAAGAAAACGTGCAACTAAAATGAGGTGTCTATGGCCCTTTCTCTCTTATGATGTTACCATCAGCACACAGAAAAGATTTTAGTATTAGTGCCCACAGTGGCAGTAAAAATTGCTGATGACTACTGATTAAGTCTGGAGACCAAGGCTTGCTTGCTAATTTATTAATCAGGTAGTAGATAAAAACTTCTGTTAATTCTAAACTGATTTTATGAACAGATAAGTCCCAGTAATAAATCACATCTAGAGTGCTCCATTGCATTGCAGGAATATAAATAAATGTAGAATTCTTATTCACCTATCCAACAGATTCACCTGTGGAGTGCAGCAAGTTGTGTTTTGTCAAAGAAAAGTCACAGTGGATATAAGGGCTGCCTTTGTTGTCTTGGTAATCAAAGTGTTAACCAGAATTGAATCCAGATCTTTGCTTACTTTTTTCAGGTGGAGTAATGAGCATTCTGCAAGCACTAGGTCTCAGCAAATATGCGAAAAGGTTCGAAGAAAATGAGGTGAGGCATTTTACACTGATATAACTGGAAAGAACCTCACTATGTTTCTTGTCTGTAGGTTGACTGGGAAGCATTTGTTAATTTGGATCCTGGGAGTATAGAAGCAATTGGAGTTCAAACAGGAATAAGCAGAGAAGTTCTGCAGGAAGCCATCTGTGAACTGCAGAAGATGCAGAGAGCCTGTTGAGAAGTCATAACGGGTTTCACAGATCAAGGCGGCAGTTCTGTGTGCATTCACACAAGAGGTGGTTGCAGTCACCAAAACACTAAAGCGTGCTTTAAAATTCCAGAAGTTTGCCTGTGCCTTTATTGCTGAGCAAAGTCCAGCTACAAGGCATCTTGAGCCAATAAACTGTGTGTTAGTAAGCAAGCAGAAATTCAAGTGTCAAGTGAAAGGCCACCAAGTGCCCCAGCAGGAACATCTGTCTCCATGTTGGCATCATCTGTCTGTGCTTCTGCTTTCAGCAGCTTCCGACCTTCAAAGCAGCTCAACCCAGCCCATTCTTTCAGGTCAACCACTGCAAACCCAAGTGTCTTATTGTCGCCTCCAACAGCCACCACAAAGGGCTCATCTGGGGAACTGGCTAGTGTAAGCACAGAGCCAACAGTCAGTGCTTCCTTTTCAAAGACAAATACAGGCTTGTGATCCACTACGTCCCATACCTTAAGCGATTTGTCTTCAGAGGCTGTGATGAGACAGCCCGGGCAGTAGGCACTCAACGCCATCCCAGTGATGCCCTTGCTGTGGGCTGACAGAGTGAACACAGCTTGATCTGTACGAGCATCAAAGCCATACACAAAACCGCTGTCCGTGGCGGCGTAAAAGTAAAAGGGATCAAAGTGGTTCCACAAGACTTTTTCTACTTCGCCGTCAACAGTCCAAGACTTGAAGCTAGCATCATTGCTTCTGCAATCCCAAAGTTTCACGGTGCTGTCACATGCTCCTGTCAGTAGCGTATGACTTTCAAACGGATGCCAAACGACGGACTGAACTTTTTCCTTGTGGGCTGCGAGACACCTAGCAGGGGCACCCGTATCCAAGTCCCAAATGAGGGCTTTGTGATCGGCCGATCCACTTGCAAGCAAATGTCTGACTTGCTTGTTCCATGATAGGCTCAGAACTGCGTCTTTGTGCATCATTGTAGCCTTCACTGCAGTCTTTTTCTTTTTAGCCTTTTTTCCTAGCTTGTAAGCAGGCTCCAAACTGTCAACCAAGTCCAAGTCCCAGACGCTGATCACGGGAGTCATGTCGCCAACTGCCAAGTAGTTACCTGGATTCGGATCTGTCGGATCGAAGTTCATCCATTCTAAGCACAGTGGATAGGCTGGCAGCATGATGTCATGATGAACGTAGAGGTGCTCTTCCTGGTGGTTGTTAACATAGACCTCAACAGTAGCGCACGTATCTTCATCAACACGTGCCACCGCAATCAAGTTGTCCGTGGGTCTTATGGTGAAGTCGTCAATTTCTTCCTCGCTATCTTCACCATGCTGTGGGTCCAAGTAAGGGTCGTCGGCGTTGTTTGCGTAGACAGCAAGAGAGCCAAGATTTCCCAGCTGCGGCGCTTCGCCGTCTTCATCGTCGTACGTGTCCAGGCCGTACTTGGCCGTAATGTCGTCTTCGGACGCCTCTGCTTTGCTGTCTTCCATTTCATCCATGCCGTCCACATTTTTGCTGTCGGGAGCACCCTTTTCTATAAGCTCTTTCAGCTGTTCACTGAGCAGTTTTACTTTTTGAGGGTTTGCCTTGGCTACTCCTCGAGGGATCCATGTGAGACAAGGAACAAAATTCATGGCAAAATTTTGATACGTGCACCGCGGAATCAGAACACGCGGACGACTGACGCCTGACGAACGTGCGCCCCTTGTGATGGATTGGATTGATTGTGTGCTGCACTAACGACATTTGTTCGAGAGTTCACAGAGCTTTTAAAATAAAATATGCAGATATTTCAAATGAATGTACCGCAGATACAATTTATTTGGTCTAAGATGTTCTTAATAACAACTTTTAAACTCAAACGCGGGCTAAGTGAAGTCGAAAGTAGTCGAAACCAGTGGTCTAGCTAGCCTAGTCTGGCCAGCTGTTCGCCGCATCGCTTCATCGCTGTCCAGTCAGCTGGGGCTCGGCTGACTGGGCCTCACTGACTCTTTTTTTGCATTGGCATCAATACGTGTCGACATAAAATCGCTCGCAATTTATGTTAAATCATGTGTTTAGCTGAAATCCGATTAATCCAGATGCAGTGGTTAAAGTAAGGCATCTGGGCAGGCTGTAGAACGATATCGTGGTACTCCTCATCGATCTCGGTTTTATGAGTCAAGTCATGGCAGAGCTGCCTCAGCTGGGTAAACATTGTCACGTGGAATCATGCAATCGCTTAGGTAAGTAGCTTATTTATATCGTATTCATCGCTCCTAAAAACTGGCCCATTATTCGCGATGTTTCACGTATGTGATCGTGTGGAAGGCGTGAAACTGGTCGATGTTGTAAATTGCGATATTCATTTGGAGGACCAGACGTAAAAGGGCGACGTTGTTTATCATGTTTCGTCTTTCTGCTCAATGCACATATTTGTGAGTAAATCAGTAAGGTAAAGTAAATCAGTAAATGAGGAATACTTATGCGCAAAGACTTAATTTGGTCATACGTGCAAGTCACGGTAGCCGTGCGCGCTCGTTTTATTTAATGTTTTCTTGACTGTCTTTTTCAGATTTTTTACCTTTTGAGTGCGTGCACTGCAAGAACACATTCTGGTAAGCATAATGCAGGCCCGTTGTTTCGAAAGCTCTATTCGTGTCATGACGCATGCGACTAATGCACCTTGTGTACCATCTCGCATTCTTAACAGCAGTGACCATCGAACCTCAGATGCGCATGTGTGTGATCGAGTCCAGGTATGCAGACAATTGAGTCTCTTTGACTATAAATTGTGTAGAAGTGTTGAGTCATGCATTGCTCGCTGAATATCTCTTGTCCAGACTCATGTGCTGACAGACAAGGAGGCCAGGTGCAGTCGTACTGGAACGCTCTTCTGCTGCAGTTTCAGTGACTGCTCACAAAAAGAGCTGACCCCAATAGCCTGTGGACTCTGTGCGGCTAATTTCTGTGTGCGGCACCGGCATGCTCAAGACCATAAATGCAAATGCCTGCCATCACAGTCGGATCACATGCCCCTTACGACAAAGGTAGTGCAGAAAATACTAGGTAAGGCAACTACTATGTCACAAAAAACACTTCATGGTGGTGTCGTTTGATGCTGAGAGCACCAGCCTGTGCTGAATTGGCATGAGAGCAGAAGCAGTTATTGCATTTGCATCTTGACCATTATGGCTACGCTTTTTTTAATGCCTCGTTAGCAAGGGTAACATTCAGTACTAAAGTAAATACTTCACAACACTGTTGGCTAGGTGCAGCAGGGAAAAGTTTGCCCATTGTATCGAATTTTACCTCTCTATTAGATCTACTGCGTGTTGCTTCAAATGAAAGGTTTCTGGTGAAATTGCACCAACGCAGCACCAAAATGCAATTCCAAATACCAGTGCTAGTCACAGCAAATACCACGTTGACGCCTACTTGTGTTGGTTGAGAAGGGTGGCATGCATGCAGCATTGAACTTGATGTTGAATGGACATGTCGCTGTCACATGCAGCTTCATGTTGTCTTGGGTCTAGCCATGATTTGTCCAGTGCACTTTCCTCCCCCAGGTTTTCTTTCCTTGATAGTTATTGGTTATTTATTTATTTTTTTGAGCATGCATGTTGAAAACAGTGCATGCAAAATTGTTGCTGCATATGTAAAGGCCATCACCTGTAAAAAGGTGGTGGTCTAGGCAGGATGTATGTTCAGGATTGCATAGAGGATGTCTCACAAGAACATGTGAAGCTCAGAAACCGCAGTGACTTGAAAGTGGCTAAGCAATATTGACTGGACCTGGAAAGATGCAATGACTATTGGCATCTGGAATTTTCTTTATCATATGCTTATTTTCACGACATTTTCTCTCCGTGCTTATAATTTTTGCATATTGTGTTCTGCATATTGTGTGCTATGAAGTATTAGCATTTCTTGCTTTGGATCAGGGGGCTTTTTTTTTGTTCATTAGAAGTAAAAATGCATGTTTTCATCGCAGTTCTCTACATCACATTCACACTGCAAAGCATGGAGAAGTTACTCAATATTGACTTTTTCTGGGCCACAAAGCATGTTCAATACACTTGTGGGCATTTCTAGCACTGTATCTGCTTAACAAGCACTGGTAGCTTTTCCACAAAATTTTCTACTTAGAATTACTGCGTGTCTTGTGTTCAAATCAGATGCTCTGTAGTACTGCCTAGAATGTAGCAGCAAACATACCTGTGTGCCTGATTTCAAACATAGTACCTGCTTGAGATAGGCTTGAGACATTTTGAGCCATATACGATGCCACCAGCAGGCCAAACTCAGTAATTAGTGCACTTTACAAACATTTGTGGTTTCTTCTTCATTCCTAAAAGTGTGAATGACTTTGCTATTAAGGTTGTAACTCTACCTTTCTAGTTTCCAAGAGCTAGTAATATGCCACTTCTTTCCTCTACATCACATCTTTATCTTATTTTTCTTCCCTTCAGAATCCAAGAAGCCAGCTGAGAAACCTATATCAAGCAAAGCAAGCTTATCTCCTACGGCACAGAAAGTGAAGCTCATGAAAATGAAGATGCACGCTGCAGGCGAGAAGACTGTCCCTCTTGCTGACAGGGTGTATTTTGAAGTTTACTTCCCAAAGGGTCACAAAGTCCGCTCAAAGCCTTATCATTTTTCTAAGGTAATGCTTTTTATTTTCATTATCGCTGTTATGTAGCAATCTACAGACATATCTGCCTGCAGTTGTGGACAGTGGGAAGAGCAATTGACAGCACTGCCATAATAGAGAAACTCCCAAACCAGAACAACAGGCTCACTGAGAAAGTAGGCAAGCCCTTCTAAACACTGTGCTGAAATCACATCCTTTTTTATAGACAGTAATGCTTTTTTTTTTTTTTCTTGCAGAGACTGCTCCTGTTCCATGCAAGCACCTTAAAGGCACTTGGCATGAGCGACAGCTTTGAGACACTGTTGAACTCCAAACTCCTGAATGAAGCAGAAACACTAGTTCTTGAATATGTACCTCCAAACTGTGATGCTCTAGCGGCCGACTATCGCTATGAAGAGAGTTGAACTTTCGCATTGTGCTAGTAAGGGCCACCATTTTGAAAAACAACAAAGGCTAGCATATGAACAGCATGTCTTGCAATGCTTTACTGTGCCACTGTGTTCTGTGCTCTCATGCAATGTAACCCACCGCTTAAATATATATGTTCACAAGTAGCTAAGTGCTTGTTGACCAGTTCCTCTCCCATACCATATGTCTAGGTACCCCCTTGTACTAGACAGAAAAGAAAAAAATTCATTACCACTCCGCATCTCCTGCTCAAAGAGAGAGAAATATGATAAGATTTTGAAGGTTATTTTTTTTATTACCTCCACCACTAACGGCTTCTGAGAGAGAACGGGAGTCAAACTAGCGGCCTTGTGTTTAGGAAGTGCCCCATTTTTCATGCCAGCAATGCAAGGAAAACCTGCAGCAAACAAGTCATCTGGAGTGATATCAGTCACTACTAACTTCTTACTGAACAGCCTTGACTCAAGGCATGTTACTGCACAGAACCACTGCTTTAAAGGGCAACCCCTGGAGCTTTTCAGGATCCACCTATTCTAATGAAACTTTTACTGTACTTTTTCTTATTTGTCCCGATGGCAAAGGTGCAAAATTTAGACTGCAAAACCTATATGTTTCAAGCATACATGCTGCAGATTTTGTCCAAAGTACTAGATGTCTGCAATTTTTTCTAATATGGTCGTCTGGGTCCATGCCGCATGCATAAAAAACTGAGTAGAGCAATTTCCATCTACTTCTGCAGCCTGTACAACATAGCATATTAGCTATATGCGGTGGTGACAGACAAGGCATCTTAATGTGCTGAACACAAGAAAAACGAATAGGAAGCTGTTGTAAAAGCATCCTCATCACCATGAAATCTAGGAGCCAGGTGCAATCTCCACAGTAGGTTTTAGGCCTTTAGGTGATGCAGCAATGCAATTCAGTTGATGCTCGTGTGCCCAGCATGCTTTAGGTATTATTATTTATTATTTATTTACAGAAGACTGCTGGCTTTATTGCAAAGCCTTAAGCAGGAGTGGGTGTAAAATACACTTTGACAAAAAGAAAACGTCCTTGAGGCACACGCAACTCAGCACACAATACCGAAAAAATGAACGACGAAAAGAAAACATTATACAATGTTAGACGACATCTCACGTCAAAATGGGCACTGGGGGAAAAAAAAAAAAGGAAATATTGAATGCTGCAAAATTGTTACAAATTCCTAAGCGACGCCGTAAACGACTCCACAGTAGAAGCCTCTACAATATTCGCTTTGAGGACATTCCATTCCCGCACAGTACGGGGGAAGAAAGAATTCTTGTATGTTTCAGTGTGGCATGAGTATTCCTTCACTTTTAAAGAATGGTAGGATCGTGTCAAACGACCCGGGACGAGCTCAATGTACTTGCTGCTGTTAATTCCTAATTTGTTGTGAACAATCATGAACATATATTTAAGCCTCTCGCGGTATCTCCTGAGCTGCAAAGACTCCAAATTTGCTTTCTCAAGTAGCATGGTAGGGGACGTCTGCCAGCTGTATGAATTATAAATAAATCGCACTGACTTTCTTTGAATATTTTTGAGTGTTTTAATGTTTTCTTTAGTATAAGGGTCCCACACAACAGAGGCGTATTCTAAAACAGGTCGGATAAAAGTTTTGTAAGCTAGTAACCTAATTTCCTGCATGGAGTACCGGAGAGATCTTCTTAAAAAGCCAAGTTTTTTCATAGCTTTATTTTTAATATTGTTCCACCGTAGGTCAGAGCTAATCGTTAATCCCAAGTACTTGTAGCTGTCCACGGTAGACAGGGGATGGCTATTAATAGTATAGGCAAAACTTAATGGCTGCTACTAGTACATGTTAGGAAGACAGACATGGTGGCAAAGCAACTCTTGTAATTCCTTGTCAAGTTCTTTATTTCTCAGTGCTCACATCATAGCAATTTTCATTTAAACAGCTATGCATGAATTAAAATGAAAACAACTACACACATAAAGACGCAATCATGATGATGGTGATTTGGCAGCTTTTTGCTCGGCCCACTTGCGCTCAAACTCTTTCTGCTCCCTCCATGCTTTTACTTTGGGGTCCTCGTACTCCTCCTCTGGGTAAATGGTGAAAGGCCTCAGGTCCTGGTACTTTCCTGCACGGGGAACACACTCAATTGCATGATCTCTTTCCAAGGCAGTGTGTGTACATTCCTGCCCACCACAGAAAAGTCTACAGAGAAAAAAAAACTGAAAAAACAGTTTTACAACGAAGGAACAAATAAAGACAAATTCCAGCCCTTGGCTTCTCTTTAGGGCTTCAGTGCTTTAAAAAACAATACACATACAACGAAGCCTAACAGCTTCCAAGCTCAAAACAACTTGTTACAACCACACGCAACTGTTACCCATAAACCTCGATACAGCAAAATTGACAAAAATATGTAATTTTTCATTATATGCAGTTTTTACATGAAGACTCGAAAGGATAATACAGAAACAAAACCAAAATAAATGCAGGCTAAATCACTTAGCAAATGTTAACCTCCCATCACTTGAAGTCATAAAAATCAAGAAACCTTTCACAATCGTGCTTAGAAAGGGGACTGTGGCAGCAGCCGTCACCATTTCCGCCATGGCTTGTACAATGGCGCTACGTGTTTTGGAGGCACCTGCCTCTCCCTCGTGTGTCCCTTTCTCAGCCTGCCCGGCCTGTCCCGGGACTGTCCTCGCATTGCCATGCTATCTGCCATCCTCGCTACTGGTGCGCATCAGCTGCTGGCGCTGGAATAACTTGATACGTTTTGTTTATTAGGGCTTAATGTCCTAAAGTGACTCGGGCAATGAGGGACACCGTAGTGAAGAGCTCCAGAAATTTCGGCCACCTGGGGTTCTTTAATGTGCACTGACATCGCACAGAACGCGGGCCTCTAGAATTTCGCCTCCATCGAAAATCGACTGCCATGGCTGGGATCGAACCCGTGTCTTTCGGGTCAGCAGCTGAGCACCATAACCACTGAGCCACCGCGGCGGCTTTGGAATAATTGTGAACTGTGTGGCACCAGTGGGCACACATGGCTTATCCCATATCCTCTTTGCTACGTCCGGTTGTTCAGCGCCAATTCTGAACACGAACTGTTGCAGAGACGCTTGGTGGAATGCTACAAAAGCGCAAGCCCCCGAAGCTGCTGTGGACACTGCTGCATTTATTGCGGTGAGGGGCGGATGGTGCTGGAGAGTGGTGCATTGTGTCAACTGTGTTCTCTCACTGCGATCTGGACATACCTGTGGTCACAATTTATGTTATATCGATAGAAAACTTTACCACGGTGCCGTCAAATTTTAAGTAACTCAGCACTAAATATTAAATAGTTGGCATAGTGTGTTCTTTATATCAAGGTGAACTGATGGGACATCTTCGTTAAATGGAGTTCACAAATACACTCACTTCAATGGGAGCAGCATCATGGAATTGAGAAACTTATTAATAATGAGTAATTCACTGCATGGAAGTTGGTTACATCCACATTTAACTGTAAACGCAACAGTGACATAGGGCAGACTGCTACAAAAGCTCGCTGAAGGTTCTGGGACATTTGGGTAGTATTAGAGGATACATGGGGCAATGTCTGGGGACACTCGTGCTCAAAATGCACCGATTTTCAACAACGAAGTTTGGGGGTTGCTTACAATGCAGACGAATCGGAAGTCGCTACCTGAAAACACCTCTGCATCACATTTTATATGCTCGGCATTGCGCAGCTGATTTTTGCAACATTTCTTGGTGTTCACCTAATTCAATGAATGCTATTGCCCTTTAATTTACCCTCTAATGCCTAGTGTCACAGATCTGTGACATACTGTTTGCACACCATGTACTCATTCATGCAGCTTGCACACAAAATTCGACGTCAACGTGTGCTCAGTAGCCAGCGCTTTCCAGACAAAATATCTGGCACCGCTATGTGAAGAAACGGGGGCATGAACGAGCGACTTTCGGGCAGTGTCCAACAATTCCTCGTCTCTCATTTTCTGATATTTGTTGTGGGAACAATAAGAAGTTTGTCGGATAAAAAACTGTTTACTACATTTGACTCTTCGAGTTGGTTCGAGGCCTTTGATTCGGCGTTTCATGCAACTCAAACTAGCACAAAATGGAACAAACAATGCTAATCGTTGCTAACTGGCAACACATCGATGTCTCAAATTTTAGCTGTGCTAACAAAGTTTTGAAATTGGCTTTTGAATGTGGGTACATTAGCCAGCACAGTGTGAAGGTAATGATTTTTTTTTGTTTCCTTCATAATTTGGCCATTAAACAGTTAAGATGAGATTGAAGAAGTGGTGGTCGGCAACTTTGTAGAATGTCCATAGATATGCAAAAAAAAAAAAAATCATTGACAATTAAGGCCCCTAATTTCCTGCGGTGGAAAATTTAAAATTCCGCGAATTTATTATTAAAAATCAAGTATTATATGCGAAACAATGCATATAACAAATATTTGAAACTTGCCTTGCACACTGCAAAAATGCCTTCATTAAAACTTTATGTTATGTAGCTGTTGCAATTCAACATTTGCCCTAACAGCTTCTTTTACACAATGCCCTCAGAAAATTAATAATGTCTCATAATGCCACGGTGCACAATCCTGCACATGTGGTCATACCTGCAAGCGGGACACAGCCCTAACAGTGTTTGGCCTCTGCCTTCCACTCACTTTCATTCCTGGACAGCTTGATACCGCAACAACAGGAAGTCCCAAAAATGAATGGCAAGTGTTATTCGAAACTAGAAACATCTTCGCCACTACAATTATTATTCCTTTTGAAAACCACCAGTGTTGTGACTGTTTTCATGGCACAGAGTGAACATGTCACTAGAACTGCCACGCTTGAAGTGCTAGCTCACTCGATCAAATTGGACAGTAAGCATGTCAAAGTATTAGCAGAACTTCTCTTGTTACCAGATTCCAGTTTTCAAGAGCATTCAGATGATGAAATTAATCTCATTCCCATCTTTTGACCACTTCTACTGCTCTCCACAACAACAACATAAAAAGAAAGAATGCGGCTGCTAACACACAATTCCACTGAAAATGCTTGTTTCCGCAGAACTGCGGGGAACTAGAGGCCTTATCTATAACTAGGGGTTGGACTATTCGGTTTTTATTTTTTAAAAATTCGGCGGACTTCTTTCAGTTGTTATTTCAGAACGCTACTTTCGTTTTTTGTTTTGATGAATGAAAAAACACTTTTTCTGGTGACATGACATAGCAGCCCTGTGTGGTCAAAAGGCACTTAAATGTCTGTCTCGGTGTATGGCTACCCTTAACAATTACCAGTAATTAACGTGCAAATGGTAGTACTTGGAGCTGTGCTTTTAGAAAAAATTGCTACACTCGCTAAAAGAGTAACTTAAGTTACATGAGCTAGCCAGCAGACAAAAACGGAAGTGGAAGTTTACTTCTAAGAACTAGGTTGACATCTTATCACTGGGTTGTTATGCTGCGCAGAGCGCGAGGGCAGGGCATCATGTGGTCTGTGTGTTGATGGCACTGATGGAACTGCCACTCAATCGTCGTGATAGCTAAAACATACTTTTTCGTGTCAATGTCCTAAATGCATTTGGTTAACCTAATTAACCAACTGACTGCTCGAAGCAAGTGATAGTGAAGAAACAGTGCTTATCTAGAAGACGGCGAAGAGATGATGCTGCCCAGTCTGCAGAGGCATGAAAGCTAGCAGAGCAATACCTCAAATTGCGCAACTGCGCTTCTTATCCTACAATACCACCGTTGCATCATGTCCCTGGCTTCCCTCCTTAGTTAATTTTCAACTTTAAGCGAGTGTCACTCACAATCAGCAGCCAGCTAGATATGCTTTGCCAGCCAAGTATACTGACCTTTTTCGACTAAAACCGAAGTACAGGTGAATTCAGCATCCTTTTCTATATATATATATTTTTTGGTTTAAACCGCAAAGTCCAACCCCTATCTATAACTGTGCTACAGTGCACTTCGATACACTGAATCAAGGGTCAGCAGTGGTTAAGGGGAACACAGGTTTTGAAAGTGAAAGTTTTTATTTTTTTGGCGTAGAACAATAAAATATGGCACACTTATTGGGAAGTGTACTAATTGAATAAATACTAATTCACTTATGTCATCAGTAGTTATGACAAATTTTTAAGTGCTTCATTGCTATACCAAACTTGGAGAAAGTTTGGCTTGACAACAAAACATAATAGGAGCCTGAAGTCGCTCGTAAATTTTAGCCAAAGCAATGGGTTCAAGCAGTAACATTCTCCAAAATTTTTATCAACCTAAGTTTTTTTTTTCTACAGAGAACATAATATCGATGCTTGCGTAATGCACTCAATACCATCATGTCAAATTAGTGACAGAGTGAAAAAATGAGAAAGTAATCAGAAATATAGGAGTGTCACTGCATGAAGAATTTATCAAGGAACACAATGCAAATAACCGCATGAAAATCCATTAAGCCATTGCCATGCTATGCTTTCTCCAAACAGGGCAGCCCAGTAAAAAATAATACATTTGAGCAAACTGGCACTTTCACGGAGATCTCAGCCAGTTTTATGCTACCTACTGTCACAAAAAACATTTTTAAAGTCCAGTGGTGGTCCAGCCATTTCAAGTTCTGGAGCAATTTTCGGAGCAGAAAAATATTCATTTTGGAGTATCCGAACGATAGTACTGGAACAACCCGGGAGCAGCACAAACGAATAAAGGAGTCACAAAGAAGTGTTTGTTCCTAACGAGATAAGGTGCAGCCTTGTGTAGTTAGAAAGAAAAAAAAAAGGAAGGTGTTCCCAAAAAACAGTGAAAAAACATTTTATTAATGCTGACACTGTCTTGCATGCAAGTTCAGCCAAGCGTGCTTGATAAAAGTCCGAAGAACACATTCACTAGGACCATTCTTTTTTTTCATATTGGCTCTACAGTTAAACCTGGTCATTACGAAATTTTAAAAAGTGAGATTTTTCGTTACATCTTGTTTTTCGTTAGATGGAGTTTTCGCAAAATGAGTCGAAAGGACACTGCAGAATGGAAACCAAAATACAAAATAAATGTAAGTGCAATCACCTCGAAAAAACATTTACAGAGAACTGCCTTATTTGAAAGTCATAAATGTGGAGAGACGTTTCGCGATTGTGCTGATAGCCACCACCTCCACCGCGGCTCGCGCAAGGCGGGGGCACCGTGGCCGAGCTAGAGGGGAACGCGCATGGCCGCGCCGCCACCGTAGAGCGACTGCGGAGATATGCTACATGGCTCTTCTTGCATGTTCCCTCACTTGGTCTCCCTCTCGCTGCTGACCCAGGAAACGGACTCCTCACCATGCGTCGCCGGCGCTCTCCGCCATCCCCGCTCCCAACATGCCAGAGCTATCGGTGCCGGAATCACGCGAGCAACCACGCGACAGCGATGGCCGTGCACTGCCCTTGTTGTTTCTTTTTTTGCTATGCCCTATTGTTTTTCGCTGCTTTCGAGCATCAGCTGTTGTAACACCACGTGGTATGACGTTCCAAAAGAGAAAGCGCCAGAGATGCACCGACGGCACTGGAGCATGGCGCATTGCGTCGACTTCAGCCGCTCGTTGCAATTGGCGTTCCTCTCATGTCAGTTCGTGCTTTATCGTCACGAAATTTTCATGTGGTTCTGCCAAATTTTGAGTAACTCAGCACTAACAGATAGATGGCGTAGCCAGTTAGTCACATCAAGGTCAACCGCCGCAGCACCTTCGCTATACGAAGAAGGTCTGAAATACATGCGCTTCAATGGAGGCAGCGCTGGGGAATTCACAAACTTCGTGATATCGAGAAATTCGCTATATATGGAGGTTCGTTACATCCAGGTTGAACTGTATCTCAACGCTTTGTGGAATTTTTTGCAAATTCATCAAGCTCGCGAAGTGAATCAGCAAGGCCGAAATTCCCTTGTTCCAACAAAGTTTAACCTTGCAGGACCTGCTCCTAGCTTCAGTCCAGAACCTAGCTTCTTCAGCCCTCTTCAGGGTTGATCGACATGATGCAACCGTTTGATACGACCAACATGATACGCGAACATGGAGGAAGGAAAACACTCGCTATCCAAGCTGCACGCCAAAAAGTATGCCAGAAGTCACGTGCTTTTGCAAGAACTACAGGGAGTCTTTGGCCGACAGAGTAGCCAATAGTAATGCTAGGCGCAGCCAATAGTAACACTAGGCGCAGCGTTGTCGTCTGCTGCAATGCCTGTGCGCACGCACACGCGCGCTGAGACGGCGGACAAGAAGGGAGCAGGGGAGAGGCGACTTCAAAAAATGTGACGTAACTGCCTCTCCTGAGTTCTTTCCTTCCTCCATGCTTCCTTCATATAAACTGGCTGCTGAAGTCTACCACAAGGCAGCCCACCAGCGCGGAAATGTTTCAGTTGGTTGCCAACTGAAAGCCTGAATCGTTCTAAAAATAGTGGTTCTCTCGTGATTGTGTCGTCTTTTTGGCGCAGCTAAGGCGCAATATTGATCAATTTGCCGCTTTTGGAAGTACCTAAATGTATCAGAATGCCGTAAATGGTACAGCTGGAGCACCACTGAAAGTCACTTCCGGGCTGTTTTCGGTGGAAATTTCAAGATATAATTAGAATGACCTTACAGTTATCAAATCTGATGTTTTCTAAAATTTGATTCAAGATTTTTACGATTTTAAAGCCGCGTCCCCCTTTGAATGATGCATCTGTACATGCAGACCTCTTGCAAGGACCTGTCGGGCACTTACCAATGCGAAAGCGTTCCTTCCTCATCTCATCCACCAGCCAGCTTGGTGTGCCTTCTGGAATCTTGTAAATATTTGGGTACTTTGGCATGGGTGGCTCATCTTCCAAAGGATTGAGAGATTTGAGGCGCTTAAGGTAAACTTCTTCACGGATGTCTCTTGGGTCCCGGTACATGTCAAGGTACCTGCACATCACACACCAAACAGAAGCATAAGAACACTTCTATTTCATTACACACCGTCCATCCTGGCTGTCTAAAGTGGATGTGCAGGCTGCATAAATAACAAACACTCCTTTCTTTAATGTGATAAAACGGTCTTTGGTAAGCGCAGCTCAAGGTAGCGTGAAAAATGTTAGTCCGATTCACAAACCAACCTTCCGCCATTTAAAGAGGGTCTTACAAAAGATGCTCTCATCCCAATAAGTATGTGCCATGGGAGTGAGGCTACCAAAACAATTCTCACTGCATTCTTTGGTTTATGACCGTAGAAGTTGACCTGTGGGATGGTATGCAATATATACGATGCAGTATGCTTCAGAGGGACTGCACAGAATGAAACTCTTAAACCGGCTCAGTTTAGCACCTTATAGCTTCTGTCTGGCCACATGCAGGAACCGCCGGGAACTGTCACCACTGACATCGCCTCATAAATGGCATCATCTTCGTGTGAAGCTTCAGCGTTTGGTTTCTTTTGCTTGTATTTTTCTGGATACGGCTAGTTCGCATGGATATTTCTATTAATAGTAGCTTGAAAGCCATTGCGATTTTAATGACCGATTACATCATCATTTCAAATGCTAGCCCAAAAATACTTCGCATGCTTTACCTGCAAGTTTCACACATTCGACCCTTTTAAGCTCGTCAATTTCTGAAACCTATGCAGTTGCCCTTTAAGACACACTTTCCAATAGTTTATCAAAAAGCAAAGATTTCAGCATTACTCTCAAGGTGAAGAAGAAACTTTGTGAACAGCTTACGTGTTAAAAGGCTTCCTGTGAGGGTACAGAACTTGCTTTGGGACATATTCCGGAGGGTGGACATACTCAAAAGTGGGGACCCGCATTTCTGGAAAGTAATAATTTTACAACATGTAATTCCCATACAAGCTCAATATGCAAACAATACACGTTCACTCATTCAAGTTAGCACACACAGTAGGAGTGAAGCAGTTGCTAGACAATTCTGTCACGGGTAGGGATGACAATCGGGCAGCCTGCAGGCGTGAGGAGACCTTGCCGATACATCACCTTGTGCGAAACTGCCCACGCCTGGAGAATAGCCATCAGCAGCATTGTCTGACCTGGATACTGACGTATGAAGACTGGATTCAGCTCGGCACATTGCGGCACTTCATATGCGAGGCAGCCATAGCTGGCCTCTATTAACACCCCACCCATAACCCTCTGTGGCCTCGAGCCATCCACATAATAAAGGTTGTCAATCAACTGCCAGAAAGACAGCAGAAGGCTTTCAAAGGAAACTGATTTGGCATACTTGGGCCCACAAACAGGACACAACCTGGCAGCAGTCAAGGCAGCAGGTGCGTAAGATGAACATAGGGTTAAGATGGTTTGTTTATGGGGGTTTAAGCGTCCCAAAGCGACTCAGGCTCTGAGGGACACCGTAGTGAAGGGCTCCGGAAATTTCGACCACTTGACGTTCTTCAATGTGCATTGAAATTGCACAGTACACGGGCCTCTAGAATTTCGCCTACATCGAAATTCAACCACTGCGGCTGGGGTCAAACCCACGTCTTTCAGGTCAGCAGCCGAGCGCCGCAACCACTGAGCCACTGTGGCGGCTATGGGGTTAAAGGGACCATGAAAAGAATTAAAAGCCGCTTGCAAATGTTAGAAGTGATGCTCAGAAGCATTGACACCAAGTATGAATCTTCGGAACTGAGCCGGCAATTTATTATGAATTTTTAAAAATCGTGTTTTTTAAAATTCGCGGGCCGCTTGGTGTCTTCGTAGGGAGCAATTCTGAAACCAAAATCGGGAAAACAGACGTCACTAGTCCCATGACGTCGGCAGGCCACCACACGCTGTCATTCGCTAGAGCCGCGGCAGCTTCGACGTCACGGGCACACTTCCGGTAGCGGTGAACATCGTCTGCTCGAGCGGCCGCGCGACCCCCTCGGGCAAGCGCGAGCGAGGGCATTGCCTTCGCGCATATGGTTTTAATTTACCTCTGCCGCCTCTTTCTGTCGCGAGTTCGGGAGCCAAGAAAGCGCAGAGACCGGAGAGACGCTGCCGACACACGCTGCTCCTCGGGAGTGGGACAACCGGAAGTCGTAAACCGAACGTCAGCGAATGACGTGTTCATGGGCGGAGCCCAGTCCCGGAGCTGTTTTCTTTATTTTTTTATGGTACCCCGCGCGTACGACTTGAGGGGGGAGAGGAGGAGCGTGATTTTTAATCGCCTATAACTTCGTTGTTATTGATGCTAGCTCAAAAATTCTTGCGCTGGAGTGACGAGTGATGGATTGCCTATCTTTACGTAATCTCAATAAATTTGTTTCATAGTCCCTTTAAGAATGGACATCGCGCCCAGTTGTGTTCAGTTTGAAGGTGACAAACTTTTGAGATAAGGTACCCAAAGCTCCGAGAAAAACCTTGAATATCATAGAAACTGTTGCACGCTAGTGGCAATCATTCCAGAGAAATCTTGTTGCATCTCATATGACAAACAGTGTGATAAGACTGCATGCCAGGAGTGTTTAACAAAGCACTTGGAAAGAAAAACAAAGTGTTGGACCAATATCATTAATGCAAGTGCTCTGGAGAACCATAGGCAAATTATATGGTCACTGCACTTTTTCCTTACTGAAGGTCAAATTTTTAGGTGCTCAAAGAAAGCATATTGGCGTAACATAACAGGTAACTTATGTATGAGAAACAAACTCATCCTTTTCAAAAATAGGTATTTCCCTGCAGTGTTTTTATTTTTTACAGCAAAATGCCTCTAAACAGCAAAAGTAAGAATGTTGTCAAACAGCTCCTCACCACCTATGTTTAAAACAAAAAAGTGCATAGAAGCATTGCAACTACCTCGCAATGTCTTCAAACATGGCATTCACATTACCACTTACCTAGTAAAGTGCTGTCATTCCCTAAATGCCATTTTAATGGGGACATTCTCTAAACAAAGCCACAATTACCTATCATGAGTTGTTTGGAAACACTATACTATTTCTTAAAAGAGCAACACTGCAGCATTTTTCAGTCTCGGTGTTTAATGTTTTTGTAAGTGTGCTTGTACAGGCATGACAAACAAACAAACCTTACAGCAATTTCTATAATCGCAAGTACAGCAGAACACCATTAAGGTGTACCAACATGCTGACTATAACAGAAGCCTAGATCCAGAAAATGAAGCCCACAGGCACTAAAAAACGTGCAGAAAATCGTGCACACACGAAAAACGATGAAAATGAAAATGTTTATGTGCAAGTGAGTTCTGGTAAAGTGAACAGGGCAGCCATGACTTTTGAAGTTGCCCTTCATTATTTATCCCTTTAAGGCGCTTTTTATACAATAGTGAAACATCGAACTCGCAGCTTTTTTCTTAGTTTGTGCTGCTCCTTGCAGTGATTTTTTTTGTTTAAGGTAAATTTAGCAGCCTTCACAGCACGAATAAGACTGTTTTTAAAGCCCGAAAACATTGGACCAAGATCTATTTCACATGCAACTACATTTTCCACTTGGTACAACAGCGAGTGTTTGTTGAGAAAGCACTGTCGTGGAAGCACTGTCGTGCTCACTGTCGTGAGCACCTTATGCAACTGTGTGCACTACTTTCACAAGGTGAATCACATACTTGCGCACTACTACAACATCCTTACTCAAGGTTTTGTGAAAGAAGTCCACCAGGCTGTCCTCCCAGGTGCACTGAAAGAATGCTAGGCCAGCAGGTGTGAGTACATTTTCGAATTCCTTGTAGAAGTCATACGTTTTAAATGTCCTCTCCTTCAGGCTGGTACTAGAGGAAAGCAAAGCAGAGTAAAGAAAAAAAAAAAATCAGAGTCCAAAAGAATTACTTTCCAATGCAGCGGACGATACTAGCATTCTTTTGTGAAATGAACAAAAGCATATTCACAGTCACATAAGAATCCAAGCAGCATTACACAAGAACAGCGTTTGTGCTTCACTACAATACTGCCAGGAAAAAAAGTGGCATATAATGCAGTTGCACGGCTTATTGCTCTTGTGGCACCTCTCAGCATTTATGCCACGCTGAAGCGCCACTCATTGAAAAGAACAGAATGAGTTTCAGAAGTACTTGCTGTTCGGCTAGCTGGTTCATAATAAATCTGAATGGCACAAGGGAACGAACACAGGAAGACAGAAAGAGCTCCTGTCATTAGAACGAAATGACATGCCTCTGGATGAAAATGGTCACCACTACATCTGTCTAGACAGTATGCGCTGCTGGATGGCTGCAGGAAAGTGGCACAGCAATCAAGTCTAAGCCAAGCGCTAGTTTTATATACAGCAAAAACTCGTTAATTCAGACGTCAAGGGGGATGGTTCAAGCCTCCAAATTATCCGAATGTCAAATTATTGAATGCCCCGCCCCCCTCCAATCGTCATTAAGGCAACCATCATCTCATTTTAAAATTAAAGCCGCTTGACAACACCAATTTTTTCGGGGTTAAGTGAAATGCTTTAAATCATGCATGCTATTTGGAGTGTCAGAAGCAGCTAGAACAGCTCCATAATGATAAGGGTCTGTGGCTTCTCTCAGTGTGTGATGCGGTAGCTCAGGAGCTCCTTCACATATGGCATCACACATACGGAGGCTTCACTGCACAAAAAGTAGGCAGCTTGCAATGAGCACGGAGTTTCGGTGCGCTGCAGAACGGAAATATCACAGAAACGATGGAAGAGCGCATCGGTGCAGGAGAGGCAAGACTCCATCAAAAAACATCAGCAACAAGACAGTCATTTTTCTAGATCGCATGCGGTCTAGACAGGCTCGGCTAGCTGATAGCCGCCGTCGCCGCTGTCTGGCGAAGAAGCTGAAGAAGCTCCAAAAACAAAACTATGTAGCTGGACTCTGCCTATCAACGGTTGCCTGCTGATCATCAATGCAGCTGCCATCGCACCCATGTCAGAGGGGCGTGGGAAACAAATGTAATATGCAGGTCAGGCCTGACGATGAATGTCGATATGACGCCACTTCAGGAAGCCCGTCCGAGCCAACCGATGCCAGCACCTGGACGTCCAAATAAACGAGCTTCTGACACAATAGTCTTACATGGGTATTTGGCGGGACTCCGGCGGCAGTCCAAATTATCCAAATTTCCCAAATTTCTGCTGTCAAATAACGAGGTTTTACTGTACCACTTTTGCTCCTGACAGTACATACACACGGTGGTGTGCTTTTTAGAGATAAACAAAACTGTTGTCATCAGAATCGTTAGGAAAAAGAAAATCTTTTTCCTCATCAATGGCCCAGAGCACTGCATACATTACTGTGACCAGCCTTCAATTAGCTAAGTTTGTACTACCACCTTCTGATGAGTGAAGAGCAATCACAGTCTCTGATGAGCCTGCATAATCAAAACCGTTCAATAGGCAAACTTTTAAACCGCACAAGCTGCAATTAACAATGTTTCAAGGATGGCTGGGAATGGGCAAGTTACACTCATCTAAAATGGTAAGGTGGTTAAAGCAATTACACACTATCACTTTTTCTTCCTCAAAATAAATAGCACAATAATGCATTCAAAGTATTTCTCACAAAATCCATCTAAGATTTCAACGCCTTTCAGGCAGAACCGTTGCATTTAATACATCTGCTTAGCCACAGGCTATTATCCACTGGAATGGTCTTCCAGAACACATTGTGAACATCTGTGATCCAGCTTCATTTAGGACCGAAGTAACGGCCATTTTCTCTAATTACTGATGTGTCTTGGTTTGGTTTGGTTTATGGGGTTTAACGTCCCAAAGCGACTAAGGCTATGAGAGACGCCGTAGTGGAGGGCTCCGGAAATTTCGACCACCTGGGGTTCTTTAACGTGCACTGACATCGCACAGTACACGGGCCTCGAATTTCTCCTCCAAAGAAATTCAGCCGCCGCGACCGGATCGAACCCGCGTCTTTCGGGCCAGCAGCCGAGCACCATAGCCACTGAGCCACCGCGGCGGCTCTGATGTGTCAATAACTACCGTATAATGATGCTCTTAACGCCCAGTGATCAGAGCTAACAGTCAATAAGCGCTGTTTAATCATGTCATTCATGCTCATGTCATTACCCTTATTTATGTATTCCCCCCCCTCACTCAATGCTAAAATGCTTGGAGCCTGTGAGGAGACAAATAAATAAATAAATTCCAAACTTTGAGCTAGTCCATAGCAGCGACATTTGTGAAATTTTCCCATTTGCAGCAGATTTCAAGAGTAAAATTTGGCGAAAAGGAAATTTGTGTAGTTTGCCCCTGTGGTTCTTCGAACAGATGGTCTTGATGTCCTGTCTGTTCTTCGTCAGATAGTTATTTATTGTTCAGCGACAGAACGCTCCACATGTGCTACCTAGGATCAATACAGCTGGGCGCACCAACACCGGCTGTTCTGTGCTATGTACCATGCGCGTGTGATTTATTTTCTGTGAGAGGACATGCTGAGCGCAGAGTTTGTACATATTCTGTGCCCGCGCCACCACTGGCTGCTTCGCAGTACACGTGTGTGTCACGCGCCTCACCCCGCTCCACGCTGCTTCAGCAGCTCTGCGTCTTCACATCGAAGAGGGAAAAGTAGAGACTCTCTGCGCTAGCGCAGTTGCCACCTTGGAAAGTTTGCGCAGGCGCTATGACACAAGTGGATGCCTGCCCGCAGTGTTTTGTTCTGCTTCACCTGGCCTTTCGTATTTACTAAGCATGATGCCGGGACTGTAGCAAATATTACTGATACACTTATTAGTCATTATCGTGATAAATCAAAGGAAGGGAATCTTCAAATTTGTGTCGTGTTATACCTGACTCTCCTCTATATGCATTCAGAACAAATAGTATGAATTTTTTTCCCCAAGTTTACGTTCCACTCTAGAATGCAAGCAACAAGAACAGCACAAACTTTTTGTCCCAGTGAACATTTACATTCATTCGCAGCACTCTGCACTGCTCTTTTACTACACTTGTGTAACCAGCTGAAAGAATGCGAAGCTATGAGGTCCAAACACCTCCAAAATTTGCATGATCCCAGGTTGTGCACAGTCCTCAAAAATGGAGTGCAAAGTAAGCTCTCGCTAGTTGCACACTGTCACTTTTTGATCCACTCATGCAGCCACACAGTTCCTGTCATGTTGTCAGTGCATGCGCTCTTATGCTGGTGAAAGCAGGGTACCATGAGCAGCAGTATAGATATGCAGTACTAGAGTTACTCCCCGAAGAAGCACAAGTGGAGAGAAAATGAAGCGGAGAATTTTGAAGCGTCAAGTTGAGCTAACTGCCTCACTGTTACGTGAAATGTTAGTGTAAGTGAATGGGGCACAAGAAAGGGGGACAGAGTGCTCATGTCCTCTTTCTTGCATCCCATTCACTTTCACTAATTTGTTACGCAATAGAGATCATGTGTTGAGGGAAACATAATTTCTTCGTTCTTGTAGCACATTTTGAAAGAATTCTTTCAGTGACGTAACATGTAAGATGGCCTGTTGATTGCAAGGTATTTTTTGTTATCAACAAAAAGGTGCTGCAGAGCCCCTTTAAAAGTGTAGACTGCATAAAGTTCACAATCTACGCACGTGCTTTTTGCATGCCGCCTTCTTCCTTATTTTTCTCACAAAAGCAATATGTTGCGTTAAAAAGCCTTTTTACCAGCCCCAATAGAGATAGGAGCAACTTCGTTCAGAATTGAGGTGAGAGGGTGTTGTGTTATGCTCCTCACTCCCTGTGCGACTGATGGTTATGGTTTATGGGGATTTAACATCCCAAAGCGACTCAGGCTATGAGGGACGCCGTAGTAAAGAGCTCCAGAAATGTCGACCACCTGGGGTTCTTTAACGTGCACTCACATCGCACAGTACATGGGCCTCTAGCATTTCGCCTCCATCGAAATTCGGCCGCCATGGCCGGGATCGAACCCGCATCTTTTGGGTCAGCAGCCAAGCGCCATAACCACTTAGCAACTGCAGCGACTTGTGTGGCTCATGCATACAACATAAACAACTAACCCTTCAAATTTATGTAAGACGATTAAATATGCACATTATCCTTTAGGCAGTCTGAATCTCATATTTAAAATGAGTGCATGTCTGTGTGCACTCCAATTTTAGCACTTGTGCCAAGGGTGTCAAGCTTATTTCCACATGTAACGCTTGTTTAGTTTGATTTACATGGGAATCTGATGCCCTGAGTATGGTTTCTGGATATGCTAGGCGACCCTGAGTGAATGTGTTGCACAATTTATTTTTTAACAAACAGACACAGGTCATCAACAAAGAGATCACACTTTTTTTTTTTAAGCTAATAGATAAAAAGTCAGCAGTCACTTCAATAAATCTGAACCATCTTCTCACCTGTTTGCAGACAATTTCTGATTAGAGTAGTCAATTACTCCTTCTTGTTTGTACAAAACAAACACAAACCGATGATAGCCAGCACCACGAGGAAGAAAAGGCTGCAGGTAGTCGCATACTACTTCACCACTTGGAACCTGATTTCCTTTTATGTTGCCACTGTAGATGACAAATTGAATAATTTATGAGTTGGTTGTTAAGTGAAACAGAGGGTGACTGTGAGTGAATGAACTGATGAACAAACAAATGAATTAATTATACAACATAGGTTGTTGAAAACAGCAGGTGATACACAAGTACACCAAGCACACACATCAATACATTAATATTGATACTTCAGCAGAACCAACAGCCAGCAAAATAATATGACCAGCAATGTGTTCAGCATAGATTCATCGTGTACTTGCCATGTCTATCTATGCAAGTAATCATGGCAGCCCAACAACACGGCATGGCAGTCAAACAGGCACGCAACTTGATATTTCAAAGAGAGCCACATTACACGCTGATTCTGAAGGCAGTCAGATCCACCAAGACTTTCTGATACTGGTTTTGAGTGAAGGCTTTATGGTGTGATGAGGGCCTTCTAGAACAGGGATCACATGTACACAGCTCACCGCAAGAGCCATTTGCCATTAAGTATTTCAGTGTGCACTCTGCAAATGCTTATTACTAGTCTCAAACACTTGTCTGGCTTCTGCTGTTTGTCAATGCCGACAATGCTGTTTCCCTTCACAGCTGCAACATGAATAAAAACTTCTAGCCAAAGTACAGCTTATATTTTCCCCTTGCCTGATTCTCAGCATTAATTTGTTGCACAGCATTGATTTTACTAAAACGTCCGGAAGTTAACCTTCAAATTTTCAACTGAGATACAGCATCATTCACGTGTCCATACAGGCAGCTACAAGCACTCAGTGGACAAAATAAGGATGGTAAAATCACTTGCAGAGCATTAAATTGTTTTCGTAACTTCACCCACTATATAATAAGGTGGAACTGGTAAGGCTACAAGCCCAGAACAGGTCACATTTGAAGGCTGACATCACAAAATGACCCTTTCATTGACATTCTGTTAAAATGCAGCTGCTCCAAAAAATTCAAGGTAGGCGCAAATCGCCTTTTCTATTCTCTAAATGAAATGTCTTTGTCTTTACGGTGATTATTTCTTTTCCTGCTTCCAGGACAGATATGCCCTGGAGTATGCAGCATGGTCTCCTTTGTAGTTTGCGCAGCGTAGAATAGCGTCACATCCCTCAGATAGGTGGTCCTTCAAAGCGAATTTTGTGCAAGGTTTCCAGCTACGACAGCTCTGTGAGCCATGGCCAAACCTCTGGCAGTTGAAACATCTGCGGCGGTTGGGAATGTATGGCCTTAAATTTACTTTCAAATAGCCTACTTCGATTGTTTCAGGCAATGTGCAAGTGTCAAATGTCAGCACCTGGTGCTTTGTGTCTATTTCCTAGTTATCTTTCCAGATCTTTATCCAGTGAACATTACAACTTTTTGGTCGGTGAGTCCTTCAACCATTTATTTTTTTGTGAGGTGTACAAAATCAACTTCAGAGCCTCGGACAGTGTTTAGAGATCAACGGGAAGTGACCGAGACAGGGCTGTCCCCTATAGGCATGATGTTTGCGAGTTTTGAGTACTGGATGTTGTCATGCAGTTCGAGAAGCAAGTCACTGCTGGTCATTTTGGATACCTTGCAGCCCAGGCCCAAGGCTTCTGCCAAGCACTTTGATACCAGGAAAGGGGACAGGATTCTTGCTTGTTTTTTATCTACTTTGCTGTGGATGACATGGAATTCATGGTATGTTACCTTTCATTTGTGAAAAAAATAAAAAGCTTGGTGCTTTATTCCACCCTCTTTTCAAAGATTTGGAAGGGGGGAACTCATAAAAAAAAAAGTTCTTCGGTTATGGTGCCAGCCATCTACCATGGAGCCCAACTAGGGGATGGGACAGGAACTTGCCAGTAAGTCTTGCCCACGCCAGCTGTATACCCTAACTATAACCACATATGGGCAACTAAGGGTAGTTACTCCACACCAGGTTAATCCTAGCTGCCAGGAAAAAAAAGGAAAACCCAAGACGGGAGGAGAAGACAGGAAAGTCGTGAGATAGAAGATAGGAAAATGAAAGATGGAGAGGAAGACAGGAAAAAGCTACTGCCGATTTCTCCAGGTCAGGTCAAGCCGGAGGTGCCGTCTACAGGACGCTGAGGCAAAAGTGATGTTTGCCTCTGCCGAGGGGCCTTTAAGGTTTGGCACTGGCTCAACCACCAGAATCCCCTTTTCCCCGGACATGACGCTACCACACACAGCCCAGTGTGGGTGCTCGCGGTCCATGGTGTCGCACTGGACACACAAACATCTGCTTTAACAAATGCCCACTGCGAGCATCGGCATGAAGTGGCAAGGGAGCAGTACCATACACAGACATTTGGACAGCTGGGAAGGTTTCTGGTTTTGTTTTCTTCAGTTAAGGAGCCTTACTATTTAAAATTTCTTTCTGTGTACACTGCACACAACAATTCTTTAACAAATACAGCCGACAAACTTCTGCTACTGGCCAATATGCAGTACGAAAGAAGTATTGCTATAATTTACTTACACAAACCAATGCAAATACTCTTTGTCATTTTCAAGCAGATGAGAATCCAAGCTTGTCAAGAGAAGTGTCCAAAGCATGTTAGGCTCGGAATCAAATGCAACTGTTGGTGCTTTTGCAGCCTGCAACAAGAAGGAAGCTTTGTTTACAGTGTTTACTTACATGAATATACTTGCCACTACAAGCTGCTAGGCATGCACTGGATTTTTAACCGATGAAACACCATAAGGTAAAGAAACAATTCACAGGGCAGACTATGTCCATCAACTGACATGCTCCGAGTGTTGAAAATTCTCAATGGCCAATTCCAAAATCGGCTGAAAGTTGCACTCTGTCCAGTGAAGCTCTTTCCTTCAACCTATGGTGCATCGTTATTTAAAAATGTAGTACATGCACAGCAGCACGCATCACAGCTCCACTACAACTATGCCTGCATTTGAGCTTCTGTACACTAGGCTTCAAGTTAAGTGCGACGTCAAAGGAATCTCCCTTTAGTTCACGTGCTAAAAAAGCACATAACCAGTGAATTTTCTCCAAGGGATGCGGTGTAAATTTGTATGTAGTGGAAATTTGAGAAGGCAACACAAGAAATTTTCTCCAAGGGATGCGGTGTAAATTTGTATGTAGTGGAAATTTGAGAAGGCAACACAAGAAGGAGGAGCAACACAGCCACCCTCATGTATTGGGCACTATGATAAAAGGAGTAGAAACATTCCATGGGAACAATGCACAAAGCAAGACATAGACAAGAAAGACACAGAGGCCAATGCTTCTCATATATGTACTGTTCTTCTCGCCTACTTACTGTCCGGCTGTATTGTTCCCACACTACAGTGCTTTGTACTGCCCCCCTTCCACCCCCTTCCAATTCCCCACTTCCTCTCCAGTAACTGAGGCACATCAAAAATTTAATCAGCAACGCTTGCTCTTAATCCCGTTATGCTTGTTTACTGCATCAAGCATGAGAACTTCACCAGTTACAGTGGAGTTTGGAAAGAAAATTCCATTTCTATTGAGCACAGCTAAATTCAAGCAACTAAGTTAGAAAAATGGAAACCAAGTAGACTTACCTCAGAAGGAAGAATTATGTTGCCATAATGAACAGGTGTGAAATACTCTGCATCATACTCATACAAAACATCCATGGGAACAACAGGGTGAAAGAATCCAAACTCATAAAGGTCTCTGAAGACACCGTAGTGGTCTGCCACTTCCTTCACGTGCATTGGTGCATAGATTTTTCTCCATTCTTGCCTTGCTTCTTCATACTGTATTTTCACTAAAGAAAATTGACAAAAAATGGATCAGACGGCAAATTCAAAGCAGTCTTGAGCTTTTATTTTGGAGCAAACAGTACTTACAGGTTCCATTACGCGACTTCTCAGCAAGGTCATAATTATCCTTGTTCTCCTGGATTATCTTTTGTTGTTTTTTCCATTCTTGTCTACTGACACTGTGAGGTGTGACCTTGAAACCAATGTTGACTCGTTCTTCAAACACTGGCTCCTTTGCTTTTAGAGCTGCATGTCAAATCAAACAGTGGTCAGTATATGGTTCGGTTTGGTTTGTGGGGTTTAACGTCCCAAAGTGACTCGGGCTATAAGAGACGCCATAGTGAAGGGCTCCGGAAATTTCGACCACCTGGGGTTCTTTAACGTGCACTGACATCGCACAGTACATGGGCCTCTAGAATTTCTCCTCCAAAGAAATTCTAGCCGCTGCGGCCGGGATCGAACCCGCGTCTTTCGGGTCAGCAGCCGAGCACCATGACCACTGAGCCACCGCAGCAGCCGGGTCAGTATATGAGTATAGAAAAAGCTATAAAAGTGCAGGTGACATGCTTACACCGTGTACCATTAGTACACGGTTCTTAATGCCTGATGATGACACACCTTTCCTTCAATATATTTACTAAAAACTCCATGATTTCGACCCATTGAAAAACAATATTTAAAGACGAACAGCACCTTTTTGTGGATGAATTAGCATTCCCTCATCATTCCTTGCTTTTCTTCAGAAATTCCATGTTTATCAACGCCTAATTTTTGATGTTTTTCAGGTATTTTGGCCATTGTGTTCATTTAGAATTTTCAAATAAAATTTCACTGCAATAAAGGCAGCAAGGAAGGTTATTTACCATCCTAACTTACAAAAATACATGCACAATTGCATAATTCTCGCCTGACGGGTTCAACACTCGATCATTTGCATCTGAGAAAACTGAACTCCACTCCATGCTGATATAATGATATTAGATAATGCAGGAAGTGAAAATTCCTTGCAAATCTAAGACACTGCCAGTCAGAGCAGTGCACTTTCCAACAATACATTACCTTAAGTTTATCAAGCTGTATACATAACATGCACAGCTTTGTAATTCTTTTTTGGGAGGAAGTAGGGACCTTTCTGGATTCTCAGCACGAAGAATGTCTTCCCAGTTAACCCAAGTGGCAGGGGCAAGCTTCCTCCACAACTACTCGACACTTCGCAAAGTTACTTATCACAGCCAAAGTTGCATTTACCATGTGTTGCTTGCTAACCAGTACCAGCCATCTATTTTGATTTTGAAAGCCACTTAGCCAGCACTTCGTGATATTTCAAGGGTCCCTTTTACTTTTTTTTCATTGGGGAGCTTGCCCTTTTCCTGCTGCTGACATATGAATGGTTTCCTGTAGTAAGAAGCTCACTACTAATCACTTATCCTTCTGCAATCTGTTCTCCGGCTAATTCTTACTGCCTAGTGGTTATGAGCACAACACTGCATCTGTTGCTGATATGCTGGTGCACTCTATACATTTAGTCAACGCAAAACCAATCTGTGCAGGCATGGCAAGGAACCCTATTTTTTTGTTACCTACAGCTGAATGCATAACTTTTCAGGACCACATGGTCTGCTTTGCATTGAGACTCAAGCCTCAGCCCCACATCGTGCATTGCAAGTCATACTAAACACAACAGTATACCTCTCCCTTGGTAAGCGAAAGCTAAAACTTAAATCTGTATTTGTAAGACCCATAGAATAGATGAGTACATCTGTACACTAAGTTAGCAGCACTTAGATATAGCTCCTTTCCCAAACTTGAAAGGATGGCTAAGTGACACAAACCACAACACGAAAAGAATGAATACAAGAAGGAACATACAAGACAAGGAGGGCGTGATGACTAGTAGGTATAAAAAATTATTTTTGCTTTCTGCTCTGTTTAGCTATGTAATGTTTCAGTAATGCAGACAAGTTCCTTTTTATTCAGTAATGTCCTGAATAAAAAATTTAGTTGGTAGTTACCACTTTTCTGTTCTACATTCACTGTGCCTGTGGTGCAGTTGTTCTCATGAACTATTATGAATGTTCCCAATTTACCATCCTTTACAGACATTGTTTAAGCAAACCACCTTTTTTAGAGAAATACTAGCCTGCATTGAAACCTTAGCTCTTAGTGAATGCACCTCATAACACATCGGGGACAAGTGGCCGTCTGCTACCAAACAGTGTCCCTTGCGGGCTGCAATCTGGTTTGTTTTGGTTTTATGCGGTTTAGCATCCTAAAGCGAATAAGGTTATGAGGGAAGCCATAGTGAAGGGCTCTGGAAATTTCGACCACCTGGGGTTCTTTAACGTGCACTGACATTGCACAGTACACGGACCTCTAGCATTTTACTTCCATTAAAATGCGAACACTACGGCATCGAACCCGCCTCTTCTGGGTCAGCAGCCGAGCACAGCAACCATCGAGCCACTGTGGCGGCTTATTGTTTACCAGTAGCAAGTCAACAATTGTCTAGCTTGTACAAGCATGCTCAGACAACCCATCCCACTGTCGGATAGCAACAATATGTTCATATTTACATTCCATACGTACCCTGGCATGCCAATTTGCACTGTGATAGAATTCAGTTACCGCAATGCCATGACAAGCCAGACAGCATTCATCTTGTTAATTCCTCTAACTGTATCCTCATAAACTTGTGCTGATTCTGTTGCAGTTATATCATACCAACAAGATCAAACCGCAACACTTCCATGCCTAGCTAGCGCAATCAGGAAACAAGAAAGCAACACCACAAAGTTTACCGCAGCTACCTTTATTTGATGGCTGCTTGAATCTAATTACAGCAACAGTGACAAGCTGGGTGAAAAAATTTATGACTGAGAGCAATGGAAAACAAATGACTGCAAAGTAGTTCAACTTGCTTTTGCCATGAACCTCAAGAAGCCTAAACAAGTTAGCAAACCATGGTTTCTTACTGTTTATGAACATCCATGTTTAAAGAAGAAAAACTACACACTAGCGAAAACAGTGCAATGATAGACACACAAAAAAGAGAAAGCAATCCAGTCCATTAAACATTCTGATTTTGATATGTATGTATAACTTTCACAGCCATAATGGCTAAATTTTTCGACAGAACTGCTCAAGTAAGGACAAAACAGGGGCCAGTTGGTTAACCATCTTTCAAAAATGGGCTACTGGGTACAACACGAGAAGATGAAAGGACGATGGACGACAAGCGCTTGTGTTGTATGTACATCGTCCTTTCATCTTCTGTTGTTGTACCCAGTAGCGTGTTTTTTCAAGAAGCTGCTCAACATGAGGACTGCAGTGGGGTAAGGATGGTGTTAAAGAGGGTCTCCAGGTTTTTTTTCGAGATTCATCTAGTCTAATGAAACTTTTACTAGAACTTTTCCTCCCCGTCTGTTCACTTACACCTAGTTGGGAAGCTGTGCAGTAACTCATTCCTGCGCAAATAGATTTTGAAGTTTGCCATTTACGTGGCCTCATTTCTGCCGATTTCTGCGGGCAACAGTGCGTTTGCGACGTCACAAACGTTAATCTTACTTTACTGCCCGCTCCCCGCGTGAGGTACAAATTTTGAGGCTAGAGGAGTTCTGGGCCACACGCGCGTTGAATGGCCATGAAGCCACTCGACGCGCGTACGCGTGTCTTTCTAGTAATGTATCTAACGCATTGCTGCTCCACTGCCAGCCACAAAGTTCTGGTTTCGTTTTGATACATGTTGTTTTAAGATAACTGTACTTGGTATTTTGAAAAAGTTTCTTGTGCCGGAGACAGGGGACTTCAAGGAATACGATGCGATAATTAACTTTAACTGTTGGAGAAAACCCCCGAGTTGCTCGCCCCGCAAATCTCCCACACTGTGTACTGAGGCACGGAATAAAAGGCATCGGGAATGTTACAGGTAGAAGCTCTTATTCAATCTAGCATTACGTTATACATAGGCAAGCGATTGTCCTCTTTGATTTTCTCTAAAGCTAAGGCTGAATGCACATGTTCGCCCTTTACAGAGCACCGAATCAGCCTCCGTGCGGCGTAACACTTTGAAGCTGGTGTCTAAAATGCGTGTGTGAGGTCTGCCAATTACAGCACGGCGTAAAGCAGGCCTTTACGTCAGACCAAGCACCAGATGGCAAATTTATTCTCGTTTCGCGCTTCACCTGGCGTTGCATAAGTCAATGCTCACGCGCGCTTCAACGAAACGTCTTGATACTGCTACTCGGGGTTCAACAGACCCCTGTGATGACAAAACGCCGGCTGTAAGCCGCCCTAGGCTAATATCGCATCTCCAGCGCTGCGTGCTACCACGGCGCCATCGCGGGCTTGCTGCCGCCGGCCGCCGGCCTGGCGTTGCATAAGTCAATGCTCACGCGCGCTTCAACGAAACGTCTTGATACTGCTACTCGGGGTTCAACAGACCCCTGCGATGACAAAACGCCGGCTGTAAGCCGCCCTAGGCTAATATCGCATCTCCAGCGCTGCGTGCTACCACGGCGCTCTCGCGGGCTTGCTGCCGCCGGCCTAGCGTTGCATAAGTCAATGATCACGCGCGCTTTTGAACCCTAGGGCGGCTTACAGCCGGCGTTTTGTCATCGCAGGGGTCTGTTGAACCCCGAGTAGCAGTATCAAGACGTTTCGTTGAAGCGCGCGTGAGCATTGACTTATGCAACGCCAGGCCGGCGGCAGCAAGCCCGCGAGAGCGCCGTGGTAGCACGCAGAGCTGGAGATGCGATGAGGCTCTGGAGGAGAGAGGGTGGTGGTAAGAGAAGGAAACCCTGTTCCCCTCCCCCCCCCCCGCCGCGCGCGTGAAAGAAGGAACGGAGAAGAGAAGAGGAGGAGGAGAGGCGGCGTTGGGCGAGGAGACATATGCAACGCCAGCCCGGGATCAGCCCAAACAAACTGCGTCGGCCAAAAGAAAACTACTGCAATTAGTTCAGCCCGTCACCTCGCAAGGAACCGACTGCAACGTACCAGGAAGGCTTATCAAAGACTTCCCAATTTAACCAAAATGTGTGCAGTTTACCAGTATAAGGTGTTATATTTAGTGGAGCAAAGTGTAAGCAGGGACCACCACTGTTATTAAAGCAATTTAGCACTGCTAAAATAAATAGCTGTAAATTAAAGTTCCAGATATTTCGTTTCAAACTGTGAGCTACAAATAAAACTCAATGACACTAACCTTGCATCTTTTCTTCCAAACTTTTCACGGTACTCAACGGTGGAAGCCGAACAGAACGAGCCATTGCAGGCTCAAGGCGCCCCAAAGACCGAAAGTTTTTCAAAAATGCGGCCAGTGTAGCCATTTCTAATATTTTAAAGAGTGGCGTCCAGGTATTTTACGAGCTCTGCAGCAAAGCAACACATTTATAAGACACAATCCTCCATCAGGTAGAAGAAACAGTAGCAAGCGCTAAACCACTGGTAAAACCATGCCATCCATGCCATGCGCAGCACTGGATCGAGTTGGACTGATTTACGGCTTGTATCTACATTACGATCCAATACAATCCAGATACATACCATAAAATAAAAATACACCTTACCGCCAATTAAAAAAAAATAAATTACGCGTGTTTGCCGGGTGCTCAGAGCAGTTTAGTGTGTCCGCCAAAAAAAGAGCTTTTGCTACTTTTGCTATGCAATGGCTTTTGCAGTGTTTGCCCGAAACCACTGAAATTTTAAAGCTCACAATCTTCTGAGCAGCGTAGCACTGTTAGCACGATTAGTTCTAATTCAAATAAAAATTATGCTCCATCAGGTTATGCAAAGATGCGCCCAGAGGCGTTTTTTATTATTACTATTGAAGGAAAGGGTACCAGCCTCACTTCTCGGTGGATACCTCAACTCAGCGCATTATAAAAACAAAAGATTGGTTATCAGGAAATGAAAGGTGCAACATCTGTCTCACTTTCTTGGTGGACACCTCAACCACGCCGCGAGAGATTGGAGGAAAGTGAGAATGAAGGAAGAAAGAAACAGCCAAAGTAGAAAGACAGATATGCGTAAAAAAAAATTTGGAATCACAGCCACCATTGTCACAGTGGTCATAGCAGGTCACAGTTTGGCGCAGACATGGAACTGTGCTGTTACGCTACCGAGCAAGTCTTCATGGGCGAGTTCTCATTTCAAGCTTCATTGTCTGCCCCAAGGCAGAATACCCCAAGTATTTAGCTTTTTGCGGGCATTAGAAGGCAGTTCAGTCGGATTGCTTGGAGATCGTCACCATGCTCATATGTATGTTGCCTTTGCAGTTTTCATTCATTTCAGCTTTAAGGGCAAGTAGATAAGCTTTCCTACACTTTACTGGCCAGCTCATTCGTGCAGCACGCCTTATGTCCGCACGCGGTAGAGAAATTTCAGTTATGAGGTTTTCATGCGCATATAAATTAAGCGTTTAAAAGAATCTCCAAAAAGCCACTACCTCAGTGCACCAAGTTATAGGGAGAAGTTAAGAAAAAAACGCTCCATATGTGCACTGCAAAGTACTTTGTCTCAAGTAATAATGCATAATTTTCATTTTAATGAAGCCTGTTCATGCTAACGCTGCTCAGAAGTTTAATTCTTTTTTGCAGCTTCAAAGTTTTGGACAGCTGCTGAGCGAGTATTTCTTTTTCACGCCGTCTACAATCGAAGTACTCAAGTATTGTTAGCGTAACGTGGGGACTTGGAGACACCCAGCAGCATAGCTTCTCCAAGGCTTCTCTTCCAGTTGATACTTCTTCTGCCAGTTATTCTGTTTTGCATGCTTTGGCTCGTAACCAGCAAATGCAAAAAAAACAATATTTTTCGTTGTTGGTACCTTAGACACACAGCAAGAACTAGAGCAGTGTACATATTGCCGCGAATCTTTGTAGCGTTCGTTTGTAGTGTTTGTTTGTTCATGCTTCAATTAAGGCTGCCGACGCGCCGCTTTATCGCTTCGTTTGTAAGACGCGCCTAGATTTATCTCGATTGATCACATCCGGACGGAGCCGATTCTAGTTTGCGCCAGAAGGTTCTAGTAACTTCCTAAGCTTTATCTCGAATGTTCGCTATCAGCTTTAAAAAGAGCACGGCCGACAGCGGCGGGCATTCTGTTCGACGACCGCCGAGCACGCTTGTTGCTACGCCAAGGCTACGCCGCCGCCGAGTGATTCAGTTCTTTGCGGGCGCAAGTCAGCCCAAATAAAGAGCTTAGCTAGTTTTCACGAGCATTTTCTTTTCATATAATGTACGCTAATAAATTGCTTCGCAGATGAGGCATAATAAACTAAAAAATGACTACACAAACAAGCCTGTTTCACATGCAAGCGAAAGTGCTAGCGAATCCTGTCGCCGCGGCGGAAAAACCTGTTTTGAGTCGTCGCTGCGACGAGCGGCAAGGTTTCAACAAGTTGGAAATTTTCGCTGCGACGCGCCGCTCAATCGCTCAGTCGCTTGCATGTGAACCGGCATTTACATAACCTTTGGGCCTTAAAGGGTAAACTTAAGAAATGAATGAATATCACAAATTAATGGTCACTGCCATCATGTGTGCATGTATTCATACACACACATACAAACACTTGCATCTTAAGTCCTTTACCTATTTATTCATGGGTCTGGTCCACAAAAAGATACCATGCCTGCCAGGATTCAAAGCAGAACTATTGATAACAAACCGAACCAGACCACCCTATGATGCAGCTGTGCTGCATACATGAGGTTAGCTGTAATGTGTGTGAGCTTTTCACAATGATGTCAAAGGCTGTCATCATGTTTGACGCTTTACCGTGGGAGGCACTTGCCAGCACCTGCTCATAAATTAGAGTTGATGTACAAAGCTCCTTCATGCCTTCCCCAGTTCAAATACCACCTGCCTTGAAGGTGATGTCTGGGAGCCAAGAACAAAAATGACCCAACATTAAGTGGAGCATTCATGATGGACAACCAGGGCATGAAAGAAGTATCATGGAATTTGTGAAGGCGGGCGAGAACCAAGAGCGCATTTTTTAGCGAACCTTACAGCGATTGTTTTACCTTATGTACACAAATCATCCCATGGTTTCAAAGAGGTAGGAGGGATGCGGCATCCACCCCCAATAACCTGAGCACTATTTGTGCCGAGGTGCAGAAATATGTCACAAGATCAAGTGGCGTGAATGGTGGTTGCCTGTCCGAGCAACAATCTTCGTTTATTCTGTGCAATGTTGGCACATTGTATAGGTGTGGGGCTATGTATGCTAGGACAAACTGGATGTTGTGTGAACATATGGCTCAAAGAACAGTTCAAATCATGCAAGTTATTCTTCGAATTCATCCCAAGATCTTGCCTTGCACTGTTGTTTGTGTCACCGCATTGTTTTTTTTTAAACATTGCACTTTTTTTCAGACGTAAAGACTGGGTGGCCTGAGAAATCACGAAAGCATTTCACATTCATACAAAAAGGATGATTGCACAAGTCGCCCTCAATTAACCTGCATTATCCTGAAATGAACAAATTTTTAGCCAGTTCTTAACATGGCTAATGGTGATAGAGGGGAGTTTAGAGGTGTGTGTGCTTGTTTCTGGTATTTCTGGTATTTCCAGTCATACCTTTTCTTCCTCTTTTTGTACACGTGCAAAGCATTGATAGCTGGGCGTTCTGATCACCGGTTTTTATTCCTTTTAGTGCGAAACCACTACTTGACGGGGTCAAACCTAACCAAGAATCTTGTGGCTTGCATGACCTTGAGGGTGCAGAAATAAAGTAAATATTGCAGTGACTGGGTTCCGAACCCGCGGCGGCGTGAACAGATCAGCTTCGTTGGCCACTTCAGGAGAGCACCATGATATCACCGCAGCCGATCACACCTCGTGTTAAACTGCAACACACTCTCGCGCCATGCATTGAACACCGCAGATCAGCTTAACCCCGATCAGAGTTTAACTAGAGTCTAATATCGTCGTCGTCAGACCTGCCGACGACCCAGCAAAGCAAAACCATGAGCCAACCAGGCTAAACACATGCTTTCATGCATCTACTCAATTTAACTATGCTGAAATCCTACCACTTTTTTTGGGTTCTTGTTTTTCACATGTACAGTCTTCCATGCATAAATTCTGCTTTTCTGTCGAGTCTATTTTAGGTCAGTGCTTGCAACATCTCATACCCGTGTCACACATGGGCAATCTCAATGCCCATTGAGTCAACGACCATTGAAATTTTCACAGGCCACCTAGATGCACCGGACTAATTTCAATGATCATTGAGTTAGTAGTGAGCATGCAATTCGAAAGATGGCACTAGGGGTAACAAAATTAAAAAAAAAAGTGAAGCTAAGTGACATTGAAACTTTTTCCGGAAAAATCGATCCAAACACTTCACAATTAGGCACAATCTAGAGAAAGCGATGGCAGAGCAATGTGGGCAGCGATGCGTGCTTTGTTTCAGAAGCATTCACTTTTCGCCGGCGAAGCAGCCACAGATCAGTGACCGTCTCTGCTGTATTCCTAGCCACTATCGTTGCATCATTTGTGGGGCGCTTATTTATCTCGGTTGTTGCAAAGTGCGCCAAGAGGCGAAAAAAAGAAACAAAGCTTAGCGCCGTTATGCCTCACAGCAAGAACAGCATCGATTTCTTTACAGCTGACCACCGGCCTTTCTGCACAGCTGTTATTTTGACTACCGAATATGAACTAGGTAACGCAGTTAAAAATTTTGCCATTAAAGGGACGGAACACTGAACTTTAAGGACCTAACTTTTTTTGGCACAACGGAAAGCTTGCTGTCTAAAATGCTGTATTACGCAATGGTTTTATTGAAAACTCTGTAAGAAACTTTTACCGAGAATTTTTAAATCGGTGCATGTGCCCATTTTTATGTATTCCGTTGCTGGAAACCATGATCAGCGAGCGCAATGGCAATGGTACATTGGCAAAAGCGCCGTACTAATATAGATATCATCCCCCAGACAGTGATAAGATATATTTAGTACATAGAATAGCGTCCATTTCAGTTTTCACACTCAAAAGCTGTTACAGCACAGTGATTTACACCTCACTGACGAAAGATTACGTAGACCGTGGTTGCTGCTCGATCCAAGAAATTCAAAACACTGTAGTGCCATCTAGTTACAAAAGCTAAAAGCGCATGGTTGATGATGTGAAGGGAGCGTTGCTTTTCATCAAAGGGCGCACTAGAGAGAGTGTAAACCATAATAAAACAATGAACAGACCTGAAAGAAAAAAAAAACAGAGCACTTAAAATAAATACGTGATATTTTACAGAGATGTGGTCACGTGCAGAGGCGTAGCCATAGGGGTGGCTTAAGGTGCTTCAGCACCCCCTGGCACCGGAAATCATTCTCGATTTTGTCTACAATGTCTTCTTTCACTCTCGAAAAAGACATTTTGGCGCGAACATTGTGAACTCAGGCTGGATTTCGTGGCAACATCCATGCACCTGCAGCCACATAATGCAAGGAGCCCCATCCTAGCACCAAGTTTCAAGGGCGTTTCAATGACGAGTAGGTTTGTCGCAGCATCTCATGGCAGCCGTGGAATCCACGGAGCGCATGGATTTCAATTCTGAAACTTTATGGATATAAATTTTTCACAAATTTTTTTTTTTTTTGGATAGTGAAGCAGCAAAAATTAATGCAAGTAAAACGGTCCGTTCCTTCAGGTCCACAAATTTATAATCAGGAAAACCTATGACTGTTCATTAGCTTTTAGAACCGCAGAAATTTTTGCCGTTTAACGTAACAGTCAGTATCATGATCAAAGTTATCATATGAATATTGACCAACCTTGCTCACTGAAAGCCAGGAACATGTGGCATTTCCTAACAAGCACACTTGGATATTGGGTGGTACAATATGGCACATCGCCTGTGGCTTTCGTTCATCCTTTTCAGCTACCTGCTTTTACTTCTTTTTTAAACCAACGCAATACCCTTCTTTAAATTTGGATGCAGAATAACTGTTGTCGCTGTGCAGGCAACTAAAACACATATTTTCATATTGAATTCTGCATTCTTCCTCTATTATTCTTCCCATATGGTACTGCTGAGATAGCAGCATGGCCCAAATATCGCGATTTCTGCGATCATAGTTTTGTTCATGCCTGGATTGTCTATCTTTCTATGCGTAAAGTTTACAGTGATTGAGCAACATGTTTTTAGCCTTGTTTGACGCATTATATACAGCAACTTTTGCTTAGATATGTAGGCTTCTTAGAGACCTGTACGTATATATTAAATTTCTTGTAGCAAAGGTTTAAGTATACATGCAGGGAATGCAGTGAACTTTGTCTCCAGCGACACTTTTTTGCCCTTTATCCAGCTGTATCTTCGCATCTGTGACATTCCATTTATTTTTGCATTTCTAATGTATATTATGCAGAATTCCTGCTTTTTATATGTGCTGTCTGCTGCAACTGTAATTTCGGTGCAACTACAATACTCGACCGGTGACAGCTGCGCCTGTGCAGTACACTGGAACGAAGGACAGCACCACTTAGATTTTTCCCTGGCTGTTGCATATGTACAAAATTGTAAACAAGGTTCTTGAATGACAAAGATTTGTTAAAATATTTGTCCTCAACTCGTTTATTTCATGGCCTTTATGTTTCTCATATCAGCGGCATGCAGTGCTTTGCTGGTTTCGAACTGATATCGTTCTAAAGTTTATGTGATATTTTCTTTACTTACTAATAGACAAAAACCATGGAAGCATTTATATCAGTTATTTCTACCACAATTTCGGGGTTCTGGGACATACAAATATATTCTTTTATGAAAAAATGCATATTTTACTGGTCTTGACAGTCGTAGCGTTTAAGAATTCATTTGCAGCATCTAATATACAACAGCATTGGCAATGCAGTTATTATAAATGTATTTGATCCCTTGACAAACAACATGAGCCCCCCCCCCCACAACAAAATTTCTGGCTACACCATTGGTCACGTGGTGGGCTACAGTGATAAAGGCAGGTTTGACTGCAAGATGGCTTTTTATCCCATTTTATATGCAAAATTAAAATTATAAATCCTTGTTTCTTTGCTATTAAAGTGCTCACAATATGAGGCACAATCTATTCATTTCCGTCATAATCTCACGACACGTTTTGGTCAGTGTTCGGTCCCTTAAAATGAAAAAGATGTTTTTGTTTATTTCAAGATTTTTTTTTTTTTCAACACATGGCAAGTGCGAGTCTCTTCTCAATGGCCCTTGAGTTTCCAATGGTCATTTGTGAAGCTCCATTGAGTCGATGCACATCAAGTTCAATGGCCATTAAAAACCGTCATGTGGCACTGGCCGATCCCTAATGAATTCGATGCCTGCCGACTCAATGGGCATTTAAACTGCCCGTGTGACAGGGGTATTATTCTTCCCTTCGAGTCAGTGTTCAACCATCGTGGTGTTATCCGTCACTAATCTCTACCAACCTGCCCAGGTTTCTTCGCTATGGAAGGAGACTTCACTGGCGTGAAGTGCACCACTAAACAAAACAAGCCATATGTGTGCTCACTACACAAGCACAAACAACCCAGGACGAAACTTCCATTACCATTTGTTGCGTAAACTTGCGTAGACTTCACTGTCGTGAAGTGCACCACTAAACAAAACAAGCCGTATGTGTGCTCACTACACAAGCACAAACAACCCAGGACGAAACTTCCATTACCATTTGTTGCGTAAAAAAATAAAAAAAGGAATGAAAAACTGCACTATGACTTTGAGACTTGCCTACATGAAAGTATGATTCTACACCAACTTCGTTGCAGAGCCTGCAGTAATAAATATAGAATAACACACGCCAAAGGAGCATGCAGCCTTGCCATCTGGCTGTCTTCTTACACTTGGTGCATGGATTTTGTTAACAAATACTACGGCGATATTGAACAGTTGCGACAGGGGTTGCTATATTCAACAGCCACGGGGGTGCTGTTACAAATCATAGCCCATACAGTTTGACTGCAGTGCCACCAGTGGCAGTTTTTACAACTACCCAGACTAAAGCCGTAACAAGTGCCAGTAGCTACTTGTGGCTACAAGGTACACTGGTTGTATGCCACAGCTGCTTAGAAATTCATTTACTGGCCATGCAACACTTCACAGGGAATATGAAAATTCACTGCGCGACACGAAACCTGGAGAGACCACACCTGCAACATACTGTGAGATGATTTTTGAAGTCACTAACAATCTGCTAAATAGTCTGGATGTCCTCATTTTGCCTCCTAGACCATTTCAAAAGCATGATGCAATATGCTGCATTATGCCCAGATAGGGTTGTGTAACCTGCTGACTGTTTCCATGGCTGCCATGCCTGTTGCAACAGGCATGATGTTTTGCTTTTGCTTGCCAAGCCTGCCTGCTTCTCATGTCACACCATATCGCAAGAATGCACAATGTTGGTTTTCTGACGTCACGAAATGCTCTGATGGAACTGCAGTGAGTAACATTTTTCGGGGAAACAAGAAGGAACAAATTCTCCACTGACTCTGCAATGCACTGAAAAGGACAGTATCATGTGGCCGAGATGTTCACCGCCACATCTACTGGATGTGTTCACTTACAACACTGAAAAGGCATCTCAGGGCCCTTATATAAAGGACTGGTTAAGGACAGCATGCTGGTGAAGTAACAAATGTGCACTGCATATGATGCAACAAAAAAAAAAAAAAGAGGAACTGAAGCTTTACATTTTCACACAGTACTATTAATGTGGCAGCATTCAAGTTTCCATATCTGCAGCAATAAAATGAGCAAAGTGGAAGCAAATTCTGACTAGCAAAAAAGCCGCTGTGATGTCACCATGTTGCTATGTTGCTACAGATGATGGCATGACATTATAAGCATGCTATTGGATGTATTTTGTGCACCACCTTGTTCTACTTACAGTGCACCATTGAGAATGAAAGCACAAAATAAAATTGTGAAAAGTAAAGGCCACGTTTCTTGTTAAATTTGTAAATACAAATATTTCAAAGCATAAGGACATGCCAACATTGCAACTTAAAAACAACAAAGCACAACCCAAAACTGATTTCTGCAGGGTTATAGCGTCGCCTTGCAAGGCGACGCAAATCTCAGCAAGCACAAACTGCTAACAAACTGCATTAGTACACCCCTCAGCCAATGTTACTAGGAAGATTAAAACTTCTTACACTATGCAGAAAGCAAAAAACAAGTAAAGACATCAGCACAAATATATGTCTTGAAAAATAACATACGCATGGTACTAAGCAACAAAAGTGGCATCGTTCTGTTAAAGTCACTGCTCATCACAGAAATCACTACTAATAACAGTAATTCATTAGCACGGCACCAATTTGGTGGATCTTTGGAAACAGCTGCTTTTAGACCTACACAGATGCCATAAAAATTCCAACTGTGTAATAAAAGCAGAATTTCATTCACATAGGCATTGCAAACGAAAACCAAGCAGTCTCTCCACACAAATCTTGATGAATAAAATGATCACATGATTTGTTAAGAGCTCATCCACAAACATTCATTCACCAAGCTTGCAACTTGAAGCACTGACCACACTCACCCAATAACAATTTATGCATGTCAATTGTGATGTGAAAACAACCTCTTAACATTTTTTTCAGCTCATATGAAAGTTTACAAATAAGGCAAGAACTACAAGTCGCTAAGCAAGCAAGGCAAGAACCCCAGGACAAGACTGGCATTCCTTAACCATTCCAAGCTCCTCGAAAAAGTCCTTTCGTATCATGCATTACTAGACAAACATCGGCTTTTTGCAGCTTATCCTAAGGAAAACTGGTCTGGTACCAGCATTTGGCACACAGCAGACCCCCACTGTGCATCAACTTATTTATTCAACCACACCAAAAGTTAACTACAGCAGCACTCAGCTCACAGTGACAAAACCCACAATAGGGTATTCACTTGTATGTAATGTGTATGCAATACTGGTTGTTACACAATTATCTGGAATTTAGGGAAGAGGATACATGCCTTGAAAGTTTTTCTCACATTCAAATCCTGTACAAAGGTAGCCTTCCATGGTTTATTTTCTTCAGCAACATGTATGACAATATTTTCCCGCTTATTACACAAGAAAAAAAAAAGTTTCATGTTAAATGCTGTGACTCACACAGCCAGTACCAACTTATTTTTTCCACTTCTGAGCCAGGCAGTTGTCAAACATGGCATTAAGAAAAATGCACGAGAAAGCCATCTTTTCCCAAGAGCTGTCAAAACAACTGTTGGTTGACAATTTTTCCAAAATTCCAAATAACTATGCAACACCCATCATGTAATAGTTGAACCGTACTGTACTGTGCTTGAGAAAGTCCTCTTGTCTTGATCATGCCTAAAGCACTTTTCTGCAGGTAGATGAGGCATCACCACTTCAGCATTTCATTTGAAAACAGGAGGGGGGGCGCACAGGTAGCCAGCAGTATGGCTTGTAAAAAAAAAGAGGCTTCCAGGTATAATTACATGGCGGGGGAACTGTCACAGTCACTGCTGCAAGAGTGAGTCAATGTTGGCAAAGGCGCACGATCCCAGACCTGCTTTGGACATCAACTTGAGCAGTTCCCGAGAATGGGCCACTATGAGCTCCAGTGGCGGGCGACGAGGCAACTTCTGAGATTCTGCAACGAGGAAGAGGGGGTCCGGCATTGCAACTTTCCTTATTGCACAGTCTGCAGAGTACTACAATATTCCAGAATAGCTGCAGACAGTAGGTGAAATGGCAGACCTACGTGGAACTCAAATGCATTAATTAGCATGCATACTGCTGATCACTGTGAAAAGATGAGTTGCAACTAGTATCTTGTGCAACCTGCCTTTGTGCTACTGAACCCCACCAGCTATATGTGTAGGTACTAGTGGCTACTTTGAATTAGAACATTTTGCCAGGCTGCTTACTGCCTCAGGCTCGAATCTTGCATCAAACTAATGTCACTTAAGTCACATAACCTGCTAAAGGTAAGGCCCCATTTTGTAATGGCACTCACACAATTTTAGCACAGACATCAAAAGCAAGCAAAACATGCTGCCTAAGAGTCCCATACAACATCCCAATTAGCACACACCATGTGCCACAGCTCTTGTAGTATAATGCAGTTGACATCCCTTAAAACTTCAAAAAATGCCAACAAGTAGATTACAGGTGCTAGCATTGTGTTAAAGGCACTAGCAGAGAAATTCTGTTGTGGTTTGTGGGGGTTTAACGTCCCAAAGCAACTCAGGATATGAGGGACGCCGTAGTGAATGGTTGTGGAAATTTTGACCACCTGGGGTTCTTTAATGTGCACTGACACCGCACAGCGTACGGCTACTATGGGATCTGCACCAACAAACACGACCTGTTTTAACTGGAAACATGCATGCTGTTGTTTCTGTGGCCAGCTAGGGCCTATAGAAACTAGCTAGTAAGTAGCAACACTACTGTATGCCAACTTTGGGGATGCGTCTTTGTACTACCGCTGGTGAGGCAAGCTGCCAGCCAAATAAATGCGCCTACAGTCCAGTGCATTCCAGAGTCTAACACCTAGTGCACACACAATTAAAAAGAAAGCGACACCAGAGAATTAACAAGGACTAAGGTGGACTGTGGAGGTCAAATACCGTATAAACGCATGTAAGGGCCACACACGTGTATGGGCCGCACCCCATTTTCCCCAAGGAAATGTTTAAAAAAAAACAAATCCGTGTAAGGGCTGCACCCAAACTTTTCCATGACCCAGGAGGGAATAGCCTTCTACATGCATGCGCCATGGCCTCCGTGATCAGCTCCGGCTGCGAGCAACGGTGTGCTTGATCGCGGAGGCCACGTGTGCACACAGGAGCTTCCAAGTGCCGTATGGATGGCACCCGGGGCCGCGTTATCATCATCATTGTCAACTTTTTTTTCTCCGCTGTGACCTCCCGCTAACCACATCTGCATCAGTATCGCCAGCTCCAGCCCTTTGTGGCATGTTAGCGCGTTCACTGTAGCAGTTGTGTAGCAGTTTTAGCACGATGGGCAAGCACCTTAATAGCTACACGGCTGGAAGTCAGCGCTCGAACACGGCAAGCGTGTGGCGGGCTGGAAATTTGACGTGGCCGAGAAGTGCGTCCGATGATGGTGCAACCAAAAGGATGCATTGAGAAACACAAGCTGTAAAAAGCGCGCTTTCCGAGGCAAGCCGTGCGAGTTTCCCGAACTGGAAGAAGAGCTCCTCTGCTATGTGATGGAAGTGCGGAACAAAGGCTGCGCGTTGACAGCGGACATGCTGTGCGGATTCTTTTGGGATGAGGGTGCACCACAGCACAGTACCAGCTCAGAGTCGAATACTCCGTGAGTGACGGCTGAACGTAGAATAAATGTCGCTCATTCCCTGATTGGTGTGTTTTTAATTAAATTTTTTTTTTTTAGCAAATTGCGTGTATGGGCTGCACCCCGAAAATTGGCCCTCGAATCTGGAAAAAAAGTGCGGCCCTTACAATCATTTATATGGTAGCAATATCCATACGCTCACCAAAACTGGGCTGTGTGTGGAAAGCTAAGACTCCAGCCAGCTAATCAATGACTTAATTGGCAAAGGGACGACTACAGTGCAGCAAGAAAGGAACCAAACAAAAAAGCCTACCTCAAATCTACCAGCAATACAGTTAAACCTCCTATAGCAAAGTCCTCAATATAATGATGTTTTTACTCCCCAACGCCACTCCTATTGATGCATGTGTATCTGAGACATCCATGTAACGAACGTGTAGTGGTGGTTGACCATGATATAACAAACATGCTAAGCCGACTAGCTGTTAGTTTGTGCTGAGTTACGAAATTTGGCAGAAAAATTTCACAACGATAAAGCACAAACTGACATGAGAGGAATGTCAACGATTGCAACGAGCAACCACAGTTGAGACAACACGTCGTGCTCCAGCGTCGTCGGCGCATCTCCGTTGCTTTCGCTTTTTAAACGCCATGCCGCATGGCACTACAACAGTCCATGCTCTAACGCAGCGAGAAACGATAGGGCATAGCAAAAATGAAACGACACAAACAGTGCGCGCCCATCGCCGCAGCACTGTTGCTTGTGTGATTCCGGCGTCAATAGCTCTCGCGCATCGGGACTGCACAGCAAGGACGGCAGAGAGTGCCAGCGACGCAAAACGAAGAGTCCGAGAGACCGAGAGAGGGAACATGCAGGAAGAAGCATGCGGCCCCGTGGCCGGTCTACGGTGGCGGCGCGACCATGTACGCTCTCCTCTAGCTCGGTCACAGTGTCCCTAGGTCCCCTGGCTCTCCCACTCTCGCCATCCCACCCACAGAGGCGTTGCGCGAGCCGCGGCTGCTCCGGCAGGCGTGCTATCAGTGCAATCGTAGAACATTGCTCCGTGTTTTTGACTTCGAGTAATAGGGATTTCTGTAAACATTTTCAAGGTGATTTCACCTACATTTAGTTCTTATTTTGGTTTCCATTCTGCATTGTCCTTTTGGGTCTTTGTGTGAAAACTGTATGTAAAGAAAGATCATGGACTTTTTTCAACTGCATTATATCCAGGTTTACCGTATTTACTCGCATAATAGGCGCACTTTTTTTCCAGAAAATCCGGCTCAAAGTTCGGGGTGCGCCTATTACGCGGGGTAAAATTTCCGGAAATTTTTCGACTCGCAAAATTGAACACACCGCGTAAACGCACTCGTGTACGGGCCGCACCCCGTTTTCGCGAAGAAAATGTTAAGAAAAAAAAAAAAGATCCGTGTAAGGGTTGCACCGAAACTTTCCACGACACACGCGGGAATAGCCTTAGGAATGCACGCGCCGCGCCGAGGCCTCCGCGATCGGCTCCGGCTGCGCGCAACGGGCGCTTGATCGCGGAGGCCACACACGCGCGCAGGAGCTTCCAGACGCCGCCCAGGAGGGCGCCCAAGGCCAAGCTTATCATCATCATCATCGCGTTCCTCCGCCGCGAGCTAAAGTCCCTTTATGAGCTTTTCTAAAAAAAGCTAAGTACCGAAAACGTTTGCGGCGCCGCCGACGCACACTATTGGACAGCGCCCACTTCCGGTTGGGAACTAGTTCCGTTCCGCCATGTTCTTCCTAAGTCGTCCGGCTGCATAGTTTGACGGCGCTTGCACGCTACGTTTCTTCGTGACGCGAGAAGCGCCCGGACTAACCTCCACTGATCGCAGTCGTGCAGAGCTGCATCTACGTTTTTCCAGATTACTGTAGATGATCCTGACCTGGTTGTCTCGAAGTTTCCTTGCCGGCTTTAAATTGAGCGATGCCGCGAGCGGCCGGCATTTCGTAGTTCGGCTACTGACGAGCACGTCTGTTGCTTACGGCGCCGCCGAGTGATTCAGTTGTTTTGCGGGCGCAAGTCAGCACAAATAAAGAGCTTCGTTTGCAAGTTTTGTTGCTGTCTTCCTGACCGCTGGACTGCCGTCACTACAACGTGACAGTATAGTTGTGCTGGCCACGGACATTCAGTGGAGGTGACTTTATATTTGTCGCTGTTTGCTGGAAGTCACTGTAGTTTATCGGGCTCTTTTTTTGTGTCCGCAGCAGCAGCCGAAATTCCGGGCTGTTGCACCTTCGGGTACTCAACCCAGTCAGGAAAAGGTCTGGCGTTGTTTTCAGTGCCGCTGGCGAAGAACGATATTGTGCGACAGAAAGCGTCGCTCCACAGGATTGGGAGAAAAAATTTCAAGCTGACGAATTCTAGCAAGTTATACGATGTAAGCTCAATTCCTGTTTTCCATCGTTGAGATTCGATGCTCTAGTAGCAAACTTTGGCTGGCGAGTCAGAATTGCTAAAGCTCCCAGCTCGCACTATGCTTGACGATTGTTTGATTACGCGCTGCTGTCCGCCTTTGTCATTTCGTAAACATGCATGTCAGTGCAAGTATGCGCGCGTATTTCAGCCTACGGCCCCACTCCGGCACCTACTGCAGCTGGTCCATTGAGATCAAGTAGCCAAAACCTTTTCGCTCAGTAATGCGCCCTGAAACCGTAACCTCTTGCGAAGTGTTCTGCGGTACGCCCTGCCAATTCTTTAATAGTACCGCGCGACCGTCGACCAGCCGGCTTGTCAGCGCCTGATGACAGCGCTGAGCGGCAAAACGAGCGAGAACCAGTGCATCTGAAACAAATGCGCTTATTCTCGCTTGATTCGCGCTCCGCGCCATGATAAGGCGTTGTCCAGTCGACGCTCGCGCGGTACTATTAAAGATTGGCGGTGTGTACATAACTCGCGCTCCAATTAGATGAATTTACATGTGTTCACACTCGCGCATAGCATGTCTGATTTATTGGAGTGTCTGCTGCACAAGTGCTCTACGTGCCAAAAGTTTGTGACGCGGGCGCAAAGGAATTTTATTGCTGTGCGAAACCAACGGTCAGTCTCAGCATCCAGTGCCCATAATATTCCTTTCATTCTATTCCCACCATACAAGTAATCCGCGAGGCAGCACCGTAATTATTTCGTGCATACCGGCACCCCGCAGACATCGGCTTCCGTCTGTCCTAGAAATTCATGAAGGGACTTCAGTGTGTTCACCTGCACAGCTAGGTTTTTGTATTTTTCATCTTCATATATATTCCTAATACAACTACCCTTCTTTAAAGCTCCATTTTACTGAAGATCAATTCGAGCCCATAATTCTGAGGAAGCTTAGCATAAAGAAACAAATGCACTGCTGTCCCGTCAATATTCTCTCACCGGCCAGCAAAACTGCCCCGCAAACCGCCACAAACCGCCGTTGGTAGTCTTTGCAATAATATGCTATATATAAAGTTGCACGCGTGTCCGTGTTCTCTCGCGAACTGGCCGCCGCACCACAACTGCAGTTTTGCCGCACTCGCTGTCTCCGACAAAACTGAACGCAAATCACATTCGGAGCGCATTACTGGCACGTTTCCCTTCTTCTCATACCAAGCTCATTTACTACATTTTTCACTGCCCCTTACAGCAAAGCCGCGACTCTGCAAGGTCCGCCGTTCCAGTGCATACAACCGCGCCATCGGAGCGCGTCAGGAAGAACATGGCGGACGACGCGAGCCGCAGGGGAAAGGGCGGTAGGAGAGGAGGGACTTGTCGCTACTTAGCAAAGCTGATTTAGGGACTTTACCGCGAGCTTTCGCTATCTATATCGCCATCAGCATCTCCAGCTCGTTTTTTTTTTTTGTTGCTTTCAAGTGCCGGGATTTGCGGTAGCGCGATAGTTATCGTGGTTTATGGCTTTGCCGCGGAGAGCGTTGATGTTTTAGCTCGACGGGCAAGCACCTTAACAGCTACATGGCTGGGAGTTTGCTCTCGAACGCGGAAAGCGTGGGGCAGGTCGGAAAATACGACGTGGCCGAGAAGTGCGGCAGTTCAGCAAAAACTTTGTTAAAATAAAGATTGGGAAGCGGGGGGGGTGGCGAGGCGTCGGCTTGCAATCGTGTAAATACAGTATTGATCACAGTGCCAAGTTCGGGGTGCGCCTATTATGCGCGGAAATAAAAAAATCTGATTTTTCGCGCCCTAACTAGGGGTGCGCCTATTATGCGAGTGCGCCTATTACGCGAGTAAATACGGTAATTGTACTGGTGTAGTTTTATAAACAAAACAGTCTAGTACATTTTTAGGTTTTGATACTTATGTGAAGCGTGTGCCTGAATATGTACTGTTATTAATACAATACATTAACCAGTACTCCCAAGCAGGAAAATTTTGTTTACTGCGTGCTCACCTAAAATCGCACTGTTGAGCGCCGCGCACACCGGTTCCCTTTGAACAGGATCAAGCTGGTATCCAACAGGACTGCTCCAGGGGTCTGCATAGGCTAGCAAGCTGAAGGCATCCTACACAGAGAAAAAATACAAGATCACCTTGACAACTTGATTTGCAAACAACATAGTTTAGAAGTGCCCTGAAACAAGTGGACGGCACTGCAGATAAATATGCTCATGGGTAAACACCACCAGTAGGTAAAGCCTGCGGTCCTGCACCTCTTGGCGAAGTGCTGCCCAATGCAATACACAGACTTACATACAAGCCAGGAAGCTAGGTTAGAAGCCTAAGATAATATATGTCTCATGCATACCTGCCAGGTTCACAGAGAAGGCATTTGGGAGGCCTGACCGGGGAGGTAAACGAACAAAAAAAAGGGGGGGGGGGAGTCATGGGATGGAACCTTTTACAGGCATTTTTGATGACTGACTTTTCTTAGTTACAATGAAGGAGGAATTCAACTGGTTTTGTGCCCAAACCAGTAACATACTATACATCAGTGGCCATTGTTACGAAATACTCAACAGGGCAAACATCACCCGTATCAGGAAGTCCTGGGAACACTGCCATGCATAACAATGTTCGCCCCTGCAACACTTCGCCAAAAGATCATGACCGAGGGTCGTGTCAGACATGGATGCTTGGAACTGGGAACAATTTTTTTTTTTTTTTTTGCAGTACTGAACTGCCTCTTACATCCAGCATTGCTGTGCGGTACAGAGAGGATTACAAGCATTACCTCCTTGATACGGCTAAATTTCAAAAGCCCATCTGTGTCTTCGAGCTGGGAGATGGCGCTCCACTGCCTGTCAGCCCGTTCGTCTGGCAGCACATCTGGAGGAATGACAAAAGCCTACAGATTCACAAATTCCATTTCCAGCTTATAATTTTGTTTCTTGTGATTAGTTTTTTGTGATTAGGTAAAAAGTTTTAACAACAGACTATATATATATTTTTTTTTGTTGTGGAGGAATTCGATGTGGCGGTCATGAATGTGGGTGGAGCTTCACTGCAGACTATCAGACTACAGACCATGCGCCAGAGCCTGAAGCCAACAAAGCACAGAAGAGAACTCCCGGATGACTGTGTGGAGGCGGCCTAGTGAGGCCCAGTGCTGCCTGGAGCAAAAACTGGCACAAGCGGAGAAAAACTACAGGCAGAATCAGACTCTAGCATCACACTTGCGGCACACCAGGCAGCCACGCAGACGAAGGTGGCGGCGGCGCTGTGCTCTCATAAAATTCAAAATAAAAGGTACTGGCAGGTTCAACTTTGCGCTCGGCCGACTACACATTTTACTCCTCACTGATTACGATGTCAATCGGTGTCACACGGTAGGACTGGATTAGATTTGCAGGCAGCTCCAGCGCTATGTGGCCAGACTAGAAGGATTTGGCCAAACATGGGAGCGTTTCCGGGAGACTGCATTTCGGCCATACAATAGTACAAAACCACAGAAATATGGGAGTCTCCCGGATAACTGGGGAGACCAGGCAGGTACGACGATGTAACAGAAAAGAGAAGCACAAAAATGACAACCAGAAAAAAAGCACCACACTGGTGTAGGGCAGTATGCTGATAATATTACTAGAGGCATAAGACAAACAGCAAGAGGGCAACATTCAGGTTTCTACATGTCTACTCATAACTAGAAGCTTTCAAAATATTCCTTCCGTGAAGAAAATGCCCAGAAAACAGCAATGACTGCAGAGCATGATGTATCATGATCATGCAACACTACCAGTTAATTGGTCAAATGTTTATCCCCAAGATGGAGTAGATGTGCAATAAGGGAGTAATTGCTCATTGGCATCCACCCAAGCGCAGCCATGTGGCTACAAAGGTTACGCTTCGGTGGATATGCATGCTCAAAAAGTCCACCACTAAAGTCGTCCTACCTGAATCATCTTTCGGTTGGCTTTGTTTGTTCCATACTGGTGCTTGAGCTGAACGCTCATCAGATGAAGCTCACGGCCAAACTGCAGCATCCGTTCCATAGCTGCTTGATTGCCCCCACAGAGCTGCCGTTTTGGTGGGTCAACCTCTGCAGAGGAACACACCGGTATTTTGAATGAAATGATCCCGTTTGCACCTTTTAAGAATGCCTTAGCTTCACGCAGCACATGCAGCTACAGGTTTTATGCATGGAATACTTCAATGGAAGTCAAGAACAAGGCGACAACACAAAGATTAACATTAGCTCAAAGCTTCACAAGGCAGGTCTGGTAAAACTACGGAATTTTGTTGTGCTTAAAGCATGCAAGTAAATATCAGCTGCTTTGTGGAACGAGCAGCAGTCGAACAGACAATTACCTTCTTGTAGCAGAGCAAAAATTTGCTCTTGGAGCACACATATACAGAGGCTGTTTCACATACTTTTAAAAACAATGCAACTCATTCAGATGCCACCACACCATTGAGGGGGACACTGAGGACAAACTGAAGTTGGACTGTATCGACAGGCTATGGCCTTCTAATGACAAAGAGACCATTCTCCCCAAAAAACGAGCTTTTGTAAGCTAGAAGAGACCAAGAAATGAAATAAAGGTGTCGCCATCAACGACCAATTTTGCAAGTAACCTGCTTGCACCAACACTGAATTTTTGATGTAGATCCCAGAGGCTACACTACATTGCTATTCACTTCAAAACAGCGGCAAACAATCCTCTGTATAGATGTCATGAGTTGGTACCAACTGGTGGGAAAATTTTTAAATTTAATTTTCTGAGCCATAAATGTGTCTTTTGCTGCCAGCGACATCAACATACCCAGAAAGAGCCAGTGAAATAATTTTTACTCAGAACAATAATTGGATAGAGTTGTCTGCAGCATCCTTTTAAAACACAAAGGTCAGAGAGGCTGTATTCAGCACCTGTACATGAAATTTTTAGTACATGATAAATGCTTTTACATTGATATCTGTTCAGGAAGACAAAAGTACATTCAGGGACATAAGTTTGCGGGATGCGAATTCACAGTAAAAAAAGTTCACAATTTCTGCACAGTCAGGCAAAGCAGGTCAACAAAAAGCAGAGATGCATGAAAAGACATGCATGCTTAATCCACTGGAACAAATGCCAGCTCAATGGCTAGCAAGACTAAGCACAATACATTTTTTTTCCCTGCGAACCCGCATCTCTCAAATTTTTGTCCGCGACTGTACAGCCTTTGTTAGTAGTTGAGAACCCACTGAGTTTTGCTTCTTGGCCATACTGTGTGACTCCTTTGCATTTCCTGCCTTCCAAATCTCTTGAAGGTAAGAGGAACACTGCTCACCCTCCAAAGGTTAGGACTCCCACGGATGTTACAAGGCTTAGATGCAAACCCTCTTGGGGTCGAAATTTTGACAAAGGTCTACATGTGCTGCATATTAAAAATAACCATCAGTATGAAGAACAGAAGGCTTTGGAAGAGTATGCAGCTTGTCGAGATATCTCGCTTGTGGTCACTGCTTTCTCTCCAAAAACATAAGGCAAACATAAGGCTTATACTAAAATGACATCACAGAAGCCCTTCACTAACCACAAGCAGTGATAACAGAGCAACATCATGGTCCCTGTTACCTGTAATAAGACCCATGAACAGAATACAATTTGATATGCCACCAAGTTACTCAATTACCAAGTACTGTAACAATTGTAACAGGAAGGCACTAAAAATGACTAAATAATATTAGCGATGAAAGTGATAAAAAGGAAATCAAATTAGGCTGTTAGTGAATTGGATGAACAGAGTACAGTGAATTGGATGAACCTTCACAAAGAGGTGATGTTATTAAGCATTCTTTTCTTCCAAAAACAACAATAGACTGGAATAACCTGCTTCCACAATTATTTAAAAACACTACTTCTACACAGCGTCTTGAGAAAAAGTTGGAAATGTAAGCTGTGCAAGTTATCCGCTCCTTAGTAATTTTCTGTTAATCTTCAGTTAGTTTATTCTATTGTATACCAGCCACCCTGTGTGCTGTGTGACTTGACAACTGCCCTTGTTTTTGTATTTGATAGCCGCCCTATAACAGCCCAGAGGGAATAAGAAAATAAATAAATTCAAAATGGTGGTGCAACTGAGGTTACACCCGGATGTGACAACCAGTGAATGATGTCGCTCAGTTCCAAAGCAATCAATTTGAAGCAGACTGGAGAAACATTACTGATATTTTTCACGATGGTGCAGCAACTCTGGCGTGGCACAGCATGGCATTACCGGCACAAGGGCGCTACTAATAATGCCCAACTGTAAATCACTCTTCAGTTACTGAAGTTCAGACAGTGGGAGGCCAGTCTACCAGCTGAAATGTCAGTAACTGAAGTAAAAAGCTGTGCAGAATTCTGTTCAACATATAAGTGGACTGAAGGGGGGCCACGTCAACTGAAGTCGCCCCATAGTTTCGTTTTCTGAGCATTGCTACCAGCCCGTGATGATTGCGGCTGCCAGCCGCACTTCAGCGAGCCAAGCCCAACTGCAAGTCTGTTTGGATGCTAATCAGCGTGTTGAGGGTCTTTTCTTTTAAAAGGAGTCTCGCCGTTCCAGCGCAAATGCATGTTTCTCTCGTGTACACCTGCATGGTCCTGGGTGTGATGACGCGTGCTCATCATGAGCTGCTCGCTGTGTGGTGAAGCCTCCTTACATCGACTCGGCCGCGTGTGAGGAGGTTCCATGGCTACTGTCACATCTATGAAGGAGGCCATGGAATACCTTGCTATTCTGGGGCAGTTCTGCTTGAATATTCACAACAGTGGGTATGCAATACACCATAACGGAATTCCGAAAAATCGTCACTACCGCGCAGTTTTCACTTCAATTTCAATTCAATTGTTTTATTTCCATACAATATATGAAGGAAGCCGAGGAAAAAAAAAGCTGCATAGGAGCAGCTTGAGCCCTCGACCCCCTTTACAAGCAACAGCACAGGAGCGATGCATGCACCATCGCTGCGGTGATGACGTCAATGTTTGTTTTTTTCTTATGACTGTGTTTAATGCAAGAACTTAGTGGTACGTTCTGTACATGATAAATTTTCAATAATGCACATGGCTTTCTTTTGCAGTATCAATATCTTATTGCGGTTTAACAGGGTTGTTGTGCCCCATACCAAATGACAATAATTAAAGTGGGAAGCGAACAGTGCTTTGTAAAGTAATAATTTTACTGCAGATGGAAAACTATAGCGATTTCTATTAATGAGTTCTACTGTATGAGTAATTTTTTCAAGAACAAAGTTTACATGGTCATCCCATTGAAGCATGTCAGAAATATAAACTCCGAGGTTCTTAAAGCTACTGACAATTTCAACAGGTGTAGAGTAATACCGCTGTCAGACTAGCAGATTTAATTTCATTCGAACCGTCGAATGTCATTCGGTCTCTTTCGGTGCTACACAGTAAAAAATGATGTCATTCGAAATCGATGGCAGTGGCGATCAGCGAAAAAAAAAAAAGAGTAATTGAGAGATGTCAGCATGCATGAAGATGTTTGAAATTGTTGTGTAGTGTTTGAAGAGCGGGTGAGAACATTTCTGTGCAATATTAAAAGCTTAAAATATAATTTCTGCATTCTGCAGCACTCTAGCCATCAGAAGCCAAGGACAAAGTCAGCCACATATTTGATAAATGTAAACAAACAAAATGGCTGACACGGCGGCGCGTGCAAGAGCGCGGAGCGTGAAAATGACTTCCAAAAGGTGAACTGCTCAGCTACATCTACTTTCGAGCAAAACGAACATGGAACGCCAACTGGCAAGAAACACAAAACTGAAAATGATCAACGGTCGCGGGAAAGGCCCTGCTTCACGCTCACCGCTTGCATTGGCTGCTGAAAGCTATCCAGAAGAGCCTCAAGTGTGAACAGGTTCACATCAAAATAAAAATTTTTTTAGCAGAACTTAATAAATACAATTTCTAACTTTGTCAGTGCGCTCATTATTTTTTCACGTCGCTTGTTTCTGCTGAATATCTAGTGTCCACAGTAAGCATTCAGTTCGAGATCAAACGCGAATGAGTTCCCCAAACTCACTCGATGGCGAATGACATTCGAACCTAATGACATTAAATGTTCCCGTGTAGCGGCCGATTAATGACATTAGGAGCCAATGTCATTCGACGAGAATGACATTAAATTTACAAGTCTGACGGGTATTACAAGTCAAACATAAATTTGAAGGTATTCGTGTACCTTTAGTGTGGAAAATGAGAGCTTTTGTTTTATTAGCATTAACTGTTAGACAATTTTCTTTTGACCAATTGCTCAACCTAATTAGGAAATCAATTGCCTTAAAATTAATTTGGTTGGCAAAGCAGATGGTACAAATATACTTATGTCATCAGCATACATAATGAATTTTACCTGTTCCTAAGTTAATAAAATATCATTAACGTAGAGGCTAAAAAGAAGTGGGCCAATAATGCTTCCTTGCAGAACACCTGAGGCTATTTTCATCACATTACCTGTGAACTCAAACCATTAATACAAACAAACGGGCATCTGTCTGCTTATGATTTAACTGTTAAATATGACTTAACAATTTCGTATGACAAATCCCTTATTCCAAACGGCTCAAATTTTTCGAGTAAAAGTCTGTGGTTTATGCGGTCAAAAACCTGCGAGAAATCAACACATATGTCGATTGTTGGAAGTTTCTGTACAAAATTATTTACAAGGTATTCTTTTTGATCAAGCAATGCTAACTCAGTAGATTAATTTTTTTGAAACCCATATTGAGCCTTCTGTATCAGCTCAAGTTTAGAGCAGAATGAGGACAATTGATTTTAAAGAACTTTTTCACGCCCTTCTGAAAATACGGGGAGAACAGAGATGGGAAGATAGTTTCTTATATCTAGCTTGTCTCCTTTTCTATACAGTGCCGTAACTCTCGCAGTTTTCATTTGATCTGAAAACTTACCGGATGAAATGCAGATTATAAATGTAGACTAAGACAGGAGAAATGTCGTGTATCATGTATTTTACTGGTCGGATCTGCGAGCTATCTGCACCACAACTACTGGAGTTTTTAAATCTTAAAAAACTTGAACACAGCTCTATGGTAGTGAACAGCTGTAAGAATGCCATGTTTTGATGTGGAGGAAAACACAAGGTCTGAGGCTCAGTTAACGATGACTCATGTTCTTTATGAACAAAGTAATGGTTAAATGTATCAAGCATGTCCCGCCCTTCCAAAAATAACCATCTAAGAAAATTTTCTTTACTGGCTCCAATTTTGCTTTTTCGCCAAAAATTTTGTTCACTCTATTCCAGAGTTTAGTAGTGTTCCCTGAGCATGACGAAAAAAGCTGTAAATAGTATGTTTCTCTTGCTTTCTTTAAAGCCTTGTTCAATTTATTTCGAACAAACCTTAAATGTTCTAGATCCGAAGGCTCGCGAATGCGTGAAGGCGTTTGCATTTCTTTATTTTGCATAAAAGGTCCCTAGTGAACCAAGGTTTCCGTATGTTTTTATGTGGATTTTGTTTCTTATCTATAAGCGCTTTTTATATATAGCTACAAATTTATCAGTAAGCCTAGGGTAAGCTTCTGCTGCATCAGTTTCACAAAGGATATCCTTCCAACACATCTTTTGTATTTCTGAACGAAATGCTTTCAGTTAAGTCTCAGTTATGCTTTGGAAGGTGGGTGGCACCTTAGGGCTATCCTGAGCATGATCTGTCTTTAGAAACATGCAAATAGACATACATGGTCACTCAGTGAACAACTCAAAACCCCACTGTTGATGCAAGATAGCTTGTAGTTTTTAACAAATAAATCAAGAATTGTACCTGATGTTCCAGTAATCCATGTTTCTGATTTGATAATATATTCACACATCCATTTGAAACGAAGACACTCTCAAATTCAATTTTTTTAAAGCTATCAGAATTCATGTCAACATTGAAATCACCTCGATAACAACCCTTTTGTTATTTTCATTACCAAAAATAGAAATTTATCTAAAAAGGAAAGGAAACCATGAACACAACCAAAAGGTGGGTGATATCAAACAGCAAAAATTGCATCTTGCACTTCCAATATAAAGCATCTCATAATCATTTGCGATACAACAAAATTCAGGCAGTAGATCACATTGTATTAAAGTTTTTATTAATAACGACACACCTCCACCACATTTTTCTATTTAGATAGATTGTCCTCTTTTTTGGCAAGTTAAAGATATCAATATCGCTGTCATATATCACACTGATCATTGATATCGGCAAAAAAAAAACTTTCAAGCAGTGCTATTTTGCTATTGACAGATTGCACATTAATATGCAAAAAGTTTAATCCTTTTTTTATAACTCTCAAGGGAGTAAACCACTCCTCCTTAGTTAAGCAACCTAAATGAGCAATATTAGCCATAATCAAAGAATGAAACAAATATATTAGAGAGATCAAAGGTCATCTGCGCACTTGATTACAACAGCCTTGTGATGTGGTGCCTTGCGTACCAATATCTTTCCATTTATGTGCCGAACAAACTGAAAGCCAGACTGTGCAACCACTCTTTAGCAACACAGGACAACTTTCTAGATCGAGCAGTCATGTTTTCACAGATGTAGAGCTTGTGTTTCTTCACTAACCAGGTGTTTCTTGTCCCCTGGTGCATAAACCGTACAATGATGCCAGGAATCTTTCCAATCTTCGCTGGCAATTTGTGGAGCACTGCAAACGTCTTGTTTACTCAGAACAGTTATCTCTAGTGTCTTGGCCACATAACCTTGGAAAGCAAGTCTTGCCAACATGAGTAGTTGCCAACATGGACACCGAGCGGAAGCGTCGTTTGGCCGCTTTGGCTGTCATTCTTGATGTTACGGAAGATGACGAAGAGACTGCTTGGTTTGCACATTCTAAGAGGTCATGCTGGGTCAAGCCGCGGCTGACGAGAAAATCGCTAGGCGTTCAGAACCAGCTCTATGAGGAGCTGCTGGCTACTGACCCAGACAAATACAAACGTCTGCTTCGGCTCAGCAGCGACCAGTTTTACCAGCTCTTGGCTCGTGTACAGCCAAGGATCAAGCGCCAGGATACAGTGATGCGGGGTGCAGTGCCAGTAAAGACGCGACTTCAAGTTACCCTGCGTTTCCTGGCATCAGGTGAGCGATATCGCCGGCCGTACGTGAGCAGACGATAGCCTCAGAAAGTTTCGGAATGCATTAGCGTATAGTTCCGGATTGTGCACAGGCGCTACGAGGCGCAAGCGATGAATCAGAAGGAAAGAATAGGCAGAAAATAATTCAGCATCAGATCAACCAAGACAGGGAATGATTACAGGAGCGGCCGTAGTATTTCTTATGCATGCAACCAACTGACATGCTTCTCACTAGTGAGTCAAATCACCGAGTTTCATGAAAGGTATGTCTATAAATTTACAATAATGCAAGACGTTTATAGCTCATTATTATTGGATATGCCTTTAAAAAGAAAGGTTGACTGTAGCAAGTATACCAGGTGTCCCAGCTAAATGTAACTAAACTTTTAAAAAAGGCGAAGTGTCCTAGTCCAGTGAAACCAACTGAGGGGTGTTCATAGTCGCGTGGCCTAGTCTTGAGTATTTTTTCGCTTTTCAAGGTTGATTAATTAGTTAAGTTTAATTAGCTAACTTTTTAATTATTGACTTCAGGAAGAAAGTATCAATGAAAAAAAGTTTTAAATCGCCTCGAAAAACCGCTAGTAGTGCTGTTTCCGTCAAGTTACGATTTACGTAGCTTCATTTATTGGCCTTAAAAGAAAGTTATCACGTGACCAGCTGCTTGCTCACTTCTCGGCCCCAATGTGATGTGCACCCAAAGTCTCATCGAGGAGAGGACTTCAGAAAAAACGGATTTTATTCTTTAAGGTGCGTCTTGGGATGTAGAAGTGGCACAGTTGTCATGTGGAAGCTTTTTCTTATTGTGCGGGCTATGGTTAAAGGCCGGTAAAAAAAACTACTTTACGTAAATATTACTTTGCTGCAAATGTCTCAGTAAGCTGTTTCTCAAAGCGATCTACGACTTTTCCATTGACACTTTGTTCCTCAAGTCAATAATTAAAAAGTTAATTAAGCTTAACTAATTAGTCAACCTTGAACGAAAAAAATACTGCAGACTAGGTCACGCGACTCTAAACAACCCTCATTTGGTTTCAGACGGCTAGGACATCCCGTGTTTTTTAAAAGCTTGGTTACATTTAGCTGGGACACCTGGTATATTGTTAATTGAATTAAAAGGGGGATGGGAGAGGTGAAAGACAAGAGTTGAATTGCGACCGCTGGTAGTGTTGAGTACAGGCACACTTTTTCTTGATAGCGTAAAATTCTGTTCTTTTGCCATCTCAACAGCTGAGCTGTTTTTTTTTTGTTTTTTCACTTTAGCTTGTGATGGTATTGCACTGGTGTCGTGGGTTTTTGCTGACATTACATGTGACTTATTCAATGCTTTCTTTGCTTTTCAGGGGAGTCTCAGTTTTCCCTTAGCCACCAGTTCCGGCTAGGCCATTCCACAGCAAATGGAATTTTACTTGAAACCTGTTTCGCCATATACCAGGAGTTAAAAGATGACTACCTGAATTCACCAAAAACTGAAGAGCAGTGGAAGAGGGTCATTGATGAGTTCAGTGAAAAATGGCAGTTTCCAAATTGTCGTTGTGCCATGGACGGAAAGCACGTCTGCATCATAAAGCCCGAAAAATCTGGATCTGTTTATTTTAATTACAAAAAATCATTAAGCATCATTCTATTCACTTTTGTGGACGCAAACTATAAATTCGTTTACTTAGATGTGAGTGCTGCAGTCTCACAAAGGGATGGGGGGATGTGGCAAACAACCCCCTTGCGAAAAGCAATTGAGAAGAAAACAGCGGGACTGCCACCTTCAGTAGAAATGGGGCACTCCCCCGTACTGAACATGCCTTCAGTCTTCATTGGAGACGACGCTTTCCCGCTTTCGGAGCATGTAATGAAGCCATACGCCGGGCACACCTTGCCGTTGGAGAAGAGAATCTTCAACTACAGGTAATCAAAATCAGCCTGTTGTATATTGAATTAATCTGCATACCCCTTTGTGCCTCGGCTCTGCATTTTAGAGCTTGTTTTCACTTCTATTGAGATATATTTTGTAGAGGTCACCACTATTCATTTGTGAAGCCACTAGTTGGTGGCTCCCTCTCGGTGGTGTTTCATGTATATATACGCCTACAGAATAAAGAGGGGCATCTTGTTTTGTTCGAGTGTCAGCTGCGTGCCTGTTGCCTCTTCAACGGCTCCCGAGCTTCTCCTTGGGTCGCGGGCCGTTACTCGGCCACACAACATTGTGTCAGCAGTGCCTCCTCCCCAAAGCCTCGGTACAGTCGCCGACCGAGACCAACATCGCTGATGGCAGCGCAATGGCTAGCGAGCAGCCTAGCGAGCAGCCTAGCGTCAAATGGTTCGGCTTCAACTTGCAGCCGCCCGCACCGTTTGACTTCGCAAATCCAGGATGCTGGCAGATGTGGAGAACCCGCTACGAGGACTACGCTACAGTTTCCGGACTCGGCCAAGCGTCAGAGGACATACGGGTACGCTCCCTTCTGTACTGTATGGGCCCAGAAGCTCGCCCGCTTCTCGAGACGTTCTTACTCGATGCTCCGTCACTCGCTTCTTACGATGCAGTCATCACTCGCTTTGCCGCCCACTTTGTTCAATCCGCGAACGAGTTGTACGAATCATTGTGCTTTCACAAGCGGATTCAGTTGCCCGAGGAAAGCATTGACAGTTATTACGCCGAGCTCTGCCGGCTTGTCAAGCGTTGTAACTACCCCTCAGCCGAAGTGGAAGAGCGCCTAGTGCGTGACCGGTTCGTCGTTGGCCTGCGCGACGGTTGACTCTCGGACACGCTGTGTCGGAACGCAAAACTGATCCTCAAGGATGCATGGACGCAGGCGCGTCAATCTGAAGACGCAGATAAAGAACGAAGGTTGTCGCAACTCGGCAGCGAACAGTCCCGTGAGCTTCATCTCGATGCCGCGAAAACCAGTAAGTCATCATTCCGTCACCGCTTCGACGCGAAGTACCGTGCGCCGCAACCAAAAGCTGAGCGCTCAGGCGAGCCGCCTCCGTGTGATTTTTGCGGCCGCGCCCCCCATTCGCATCCCGACTGTCCAGCTCGAAGCTCCGTCTGCAACTTCTGCAGGAAAAAAGGGCACTTTGCCGAAGTCTGCGGCTCACGGAAGACCAAACAGGCCAAGCTCAGCTGCGTTCAACTTCTTGCTGTTGGGACACCCGCCAAGGCAAAATTCATTGATGTAACAGTTGATAACTATACTGCGCCGTTCAAGGTCGACTCGGGAGCGGAGGTGTCCGCGGTTCCAAGCGACTTTCCCTCGTTGCCAGCACAACTCGACAAAGTGGAAACTTCGCTTACAGGCCCCGGAGGCCAACCACTATATGCGCTTGGCTCATATTCAGTGCATCTTCAGTGGCAAGGAAAAACTAGCATTCAGCGCCTGTATGTAGTCCAGTCCCTCACCGTACCTCTTCTAGGCCTGCCGGCATTAGAAGCACTTGAAGTTGTTAGGTTTCCCGGTGAAATCGAAGCCCCTGCAACAACGCTGCACGCTGAACTCTTCTGTGGACTCTGCACATTAAAGGACGAGTACACCATACGCCTCAGACCAGACGCCGTGCCCTTCTCGTTAAGTGTGCCCCGTAGGATTCCCATACCACTGTGCGGAATCATACGAAGTGAACTGGACAAACTGGAGAAGGCAGGCGTCATACGCCTATTAGACAAACCAACAGCCTGGTGCTCTGGGCTCGACATTGTCCGAAAAAGTGACGGGTCCTATCGGCTTTGTGTCGACTTGACTCAGTTGAACAGAGTGGTCCTGAGAGAACGTCATATTCTTCCAACTGTCGAGCAAGTCCTTGGATTCCTGGGTGATGCTAAAGTCTTCTCGAAGCTAGATGCGACTGCAAGCTTCCATCAGGTAAAGCTCTCCCTTGAGTCCCAGGAGATGACTACCTTCATCACCCCATTTGGCCAATACTGCTTTTGCCGGCTGCCGTTTGGCATCACCTCTGCTCCAGATACTTCCAAAAGCAAATGGCAAGAATTCTGGAAGGACAAGAAGGGGTGGTGCACATGATTGACGATGTCTTAGTCTTTGGCCACACCCGCCAGGAACATGACTCCAGACTGGACCAAGTGTTGTCCAGACTAAAAAAAGCTGGCATTACACTCAACCAAGAAAAGTGCCGTTTTGGTGTCTCTGAGGTACCCTTCCTTGGGGTCATAGTCTCTGCGGAAGGCATCAGGCCCGATCCAGGCAGGGTCGAGGCGGTCAGAGCTATGGAAGCTCCCAAGGACATTGCCGGGGTCAGAAGACTGCTGGGAATGGTGAGCCACCTGGCCAGATTCTTGCCACACATCTCAGATGCCACAGCACCCATCCGGGCCCTCATGAACAAGTCCGCCTGTTGGACCTGGCAGCAAGATCGAGAGGCAGCATTCGCTGGAGTTAAGGAACTCTTGACATCGGATCGCTGTATGGCCAAGTACCACCCTGCATATGCCACAACCGTTTCAGCAGACGCAAGTTCTTTCAGACTTGGTGCAGTCTTATTGCAGACACAGCCTTCAGGAGAGCGTCGCCCAGTTGCTTTTGCTTCAAGGTCAATGACTGAGACTGAGCAGCGTTACAGCCAGACGGAAAAGGAAGCTTTGGCTGGCGGTTTGACGAGTTTGTTGGGGGAATAACATTTGATGTCGAAACCGACCATCTGCCTCTGGTTTCCCTCTTCGGCAAAATGCAGCTGGATGTGTTGCCCCCTCGAATACAGAGGCTGAGACTAAAGACAATACAATACCAGTTCAAGATGTTACATGTGCCTGGAAAGCTCCTAGCCACAGCAGATACCCTGTCTCGCATCTCTCAAGCATCTCCTGGACACTGTAGAACTATTTGCAATGCAAGCAGTGTCTTGCTCATCGGAGGTCCTACCTCTAAACCTAAAAGAAGTACGTCATGCACAAGACTTGGATGGCGAGTGCAAAGCTCTCATCACTTTCTGTCAGCAAGGGTGGCCAAAGAAGTCCAAGATGCCTTTGAATATCATGAAGCATGCCTCGGTGGAAAACAAACTTTCTGTCTGCGACGGTCTTCGGCTGAAAGGTACTTGTATAGTCATCCCGTCTGCACTTCGGCCAGCAGTACTAAGGCTGCTGCATGAAGGACACCAAGGTATCAACAGGAGCAAGGCTCTAGCTCTTGAGTCAGTTTGGTGGCCTGGCATATCGGTTGACATCACCTCTCTGGTCACCAATTGTGAAAAATGTGCTTCCACTCGAGTCAACCGGGCAGAACCTTTGATTCCCACAAGTCCGCCTCGAGGTCCCTGGGAACTGCTTGGCATGGACTTGTTCCACTTTAAGGGTCAAACATTTATCCTTGTGGTTGACTACTACTCGAGGTTCCCAGAGATAGTTGGGTTGAGGAGTACATCATCTCAATCAGTCATAGATGTCCTCAAGAGCATCTTTGCAAGGCACGGGATCCCTCAAGAGGTCAGGTCAGACAATGGCCCACCATTTTCTTCGCGGGAGTTTGCCACATTTGCAGTGGCATATGGCTTTGTCCATGTGACCAGCAGCCCACACTATGCACAGTCAAACGGCGAGGCCGAGAGAATGATTCGGACCGTGAAGGACCTGTTCCGTAAAGCAGAGGATCCTCACTTAGCCCTACTGAGCTACCGTGATACCCCAGGCATCAATGGCTTCAGCCCAGCTCAGCTCTTGATGGGACGGCAACTAAGGACCAGACTCCCCAAGACGGAAAGCAGTTACGCCCAAAGTGGCCATCAAGAGAACAGGTTTCACACAAGGAAGCAGCATACAAGCAGAAGCAGTCCAGTGACTTAAATAGGCGCCACCAAGCTGCAAACCTGCCGCCTCTACAGACAGGCCAATGTGTGTGGGTTCGACCTGACCAAGTGCAAGCTAGAGTCCCGAGTCCTGCTCAAAGACCCAGATGCTACGTGGTGGAGACAGAGCGAGGCGGCGTCCTGCAGCGTAATCGGCGTCACCTCGTACCCTTTGTCCCGGGAAAGGAAGAGCAGCAGAGTATCCTCCGCAGTGTCCAGTTGCTGTCCAGGAACCACCGCCTACTTGTGCAACAGAGTCTCGAGTCGCTCGAGGACCATCTCCAGTGGACGGTGACCAAGTTGTACGAACACGTAGTGGTAGGCGTGTTGTTCCTCCGGACCGCCTAAATTTGTGAATTGTTTTCTGGCGGCTTCTTCTCTCCTCGCTCGGTCTTTAAGGGGGGAGATGTAGAGGTCGCCGCTATTCATTTGTGAAGCCACTAGTTGGTGGCTCCCTCTCGATGGTGTTTCATGTATATATACGCATACGGAATAAAGAGGGGCGTCTTGTTTTGTTCGAGTGTCAGCTGCGTGCCTGTCGTCTCTTCAACGGCTCCCGAGTGTCTTCTCGGGTCGCGGGCCGTTACTCGGCCACACAACATATTTGAAACTGTGAGCTGTATGCACTACTTTACAACTAAGCTATGATGACTTTCTTGTGCAGGCTATCAAGAGCACGCCGGGTGGCAGAGAATGCCTTTGGGATTCTCGCAAACCGGTTCAGGTTCCTTCACACAACCATAGAAGCCAAACCTGAACGCGTCAGCACGTATGTTTGTGCCGCATGTGCCCTGCACAATTTCTTGGGCACAGACGTGCTGTGCAGTGCAGAATCCGGTGGACCACAGGAAACATTTTTCCCTGTGCAGCTTGCTCAAGGTAGCCGCCACCCAAGAGCAGCTGCTTATGCAGTGCACGATGCTGTGTGGATACTTCAGTGCGCACGGTGCAGTGCCATGGCAGGATGACATGGTGCATGCAGACGTCAGCAGGCACAGGCATCCTCCAAAGTGACTTTGCAGAGGAGCACTTTAGCTCTTGCTCTGTGCCCTCTGTCAGCACAATTGCTGTTATCACCCTCAACTCAAATTATATCAATGTTATAATTTCTGAAGAGGGTGTTTTAGATCTATTGCTAAAACTGGATGTTAAGAAATCACCTCAACCAAATGATATTCCGAATGCCTTTCATAAACAGTATGCAGAGTGGTGTTCCAAGTATTTGCGCATCCTATTCACTCGATCTTTGAAAGAAGGTGTTTTACCGCGTGATTGGAAAACCTCTATAATTAAACCTTTGTATAAAAGTGGAGAGAGGACATGTATTGAAAATTATCGCCCTATTTCATTAACTTCGACAACATGCAAATTATTAGAACATATCATTCATAAGCATCTAACTAATTTCCTCGGCGAGCATAATGTACTGGCAGATGCTGAACGTGGGTTCAGACGAGGGTATTCAACATGCACTCAGCTGGTCGAGACGATCCATGGTATTGCAACAGCAATCAACGAAGGAAAACAAACAGATGTTATCTTCATGGACTTTCGAAAAGCTTTCAATAAGGTTTTGCACAAAAAACTACTTCATAAACTCAGTTTTGTTATAAATAATAAACAGCTATTAACATGGATACGATCGTAACTATCTGATCGCGATCAGTTTGTCGAACAACATAAAACCTGCTCCAGTCACGTTCCTGTCGATACTGGCGTTCCCCAGGGATCTGTCCTCGGCCCCCTACTGTTTTTAATATTTTTTAATGATATTGTTAATGACCTGTCAGTAGGTATTAAGTTATATGCGGACGACTGTGTGCTGTATGAGAAAATAAGTTCAACTGATGATCAAATTAGGCTGAATAATGATTTTGAAAAAATAGTTTCTTGGTGTGAGATAAGGCAAATGTCAATTAATTTTGAAAAAACGTTATTCATGACAATAAAACTTAAAAAGAACCCTCTTCTATATCACTACACTGCTAATAATAATTTTCTTCATGAAGTTACAGAATAAAAGTATCGAGGCCTATGGATTTCTGATAACCTCTTTTGCTGTTGCTTTTGCTGTTTGTTTGTTTGCATGCTATGTAACTCATTAAAACACAAATTATCTCAATAATACAGAATATTTATTGATTTCAAAAAATTGCACATTGCGAGCACATCACTCATTTAAAAACTGTTAGATGAGCATTAAAACTCATACTACACTCGTGCAATAAATATGAGTACAAAGTGAATATTAAAATAATATACATTGAGCATTACAAGTACAATGTAAATAGTATCACAGTTCTTGAGTATTAAAAAATAGTTTCATACCAATGGGCACCTTGCCTTAGCATGAGCACTATCACAAACTTTCCATGCAGTAGCACTGATCACAAACAGCATCTCTAGCGCTTGTTATGTAACAAAATAAAAGTCAGACTAAAAATGAAGTTAATTTGTACGCCCTACGCTAACTTGCGACTGCAGAATTAAGGCATTGCTTATGTACACTTGACAAAGCTACCTGTTCCCAATGGCACATTAGAACCCTCGGTAATTTGAATGCAAGGGGACGAACAGTATCTCTTAAAAATGTGGAGTTAGCCACAGTTTTCTTACTACGTATTCTCTTAGTGTGTTTGGGTTATATGAAGTAAAGACTTCTCTAATTACATAGACAAATGTACAGTGAAATGTCATTTTCCATCACGGCGAGTCGCTTTGGTGTGTTAAACATCATAAAATGTAACAATGTGGAGTTAGCGCGAGCTTTTCTAAAAAAATTCGTTTGACATTTCGTGAGTTCAAACTACGTGAGTTAATTCGGTTGGTTGGTTTATGGGGTTTAACGTCCCAAAGCGACTAAGGCTATGAGAGACGCCGTAGTGGAGGGCTCCGGAAATTTCGACCACCTGGGGTTCTTTAACGTGCACTGACATCGCACAGTACACGGGCCTCTAGAATTTCTCCTCCAAAGAAATTCCAGCCGCCGCGGCCGGGATCGAACCCGCGTCTTTTGGGTCAGCAGCCGAGCACCATAGCCACTGAGCCACCGCGGCGGCATTGTGAGTTAATTCAATCAGCGTGAAAACTGGACATTGTGACAATTATTTGATCATGGCACTTTGGTTCCCTGGAGGGTCACATTAAAGCAAAGTAAAAAAAAGACCACTTAAAACTGGCCAATACACAACTGCTGTCAGCACTTCATCAGGCACGGCACTTTAGTTCCTCTGGTATCACATTAAAGCAAAATGAAAAAAGATTACTCAGAAATGAACAAAACCCTATTGCCGTCAGCACTACATCAGGTATGACACTTTGGTTCCTCTAGTATCACAGTAAAACAAAGTGAAAAAAGATTACTTAGAACTGGCTAAAACACAATTGCCACCAACACTTCATTAGGTATGGCTCTTTGGTTCCTCTAGTATCACAGTAAAGCCCAGTCAGAAAAGGGGGATTCAGCGTTCGGAGGCCGTGTGAGCGGACGCGCTTCACATGCGCTCCGCAAACTTTATCCTTTACGACCGGGTTAACTCATCTCAGCCGTCTGAAACTAGTATCATCAGCCTCCACTTCTCGTCAGGAACCTGCCGATACCAACTTTTCCCGGTTTGGACTACCACATCAAGAGACAAGTCCATATCTTTTCCTCACAGCGGTGCGCTAAGAGGTTAAGCCTCGCGACGCAGCAGCCACCGATACCGAACGCCACTAGAGACGCAGCTTCGTGCTCGGATCACCGGCGCGTCGGTGCCTCGAAGGCGGCATGGAACCCATTGTAGTAGAGACAGAAGACATATCACCCTTGGAACTGACCTCTACCAACGGCTGGCAATCAATGCACGACAAGCGATGCTCAAGTCGCAACTCTCCTCCCACCATTACTCCGAATCTGCCTCAAGCCTCGGCCGGACGCCTGCCCCGGCCGCCCCAACTGTCTTCGCTACGCCACCCCAAGCTACCCATCGACGATCATAAGATCATCCTTCGTCCCCGTGGCGGCCTCAACCTTCAGACCGTGAATGGCGATGCCATTCTGCAAGCAGCCCGCCTCGAACCTCAAGAGGCCAAGCCTGACACAGTCATCATCAATACCCTCCAACACCTCATCCTCATCAACACTCCTGACCAACAGCGCCGACTCCGCTACCTCGCCATCAAGTCCGTGCTCATCAAAGGAACATCCTACGACATATACTCCTACCAAGCAGCCCCAGAGGACTGCGCCCGCGGCGTGGTCCATGGGATCCCTCTCAATCATTCATAAGAAGATATCAAGGACAGTCTCAGCCACGAGCGGAACCCTCCAATCCTCAACTTCAGACGGATGGGCTCGACAGAGTCCATCATTATTCTCTTCGAAAAAGACTGGGTGCCCAAGCACATCTATTACTCTTCCGTCCTCTACAGATGCTACCCGTTTAAAAAGAAGATTGAGCACTGCCTCAATTGCGGCGCACTCGGCCACCGCGCGGATGTGTGCCCGGCTCCCAAACAATGCCGCTGCCCCGGCTGCGACCAAATAGAACCCTCCGAGGACCACTCCTGCAAGCCGCAATGCAAGATCTGCGGCAAAGAACACCCGACGGCAGACAGAACGTGCAAGGCGCACTTCCGCACTCCATACCTTGTCAAAAAGAGGTATTAGGATGCCAAGCGAGCCGCCAAGGCAAACGCCAGCCAGGCTTCCACCAGTAAGGCTCCATCCCAACACCGCAGCCGTTCCACGACCCGCAAGCCCCAGGCCCCGTGGCTCACCCCGGAGTCCTTCCCGGTGCTGCAGCCTGCCGCACCAAAACAGCCGCCTAGCACTAGCAAGCCCAAGGCCCGGTCCCGCTCCTGGACCGGAACCAGGCCACCACCACCTCCAGTCCTCCCGAGGCCACCTGCCCAAGCACCTGGCCGCTGCACCACCAATCAGGTGAGCTGGGCAGGCGTAGTCTCCCAGAACTCTGCCAACCCCCCTTCTATGAAGAGCTGTTGCGTGTATGCGCGCAGCTCGCCTCCCTTTAAACCACCTACCTCCACCTCCAGGCCCAGCTGCGTGCTCATTAGCAGGCCCAAACCCCTACCCCGGGCACAGCGGGCCCGGCCGCTCCTAGCCCAACTCTTCCAATGCCACCTCTCCCTACTCTTCCACCGCCACCTCTCCCTACTCTTTCACTACCACCCCTCCCTACTCGCGAACCACCAGCCAAGAAGCAGGCTGCAACTCCCCCTACCTCCTTGACCACAGCAACCCCGGCCGAGATAACCCCAGTCCTACCTCCCAAATTCGAAGAACTCATGGAAGCCAGAATTCAGGCCGCGGTGCAGACGGCCATCCAGGCCTTCGCCAATGAATTCTCCAGGCTCACTACCCGTCTAGACGAACTCGCTCGCCAAATTGACAAAAGATTTAAGGAGCAAGAGGCTCGCTACGCGACAGCTTGTGCCGCCGCGCAGCCTAAAAAGCAGGCCCAGCTCCACACCCTCTCTAACTCCTGCATGGCGAACGACACCATCAGTGATGGCGAGGCCACGCACTAGCCTCACCATCTGGCAGTGGAACTATCGCGGCTTTGGTTCCAAGCGGGGACTGGTTCACCAGTTCCTAGCTCGGGCAGACGGCCCCGACGTGATCGTGCTGAAAGAGCCCTCCAATCCCCTTACCCTACCCAGCTACCTTCCCATCGTCCCCATTTCTCCTACACCCCCTCGGGTTGCATTCCTTGTACGTCGTGCGCTCACTACCATCTCCCACACCTTAGACATCCCTGAAATAGATCATCTCCTCATCGTGGTGCCGCAGCACACTCGGGATAGCAGTCTCTTCATCCTCAACGTATACAGCCACCCGAAGTGCCTGTGGCATGACTTCGACCGACTATTCACACTTGCCAAGCGCGTCGCACACAAATGCCCCCTCCTAATTGTAGGGGACTTCAACGCCCCACATATGGCCTGGGGCTACACAACCGACACCCCAAAGGGACGCAGGGTATGGCTCGCAGCTCAACAGGCCGGCTTCTCCCTTATCACAGACCCCACCACCCCTACTCGCATCGGGAACAGCGTCTGCGCAGACACTACTCCCGACCTTACCTTCACCCACCGCCTCCCCCACGCTGCGTGGTGTAACACCCAGGAGAATCTGGGTAGTGATCACTACATTATCGAAATTCTCCTACAATCAGGCCAAACATGCAGACCCCCTCGTGGTGCTACCATCACGAAATGGGACTCATTCCGCACCTCCCGAGCAGCTCGTACTCTAAACACCCTATCAGACATAGCTACTTGGACTGACCAACTCCACTGTGACGTCCGCGCCGTGACTCGCCCCCTCCCAGAGGACTGCCCTGCAGACACAATGGATTCCCATCTCATGCACCTATGGGAGGCCAAGGCGGGTCTTGAGCGGAGGTGACGGCGTCAGCGCTGGAATCGAACACTCAGACGCCGGCTGGCCTGGCTCAACAAGGAGATTGAGACACATGCCGCGACCCTATCTCGCCAAAATTGGGAATCCCTCTGTAACAGGTTGGACGGCAACATGAGCCTGCCTCAGACCTGGAACCTATTCCGCCATCTCATAGATTCTACTCACTCCAAAACACACTAGCAACACAACCTCATAAAGCTCATACACACATTCGAGGCCTCCCCGCAGGAACTCCTCGAGGAGCTTCGTGATCTCTACTTCCCCACATATCCCTCCGCAGACCACCCTGACTACACAGGCTCACCTAACAGCCTCCTCGACCAACCGCTCACCGAGGCGGAAGTCAGGGCAGAACTTCAGCGCCTCAACACGTCCTCAACTACTGGCCCCGACGGAGTGCACAACAAGGCACTCCGCAACCTCGGTTCCCCCTTCGTCAAAGCCCTAACAGACCACTTCAATGAATGCTGGATGCACGGCGCCCTCCCACCTCTGTGGAAAGACGCCAAAGTAGTCTTTATTCCCAAATCCGACAAACCCCTTCTCCCCGTTAACCTTCGTCCCATCTCCCTTACTTCGTGTGTGGGTAAGCTCATGGAGCATGTTCTCCACACCCGGCTCAGCCGATATCTGGAGAATAACAGCCTCATGCCTTCGTGCATGTTTGATTTCCGCCCAGGCTTATCCACCCAGGACATCTTTCTACAACTCAAACACATCATCCTTGACTCCCCCACGGGCGACACCAAGGCTACCCTCAGTGTCGACCTTACAAAAGCTTTCGACGTTACCCCCGCAGCCGTCCTAGAAGGCTTTCACGCCCTAGGCGTAGGTCCGCGGATGTACAATTACATCCGTGACTTCCTCTCCAAACGCACAGCCACACTCACATTGGGCGATCACCAGCTACCCGGTGTCTCACTGGGAGCATGGGGAACACCTCAGGGTGCTGTGCTGTCTCCTATTCTCTTCAACATAGCCCTTCTCCAACTCCCTCACCAACTCGCCCAAGTTCCTGACATACATTTCAGCTTCTATGCTGACGACATCACTGTCTGGGCCAATCGAGGCAGTGATGGCGACATGGAACACAACCTACAATTGGCCCTCAACATCATCGACTCGTAAATTCGCGCGCGCGGCCTAGCCTGCTCCCCTTCCACATCGGATCTCTTCCTTTACCGCCCCAGGCCGCACGACCCCGCCAACCCTCCCATACCACTTAAACTAGGGAATCATCCCATTCCCCTCGTCTCAAAGATTCGCATCCTGGGCCTTGTCCTTCACTCCCACGGCGCGCAGGTCTGCGAGAGCGGAACACTCTACACCTCACCCAAGCCTACATCACGAGCCGCACGGCGTACTCATTTCCCTACCTCCCCCTAAAGCAGAAGGAGCAAGATCGCATCAACGCGCTCCTCAGGAGCTGCACAAAGGTCACCCTCCACCTACCCCCCAGCACCTCTACTGCCCGGCTCCTCAACCTCAGTACCCACAACACGTTTGAGGAGCTGGCAGAAGCCACTCTAAGAGCACAGCTGACTTGCCTGTCGGGTACCGCGGCAGGCTGCACTCTGCTCTGTCAGCTAGGCATCGCCCCGGTCATCCATCCACTGAGGAGGCCCCCCTACCACCAGACCTACGCTCCCATCTCATCATCCATCCCATCTCTAAGAACATGCACCCGGAGCATGACAGAGAATGCAGGGCAGCCCGCGCCAAAGCCCTGTGCAAGCTTTACGGCGACAGTTCCGAGGTAGCCTATGTGGACGTGGCAGCATACTTGTCGGGCTCTCGCATGGTCCTCGCCGTCGCTAACAATCAGGCCCAATTACTCGCATCAGGCTCCATCACCACTGACTCATCAGGAATTGCAGAGGAAGCAGCCATTGCGCTCGCTCTCATCTCCACCTCTGCCACCAAAATTCTCTCCGACTCAAAATCCGCCCTGTCCAATTTCGCTAAAGGCTTGATATCCCGCACCGCGGCTCGGCTTCTATGCTTCTAGCACCCCACCTGCCTTGTAACCCTTATCTGGACCCCCGCACACGCAGGCCTCCCGGGTAACGAGGAGGTCCACTCCCTTGCCCGAGGTCTCACTTTCCGGGCTGGAGTTGGACCCCCTCCGTCATCCCAGGAGCGTCTGCTTACCTTCAGAGATATCCTTACCCACTACTGAGATACCCAGCGCGTTTACGCACCACTGGCTCCCTCCCTAACCCTAACCCAGGCCTCCCACTGGCGCCGACTCCAGACCCGTACTGCTCCCTACCCTAGTCTTCTTCATGCCCGCTACCCCGATCAGTTCCTTTCCACCTGTAAGCTCTGCGGGAAACCGGGAGACTTTATTCATATCCTTCTCACATGCCCCACCTTCCCACACCCTCCATCCCCAACCACGGCGGAGTCATACTGGGAGACTCTCCTGGCCAGCTCCGCTACTGCTGACCAGCACCGGATAATTACTGACGCCTTGAAGCGGATAGCCCTCCAAGGGGGGGCAAGGTTGCCTCATACCACGTAAGGGGATAAGGGGAGGCAGGGTTTGGCCCCTCTGCATTGCTTGGCAATAAATGTTTCAACCACCACCACCACCAGTCAGAAAAGGCCACTGGAGCCAGTGGGGTCCTTTGTACCAAGACAGTTTGTCTTTTTTTTGACTGGGTCCTAAGCAGAGAATGCCTCCTGGCCAGTAAAAAAAAAAAAAAGACAATCAGCCATTACTTGCAACATACTTTTCTAGAACTGCGAGTAGGTCTCTCTGGCACCTGATGAGGTCAGCAGGAAACAAAGAGCGCATCAGTGCTGCTGTGCCCTTTGCAAAGTGTGCAGCAGCATCGTCTTGTTCCTGAAAGGCAGCTGCGATTTTCTCAATGGCTGCAGTTCTTTTCAGCATCGTGTCAGCCTGCAACGGCTCACGATTTGCCGGCCTTGAGGTACTGCTACGTGCAAATACGGGACGGTCAGGCTCTCCATTGCTGGCACCAGGAGGTGGCTTGGAAGCTCTCTCGATGTCAGGGGATGTACCTCCATCGTCGGGCTGATATGAAAAACACCAGATTACTTTCAGTAGCTTGCCACGACCACACCTAAATTTGTAATATGCTAATGCTGCAATATTTTTGTAGGCTGAGCGCCATGAAAAAAAAAAATGGGAGCATGTTCTTAACGCAGTGTAAGTATGCTGTATCTATTTTGCAGTACTTAAACACAAGACACGAAGCTAGCCCCACAAAGATTGATAAGCAGCTGTACACATTGGCGGAAGACAACCAACTTTTCTAGCTTATTTAATACACTATATGGGCTGGGTAAATGAAACAGGCAGTTGTCACTCTGGAAGACATTTGGCAGAAAATGGCATACTTGTTAATGCAAAACACGGCCTGATATGTTCTGATATGTGGATAGTGCATGAGGCAGCTGTAATCTTACCGCTTCAGATTCCTTGCCGAAAGCTTCGGTATATGTTCTGGATGATGCAGTTGGTTGTGTGGCGTCCAGAAACGCCACAGAATTGAAGAACTTCCACTTCCCAGCGTAGACTTCGCTTGCAGACTGACCACTTTTCGTGGTTCGTATTTTCTTTTTCTCGGCCCTATATGTCCTCTTGTTATTGAAGAAGGTGCGCAGGAGATCTGCAACAATGCGCAACATTTTGATTTATAACCGCTTTCAAGACAGCGCACATTCGAAGCAATATATACTTGCTTGCAGCTGCCGTACGTGCGCAAATACACCAGGCTATAAAGCACAAATGTGAACAGGCTAGCAGGATCTTCGAGCGATGTTCTGTGGAGCGCAGCAAGCGAAATTTTATAGATCATGTGGTTTCGGCGACTAACGCTTGCGCTTAGGCGTTGCCGCCACGCCGCGCGCACGAGAAAGGAACAAGCACCGGGCTTGCAACAAAGCACCTGCGCTGAAATTTTTTTCGTTTGTCACGCAGCACACTGCCATAGCGAAGAAGACAGGCCTGCTACCGTCTCTGCGAATGTCAGTAACGGCGAACGTACTCCCAGGACAACGCACATGAAAAACTGAACAAATTACAACGTGACGGAGCACTAGAGGAAATAGCTAACTCGGGTTTTTTAAGACATACCTGGAGTGTATGGGCCGCATTCCGGGTACTTCAGCTGCATTTCATCTCCGATGTTGAGCCACAGCGCGGCACGAAGCGCATTGTCAGTGTAGTCATCTCGGTGTGTATCCCACAGTGCGGGAAAACTTTCCATAAGCGCAATAAAAAAAAAGGTTGCATCATCTGTAAATCTAGAGCCGTATGAACAAGACTCGCTTTGGCCGTTAGAAAGTTCGGCAAGTGGATCCATCTTCACAGGTGTTCGCAGCTGTCAACAGAACTATGCAGTTTTTCGCGCTCATGTACTTTGGTTTGACCAGAGGCTTGTATTGGATTTTGTAAATTTGCTCGTTGCCAGACTAAACAGTTTAACCGCTACTGCTTTGAGTGTCACGGCCACGGACCTCAAGCAATCCGAAGTGTGAAAAGGTCTCTCGGCCATATCACGAGTCACTGCTCGCGAGTGAAGCAGAGCAGCGGGAATCAGTGACGTAGGGTCACGTCGTGCCCATCTGCGAGGGCACTTCGCGATTTGGTCCGTCGTGTGAATCCAGCTTTAAGAACATAATAAAGCAGGCATCCCAACTGCTTAAGCTCACATGGCCTCGAGTGCCATAATGAAAGTGAGAAAAAGGCCCAACCAGTTGGCCACTCACCCATATCTGTGTCTCCGAGGTCTAGCCGGCTGAAGTGTCCGTTATGCTGCCGGCTGTCCGGGTCCAGTCCGTTGGTTACCATTGTCCGTCCCTCACTGCCCTCCACGACCATGTCTGTCCCACAGTCATCATCGTTGTGGTCCCCGTTCAGTGTTGTGTCACCATTTGCAGCGCTTCCATCTGAGGCTGCCACCCCATTGGATGCCACGTCACTACCTGTTGACTTAGGTGATGAACTCAGCAGCAGCAATCGTGGACTGGAGCCTGGTGAGCGCCGGGCTGGTCGCACTTCACTGTCTGTACCATTGACCATCTCGACAAACTGCCGGCAGCGCAGCAGAAAAAGCAAGTTGGGATTGTTTTCCAGCAGACCAGGATACAGCCTCTGCGTCGTCTCAATGGCTTCCCCCACACGTCCTGCCAGCACCAACTTCTGGATCCCTGATGTGTTAAGAGAACCGTGTGAATTTCAATGTGTGCACATAGCCAGTCATAAAGTTGTTACTGCACACTGGCTTAAGTGCCAGCAGATAATTTCAAAACAAATTAATTAATCAGACATTATTTAATGTGCACATAAACAACCAAGTAGCTAGATTCAAGGTAGAAGCAAACCAGCACATTCAAGACATAAGTCGGAGGTACGCACACTAGCTCTGATGTGCATTTCTCTCACCTGCCCTCTGCCTCGAATGCCCTAGTTTGTTTCCACCATGGATTTAAACCAACTAGCCCAACTAGCGATTTCAGTATAAGTCGTCCAAGCAACACAGCTAAGAGAAAAAAAAAGGAAGGAAGTTATAATTTATAAACTGTAAAAACACAAAAACAAGCTGTAGCATACGTCAGTATGCGACAGTCTGTTGCATGCTGGTAGCAAAAGTTTGTTGCATGCAGGCTACGAGAGACGCCATATAAGAGGGTTCCGAATTAATTTAGACTACCTAGATTTCATTAAGACGCACTGACATAGCACAGCACAACGTAGTTTTTGTCAAGTTACAACTGCGCAAAAGAAGCCCGAAAAAGGTGAAAAGGCAAGAAAATATGGCATTGTAGTGCCATTTTGTAATTATGTTAAGTACGAAACAACTTGCCCAACTTTCCATCTTTCGGGAGTTTTTGTATTCCGCCTTCACCAAAATGAGACACCCACGTTAACCCCATGAACTTGAACTCAGCAGCCAAATGTTTAATGTCATGGCCACTGGGCCATTGTGGCGGGCAAAAGTCTCTGTAATGTGGGGAGAAAAATTTTGGAAATGCTAGTATTAAAACCCTTAAAGAAGGTCCAGTAACCTCAGTGGCAATCCTTGGCTGGGCAAGGATCCGAGGCTCCCAACCAATCAAGTAAAAACTTCAGCATTCTTCTCAGGAATGAGAAGGCGGCTGAGGTGTATAAAAAGTAGAGCAAAGCTGTGGATCGGAATTTATAGTCTCTCGAGAAAACCTGCTTCTCTTAAAAAGCTAAAAACACAAGATAAGTCAACAATTGCATTGTCGCTTAAGACAAGTGTAGGGTGAAAAGGAATGTGTTCATTGTAAAATTGAGTGAAGTACTTTTTCCTTATTTTTTCAAGTTTCGAGCATGAAGCTGTGTGTAATGTGTGCGTGTCCAATGCGCAGACGACATAAAATTACTTCCATAAAACGTTTCCGGTGCCCGCAGGTCTTCCATTCACCAAGGACAGGCTTTACTAAATGTAGCTTGCTAACTTCATTGTCCCATGAAGCCTGCCATTTTCCTCCAAGTTTATTTTTTACAAGTTTCATGCAGTCTTTATGAGGTATATCTACTTGTTTCACTTGTACAGTATGGGCACGTGCAGCACTTGCGTCAGCGCTCTCGTTCCCCGATTCCCATGTGACTAGGGACCCCACAAAACTTTATTATGTCTTTTTGTTTCAGCTTTCATTATGTTATATTATGTCTCCTATTATGGGTTGATCTGCATTTCTGAAGTTTAGTGCTGCAATTACGCTGAGGGAGTCGGTGTAGATGACAGATTTTTGTATATTTTTCTTGATTATTTCTTGAACTGCGACAGCAATGGTGTAACTTTCTGCTGTGAAAACTGATGCGCACTCTGGTAGTCTGACTATTTTTTTTCTTTCTCTTGTATTACTGCACTCCCAACGTAGTGTGCGGTTTTTGAGCTATCTGTGTAAAATTCTGTGCAATTATTGTACTTTTCCTTCACTGCCAAAAACTCCTGCAGTATATATTCTTGTGGAGTTTGCTTTTTATGGACCTGCACCAACCTAAAATCGCATACTGAGGGAAAGCTGTACCAAGGTGTCAGAGGGTGGGGTCTCAGGGCAATATTGGGCAGTGTATTCAGTATTCCTAATTCTTCACATTTTTCTTCAAAGCCAAGGAGGAGTGGTCTCATTGCTTGGGGTTTGTTGTTAAACAGTTGTTTGGATTGGCATTTTGTAACTACGGGGTAGCAGAGATGTTCTGGTAGTGAACGGGTTTTTAGGACGTATGCGGATGTCAGTATGGTTCTTCTCTCTGCAAGGGAGGGTGCCTTGGTTTCGACATAGAGGCTGTTTATGGGGGATGTTCTGTAAGCACCAGTTGAGAGACGTAAACCAAGGTTATGCACAGGGTCCAGACGTTTCAGGTATGATGGCCTCACAGACCCATACATGAATACACAATGCACCTGTAATCGAGGCAGGATCGTACTAGAGCATGATAAATGTGTAAAAGGCATGTCCTATCGGACCCCCACCGTTTGCGTGAAAGCATCTTTAGGACATTTAAGGATCGGGAAGCTTTCTTTTTCACGTTGTTTATGTGTGGAAGGAATGTGAGCATTTTATCAAAAATTATACCTAGAAATTTGTGTTGGTCTTTTATTGGTAATTCTGTTTCCCTTAGGTGGAGGGTGGGATTGTTCCGTAGGCCTCATTTGAGAGAAAACATGACGGCCACTGTTTTCTGAGGAGAGAACTGGAATCCGTTTTTGTCTCCCCATGTCGCAAGTTTATTTATTGTCAACTGTACTTGTCTCTTGCATGTTGATATGTTGGTTGATGTGCAGGCGATCTGGAGATCGTCGACATAAACTGAGTACATAATTGATTTTGGGATTATTTGGGCTAATGAATTCATTTTCACGACAAAGAGAGTAGTGCTTAAAACACACCCCTGTGGTACTCCATTCTCCTGAACAAACTTCCTTGAGATGGTTGAACCCAGGCATACGTGAAAGGAACGGTTGGACAGGAAGTCTTTTATACAGTTCAATATCCTTCCTCGGATACTGAGCTCTGCTATATTGCGGAGTATCCCGAACCTCCAAGTTGCGTCGTATGCTTTTTCGAGGTCGAAGAAGACAGCAAGACAGTGTTGTCGATGTATGAAAGCCTCTCGGACAGTATTTTCTAGGCGAACTAAATGGTCTGTTGTCCAACATGCCTTTTTAAACCCACACTGATGAATGTCAAGGAGTTCATCAGTTTCAAGCACGAAGGTTAGCCGGATATTCAATTCGCTTTCAAAAGACTTGGCGAGGCAGCTCGTAAGAGCAATTGGTCTATAACTGCCAGGGGATGTTGGCTGCTTACCAGGTTTCAGGAATGGCACTATAATGGCTTTTTCCAAGCTTCTGGAATTTTTCCTAGTGTCCAAATTTTGTTAAAAAATTACAAAAGTGCTTCTACAGAAGGCTGCGAAAGATGTGCTAGCATTTCATAGTGTATTTCATCGCAGCATAGGGCAGTCTGTTTGCCGGCAGATAAAAATCTATTTCCTGGATTGTGATTAATCTATTGAAAGGTTCAGTTGTGCAACCAGTTGTTGGAAGTCTATTTTTCTCAGCTGTGTTTTAGTACCTTAAAAATGATTCTGTGTAGTGTGTGGAACTGGAAACACTCGAGAAATGTTCACCCAGGACGTCTTGCTTGCTTGTGTATCGGGATGTAAGAAAAGGAATTGTAACAGGGGAGAAGTTGCCATTTAATTTACGAACTTGCTCCCACATTTTTTTGGATGTGATTGAACTGTTTATGGCTGATATGTAAATTTTCCAGGAAGCTTTCTCCACACTATGATGGATATGCCGAGCATTAGCTCTCACCTTTTTAATGTTTATAAGGTTCTCGTGTGTGGGGTATCTTCGAAAAATTCCCCAGGCTTTATTTTGGACCTATTTCGCTTTTTTACATTCTTTGCCGTACCACATCTTGTGGTTGTGTCGAACCACCCCAGAGGACTGAGGGATAGCCAGGCGTGCCGCAGTAATTATGCAGGATGTGATCATTTCATTTAGTTTATCTACATGTAGGTGATCCGCAAATATTTTTTCCAGAGAGGCCTTTTCCCAAAACAGCTCCCAGTCAGCTATGTGAAGTTTCTAACGACGCGGTTTGTTAGGGATGATTGATAGTGATGAAGACAAGCTGATTACTGCAGGCAGATGATCGCTTCCATAGGGGTTTTCAAGAACATCCCATTTGAAATCCATAAAAACAGACGGTGAACTAAAAGACAAGTGTATACAGATCATTTTTCCCGAGCTTGGAGAACAGTATGTTTTTACTTGTACTGAAAAGGCAGACATTATTTGACAGAATAAAATCTTCTAAAATACGACCCCTAGTATCTGTTTGTGTGCTTGCCCAAAAACCGGAGTGAGCATTAAAATCACCGACTACCAGATATGGCTCTGGTAGCTGTTCTAAGTCATGCAGTGTTCCTGATAGATGTGGCTGTAGATATACCAAGCATATGGTGATTGTTTTATAATGGAGAATGATGACTGCAACAGCTTCATATTTGGTTTTAATCTTGATTTCATGGGTTGCAACACCACTCTACACAATAATAGCAACACCTCCTGAGAGCCTATTTGCTTGCTCTCAGTCGCACCAAAATACTTGATACTTCTTTAGGATATTTTGCTGTTTGGGACCTAAGTCTGTCTCCTGTAGGCATAAAGCCACAGTGGAAAGTGTTTTTAGAAGTTCTTTTATGTCAGAATAATTATTTAATACTCCATGGCAGTTCCAATGTATAAGGACCGTCATGTTGGATGATTTTTGGGAGTGTAGTAAAGAAGTTATGATAGAGGATTTGGGGGTGCCATTACTGGGCTCTTGTCTTTTCTTTTTTGCTCAAGAGAGCTGCGCCACCGCTGAAGCGGGGCCAAGTTTTGCGTTGTGTCCATCGCCTCACTAGAGGCTCCGCAGGCCCGCAGAGAACCCACGGGTGTGCGGTTTGCAGGCCTCTCCCGACTGGGGGGCCGGCGGGCCCTTTTTGAGAGGTGGCAGGGCAGCCTTGGCTGCGCCTGCCGGGGATGGGAGAGACCCTGCCTCAGGCTTAGCCTGGGTATTATTGGCCGGAGACCGGTGTGGTGTGCCGCCCCTGCGCACCACATCAGCAAAATTTGTTCCTGCAGTGAAAGAGAATGTATGTCGATTTACGAGTTTCTTTGAATGAAATGTTTTCCTTTGTTTTCAGAGTGATTATTTCTTTTTCAGTTTTCCATCTTGAGCAGGACCTTGAGTAGGCGGGGTGATCTCCTTCACAGTTTGCGCAGCACAGCATTGCAGCTTCACAGTTTTCAGAAACATGTTCATGTGATGTGCATTTTGCGCAGGTTTGACGACTTTGGCAACTCAGCGACCCATGGCCATATCGCTGGCAGCTGAAACATCTTCTCAGATTTGGGATGTAGTGTCGGACTTTGACCTTCAGGTAACCTACTTCAATGTACTTGGGGAGTGTGCTGGAGTTGAAAGTGAGGACGAGATGTTTGGTTGGTATTTCTTTGTTTTCTTTCCTAATTTTGATGTGAAAGACATCTGTGACATTTTGGTCTTTGAGACCCTCAAGCATTTCATCTTCAGTGAGGTCGAGAAAGTCAAAATCGGCTATCACTCCACGGACAGTGTTTAAGGATCGGTGTGCAGTTATTGTAACAGGGATGTCCCCTATTGAAACTATGCTGGACAGTTTGGAGTGCTGGTTGCTGTCTTTAATTTCTAGAAGCAGGTCACCGCTAGGCATTTTTGTCAACTTGTAGCCCGTGCTCAAGGCATCGGTCAGACATTTGGACACAATGAATGGGGGCAATTTTCTGGCAGTTTTTTCAGTTTCGCTGTGGATGACATGGTATTTGGGGAATGTTTGATTCGTTTTTCGGAAGCACTGGGCTGTGAAGTCTTCGGTCCGCACTCTTTTCGGAGTGCGATCATTATTTGAAGTAAGGGAAGCCATAAAATGTGTGTGTTTCGACCACGGTGCCAGCCACCCACCATGGAGCCCAAAGAGGGGACGGGGCAGGACTTGCAAGTATGCCCTGCTCACGCCAGCTATACACCCAAACTATAACCAAATATAACACAACTCTGGGTGGTCGGCCACACAAGGTTAACACTAGCCGCCTATGAAAAGTGAAAAACTGAGAAAAAAGGAGGAGACAGGAGAGTTGTGAGAAAGAAATAGGAAAGTGAAAGATGGAGGGGAGGATAGGAAAAGGCGACTGCCGATTTCCCCCGGTCGGGTCAGGCCGGAGGGGCCGTCTACAGGAAGCTGGGGCCAAAGTGGTGTGTTGCCTCCGCCGAGAGGCCTGAAAGGTCCAAATACTCGGCATTGGCTCAACCACCAGGATCCCCTTTTCCCTGGACACAGCGATGCTACGCACGGCTAAGTGCGGGTGCGCGGGTCCGTGGTGACGCACTGCTCACCATCATCCCCCTGCGGGGATGTCCCTGCGGATGCTCAGGAACCCGTGGTGTCGCAACTCACCAACGTCTGCATGAATCAGACGCCCCTGCGGGGAGCTAGCCACTTAAAAGTCTCTGGAGTTAGGACTACTGACATTACGCAGCATCAATAAACTGACACTCATAACAGCTAGCTCTGCACCTTTTTAAAAAAGACAGGTGTATTATGACATCCACAGGTTGCTTTCACCAGGTGCAAATATTCATGAAAACATACTCTGCCGGTTCTTGATGGAAGAAAGGTCTTCATCAAACGACTGGCCAGTACTGCGAGCAAAGGCTTCCGCTGTTGCACAGTAGCCATGGTGAACCAGGTACGTCTGAACGACTCTGAAAATCAGTAAGGGCAGTCATAAGTAACAAGCTGAAGCAAGACAATCACAACGCCAGCTCCCACTCAATAGAGAACATGGAAAATTAGAATGAATTATCCAAAGTTTGAATTAAAGAATTTGTTGGAAATTATAATGAAATTTCATACTTTACTCATTTGAAAAAATCTTGTGGGGGTGGGTGGTACTGGTGCAAGAAAGGCTGTACAAGCAATCTCTCAATGCTAACAAGCACAGTCAACATTACAGTAGAACCCTGCTATAGTAACCTCAGATGTACTCCGATACATAGTAAAAACTTTGATATAGTGATGTGAAACTGCGGTCCCATTTCGCCTTCCATAGACGACTGTACATTTCTTTTTTTTTCATTTATAGGAAAGATTTTTTTTTAGAAGAAATGGCTATAGTAAAAAGCATCTGGTCATGGTGCCACACTTCCCGCAGAATGACGACACTGCAGCACGCGCAAAGTCGAGGATTGCGAGGCCAAAATTTGGAGGCAAATGGATACTGAAGACAATAAAACGGCACTTTTGAGATGGCTTCACTGCCAAGCTCAAAAGCACGAGAAGCCAACTTTTCGAAGGCCTTGGGGCCATGAGGCAAAGCGCGCGGCACGCACCAAAAAAAAAAAAAATGTAAAGCTGGCTATAAACTTAGAAAGAAGGCTGCACGGTTCGAAAGTGCAGCGATAAGTAGAGATGGGAAGAAAAGGGTTAACATTCACAGCACGGCAACAGTTTTGCCGCGCTCGACTGTGTCGCGCGTTTCTTAACTACTGCCTCTTAAATGACGCTGGGACTGGGACGACTGTGTGTTCATGCAAAGCTTTGGTTTTTACATGGAATCAAAGTGGCGCTGTATTCATAGCCGCGTTGTATTTATGCAAATGCAGCACTTCCACAAGATGTAAATGAAATGAAAACGTGACAAAAAAATGTGATAACTGAAAATAAATAATTATCACATAGAGGGTCAGTAACAACAGGATCGAAGGTATTTCTGAGTGTTTCTCTTATAATACAACACTTTGTATTCAGTAAGTAGCCAAAGAGCATCCCGAGTCATGCCATCACCAACAACTGGTATAGTAAAGACCCTGGTATAGTAAAGATTTTTGCTGTCCGAGTGACTTTACTATACTATAGAGGGGTTCTACTGTACTTGAGTGCACAGAGAACTAGTCTGTGAAGAAAAATATTTGCACACAACAGCTGTGGTCAATTCATGTTCCTGGACGCCTCTGTAGAGGAACCACATGAACAAACTGTATATATTTGTCCAGTAGTCCATGAGTATGGCTGACATGTCTGAAGTGCAGTTAATTCAAATGCACTGCATTCATCTCTAAAAGCCAAGTAACTTTGCAGAAAATTTCTCAGTTACCACCGTTAGCATGACCAGTGGCACTTCCCATCTATCTTATTGCAAATCCCTTAAGTCTGAGTGTCCCTCATAGCCTGAGTCGCTTTGGGACGTTAAACCCCAAGAAACTAAACCAAACCTTAAGTCTTACAAACTATTTCAAAACACAAGTTCAAATAAAGAGCTCAAAATTTTATGTTAAAGGGACATCATGAACGTTATCCAACTTGCCCAACTTTCCGCTTTACATCATGGACACTGAGGACAACTCCATCCAATTTTTGCTCTCATCAAAAATTGATTCTCGGGCTCTTTCTGCCTATGCTGACGTTTTTCCAATCATACAAGATGCATTTATCCGCGAGAAAAGTGAATTTATTCTTCCCACCAGTTGATTAAAACTCTTGACGACCTGACCAGAAAGGGCAGATTACCACCGTTTCGAATTGAATCGCAGTGTAGCGTAACCTCTGGAACCCGTGCACTAAAATCAATGTCGACGCATGTATTTTACATGTGAAGTTGGCCAGTGAGGGCGGAACCTGTATTTCGTTTCCAGCATTTCCAGCAGTCCCCTCATAAGAAGGCTCCTTTGTGCCTTCTAGTACAGCGAAGGAACAAAGATTGGTGCCATCAAAAATAAAAATGTAACAACTGAATGATTATGCCTAGGTCTTTCCTTGCAAAGAGCAAGCACAACAGTGTTACTTATGCTAGCACCTTTTTGGAAATAGGTATTCACGTCCAATGGGTAGCTAACAAAGATGAAGCCACTGTCCATTATCTAGACAAGCCTGACAGGCTAGCTCACGTTCTTGCCCTTTCTGCTTTTTGCTCCCCCCCCTACCCTCTTTGACCCAGAATTTTTGGCTAAGCTGCAACCTACAATGCTGCTATACCAACATATACCGCTATGCCTGCATGTGAAAAAACAATGCATTTTAACAATTTGTAGCAATTACCTTCGTGCCTAGTGTTCACAAAAAATATTTCTTGTACATGCATTAAGTAACCATTTTAAAGCATTTCAAGACATCCTTATAGACCCTTGAATACCTTGAATATATATGGCCAATTTGTTTGCGCAGACATTTCACCCAACATAAACCAACAATACATAAAACATAAAAAATAGCATAAAAATATACTGGTTCAATTCGTGACTATAAGAGTGAGATGCTATTTTTTGTGACCATCTAGTGCTTCCAGTATTTTTAATTTGTTTCTTTATTACCTTATTTAACTAAGATTAACCAATTAACGTTTGGAATGCTAGATACGTGAAGCCCCGCCGCAGTGGCTCAGTGGTTATGGCGCTCGGCTGCTGACCCGAAAGACGCGGGTTCAATCCCGGCCGCGGCAGCCGAATTTTGATGAAGGCGAAATTCTAGAGGCCCGTGTGCTGTGCGATGTCAGTGCACGTTAAAGAACCCCAGGTGGTCGAAATTTCCGGAGCCCTTCACTACGGCGTCTCTCATAGCCTTAGTCGCTTTTGGACGTTAAACCCCAATAAACCAAACCTAGATAAGTGAAATATTGTCAGGAAGTTTCAAAGCAGGGGTTCTCAACTCCTATGGCTTTCAAAAGGTGCTGAGGAATCCCACATGTCTTGGCTTCAGTCCCTTTCTTCCTAACACGCATGCACAACAAAAAAAGAAAGAAAACTACAGACAACCATACAAACTGATGTGGCAAAGCTGCAATCGCAGGGGGCTTTTGCCTTTCGCTTTACATTGGTCGCCTTCCCACTGTGTCTTTGAATTTGATTTCACTGTCACTTTTTCGTCCCATTTCTGCATGGACTTCTGGAAGGTGGAGACTTCACTTCTTTGAGCTCACACGCCGAGAGAAGCATCACTCCTCTGCTGTCACATGGTTTTGCAGAATGGCACAACTACTGCGGTCGCAATAAAAAAAAACATGCAGACTTACAGCCTCTCAAAAAATCCTTGAATTCAATTACTAGTGAATGGCTGTATACTGAAATGGTCCATTATAAGCAATTACAGTACGGTCAGTGCCAAAATAAAGCAGGTAAAGAAAAGGTGGGGCTGAAGCATGCATGTATATACTAAGTGCTCAGGGAACCCAAATAGCACTTCAAGGAACGCAAGGGTTCTGTGGAGCCCAGTTTGAGAGCCCCTGTTGCAAAGCACCCAGAAGAAACATCAAATAGCTCAAATTACAAAAGACAGCTTTTGTCTAGCCATTTCATACGCATTGAACCAAGTGTACAAAACCCATGCATTGACATGATTTCAGCTGTGCCTACTCTCATATACAACGGTGGTCGTCAGTCAGTATTCTGCCCATTACCAGGCGCAGAATATTTAACCACCTAGCATTTGATGCTAGGTGGTTAAAAGCAGACTGTCATTTCTGGCTCATGACAAGTCTAGCTTGTCATGTGTTTTCTGGCACTCCATGTTTGACTTAAGGAAAGTAAGACTCGACCAAAGCATTTCTTTTTAGTTTGCTGACAAATGGCAGCAAGGGTACTCGACTATTGCTGTGCCATGTTAATAATAAAAAAAAAATTTCTGTTAGGGGGTTAAAGCATGCAGCAGACATTCGGTTTTTGCACACATTGTTGAGAACACTTTCTTCATGGTCTGAAAGAGCTCCTTTTGTAAAAAAAACAAAGCTGGCATGTCCTTGTGGCACTTCACAACTTTCCTGCTAAAAATGTTCATCCACTTACAACGGTGAAAGTTATTTACTCTTAAACAACCACCCATGCAATAAGGAATAAATTATTCCTCGAAGTGCACCAGGCGCCAGGAAACAATGTTGCTGCAGTTCTGATTTTTCAAACTGTACCAACCGCCCTTTCTAGAATTACAGGTTCACGTTATACATGAAACAGGGGGGGGGGGGGGAGAGAGAGGGCATGTATGTGTGTGTGCATGTGCACTCAGATGGGGAAAGACAAAGGTGGGCTAACTTCCATCACAGATCATTTTTGTTCTTAAACATCAAAACTTGACCATTCAATTTATTCGAGATGAGTGGTTACGAATCTTTGGAACAAAATGAGAAAAGAGAAGCACAGTGAACAGTACCTGTGTAATGTAGTCTGCCATTCACCTTGCTTGTCGTTGACTGGAAACCTCTCTATTGTAGTCCTTGTCCGCAGCATCAGCTCCTTTCAAATTTGCCCAATAACATAGAGGTATCAGTTCAATTGTGCTCATACACAAGCACAATTATGTACTCTAAACTTACCTTCATCATGTCTTCAATGTCAAAGACAAAAGGAGACTGTCCAAAATTTGCATCCACCACCTCACCTGGTGTTTGCAAACCCACAGTGGGGTACAAATTGGGCTGTAGAAGAAGAAAAATGCACAACAAACCATCAAACAGATACGAAATAATTTTATGCTCTTATATGTCCTTCTAATTACTAAAAACGAAGTCTCAACTAGTACTGGTAATCCCACTCTCCTTCAATACACCATGCTCATGAGCACACCTTGCACGATCTCTTCAGCAATGAACACTAACACACAGGATGTCGAGCCAGTCTGAACATTACACAATAAAATATGGCGTGCTCACAATGTTTGCCAATGAAACATGTCGTTACAGTTCAGGTAGCATGAACATGACAGCAGGCATTAAAGGCACTGTATCAGACAGAGGAACTTCCCGAAGACACTACCGTTGATATAAACTTTCAAAGCAGGTAAGAGCACCACCACTCTATGCAGTTCTACCTTATGTATGTTCTTGCGCATGTGATGCACACTATAAAAAAAGGTATGAAGGATAATCTCTCGAGTTCTTGCTATGTACCAAAGTATGCAATAATAAGAATAACGGTCTGGGGGGCGAGTTGGTGCACGATGAAATGAACGCTAGCGCAACAAGGACACTAACAAGAAAGGGACATGTGCGCATGTGGTGTCCCTTTCTTGTTAGTGTCCTTGTTGCGCTAGCGTTCATTTTTTTATGCAATAATAAGTACAGTGATTACGCTCAGCTAAATGCACACAGTTTGTTTGGTATGAATGTTCCAAAGTATGTCAGCAGTACACACAGTGTGGAAATCGTTGTAGAGCTGCAAAAGCTAGAAAGACAATTTTAGCAGAAGTGCACGTGGCCATGCAAGGGATGCCAGCAAGGGATGGCAGCATATACTTACGTGGGTATTAATGCTACCACATCTGACAATGAAGGTTTAACTGTGGCTCTGGGTTATGAAACAGAAAAACGGTGGTGCTCTTGAATTGAAATCAAAATAGCATATCTTGTTTCCCATTTTTTTTGCCTTTCCCACCCAATCTCAAAACGAGGTTTTTCAGTTTTTTGAAACTGTCCTTTCTAGCATTCACATTGTCATAATAGCACTAGAATTACTGTGCTTCAGACAACTCGCCAGTGTCACTCAGAGGCTTTGGTGTTCAGCTACCGATCCCAAGGTTGCGGGTTTGATCTCGACCTTACTACCATTCATGATGTACTACGTCCGCCGCTATGGACAAAGGTGCCACTGGTGAGCACTCTCAAGGTTAGGTTACATGCAACATAAATATCCCCTAAAGCAGATGACTGTATAGCCACCGCCATAGCTTAGTTAGCACAGCACCGTACATGAAATTTGGAGGTCATGGGTTCGGATCCCACCAGCAGCATGTGTGTGCTTTTTCTTTTATTTTCTAATCTATGATCTTCAAATCCATAAAATAATTACACTGTAAGTTCCCATTTACACCACAAATTAAAAAAAAAGAAACATTCCCTTATACTTTTCTTAGTTTCAGTGACTGTTGGCTTCATTCATAAAAATGTCATAACGAGTCCCTCATTTCTCTACCTTTGTCTGCTCTAATCATGCAGTCAGAGCACTGAAAACCCAAACGATTTTTTTCTTCATGATTATAGAGAGAATAAGAGTGCAGGAGTTGTAAGAATGCCATCGCAACCTATAACAGCCTACAAATGTTTTAGTTTAGTTTAGTTTATGTTGGTTTCACGTCCCAAAGCGACTCAGGCTATGAGAGACGCCGTAGTGAATGGCTCTGGTAATATCGACCGCCTGGAGTTCTTTAACGTGCACTGACATCACACAGTACACGGGCCTTTAGAATTTCGCCTTCATCAAAATTCGATCGCTTCGGCCGGGATCAAACCCGTGTCTTTCGGGTCAGCAGCCGAGTGCCATAACCACTGAACCACCACTTCGGCTACAAATGTTTTAATAAGGCCAATTTACAACATGAATGAAACATGGAAATGCAACAATAAATATGTTAGCAAATGTATAACTGTAAGACTTCACAGGTTACCAAGTTTAGCGATTCAACAATAGGCAGTTGTGGCAGATCTCCTGCAATTTATTGTAAAAAGTTATGAAACAGTAACTATGATAACTTAGTTGTTCAGACTAGTAAACATTACAGCTATGGCTGCGGACACAGGTTCTCACCGGTAAGTCTGTAAAGGCAACACCAAGATTGTGGCCGTTCTTTGTGTAGAAGCACAAATTGTCAATTAGGTTGACGCCACAACCAATCACGTCACCAGTTGTGAATGTTGGACCATAAGGCTGACCAGTTCCACTAGAACAAAAACTATGGCCATCATCACCATGGTACCCATAAGAATGTTTGTCCCAGCCTGCAAAAACATCCATCAAAAAAGTGAAAATCATTTTGTTGTGCAACAAGTTTGAATATGCTGACTAGCAGCAAACAGGGTTTACATGCATTGCAAAGACGCCGAAATCAAGGAAAGTGGTCAAAGCCCAAACCCCATATATTTCATAGATGTTAATAAGCCATATAAATTTACATTTGAGAGAACAATATACCTTCAGATAGGGCAGTACGGTTCATGCATATCAAGGCAGGCCATATCAGTTCCCTTGGCAGCACTTGGCACAGTGATGCTAATAAAAAAGGCAACCTGCATTTGTGTTCTGCCCCTTGCTTCTAAAATTTTCTTTTTGAACTTATCCCCTGATTAAGCAATGCCATGGACGACAAGCACTAAAAGTTAATTAAAAGCATTAACAATGAACTGAAAAACTCCATTGGAAAATAAGTACAAGACATCCACTTTCTGTTCAGTGCCTTCAGCTTCGCTCATCAGTATTACTAAAAGGTGCATTGTAGAAATCAGATTTTTCTTTTAACCCTATTTATAAGAAATCTGCTCGGTGATCAAGAATTGGCTGTAACCATATTCTACTTGGACAATAAGAGCTTTGGGTACATTCAAGGGCAACACAAAATGCTGCATACGTGTGCACATGGAAAGTTCAAAGTTCTTACAGCATTTTTCATAATTAGAAGGTCATTGCTCAAGACTTCTGCAGCCTTGCATTATGCCATTTTCCTCCAGCTGATCACTAATCGCTTTAGATCCATCAGCATAGCACTCAGCTGGGGCTGCCAAATGAGAAACCCTTACTACGCTTTCCTTCTTTTCACGGTACACATTATTTGCAGCGCAGAATCTTTTCGACTGCGTTAACTCTGATACGCTGCCTTCCCTGTGCAGAAGAGTCAAGAGCACACTGAAGAGTGTGTTACCGCTGGGTCAGAGTGCTCAGACTCGGGCGAGGACGTAACTAAGGAACTGTGAAAATGATGGCTCCCATATTGTCTTGTGGCAATAAACAAAGTGCAGAGCGCAAAATGCTAGTGCAAGGAAAGCGGCCAACCATGCTAAGGAATGAACCCAAACCGGAGTGCCTTCGATCTAACCAGCATGAGCTAAATTATAGAACACTGTAAGAGCTGCGCAGAAAATAAATTGAACAGATACATAAAAAAGTAAATCTGCCACTATTATTCTAAATGTGCACCCCTATGCACTACATAACCCTTTACCCTAAATGTATATCAGGAAATATACATAATACATAAATTTTTTTTTCATATTGTGCTAAAGAAGTAAAGTAAAAGGTGTTCCAAAAGTCAGCTTTCCCAAAATACCAAGAAAGGCAACGACTACCTATTTGAACACATGCATTGAAACAAAATTATCACAGACACCAGTGAGCTGGAGGAACCTGGTTTTCGGCGTTTACGTGCATCTGCACACAAGTTCTTTTTAGTGTCGTCTTCATTGCTACAAGCATTGTGGAAGTCTGTACAGTATATGAAACTAACACCAATTGCTTCTGCAAACGAATTCGACATGTTCATGATGACATTGGTGTGAGCTGTTGCTAGAAAAATTCTTTTCCCAGCTGTACCACACAGCAACTGACATTTTTCATGCACGCCACTTTTTTATCTTCATCACTAAGTGAAATGCCTACCAAATAACACACCTTTTCTCAACTTCTCCAATCCTCTGGCTTCAAATAGACCAAACCATAACCAGCTAATCAACCTTGCTCACCTCTTGCACACGAAGCAAAGGAACACAGGGCTGGATGAGTAGAGGCAATATTCAGACTTCTACAACCCATATTAGTGATCCCATAAGCCCGCTAAGTTGGCTGAAGCAGTGGAAGCAGACAAGCTGGTTCAGTTTTCATGAAAAGTGCCATCACACCATCGATGCTTATTTTCCCATGCAACAGAAAGCTTGGAGAAAGCTAGGGTTGTAAAAACAGTCTACTAACTGTTGTGAACTTGATGCCCAATATGCTCAATTATTATGTGATTTACCCTGACAACATATGCCTGGAAATATATTGCCCACGTAACAGAAAGAAACAGCTTTGAGGCCACTAGTTCTGGATGCAGCTCTCAAAATACTATGGTGATACGTTGTGTCAACCACATATTTAACGCATTTAAATGAACGAACAATTATTCCAAAAGTGGCATGCCACTGAGATAGCCAGTGCCTAACCATGAAAGCAAAAAATGCAGCAGTCACGTCGAACACATCTTGGCAGAAAAGAAAATGCCACTTTCTTGACGGCCAGTCCAGTGAAGCTTTGTGCACAACTTACAGTCACAACCACTTTCACTTTCTCAACCAACAGGTGCATGTGGCACAGAATCAAACCCCAAAGGGGTCAAAGTGAGAATCAAGATCTCACTAGCAAAATGAGAATCAAGATCTCAATCACTGGCAAAAAAAAAAGTAGTACAACTACATAATATACCACTCCTTTCTATGATCCCTTTGGGTCCTGAAAGTATTTATGATAAACTGCCCATGACGATTACAGCTCAGACTTAAATGCTAAAAGGTTAAATAATTTTCTAGGAACACTATAAAGATATCAGGAAGTTCAAGGTCTTGAAAACAAAACTACCAAATTGGACAGCATTTAAAGGTTGTGAGGGTCTGAGAAAATCCTGATAAATGTAGCATGAGCCAAAAATACATGTCTTTAAAACCAGGTTTGTATATTTGGTTGAGTAGTTAAAGCTATGAACTTCCAGATGCAAGACAGCTGGTTAAATGGCACAGGTGCAAGGCTGCAGCTGCACTGGAGCAGTAAAGGGTTACAAACCTTTCTGTCGCAGCACTCAAATGCGTACATAAAACAGTTTTCCCAAGCATCCAAAAGGGGAGGCAAGGGACAGACACCATGCAAATAAGAAGAATTAGAATAGTTGTCCTAAAAGAACATGCCAGATTTACAAAGGTCTACACTTGGTTTCATCTCATGAAATCACGCAATAAAAGGATAAATGCATACAGAATACGACCAAGGGGCTAAATCTAGAAACTGACCAGGAAGTCTGTTCATGTTGACGCCCTGAGCAGAGAGGCCCACACCCATGTAGCCATCCCTGCCCTTGCTGATAATCTTGACCTCAAAGTAATAAAGGCCACACGCTGCAGGAATTGGATGTGTAGCCCGAACACTAGCAGCATCTTTGTGGTTCTTTCCGATACCTGAAGAAAAACACACATGCTTAATGCAAACTCAACCAATTACACAAATATAAGTCATCTGAGCTATCAGATAAGAAGAGCAAATTTTCGCAAGGTTCAACCCTACAATAATAATATTAATTGCTGCACTTTGGAGAAGACAAATGGCAAATACTTACGAGCAGAGGAAAACATGGCTGCGCTATATGCATTTCCTAGCAGGAATGCAAACAGCACATTCATATGTCAGCATGCATGAAAGCACAACTTTCACAAGTTACGCGTTATCGTCACGTTTCCATCACCCTAAATTAGAAGACACTACGTTATGCTAGTCAGAAGTTTTGAACAATACTCATTAGCACTACCTTGTTTTTCTCCCTATACTAGTGCGCCACGACCACGACAGTATATCCTCAGTTTACATCAAGATCCCAACAAAAGAATACAGCGATATAACCTCGCCAGTTTATGAAACGAACGCCACAAGCAATGATGACTAATTTGCGTAATGATGAGTGGTGTCTCCATCGAAGAAAGCTAGTGCCGTGAGCGTATACACAGCTCTACTGAGGCAAAAAATCTTCCGTGGAACATTGGCAACAAAAATCAGCTTTTCCTTGATGAACAAATTTTACTGCAAGGTCAGGCATCAAACCTGCCAGTAGGCCTAGAGCAGTAAGTGTAGCCAGTGTAGCTTACAAAAAGTAAACAAACAAATGTATTGACCCTCAGCTAAGGCAAGACCACTGGCTTCGGGTAGTGAATGATAAACAATGACCAGCACATGACGCAGGCATTCACAAGGGAGTGTAGCAAAGCACAGAGAAGCATAGTTACCATCGTAAATCGTAAAGGAACGCGAAATTAAAGTGTACGTAAAAGCTTAGTAACAATAGCGTTTATTTTTAGTTCCCAACGTACTACTGAATTCTGGTACAAAGGAGGCCAACGGCAATGGTAACCACGAGCATCCTGACATGACCTATTTGAGAAAAATTCGAGCAAGAGTTTGCTTCCGAACAGTATCTGTCAGCAGCTTGCTAGCCCGTGAACAGCTGAGACGCTGCTTTCATGCGCGTCATGACGGCATAGCTACAAAATCGCGGACGCAATGCACACGGCCAAAGTTATTTTTAATGCAGCGATAGCACTCTATTCCAGCATGGCCTATTCTAAAAAAGTTGCAAATGGTAACACAATACGAAAGAATTATAAGCAAATCACTCGGGATGAGCCTTTAGTACCACTAACCTTTATAGTGAACTCGAAGATTGTTTTGTGACAAGCCTATGTAGGTGAATTTGTCCTTCGGGCTCCAAGATCGAGGAAGGGGAGTTTCTTCTTCATTAACTGAGGGATACAACAACTTCAAACGATCAGTTGGTTGCTGCGAATACGATGTTGCAGATTCAGAAACCCCAAAAGCCTGATTCATTGTCGCCATTGTAGTACGAAGTTACCCGGATGCGTTTACGTAAAATACGTCACTTCGTGTTTCCTCGACTCCAAACCCCCTAGCGACAAGGCGAATCAGCTGAAGGGAGAAAGCAAGGGGGAGGACGCAAAACCGCGCAACAGAGGTGTGTGGGCGAGGAAACAACGGTAGTAACGGTGCGGATGTTTTCGTTGGTGCCGTAGTTCATAGTTACATGTGCACAGCATCCTCCGAGGCTGTAACTGCCGTCATTGGGCCCAGGTAGTTCACTTGTGCAGCTTCGACCTACACACTCACATTAAGCTGCGCAACTGTTGTACGACAGTTCACACTGGTGTGCCTTTTGTCTGCGTATCTGTCCAATCATTAGCCTGTGATAACATTTTGAAAAGACCAGCAGCTATCTGGGCTGCGGAAGTCGAGCTCATTCGGAGCTGTTCTGCAGCATAAAGGAAGGCACGAGCACAGTCGCTTTCGCACCCAGAACGTTGTCAGAAACGGAGATTCTGAGATAGATCCGGAGTGTGAAGTAGCTGCATTGAGGGGGAGGGGGCGGCTGCTGTAAACGGTGGCGCGTACTTGGTACTGTGCGTTTGCATGTGGTTGGGTCGTACCATGGGTCGTACGATCGTCCGTTCACCCAATGAATGGATGGATAACTGAATCAATAGAATCAAACGTTTTTATTCATTCCGCAAGAAAAGGAATATGAAGAACCGAAAAAATTCACCGGATGTAAATATTGGTCTTGTGGTTACGCGAATTCACAGCATGGTGCAAAATGCTGATGCTGGTTGGAGTGTTTAGCAACTTTGGTTAGAGGGGCAGAATGTCATGTTTATGCCGCAGCGCTATCGCTAGCGCCACGGGAGAGCGCTAGAGGAGGCGATGCTCTAGTGCCTTTTGCCGAGAGAGTAGCCGGGTGCAGTTACCAGTCCTGGGAGTGGGGTAGTGGTGAGGTGTCTAAGCGTGCACGCTTACCCAACACCCCTACCCCAAGCCATGTAAGGCGGGTGCCTGGCGTGACGCGCAGCGAGGCGAAACGAGCGCGGGGAGGGCTGCGGACGACGGTGACGCTGCGTGCCATGTACAGCTCTCGCTGTAAAAAGTGGACGTGTCCACTTAAGCTTCCAGCACCTACTGAGAACCTACTATCAAGCATAGTTTCATTACTGTACACTTGGGCAACCGTATGTCAACCGCTTAAAGTTGTTAGGCTTTTAGCAGAGCAGCTTATTTCAGCATACAGCAGTTGGATGCTGCACTAAACTCCTCTGCTATAACTTTACTCAGGGAACGGCCAAGGGACATTAGATGATTCAATAAGTTCGCAAGCAAGCTAAAGAGCCAGGCCACTTCCAGTACACTGGGTCATCTACAAATGTCAAGGATTACTATATGAATATATAAATACATCTTCACTGAAAAGTACTTAATTCTGACATGACAGGACTCACCATGATCCCTACCGAGAAAAGAGGGAGGAAGGGGGGAGGGGGCTAACTTTCTGCATTCAAAGATCAGAGGAATACCACAGATTTTTCACCTTAAATAATGCACAGCTGGACAAGAGCAAAATAGCTGCAGTGCATGCAATCTCTACACATACCAGTCTTTACATAGCTTGGCAGTGCAACATTTTGTTCCACAGATGGGGGTGAAAACTTTATTTGGAACAGGGCAGTTTGGGACACATAGGTCCTTGGGCCCCCGCACAGCCCCACTGCACTCGAACATTCATGTCCCAGAAACTCATGACGCTGGCAGCCCGGCCTGCGGCAATGACTTGCTTGGCCAGGTCCTCGGAGCGCAGTAGGGCCTCCCAAGCCTCCCAAGTGGTAAGGTGCTTCAGGCCCCGCGGGGGAGGATCCGCCGGGCAGAGGAAAAGGAAGTGGTCGAGAGCAGCTTTGGGGTGGTGGCAGAGGGTACAGGAGGGGTTTGTGTGGACTTAGTGATAGTGCTAGCGTATATAAGGGGAGGGTAAAGTGCTTGTTTGGAGCCGTTGTTTGGAGTGTCTGATGATAATTGTTGAGGGAGGGATGGGGTGGGGGGTAGAGCCGATGCTCGGCTTTGCAGGCCTGCGTCATTTCACTGAATGAGTGCATGCGCTCCCGCGAGAACCCCAGATCGGAGGCCGCCAGTGCCAGGTTGAGAGAACCTCGGGCTAAAGTGTGAAAGAGAATTTTCATTTACACTTTACACGTCCAATATGCACCACACTGGTCAGCTTTCATTCTAGGCACATTGGGCATGCATTGCGAGTGTGTGCTCATCTCTGCAGGAGTGAATGAAGCACTACTTAGGAGAGACACAAATGGACAGAAGGATGCACATCACAAGTGCGAACTTGCAACTAGTTAATACTCTTTGATGACACAATTTTTACATACAGGATGTCACGATCACAAGCAATGTCGTATACAGTCGAGAAGTTTCATATCATGTGGGAGGCAATATATTGGACAGTCTGGCAGATGTGTCAACACCAGGCTACAAGAACATTAGAATGACAGCAGTAAAATTACCCATCCCAGAAATATAGTGTCGTACTGTAACCGCTGCATAGGAAAATGTGACCGCTGTTTAGAAAAAACAATGATAGTAAGCCGTAAAAAAGAACGAGTCGAAAGAGAAATTGTGGAAGCGCTTTGGATTGAAACTGCAGTTGAAGGAATACATGTAAGTGATCCATCAACTGCACTCATGAAAGGCGAGGCCGAAATGATGGCATTAGAGCGGTGAAGAAATGGGCAAACCGAAACTCCTCGATTGCATATATGACACAGCTTGCGATAATGATATCCTCTGTGTGAAAGTATGTCATCAAAGAGTACTAAACAGTTGCAAGTTTGTGCTTGTGTGCCTCCTTTTGTTCATTTAGACCCATCACGACACACCAATTAAACAAGTTTTGAGTGCTAGAAGTTGTTAAAAGTTTAGCTGCTAGAAAAAAACATTCATCTCTGCCATATGTTCATGGTCACTATTAGCGTGTGCAAGTAGGTGCCACGACATATGTCCGTGATTCATGCATATGCAGGGTGGTTCACTCTTATGGTGAAAATGCGTGTGGCCGCCCTCTTTGAAGCAGCAGTGCATCCATCGGAGCCGTACATCAAAGCGGAGTGTCAGATGACAGAAAACACTCTCCTCCTGTGCCACTTTGCTGTGATGCGAGACTACGACGGGCACATTGAGGCCCTGAAAAGCACTTCCACACACTTTCATATTCACCCTAGAAGTATGTCACCCTGTACATTTTATAACCTGAGAAAGCCATCAGGGTAGCGTTACCTTTTTAGGCCTATTTTGAGCCTAGATCACTTTCTATTGAATTTCACACATTGCCACTGAAGGTTTAATTACTCCGGCTCAATTTGTTAACCAGTGAATGAACGTATATGTACAGGTACAGTCGCGGTCCAAATGACCTGCAACGCTCTGGCGGACACCTCCTTCTGGTTTGTGTTTGATAGAAAATGAATACGCTATACTGCACATTACCAGGCACACGGGCACGCTGCTTGGCAGTCATATATATCACTGCTGTCTGCATTTTCATGGCTAGCTAAGGTAAGGAAAATGAATTTTCAGTAAACTTTACAACCCTTACTACCTGAACAATTTTCCAGTGCTCGCCACAACCAAGTAGAAAATATGCACGCAAACACAGACACATTTTCAAGGATTATGTTTATTAACATAAAAATATGCATCTCTTAAGCTTTAATGATATTGCACTCTTAAAACAAGAACACTTGTTTCAACCTAATCCTGGCACTTATCACAAGGCAAGCAGCGTTATCACCCATACAAGCATGCCTGCAGGCAATTTTTTTAATGCTGTTGTCAGCATGTGAAGGTAAGGACCAAATATACAAAAAGTATCACCTAAGTACAACCAGTGTCCAAAGTATTTTTTGTATGTAGTCGAGTGTCATGGAATGTTCCTTTTTCTTGACCCTAAGTTTCATATGGCATTAACATACCCATATGATGATATTTACAACAGCTGACATAGTCCTTGAGGGAATGCACTTTGGGTACCACACTCAGACATCATGGACTTTAGGCGTGCCTGAGGATGATTCTCTTGGAGATGGACCACCATTCTTCTTGAGGTTGACAAGTGCAGCTTGCAGGTGCTGCACTGTTAGAGCCAAGTTCTGCATCTGTGTCATCAGAATCATTATTGCAATATATTTAGAATATTACTTACACTGAAGGTATATTGCTTTCAGTGGCAATACGTGTGAATAGAGAAGTGCTGAAATTGTCGCAGCAATCATGCTTTCCCTTACTGTGCCAACTACGCAGTTAAGCAGCCATTCAATATCATCATCACAGCTACAAAAAAAAAAAAGAAAGCTCATTTTGTGGCCCTAAGACATGCTGCACACAGCATGTTTCGCAGTATGCCACTGAAATGTAAATACTTTTGACCAATCAAATTTATTAAAAAAAAATAAACTGGCAGTAAAATGCCCAAGGCAAGAAAACACATCACATTGCTTAAAGGACTAACCATGTACTACAACAACCAGATCCTTATTAAAACTGCAAAACAACAAGGTTTGGCTCTGCGTATCAACGCATCTTGTGGTTGGTCATTTATTGTACACAGCATGACTATGTGATACCATGCACAGGCCATGCACCTTTCTGGAAGGATACCGTATACGTTCGTGTAAGGGCCACTTTTTTTTTTTACATTTGGACAGGGTGAGGCTCTCACACGAAAGTGGCACTTTCCACTCAATTTTTGTGACTACAGTAAAAACCATATTAAATGCACCCTATTCGTGCAATTACCTGTCTTTTAGGACTATTTAGCATGGGCCTGGAGTATCCTTTATGGTCATAATGCATTGAAATTCAGGGCGATACGACAACCGGCAGGAACCACTTGCAACAAACTAAGTTGGCAGATCACTCTACTGCCAAATGTGACATCACCCAAAGTTGTTTCAAATAAGAATTAAGGTGGAGATCAGCGTGCATAGCTATGGGATCTGGCACTCGACTGTAATGACGGTTCACCTAATCGATCGAAATGGCACTTTGTACATGAGACCCGTAGTTAGTGCGAGGTGGCTACCACCTCGCCTGCTTTTCTACTCACTTCATTGTCAAAAATGTACCTTCATAGTACTATCCCGTTAGGTTATTGCGCTCTTGGTAGCACCCCGTGGAACATGTCGCATGAGGAAAATGTGAAACGCAATTGCTGTTTGCAGGTTTTTAAAAAAAAATTTTTGAGTGCTAAGTTGGGGAGGGGGGAGTGGCCCTTACATGAGCACAACCTTACTTGACAAATACTGTAAATCATCAAATGCCTGCAAGTTATTTTAAAGCCATCTATAACAGTAAGTACCTCAGCCTTGGACTGTGCATTAGCCATGCGCTCCACTTCTGCAGCCTTTTCAGCAAGCTCCAGTTTGTCTTGTGTAGAAACGACTTGCTTTTTGAGGGTTTTACATTCTTCCCTTGAGAGCTGTAGTTTTTTTTCAACATTTTGAAGTGCCTGAGCACTCATCTCGACCTGCAATAATAAAGTCACATTGGTTTCATGTCGTGGTCATCAATGCACTTCTCTCGGCAAGCACAGGAGATGATGAGAATGCGCAGGACATGAATGCCAGCGTTTCTGCACTACCCTAGCTCTTATGGGTTATGATGACAGTTAGCCATGATGATTCTTACCTGTTTTAGTGAAGAATCCAAGTGAGTCTGAAGCTGTGTTGCAAGCATGTTTTTTGACTGAACCTGAAAAGAATTGCAATGGGAACCTTTGAAGTTAGAAAATCTCACAGTGCCTCAACAAGTATCCACCAACATGTGACTTACCATCCTGAATTTTGTCCTTAAATTTTAAAACAGTGTTAAAACAGTGTGCGACAATACTTCTTCCCATGTTAAGCACACTACAATTAATTCTTAGCGTTCCAAGTACTAAGCCTGAAGTTCTCAATCTTTTTAGCCCCAGGGAACCACAACAGCTTTCAAAAGATGCTAAGCAACCCCACGTCTTGGCTTCTGCTCCTTTCTGCCTAACATGCATGCAGGAAAGAACATGCATGGCACCTGGAAAAGTGCCTAAATTCAATCGATAGGACTGACGGCAGAGAGAAGCAGTCTTCTATGAGTAATTACAGTACAATAAGTCCAAAAATAATAAAGTGGGTAAACAAACGGTAAGACAGTCATGAATTTAGGTGCAGGCAGAACCCAAAAATCCCTTCAAGGACTCTCATGACACCCAGTATGAGAGCCCCTGCACTATAAATATATCTTGTTTTACTGGAACTTTGATTTCAATGAGAATGCACCAGTCACCTCGGCAACATTACTGTGACGGAACAGGTTTTACAATAAAAGCACTCTACAGTAGGGGTTCTCATTATTTTTGGCCTTGAGGAAACCCAATAATTTTCGAACGGTGCTGAGGAACCGCATGCGTCTTCACTTCTACCCCATCCTGCCTAACTTGCATGCAAACGAACATGTACAGGCCCATCAAAAATAGCGAAATTCAATCTAAACAATAGTCGGGAATAGCCTGCTATAAGCAATTACAGTACAATTAGTCCAAAATAATGTGGGTAAAGGAAGGGTGGGGTTTGAGGTATGCATGGATTTAGGTGCTGAGGAAGCTCTAAAAGCACTTCCAAGGAGCCCAAGGGATCTATGGAATCCAGTTTGAGAACCCCGTGCTCTAATGCATATTTGAGAAGTGAGCATAGTTAACTTCAATGCCAATTTATATTTTATGTGTGTGTGTCGCATAACTGCTTAAATAAATAATTACATTAGCTGAACTATGCAAGACATTTAGTAACGGGGAAAAAATTGTCAAATGTGCACCATATGCAGTAAAAATAAGGATATCTTTTTATTGAAGTGCACCAAGAATTCGTAGCATAAGCACTACTCCTAATGCAAACTAGCCAGTGTGCCTGGGATTCAAGCTTAAGGTGTAAAAACTTCAGGATAGGTTTTTTTAGAACAGATTTCCGAAAGAATGTCTGTCCCATCACAAAGTTTAATGCATTGCACCTAAGCATACCACAAAATAGTTGGTGTGTTGTGCTTTGTGTGACTAATAATGTCGAAAGAATAGAAAGAAATGTGTCGGATAAAAAATGTTTACACGAGCTGTTGAATAAAAATCCTTGTGGACAGCAAAACTGGAATCTTTCAATTTGTGCCCATTTTAAAGTAGGCTCTATTTGCTTTTAAAATGGGTCATCTTGGCAATGATTGATCTGTGTCTATCAGATATGAATTTGCCTAGTCTATGAACCCTTTCAAATTGGGAAGCAGTCATAAATCTAGGTGCTCTGAACAAAACGCAATGATTTTTTCTCCAGAATCTGCCCAACTTTCGTTTTGTACACTGTCAACACCAAAGAAAAGCAAGTTATTTTGACGCAGTCTACTTTCAGCATCATCACATCTTGAGTAAAGGTCAGAAAGCTGAGAAAAAATGTCTCTCATGGCATTGTCAGCTACAAAAGGATCAGGCCTATCAAGTGAAGCTTTCGTTTCAAGGGTCACTCTCAATGTCAGCTGTTTGACTTCTTTATCAGTAGCATCCTGCCTTTCTTTACACCTTTATTCATTAGGGATTGTAGCCTGGCAAGCTTCAATTCTTTGGACAGTCAGCAAGTGGGCTTCCAATATTTCCCTTTCAGTTGCATTCATAGGCCCAGGATTGCTTTCAACGTCACCTGAGAGTGAGAGTAACATACCATAAAAAAATAAGTAAAGGCAAGATGGCAAAGACAATATACGCTTCAGTGCATCAATATACTTTCCAGGGCACGACACTGCAAATGAGCAATAATAGCTGCTCTTCACACACTTAGCGCTTTCTAAATAACAAACCTGCAAAACTCCCTCCACAAGGATGACCTCAATTCCCTGGACAACAACAAATCCTTTTGTTGGAACCTTGGCCAGACACAAGAGGCTTTCACCCTCCCCCACCCTCTGTTCAAGTCAGTGTTTGAAGGAACATCCTCAATCTCTTCTATTGTGAAGCTGCCTTACATGTGACCCCTACAGTAATGACTCAGACTGCATGTGTGCTTTCGGCAATCAGTCATTGAATACGGTTAGCAGCAATAAGAAGAAAAAAGCAAACTCGCTGCAAAGGCAAGATGAATTTTCACTGTTACATGTGCAATCTGTATTCGTGTCTAAGCAAGAACAGCTGCCTGTACGACATTCATTATAATAACAGGCCTTCGAGTTGGGTCTTTTACCCAACTAGGACTAGTTTCCGAACACGTACCATATGCCTATTGCTGCAGATTTGACACAAAACTGATTTCCAATATTTTAGAGGGAACTAGCAAATTGTAGCACTCAGTTTTTTTTTACAATTTTTCTCTTTGATTCCTTCATAATTTGGGTGAAATGGTTAAAGATCTCTCCTGAAGCCAAACACTCATTATGCATTGAAAACTAATTTGTCAGAGAGTACACCAACAAAACATAAACATACCTCCTCAGCGGCTAAGTTCAACCGGTCTTTCAATGAACGCAGCTCACGATCTCGCTCCTGGTGTCCAGTTGAGGGAAAATTCTGCAATTTACAGAACGACTTTACATCCAACAACAGGAGCCTCAAATAGGTCGCTCCTAGAGTTTCACAACTAGCCCTTTTGGCCTGCCTGGTTTCCTTGGCATATTTCAACACACCGTTCTTCTTGCACTATGCAGTGACTCCCCAACTAGCAATTGGACATATTACAACAATAAAAATATCCCACCTTTTTCTAATTACCTTTGTTTTTAATTTCCTGGCTTAACTGACTAAGGAAATATGAGTGCTATATTTTCAAGCTTCAAGGCTTTGTACACTCATGCAAGAACTGGACATGTGTAATGCTAGACGAGCAAGTCACTGCTAATATGTTTTGCACAAGCACCTTTAGAAACACCTAGTTGGCGTGTTTGAAATGTTCTGCTTGACTTTACAACTACTGTCTCTAGAACAACGCTTGAATCAGCAAAGCCCCCTAAATATTCTTGATAGCACCTGGTATTCTGCCGACTACAGTTTGATGGAAGCTATACTTGGGGACAGCTTTCTGTGATTTCAAAAAGGAACTGCGCGACTTTTGATAGGGACGAAAGGAAAGACACACGAGGACAGGTGCCTGTCCTTATAAGACACCGGCTTCCACAAGCGCTTTGTTTTCATGCACTCACGAGCCAGAGACGTAGGCCTTTAAGCTGGCTACGCATGCTCATAGCTTCCACTGCCTAGCCACAGAAAGCTGTCCCCGAGTATAGTAAAGAATATGATTTAAGAGAGTTATTAAGCTAGTGGGGGAAATTTTGAAATACTTAGCCAAAATCAAATTTTTTACAACCAAGGCAGCTAGCTACTTTAGCATCCTTTACAAGCTACAAATGGTAGCAATATGAAACAAAATGCCACAGACATCCTTTGACCAATATGAGCTGGAAAAAAATACATTCCTGCATTTAAAAAATGCTAAGTGCAATACAGGCTTCCTTTTAATGACTCACAAGTGCAATGCTTTAAAAAATGCCTCTAGCCCTCAGGGAGCAAAATTTACTTCAAGCATCATATGTGAAAAGTGAGTTCAAGACACTTGGTTACGGAGATACATTAAATGAGTGCATACCATACAAAAAGCTCTACTTGACTAAAATTAATCCACTTGTGCTACTTGCACTTTGGCTAACCATGGGCTATACAGGGCAGCAGAGATATTTGTATTCAAGTAAATGCCAGATTTGGAATGCAAAAATTACTTATACTATAGGAACATAAAGTGGTAAACCACCACATTTCTAACTCAAGCATAGCAAGCATAACAGCCTCAAACCACCCGAGTGAAAGAGAAGTACGTTGCGCCCTATCAATTGTGCCTCAAAATTTGCACACAAAACAAAAATTCATGTCTTAAAATTCTCCTTTCCCTTTTCCTAATCTTAATTACATTTAATTTTTAATTACTAATTACTGAATGCAAACCACAAGTTACAATGGTAGTTTTGTGGAGGGTCGCTTTGAGAGGCTACTGCAATTTGTAGAGTATTAAAGCCATCTGTTGTTAAGGTTGCCCTTCGCTCCAGTTTGAAAACTAGGCCCACAAAGAGAACCTGAAGTGCTGCCAAATGATGCTTTCAATGGTAAAGCTTTTCCTGCAATGCCCTTTCACGAGCAACATGCTCACTGCCAGCTTCAGTGAACACAAGACATTTTGAGCTGATATATGTGAGGAGCACACACAAGGCACCAGTGCAGGGAAAAAAAGTTAATATTTTCTTCTGCTGTGTAATATACTGTTCATACAATATTTGAAACAAGTTTCGCTCTCAGATATGACTTTATGTTGCTTTCAGGATAAATGAACCTTCCCTGAGCTTCTTTTCTTTTCCATCAGCTGTGCACATCATGGTGACTAATTCGTGCATCTGCAACGTGTGGAAGGGTTGGTTGTTCAGAACATCATGTTTGTTTGTTTGTTTATTTATGATTACATTTGATAAAAAGAAGCAAGCAAGAGCAAAATAATTAATGACAATAGTGTTGCCACCAAACACTCCTCCCACAAACAGCAGACAAGGTGGTCGTACTAGTTAACCTGATGTGCGGCATCAGTCACCACATTGAGTGGGGCTGATGAAAGCAACCTCATAGCCAGCGTGTGAGGTTAGCTCATTCTGACAGCATCACGAAACTCACATCACACACTAAGCACATCTCTGCACATACTGAGAGCATGTTTCACTCAGCCAAGCAGCATCATCCACCCCACTGACTATGCCATGATTTCTTTCAAAAAGATGTGGAAAGAGATAGTCTAGCCTTGCAACATTACATTACCACAGGATGAAACATATTTCAAAAGCAGGCTCCTCATCTCTCGTGTATGGGTGCCTGGATCATGACTCATAGAGCAGATGTTGTAAATGGTCAGCACTGAAGCTGGAGAGCTGATGCTAGTTCCATTAAATAACACTTGGCGTTACAGCTTAAAGTGCCACAGAAATTTCCGCGTGCACCTTATTTTTCTTGCCTTCATTTCTTGACCAGTCACAAGACACCGAGTGCCAACTTACCTCCCATTCCACGTCTGTCTGGGTTCCAGTAACTCCGAAGGTCTTATCATAAGCTTCAGTTTGGGCAATCACATCTTTCAACTCTGGTGGATGACAATGAGCACTTTCACAGCAAGCCGCAATGGTTGCATCTGTCTGTACGCTCACACTGACAAGAGTGCTCTCCTCAACATCTCTTCCAACAAGGGCACGTTCAGTGTTCACCATGGAGTTTACTTGCTGAGCGTTCTGGTGAAGCTCTGGTGCTTTTGGTTCCCTCCTTGAGTTGAAAAGCAAGCGCTTCTTTTGTTCATTCCTTCCCCTTCTTCTCCACGAAGAAAACAAGCCTGAACTTTCTTCTGATGTACTTCGTGATAAAAAGGCAATTCCACTACAAAGCTCTGATGTATTTTCTATATCTAGTACCGAGATGGAGGCTGGGATGCTTGTGCTTAGGTCATCTTGCTCCTAGCAGAAAAAATAAAATAACAAACAGTGAGGTCAGAGAAAACACAAATGGATGCAAATTCTACAAGGCAACCCCCTCAGACACCATTAAAGAAAGCCCCGAGTCAAACCATGCAACCATAATGCACTAGTAATCAGCATTTTACATGCACGCAATTTAGACTGCACAGGCAGTACAATAGAATCAGAAAGAAAACATTTTTCTATTTCAAAAATGGGGTTAAAATGGAAGGCGGAAAGAAAAGGCTGCTTAAAAATAGCCTAAAAAAGCTCCATCCCATTGAGGCAACCTACAGCTTGCATACTTCAGGTACAAAAACACAGTGAAGAAAGGAATACTACCTTCGTTCCCTAACAATAGAGGCATAAATTAATTTGTAGAGGTGTGAAAATATCCAAAATTTTCAAATGGTGAATAAAATACAGTAAAAGCTAGTTAATTCAAACTTCAAGGGACCGGCAAAAATGTTTGAATTATTGAATGACCGAAAAAAAAACTGTCAAGAACTACTTGCATCACAGTAAAATTATGTGGTGAAAGACTGGACAACAGCAGCATAATTCAAAGATGAGAACAGCGCGGCACTGACTACTTTTCACGTTTCTATCAATTCATTATTTTGTGCATACTGTTGGGAGCATCAAAGCAGAACTGCTCCAAAATCGTAAGGGCCTCCTGCATTCTTCATGGTGCGATGCTGTGGAACTCTACCGCTACCGTGTCACAAGCGCCACTGTTGCGTGTGAGGAGGCTTCACCACACAAAAAATGAGCGGCACTTGGTGGGCACGCTGTTTAGGCACGCTGGAAAAATGAATCCACGCGGATGGAAGCAAAAGGAACGGCTCAGCGGCGCTAAAGCAGCGAGGAAACTAGGAGGGGAAAGAAAACACCAGCGACGCGCCAATCAGACTCCGACACGGTGCTCAGCTAGGTCAGGTTAGATGGCTGATGCTGTCTGGTCAAACCACTGTCATTGTGGTCAGGTGCGAAGCTCAGCAAAGCTAAACCAAAACTAAGCAATCGGACTTTTTTGGAGACAGGGGCTGCTCATGTGTCGTCGCGTCTGCCGTCTCATGCAAGTGACTCTGCAGCATGGAACTCAGGTTTTTGGTAGGGCGACATTTAAACCATCTCTTGCTGCGCTAGTCACACCTGGACACGGCCTCCTTTCAGGAGCCTGCTCGAATTAACTGGTGCGATACCTGCAGCATTCCGAATTAGCGAGCGTCCGATGCCATAGATTAACATGGCCATTGGCTGGGATCAAGCCGGTAGTTCAAATTATCTGAATTTCCGAATGAACCGGGGCTTAATTAACGAGCCTCTTACTTGATTCACTGAACAAATTAAACAATGAATGGTAAGACTAATTTGAAACGAATCGAATATGTTCTCAAATTTTCAAATAGTTTTCGAATAACTGGCACAATTTTCAAATACAGAGCGCTACAGCTTTCTCTGATGACTGTTCCAAAAACGGAATCTACTCCGATGCTAGACAGCATGCTGTTGCAGTCAGTGTGCGTGGGATGGAGAGTTCATGGCTCATATGTAGCTCCTGCCTGTCTCCTCTACTGAGATGTGTTGACATTTGTATAACAGAAGTTAATATGCATGACAAGACAATGATAGAGTCATAGTCTGACTTCATGTTGCGTACCCCTAGTGAAGATCAGTATTGCGTCTTCTGACAACTATAGCCCCTAAGTTATAGCGTCGTACTGTAGCGCTGCTGGCAGCATTAAACTGTTTTGGACAATTACTCGTTATGTATGAATATTGGCACAAGTAGTGAATATTCATAAAAACACTCAATTCGTATCCGACTTTGAAGAAGTGCTATTTACACACCCTTCCATATCTGCACATTTATTACATATACATTACTATTTATACATTATAAATTTTCTACACACAAATATGACATATCTGCAATTTCAAAATGCACATCATAAACGAAAACATACAAAATATGGGTATAAATATAACAAAACAAAAACATGCACCTGTACACAACACCATTGTAAGAATGCACAATAAGCACAAAACACGTCAGTGCACTATTCCTGAGCCTTGAAGATGAGATCCAAAGCTCCACCCCTGCTACCCACTCTGCGCGTATGACCGCAGCACTAACAGTGCAGCCAGTCAATAAACTTGGCTTATCATGACTCAGACATTTTAAATGCATATGCTTTAGTTGAATGTTTTTATCATTTCACTAGGAAAAAAAAACTATCCCCCACAAGTATGGGACCAAGCTGCATTTAAAGAGTGCATATCAGGTAAGCAGTACACTGCACCAATAATGGTCATTTGTACAGTAATGAGTAGCTTGCTGCTTTAAATGCTGACGTCTTAACTACTGACGAACAACAGACCCAAATGGCTATATAGAGGTTCATGTAAATTCATACAACGAAAAGAAGTAAAAAGTATGCACTGGCTTCCTGTAAACCAATAAACAAAGTTGCACTAATGAAATGTGTTACTAACAAAACAAGAAACACTAAAGCATTTAACCTTGTTATGCCCTGTGCACCATGCATGATATAAACGGTACAACATTTATTTTCTTTCTAGTATGTAGAGTGCAATGATGTTTTACATTCTGCCTTTGCTGTGGCTACAATTTGACGACAAGACAGAGGGCTGAGCAGTGCAAACTTCAACAGGCATACTGCTAAAACAACATATGTCACTGATTTATCAATATCAATGGTTTATCAAGCAATGATTTTTTTTTATAAACTACTGGCAAAATGAAAATGGCTGAAGATTAATGCAACAAAAACGATTATCTTTCAAGCTGAGAAAAAGAAAAAACTATAACCTAACAAGAACTAATGGATATTCAGGCTGTTGATGAGCACCAAATACTGGTGTTAAAGATACATTTTCTCAGCACTTCAGTTGGCATCACCATGTCAGCAATGTTTGCAGCAATTTATCAGCAGCAACAAGGGCACTAACCCGATGTCGTTATTTGTGATCAATAAAAACTAATCTAGAGATCTACAACCTCATCACCTATTATGGGCAACTAGAATAAAAGTCAACACCACCCAGCTAATCCTTGCAAAAAAAAAAAAAAAAAAATCCAGCAAGTTACAAACACTAATTGCTTATCCTTAATGCAAACAGCATTTAAAAAACGTAATAAAATTCAATTTCGGTGCTGCTGTCACTTTTTGAATAATGCATTTTCTATTCCTCTTCTGATGTAATCTTTTCGAATATTACGCTTTCTATTCCTCTTCTGATGTCAATAAAATAAGGCTCGTAAATGACAGTACTGCCTATACTCAAAGCACTGAAAAATGGTTCATTCCAATGTTCCACAGTAATTATAAACCACAGACATGACAGTATAACTTGCCGCATAACCCTTAAAAGGTATATGACAAAAATTTACTTAAAGACGTCTGATTGCCTACTATTGTACGTTACTGCAAATATTCCTCAGCTACCCTCGGGTGTGCTAAAACGAGATGTTCCGAATAGTCCACCCAATGTTTCTATTTACATTATGCATCATTCACTTTTGCTACATTTTACAGAACTATTTTGTTTTACAAGTGTATTTCTTGGTTATTTTTTTTTACAAATATATTGTTACCTTTCCTTCGATTCGATACTAATGTTGGGCACCTTACCTATGTTGCCAGGCAATGTTGTTAATTTTTTGCATTGTTATACATTTTAGTCGGTTTACTGCTACCTGCCAAGTGATCCGGTCAGCTTTTAACTAAAGGAACCATTCCAGGATATTTTCGAAAACTTGAGCAGGTGCATGGGTGAGTGAGTGAATGTTCAAGACAAGTGAACAAATGAGCCAACAAACAAATGATTAATGAATGAATGAGTTTTACTATTTTGCATACTGTTTTGCGTGTATGCCAGAGTATTGGAATTCAGTTGTGATGTCTTCAGACATTAAAAATAAGATGAATTAGTTTTTACCCTGTAACTTTCTCATAATCTGAATTAAAATAAGTTCCACACACTAAAATCCATGAACAACCAAATGCTAGCAGTTCAGAAGTTTCACTCGGTGTGTTTTCAGCTCAGGTATTTTAAGGTTAACTAAGTATTTTATTTTTAAACTCTGTGCCTAGCACAGAACAGCATAACTTCATTGACACGTTCACAGCCACATACCTCACCAAGAGGGAGTGTTTAATTGCTATGTTCAAGAGGCTGTTCAGGACACTTCTGAAAGTGCATTTTCAGTGTTTTCAGTGTTCTTGTGATACTGGGCCCATGCTCGGGCCCAGTATCACAAGGCAGTGAGTGGCTGCTTACCTCATACTCTGCATCAGTCTGAGTGCCCATCACTCTGAAGGTTCTTCCAGCAGTTTCAGTTTGGATGACGTCTTGGAGCCCTTGAGGATAACAATGCACATCTGCACAGGAGGCTATGAGAGTTGCACCTGCTTGTATGCCCACAGTGACATGCGTGCAGTTTTCACTGTCTGTGGCAACTAATGTGTTCACAGAGTTCATCATCCCTACATTCTGAGACCTTAGGGACTTGTGCTTGGGTGCAGCTGTTTCTTGTCCTGGCGAGTTGAATATGAGGCATCTCCGTATTTTGTTATGCCTTCTCTTCACAGATAAAAGCATGCTCTCTAGAGACTGGCCCTTCCGCTCAGAGGCATCTTCATTAAACAGCTCTGGACATTCTTGTGTTGCAAGAGGCAGTGCTGGTAAACTCTCGCTTTTTTCGCTGCTCTGAAATTGACAAAAAGAAAATAAGAACATAAAGAGAAACGTGAGTACAGAACAAGGAAATAAAAAAAGGCACTATGCAAAAAATATGCTCGGCCATTCAGAAAATGCAGGATGTCAAAATACTGAAACAAAAAGAACCGGTTTATGGTTTATTACGGTTTAACGTCCCAAAGCGACTCAGGCTATGAGGGACGCCGTAGTGAAGGGCTCCGGAAATTTCAACCACTTGGGGTTCTTTAATGTGCACTGATATCGCACAGGACATGGGCCTCTTAGAATTTCACCTCTATTGAAATTCGGCCGCCGCGGCCGGGATCAAACCCGCGTCTTTTGAGTCAGCAGCCAAGCGCCGTAACCACTGAGCCATCACGGCAGGTGAAACAAAGAAACAAACAAAACAAAACTGGTGATCAGCATTTTCACATACAACTTAACCTGCAAAACCGGAACAATGATGCAGACTTTACTAACAGCCAAAAAGAAAAACACACATGACAGCACACGAAATATACTTCACAAAAACCGAGTGAGCATACGCAGTAAGCACAGACATACGAGCGTACTTTTGACATGCTTTGCTAATGATCACGACTATAGCCAAGAAATTGCCACCAGGGTTGTGCTTGGTCAGTTGATAAACTTGGTAAATGACAACTCACGCATTTTAGGCATATATGGTTTGCAAGAGATCTGTACCCAAAGGCACAACCAGTGTTTCATGCCAAAGTTCCCTAATGCAACTCTTTAATCCTTGTTTTTGTTTGTTGTGATAGCTATGCAAGATCAACTATGACTAATCAACACTATTAAAGATGATGAAAAATATCCTTAACTAGTTGAACTATAGAGTTTGTAAGCAATGCTTCATTCTAGCTTGAAAAAAACAGCAAGCAGCACACTAGTCATTGTGAATAAAAATGAATATTTTTACACTTGGTGTGGCATTCACTGCATTATACTGAAAGAGGTAAATCGTGGGTAGTAATTCCTGATGGGCCACATTCACAAGGCACTATTACATAAAAAAACAAATGCACAGATACATGCCCAGCACTCAAGAACCAAACTTAAGCAGCGTGATCACTAGTTTGCCACACACTACCGATTCAGCACCTTAGTCTAATGAATTCTTTCTTGCCTTCAGTGTATACAGCCCCACAAGACAATGCTGAGATTAACTTGACTCCAAACAAGGTATGTTAAAGCTCATACCCTGAACTATTAAGGCGAAAGCATTTTAATGCCTCATCGTTGTCGACAGAAGGTTGTCAGCTGAGATGTCACGCTTTTCGGCTGGTCAAAATGGTGATGATGTCAGAGTGCGTGGATTCACAGCAATTCGGTCACCCACGGAAGTAAAAAAAAAAGAGAATTTAAAGCAATAAAAATAAAATAAATAAAAGACTAAAAATGAAAACAAATAAAAATTTAAAGACAACAAAAAAATAAAGAAAAAGAAAGTAAAAAGGTTAAAAGAAGAAATACAAATCAAAATAAATAAAAAGTAAAAGAAAAATAATAAAGAAAAAAATAACTCGGTGCCAAACAGTGCGCCAGGAGAGACTTTCGCCTTGCAGCACTTTACAGAGCCAAAGTGCCCCCTGAATTTTTCATATTTTGCACATCGGTCACAGTGCTCATTAACAAGCACAAGCATAAAACGTTGCTAACAATGGGTTTCGGAAATGCTTCATAGACTGTGCACTTTGATATGGGTGCAGTGTACACAATCTATGTATACTTAATTCATATTTAGATGGAATCTAAGAATGAATTTTAGTTCCGCGTAATAGTTAATAACAAGGGGTGTGTTAGCACTTTCCAACACTATGCATCATCTCCAGCAACAGCAGAGTTCAAAGCATGCAAATTAAATAAAAATGAATAGCAAATGAAATTACATAATAAATTTCAATCACTCATGTCAATATACGTGATAAAATGAACCACACTATGCTAGCCTAAATTCTAAATTCTAGCTAACATATAGAAGATCTCATCCATAAACACAGAAATGAGCGCTTATTTAGGAAAAAATTGACAGAAATGCTTTTAGTAGAACCCTCATAAATGTACACTAGTGAAAATGTTCCTAATCAATGATGTAAATGACTACTTATTTTATCTAATTTCTTGACGTGCCTATGATAATTTTGCCATTGCAATTCGTTTGTGCTAATTTATGTTACATCACTCTTAAACATGTTACGCTGTGTTGCAGTGTCAGGTGCACCATGGGGGACGGGCCTCGTCAGGCTTACTATGCCTTTTGCCCTCCGCCTCAAGTATGAACACATGCTTGGAATAAAAACCTTCCTTCCTTCCTTCCTAGTGCACATCAGCTTATTTCTCAGGTAAAGCAACACACCTTGCTTTCTTTCTTTTCTTTTTTTTTTATACAGTAGAGCTCTATATATGAAATCTCTGGTGGTTGTCGACGCATAGCTGAGCCCACGCAAAGCCCCACTCCACAATCACATGACCACCCCACCAGAGTGCTCTGCTCTCGTTCCACAGGGGTGAGGGAAAGAGGCTAAGGGTGGGAGCTACGAGGGGGAGGAGAACTCACAGCGCCAGAACGCCTGGCTCTCCTAGCAGGGCGCCCATGACGGGAAAGCACAACGGAAACTGGGAGGGGAGGCTGAAGCTGTGTAGCTGTGATTCCAGCAGAGATGGTATTCACAGATGTCACACAAAGCCACAAGAATATGGCAAGAGCAATAGATGGCATGAGCTAATCTTGGCCACGTAATGTAGACGCAAGGCAAATACCAGCCATAATACTGCGAAATCCATATCGCATCTTTGGTGACAAAAAAAATTGGTAAACTGGCAACAGCCATTAAATAATGCTTCCCGGTGAAAAAAATCACCGGGAAGAATGTAGCAACTAGCATTTGAAAAAAAATCACCTAAAGGCACAAAAAATTCCATGACACAAAGGTCATTTTCAAGAGTGTCCCTGGTCCCTGCCATGCTTGCCAAGAAAAGTTGTGCACCATGCTCTTCAATCCCACACAAAAATTCATTATTTTGCAGCTAGGTTACTAACTACTTAAAACTGAAAGTTGACTTCTTATAATATATAACTGATGGCGTAACGAGTTGAAAAGTGCATTGGTAGCTTTGAAACAGTGCACAATAGCTATGGATCACAGATGACCCATGCTCAATGGGCACAGTAAGAAGCCACAGAGAATGCACATCTGCGCAGCAGTTACAAATAGTTTTAAGGAAATGTGCGGTAGCGGTCTTACAGTGGGTGGCCACCTGAACCACACCATGAAGGAAGGGGAGGGGCGGAAAGGGGCAGAGTTGTAAAAATAATGATTACTATGCTACCTCTAGCTGAATTTCCCAATTTACACCTGCATAAACATTACAATCTTTTTTTGTTACATAAATGACCACAATTCTTTCAAATATTTCCTTGCAGCAAAAGAAAATTTTCTTGAAAGGTAGTGTTAATTGCACCTGTTCATTTTGACAAAAAGCATGAAAATATACATAACAAATGTAGTCATGTACTATTGACAGAAATCCAACTGAAGTTTTAAGATGCCTCTTGCAATGTTCTCTAGTGAATGTGAACATGAAGCAATGCAATAGTAAAGACCTGTTAGAATAACTAAAGCAGACAAAATGCATCGCTTTCAAACACACTGATGAGCTCCATCCTTTCAAAAGCTTAGAACTTTCAGTAACAAGACAGAGCTTTCACTAAAGGTTAGCCTTTAAGATGGTAGTTCTATCCGATAAAACTGCTCAAACAAATATACCGTAGCTTTCTGTTATCTGATTCAGCTGAGAATATACGTAGCTGCAAAGCTGGCATTCCAAGGCTTTCAAATTTTCAAGAAGAATTAGCTGCTCCACTCAAAATTCAACAGTAACCAGTCTGAGCAGCAAAACTGATTTTGCCTGATGCAGTGCCTCCAAAAACAAAGAACACTATTTATGCATTTATGTGCTCCCATGTACTATCAGGGAGAAAAGTACCCAGGACACCCGAGTGGAAAGCAAACCCGATAGCTCTGTTAAAATTTCTCAGCAGCTCAAGACGAGATTTCTGAAAGTGAAAGTTGGCTTCGGCTGCAATAGTGTAACTGTAAAGTTTGTAAAGTAAGGTGATCGTAGAAAAACATTGTGCCTGTGCGTACGAATTGCTTTCTGCTTGCCCTCCAGACTTCTGTCCCAAACAAGACAAATATAAGAAAGCTAAAGTGCAACAGGAGGGTAAAACTTCCAGTTAAGCTTTTCAAGTACTAATGACAAAGCCCAAGACAAATCAAAATTACCATGCCAAATCTCAATTCCAAAAAAACTCAAACGTATCATGCTAACACTTCTGAGCAAAAGGACAACATGAAATATTCCAAGGTTCCACACACCAAACAGCCAAAAAGAAGAGTGCCTGTCTAAGTACTTCTGGCGACACTAAATGGCCCTCGGGATGCAAATCATTACTTGCTCACTTTGTGACAAGGTTCTTCAACTCTCGGATACAATTTGAACATTTGCAGTTCAGTCGTGACCACCCTTGCTCATCTTCCATCTCTGCCCATCTTCTGGAATAGGACGGCTGGCTCGCCATCCCTACTTGCCATGCCTACTGACAGCATTCGCACAGTACACAGTGTGCTGATCCCTTACCTCTACTTCTAGACCATGCAGCTTCTGAAATAAAGTTTTTGCTCTCTCCTGCAAGTCAGCACCCATGCCAAAGCTTCTAGGCAGATTCATTCATGTGGTACCACTCCATCCATCACTTCAGGAATTCTTTCAATTAATCACTCCAATAAGTCCCCACTTCACATCTGTAATCATAATTTACTGCACCTGGCTGTCAATTTTCTCCAAACCCAGTAGCCAGGCCATGGTACATCTTATACACATCCTATGAACTATACGGCCAAAATTTTGCTAACAACACTACACAACAATGTCATGACAGCGCGCTTTAGAGGACACATCTGACACAGTTTTCCTTTGATAACCAAATACAAAAATGACCTCACCTGGGTTTCTCTGCACACCCATGGGACAACAGGAAAGGAAGAGAAGTACATGCAAAAAGGCAGAATGAAGTGCTTTAGAAACAATATAAAAGATAACCTTCGCACTATGCATCACACATGTGAAAACTTCTGCGAAAGGAGGAGAGAAAATGTTACTAAGATGGCAAGCGATGCAGCAGAACCTTGTGTTCTACAGTCATGAACAAAAGTTTGTGGGACGTGGATTTGCAGAAAAATTTCTGCATTGCATCACTAGCCAGCCAATTGGTATCTGTTACAACAGATGGAACCTACTTTGTCTGGCCACTCAGAAATAAATATTTTGCTCCAAATTCCAAATTCGCATCCCGCAAACTTTTGTCCATGACTGTACTTGCGCCACTACATGCTATATTAGTAAGAACAAGTTTTGGTTTGGTTTGGTTTAAGGGGGTTTAATGTTCCGAAGCGACTCAGGTTATGAGGGATGCCGTAGTGAAGGGCTCCGGAAATTTCGACCACCTGGGGTTCTTTAATGTGCACTGACATCGCACAGTACATGGGTCTATAGAATTTCGCCTCCATCTAAATTCAACCGCCATGGCTGGGATCGAACCCACATCTTTCGGGTCAGCAGCCAAGCGCCGTAACCACTGAGCCACTGTAGCTTGCAATGGGCTTTCCCATAATGACATCCTACTAATTTTAACGAGTAATGATCCTTACAGATGCACTCTTCTAGCTATGAAAAAACAAAACAGTGCTTTGATATATCCAGACTGCAGTAAGAACTCCAGCAGGAGCATTTGCCTCATACATGCACCCCTATATATATGCATATATGTATGCTACACCACAGTGACAGCCTAGTTAATGAATACAGTGACAGCCTAGTTAATGAATAACTTAAGGAAGGCCGAGTTCAAAAACTAAAAACTGAACCTCAGAAAATGCAGCAAGAAATACAGATTTACCCCCTTTACTACTGCACTGGGTGAATCTTGTGGCTATCTTATTTATTTTCTATATGAGCTCTAATATATTACAGAATTAAAGCATAAGGGGGAAGGACAAATAATTTCAATATATTATAGTACAAGGGAAGACTGCTACAACTCTGAACAGTTCTTCGCTTTGCATACACTAGACCATTTCAAGCACCTTACTTCGCATGAAGTCGGCTCACACATATGGCGTCCTCAGGCCTGTCTTCAATTGGTGCATTTACCATATGTGTCACCTAGAAAAATGCCGAAAAAACAAATGTAAAAGGGTTATTAACCCAAATCTTTCATAATGACTCCAACTTATCAAAGGAATATTTCACTTGTTCAAATAGGGGCAGAAGTAAGCCCACAGGGAAATGGTTAATGGCACCAAACTAACAAAAGGTAGTCCTACATGCAAAAGCAACATCCCTGCCTGAATGATGTTGTACAGGAAAGCGCCAGGTAATTGGTTTGGTTTGGTTTATGGGGTTTAACGTCCCAAAGCGACTAAGGCTATGAGAGACGCCGTAGTGGAGGGCTCCGGAAATTTCTACCACCTGGGGTTCTTTAACGTGCACTGACATCGCACAGTACACGGGCCTCTAGAATTTCTCCTCCAAAGAAATTCCAGCCGCCGCGGCCGGGATCGAACTCGCGTCTTTCGTGTCAGCAGCCGAGCACCATAGCCGCTGAGCCACCGCGGCGGCCGCCAGGTAATTTCAGGCCTTTCTAGTTCTTCAGTGAGCAATAAAACTTAGTGCTTGGGTTTTCTTGCACTTCACACCTATCACAAAAGTATTGCATTCTGATCCACATAGGCAGAAGTTCTATGTGTGATTTCATGTTTCACAGAAGCATAGCTGAGGCAGGGATCCACTACACTTTTAATTGGCACAAATGTTCTCTAACCAAAGAAAGCTTCTTCTTTGAAAACCCACTTAGTAAGCAACTTGATGGTTTTCAATGCACCTGATCAGAGGCTGCAACAGTGCATGCAGCAGTACGCACGTGCCATATATCAGCTGTCAATTTATTCACAGACAGTCCTGCATTACTCCACATGCTTAAACACGAACAACATCACAGTGCTTGAAACTGAACTTCCAGGTGAGTAAAAAAACCCTTTTCCATGTTAAATATGTGGCGAAAACTGTGCCTGAAACTACACGCTCAAGCTCAGCATGAAAAGCATTCAATAAGTATGTAAGACAGGCGTTTTGCAATAGACTATTAATCCACACAACTGACCTAGCGAATTAAAGAGAAGTTGAAGTGCTTCTAAAACAGTGAGTTAAAACTGTCGTTTGACGTTTTTTGAGCTTGGACATGAACGTCATGCATAAACTGACAAAACTAAGTGCAAAAAACTTCTATTTACTGAACAATGCACAGCCGCAGCACTGGCCCACAAAGCTTTGCTACAGATCATGAACTGCACAGCACCAATACTGATGTCTGTGTCATTACTGCTGGAACTAACAGGTGAAAGCCACTTTGGTTTGTTGCAGGTGTGGTCTAAAGGCAAAATTTTGTGACTGTGCCTGCAATGCCTGCAGGCACACAGTGTTTCCATGTATGAATCTAAGCCTCCGGTTCTACAAGGCGCTGCAACAGACACAGGCCACAGCAGTGACACAATGCACACTGAAAGCAAATGCATCACACTTTCGTGCATCAGCAGTCAAGTGGCAGATATGAATGCTTTACAGAGCTTCTTTTGTGCAAAATTTGGGGACACAGATAAGCATGCACTGGAAAGTAGCCATACAATAACCTCACTATGGGAATGGGTATCCCTAGGTCAGAGTATGTTTCAACGTTTACATCATCAGATATATGCAGGAAGGAAAAGATGCTAGTCGTGTTCTGGTTGCTTTTGAATTATTTTTGTGTCCCAGCTGTACAAAGCTATCGCGTGAAAATACACATACAAATCAAAGAGGTCATCATGTCTGCAGCCATCTTTTACTGGCCATTATCTGCTTGATTTTGACAGACATGATGTACCTTTCATTCAAGCTGCATAATCCTTGGAGATGCTGTGTACACAGTTGTGTACAAAGCTAACTCACAGCTTTTTCTGAGTGTGCTGCACCTAGCAGCGATTTCTTAGTCTGAGGTGAATTTTGGATCCCCCATGTCGCAAATAGGTTGTTTTTGATGCCTTGTAGTAAAAGCACTAAATAATATTTCGGGAAACAGTGAGCAGGGTAGCACATTGTCCGCCCTTTTTATGCACACATATTTTGCCACCAGTAATAAATTTTTTCTTCACAATTTAAGGTGGAACACTGGTCTCTGAGACCAAAAAATGACCATAAAATCAATTTTCAGAAAAGGACATTTGTGGAATCTACAGCGAGTGTTTTCCAACTGTACCAATTTTTTCCTTCAAGAAATTAGCATTTTGACCATGATATTAAATTGAGGTCATCGTGTGGGCTGAATTTATGCAGTAGCAGACAATTTAATGGCATGAAAAATTTTGGACATCCGGCTGCCTTAGTATGTCGATATCTCAACATCTAGGACAGATAGAGATGTCATACTGCTTGCTAAGGGAAGCTGAAGGCACAGTGTGTGCAATAATCGAAGCAGATCTGTTCACTCGCACTTCAAAAATTTATAATTCTGCAAAGTTTACAGATACATTACATTCACACCTTTTATATTAATATTCCAAGTACTGTAAAATTGCTAATGAAGGCAAAAATGGAAAAATGGCTTTGATTATTGCACTCTTTACTCAACATACTATGTAGCCATGGATTAAAAATGATTTTTTATTGAGCAGTTTTTTTTGCACCAAGGTACTAATGAACGACTAATTAAAATTGATTATCTTGGGAACCGACTAATTTATGAGGAAGGTAATTTCATTGCTGGAATCGGTATAAAAAAGTGAGCAAGGTGATGCAGTTTCATTAGGATCGGACCAAAAATAAGGAAAATAGGTCTAAGACCAGTGTCCTTCCTTAAAGCGTAATGTGCAAGTTCGAAATAGAAATTGATTCCATGATCCTCCGGGAGTTTACTTGATAAGTCATGGTATATTTCAATGTTGCTATTTCAATCAATTATGACACTGTACGAAATTTTGCACATCTCTACAAAAAATGAACCGCTGGCATTCTGCGCTGGAAAACTACCTAATTTTCCTTCTTGAGGCCTGAATTACTATTTGGGCAGAAAAATATTTAAACAAGAAACTGCAATAAACAAGCGTTCGCTGAGAAGGTGCATTCATGGTATTTCTAATAAATAAATTATTGCTTTTTTTTCTTTCTTTTTTTTTCTGGACTATTGTTCTGTTATGTATCCTCACCCCCCCCCCCCCCCCCCCCCTGCAATAATGCCTACGGGCGCTGCAGGTATTTCTAATAAATAAATTATTCGGACACACTCGCTTCTGCCCGTGGGTTCCCTCTCTTGGTCTTCGTAACCATCACTGCCCCAGGAAATGGACTGTGTTCTTGCTTCACGCGGCGCGTGCATTTGTTTGTGGCATGACCTGCGGCTGTGTTGCATTGTCTGGTATCATGATTTGAGATGTTGACATGACGAAAGCATAACTTGACTCGGACACAGTCTAGTATTATTGCTTGCAAACGGAACATGGGGAGTGGTGAAATTCATGAATTTTAAAGCCAGTTTTTCATAGAAAAGCGACCACATTGACGTTCAATGATTTTCTGGGCTGTTCCATTATTCAGACCATTTTCCAGGTCCTGTGAAGTCCCAAATATCGGTCGGTGTCTGTAATGCTGTTTTCAGATTCTCATTCATTAGTTCTTCTACAGCCTGTATTACCAGCCTGCATTTAGAAGCTGCTACCTAGCATTGTATCAAGTTATTCTATTTGAAAAGGAGCTTAGGTAGAGTTATTTTCAGAATAAGAGAGGTGAGGTGCAAACCACTATCCTTGGTAAGCACCACATGTCATCATAATCAGCCTGACTGCACCCACTGCAAGGCAAAGGGCTCTCCCATGTCTCTCCAATTAACCCTGTCCTTTGCCAGTTGTGGCCCCCGCAGACTTCTTAATCGCATCCGCCCACCTAACTTCCTGCCGCACCCTGCTACGCTTGCCTTCTCTTGGAATCCACTCCAGGACTGGCGGTTATCTTGCCTCCGCATTACATGCCTTGCCCAAGCACATTTCTTGCTCTTGATTTCGACTCGGATGTCATTAACCCGCGTTTGTTCCCTCACCCACTCTGCCCACTTCCGGGCAAATGATGTTATAAAAGCTGCCTGTACTTTGCTTCTGTTTTCCACCCCTCAGCATTACCAAGTCTGAAAGCCTACTGACATGCTTTTGTTTGCCACTGCCCCTCATTCACCTGATAAAACCTGTGCAGCACTTTCCTTACTGCAGCAGTGGCCTAGTGGTTTGAGCACCCACCTCGCATGCAGGAGTTGTGGGGTCTGATACCGGCAACCACCGATTTTCCAATGGCTATAAGCTTTCCCCTGGCCTGGTGCTCAGCTTCTTTAAAGTTAAATGTTTTGAAAAACGGGTGCATGGCCGCATCTCAAGCACACAAAACTTGTTAGCCATGGCATTCTTTCACAAAGCTGCCCTTGCACCATTAAAGTCAAATCACCACTGCCAGTCTCTCTCCTAAACTACCACTAGTGTACAAGCTCGCTGACAGCTCATCTATTCATAGGTCTGAATTTATTAAACACTGTATAACACTGTATGCCCTCCACATTATTTATTCAAATTCGAACATGCTATGATGGTCCCTTTGAAACTGAGCAAGGTGGACAGGCTTGCTCGTTCATTGGGTGGCCAAACAAAGCACACATTTTAAATGCTCATATGGTCACAACCATCCGTTTGCGTGAAATCTATTTATTTCAATATACTGCAGGCCAGATCTATGCCCAGACAGGAGGGACTTGAAACAAAAACATAACACGTAATAATAATGATAAATAGACTGTATGTCACACAACAAAAGCAACACAGATAGCATAACAAAAAGTAAAAATGCACGCAAGTTTTGAGTGCAAACCTTCTGGCATGTTTAATTTAGAAAATAATCATGAAGTTCTTCATCGACATTAGTAGAATAAAAAACAGACCCAGGAAGTGCACTGCAGACAGAAATGGTTTCTGAGAAGAAATTTTGTTTGTATGTGTTTGTTTTAGCAAAAAGTGTATGTAAAGAGTGTTTCTTGGTGCGGCGGCTCATTCAAGTGTCGACGACCAAAAATTCGGACTCCTGATTTTCCGGACATGCTAGATTATTCGGACTTTTTCACGGCACCGTGACATAGCCCATAGAGCCAATGTATAAGAGCGCCTGAAATTTCAGACACGCTGCAACTGACTGCTCGATTTTTCGCACTCGCCGCCAATACCCAAGCCACCATATAATGTGTACAGCGGAACTTCACAAATTCAAACTGCAGGAGAGATCAAAAACTTGTCACACAAAATGAAATTCAAGCTTAAAGAGAGCTTCTTAGATTTCAAGGCTGAAATTCTATGCGAGTCAGCAGATTATGCCCGTGTGGTTTCGAATTAGTACTGTTGTTAAATGCTGTCCGCCGCACAAACTTTAACAGTAGCCATGGTTTGCGGAACTCATCTATGCCTAGTTTTTTGTCTCAAATATGGAAAGGGATAGTAGCGGAGCACGTGGGAGATGTGCGGCTTCACGGAGGCTGTGAGTACTTAACAAAATAGTGGTGCATCTCAAAGCGAGGTCAGCGTACCCGCGGAAAAACGCACCATAACCTTGACTTTTCTATCGTAAAACTGTAAACAACTGGTGTTTTGATGCCAGATAAGATGCCCCTCAAGCCACAACAGAATACATATAGCCGGATAAGATGCTGATTTTGACTCTAGTCGCTAGGCCTAATTACAAACGCTAACGTCGACAGAGCGCTTGTTTCGGCTGTTTGTTGGTTCTTATCATTTCGCCATCTTCACAATCTCGCTCCGGGCCCTCTGCACTCCAGGCGCCACACAGTTCCCGCAGCGGCGTGTTCGCTTTTGCATCTAGACTCTGTCCCACCCATGTGTTCGTCGTCGACATGCCGAGGGCAGCACAGCCAGGCCAAGCTCTTGAAAGTGGTCGCTGCCTGTCATTTGTGCACATGACGCGCGGCAAAATTTAGTCATGAGGAGCTTCACAATGTGCACAAAACAAGAGACCCCTTCCTGCGGCTTACTGACAACAAGTTAGTGATTTTTTTCGGTGAAATTTGATTTTTCGGACGTTTTCGCTGTCCCCAGAGAGTCCAAAAAATCTGGTGTAGACTACTGGATTGCCCGAGGAATGAAGGAGAGATAACTCTGAGTTTACCTGTCAATATTTTATGAACAAGGAAAATACGGCCGATTTTTCTGTGCACACAACGTAGTGGAATTTTATTATCTTCCATAAGTTCTGTTAGAGAGTCAGGCATTCTGTATTTAATGAAAATAAAGCAGACTGCTTTGAATGAGCTCTAGTTGATAAACATCTTTTTTAGCATGCGGATTCCATTTAGCAGAAGCATACTCAAGTTTTGACCTCATGAAATTATTTTGTGCAAACAGCTTTATATTGCTACGAGTATGCTTTAATTCAAGTATTAAAAAGCAAAGCTTCATGAAAGCAGCAGAGCAAAGTTCCAAAATATGAGCACTCAAAGTTAGTTGGTTTGTAAAAGTGACTCCTAGGTACTTATAATGAGAAACCTCATGAATATTATTGTTCTGAAGGTGATACGGGTAAGAGCTAACATTTTTCTTCCGAGCAATCCGCAAAAGCACAGTCTTATCAATATTTAGGTCCATATTCCATTTTTCACACTAGTGACAAATTTTTAGCAAGGATTCTTGGAGCATCTGATGACCTGCAACTGACGAAATTATTCTAAAAACCACACGCTCATTTGTGAACAATTTATTGATACTGAAGGGGAAATTACATCTATTAGATCATTTATGTATATTTAAAAAAAAAGTTATAAGACCTAACAGCCTTCCCTGAGGGACACTGGAAGTAACAGCAAGTGCTTTAGAACAGGCAATGTTCACCTCGACAAATTGAGTTCTATTTCAGATAAGCTTTAATCCACTCAACAAAGAGGCAAGGGAAGTCCAATCAGCTGCAATTTAAAAACTAGTTTGGAATGCGGCACTCTGTTGAAGGTAATTAACATTATTCTAACTTTTCCTAGTTAATTATCACGTTCAACTGCATCTCTTTCCACGAAAACATATAAGAATTACAGTGCCTCACCTGCTTGCCATTCCTGTGAGAAAATGGAGTAGAAATGTGTGGCGGAGAGTCTGAACCATTACTACTTTGTCCACATGACAGTGAGTCTTCGTTAGTGATTACAGGCCCTTGATGTGACACATTTGATTCACGACAAATTTCAGCGAAGTCAGCCTGGAAATAGAATAACGGTATAAGCAACGCAAGATAAACTGAAAGACCTGCTTATTTCAGAGGCAAAAGTATTTGTTCTTTGTCTGAAGTAGATAATTCAATATCTGAAACTACACATGACATGCACGCTGTGTAAAATATTAAAAGGTTTTGCACATTTCTCAACCTTTCTTGACAAAAGAATGGGAGTCAATGTTGGTTTCCCCCAAAAAATTCCTTAATTAAGGGAGATCATCTCCCCTCCTCCTTCCCCATAAATAATAATAATAATAATAATAATAATAATAATAATAATAATAATAATAATAATAATAATAATAATAATCAGCAGCAGCAGCCTGACTACAACCACTGTAGGGCAGAGACCCCTCCCATATCTCTGCAATTGACCCTGCCCTGTGCCAGCTGCGGCCACACTATCCCCATAATCTTCTTAATCTTATCCGCCAACCTATTTTTCTGCCATCTCTTGCTACGCTTCCCCTTTCTTGGAATCCAGTCTGCTACCCTTAACTAAGACCTTCGGTTATCTTGCCTTCACATTACGTGCCCTGCCCAAGCCCATTTCTTCCTCCTGATTTCGACTAGGATGCCATTAACCATTGTCTGATCCCTGATATCCCTGTTGGTCCCTTGTTTATTCCAATGATATGTCGTTTTCCTCATTTATGACACTGCATATGCAGGACAATTTTATTCCAGGTCTTATTACAGCAGTCGCTGATAAGGCCGCATTTCCCAGTGGTGCGGCATTGCAGTTGTTGGCATTGTAACACAGAGGAGTGTGACGAGGAGAGGAGAGACAGACAACAGGTGTGGTGCACCATTCTGACTGGTTGGCACACACTTGCCACTAGCGATGCCTTTGGAAGAGACAACAGGTGTAGCACACCTCGCTAAATAGTTCTTTGCCTCACCTATTTTCCTCAATGCACCTGTCCCGCTTTATGTGGATGGATGAGCGAGAATGCATGACAATGTGAGACACATGGTCGCATGCAGATGCATGGTCAAGCGTGATGCGGAACTTACCCCTATGCACCTGCCCCTCACCTATACCCTCAATCAGAATCATCAAACACTCCAAGTGACTGCACGTTTTCCCACTACCCCAGCTATCGCTGAAACTCACATTACCACAAAGGTAAATTACCGGGAGCCATTTTTTTTAAAACTCATGTACAAATCAGGGTATTCAAGGAAAAATTCCATAATTAGGGTTTTTAGTGGATTATTTTTTCCAACAAAACCAACCGACTACAAGCACTCGTCTATGTACGGGAAGTAATATGCTTTATTATTTCCATAAAGGATCTAGGAATGCCAAGCTGTACCAAGCAACTCTGCATTGGTTCCAGACCTGCCAGACTACTTCTGTACACTGTAAAATATTCAACATCACAGCAGACATTTCAGGTACACAGCAGTCCAGGAGGACAATGTTAGCGTTGGCAGTGGTTGACAGAATGACATCAATATGATGTCTGGCTAGTACCTGTGTTCTGACCTCTCACTTCTAAAAACAATGTCTTAAAACTATCTTCAGGTTAAGCCACACCATGAATATAGAGGTTAAAAAGGTTTGAAATCAAAAGAAATCAACTGAAACCACCACAGTAAATAAAGAACAAGACATTTGCTAGTTTCCATGCAATGCCTTTAGCTTCATACACTGGCTAATCACATTTCCTTGAAAGCGCAGTTATCAGGTTTAACCTGAAAACTAAGGACCCTATCCATATGATTGATTTGATTGACTGATTTAAGGAGTTTAACGTCCTAAAGTGATTCAGGCTATGAGGGACACCGTAGTGAAGGGCTCCGGAAATTTTTGACACACTGGGGTTCTTTAATGTGCACTGATATCACACAGTACACAGGCCTCTAGCATTTCGCCTTTATTGAAATGTGACTGCCGTGGCTGGTATCGAACCCATGTCTTTCGGGTCAGCAGCCGAGTACCATAACCACTGAGCCACCACGGTGGCTCCGGATCAGTTAGATGACGCTTAGATGACGCTAAAATTCAATACATGAAAAAAGCGTGGCACTTTGCTTTGATACATTTTAAGTTTCTGAATGCTTTCACGATGCAGCTGTATAATATTCTGCTCAATATGAGGCAAAATTGAACACCCAAGAACGATATATTAGGCTTAACAGGCGGTACAGTGATACACTGGTGGCATGGTTATCAAGGTAAGGTGGTTGGTTTGTACACAGGCTATGAGACAACCCATTAAAATGTGGTCGCTCCAGCTGGGATTCCATCCTACAACCTTGTTCTCCTCAGCGACCCCACTCCACCGATGCCTTAGCCACCCCATCCTGCAGCGGGCTGTTGGGCTTAACCGTAAGCCATACAGGTATTTCATTTGTAGAAATGGACATTCATACAGACAAAAACACGCACAAAAATGAAGAGAATAAAGCTTTCTTAACTTCAGTGTGTGAAGACATAAGCACAAATACTCCTGTTTGCTGCCACAAGAAAAGAGCTATGCCCAACAAGTTGGTCTTAACTGCTATGAGCCATGTAGACAATGCTTATGTACACCTGTCACAAATGAGAAAGTACATAAGGGGTAGAGAATGACTGGAAGAAAATGTTTCGAAAAGTAAGCACACTCAACTCTCATCATTTTGCAAATACATAGCGCTTTTTCACAAAATAAGTTTTTAAACTACGTTTTTTTTTATGAACATTGTGAAAGTTTGAATACTTTCACGGTGAGTACCCGTAAAGAGGACATCATGCTCGTGATCTCAAAGCATTAGTAAAATCATAAGAGTTCACTAACCTAGTATTATTTATTCAAGGAGCCACTCACCTTTGGTACTTCTAGTCCTGGGTTTTCCAGATGAACGTCAGAATCGTCATCAATGACAGCATCTGGTACTACCCTGTCAACCTGCCTTTAAAGAGAGGGCGAGAGAAAAATATGAAAGATGAAAAAAGCTTCAAATAATCTGCAGCAGAAGAATGGAAAGTTCAGCTAGTTGACACATGATTCTTTAGCAAAAATGGCACAGGAACAAAGGATGGAGCAATAGCACGTAGACGGGACCAGCCTTGACTATCAACTTAAGGTTTATTGGAAAAAATAAAAAATACACCTCTTCAAACCGAGAGTACATGTGCTAAAAGGTATCATGCACTGATACTTTAATCAAGTGCATCAAGATACATCATCTCAGTCATGCACGACAACAAAAGGGGTGCCGACGCACGTGTCTCGGCTTTTGTGAATGTGAAACGCTTCAAGGGGTAGAGACACCAAAATTTTCGTAGAGTACTTTAGCTTTCAAATGGTGCGCAAGGCATTAGTAAACATGAATCACCACGTGAAATTTGCCTATACTCTGTACCTAGCTTATTGTTTGATTTGTTCTTTTATGCAGTTTTGGTTTCAGCTTCGGTTTCAGCAGTTAAAAGATGGCTGCAACATCACAAGTGAGCACCAGCTCATGCGGGCATACAAAAACTGCAATACATAGTTTGCACGAACGCCATAGCAGCCGCCATCTCTGGGTCCAGGAAGCGCAATGAAAGTCTGGCCATTTCCTTTGCCAACCGGTTCCCACGTCACTGTGGAGGCTAGCCTGTACACCTAAAAATGGCGCCCATGACGTAATGTGAAAACTATCTATATAATAACTCTTTGTTCACTTGCTGCCCTTCTGGCTTCTGAAGCAGTTTAGCTTAAGAGTCTGAAAGAATTAAAACAAAAAAGTGGAGATTATATTGCTGTTTTTGCATGCGTCCCGTAATCTTACACTCAGCTATGACGTTGCAACCACCGACAGGCAACTGAAACTGAAACTACACAGGAGAGAAAATTCAATTACAAATTATTTATTCAGCGCTGATGAATTCCATGCGGTGACCCATGTATACTAATGTCATGTGCATCATTCCAGTGCAAAATCACACTCTGAAAAATCTGGTGTCTCCACTCCTTCCAGTGATTTATTTCTCCTGTTAATTTGTCATCATGTATGTACAGGACTTTAGCTTCGATGAGAATAGGAATGCAAGGGGTGCTTGGGGGAGTATGACGATATTCCCTGTAATGTAAGGCTAAGTTCAAGGACAGAGCACCTTTTAAAGAAGTGCTGTGCTCACGCAGGCAGGTATTCAGGCACCTTCCAGTTTGCCCTATACAGAGCAGGAAGAAAAACATTGTCTCTGAAAATGGCAGAGGAGGATCAGCATGCTTAATGCCCCTAGTTTCCCACGATTCCACGAAAAATAAAAAATTTAGCAATTTTTTGCAGAATTTTGGGCTGGCAGCCAAATTTCCATTTTTTGACACAGTTGGTGTCATGGACGTCAGAAGGAACGACAGAATGATGAGAAAATGACTAATTTACCTTACTTGCACAAATACAACACGAGGGGGAGTTCGAGACCTTGGGAAAATTTTAAAAGAATATTCTTATGATTGTAAAAAAAAAAAACCCTAAATCATTCAGACCAACCACAGTCAAAGCAGGATACGCTGTAGGCCAGGTTTCTACCAGAAAAAAGCTGCCTGAACTTAGTCAAGGATTGCCTGTCCTAGCTGTTGTGCAGCAAGAGTAACTGAAAAACAGTGACAGAGACTTCGTGCAGTTTATAAGCAAGACAAACAAGGTGAATATTTCAATGTCCTGTTATTCTTCACTGGAAAGGAAGTGACCCCAACACTCTACCATCGATTTCAAATATTTGTCTATCACAATAAATTCTGTCGATGCAGAAGGATCATTCAGTCATGATGCAGATTTAGTATGAAACAAGCACCAATCTTTAAGTGAAGATAACACGAAAACATTACTCAATGCAGAGTTACAACAGCCACCTTCAATTTTAGAAGAGGGACCTCTACAGCATGCAAGGCTTGCACTCAAAAAATAAACTTGCATGTTTCTTTCTTTATTATGTAAACAATGTATAGCAAATACTCAAAAATTGTTTGGACCCATAGCCAGAGGCTAGTGTTGTGTCCAACACACTATGTTACAAGAGTAAGCAGACAAACAGCAACGGTTCATAAAAGGCTATAGATAACACGAAACGAAACAGCAACAATTCACACAGGTTTTCTACTGGCCAAGGAGGAATGTCTTAAATGAGGGTACAAAATTAGTTTTCATTTTTAAATCATTAGGAATTCCATTCCAGATTCATGCATCTAATTTTTCTTGCAGAATTTTGCGGATTCTTTACTCTGCATTTGCAAATTCAGAATTTTACACTGCAGAAAGTTAAGGGCCTTAAGCATGCTGAGTTAAGCTCACAGTAATGTCAGGCTCACTAGGCCTATCAACTGTCCACAATAGGAAAGTTCAACCAAGCTCAAAGGAACACCAGGCTTCCCTGGCATATGATGTAGCGCAGACTCAGGGCAGACTTAAAAGGGGAAGTTGGAAGATGGTCTTACTGCATTTTTTGGACTTCCATTGCAGAAAAAAGAGAAAATTTTCAATGCTTTTTCCCTCCTCTAAGTTTGCCCCATTGCAGGCCCAGTATGTCAGTTTAAGCTGCAAATTATAAACTGTGAGGTTTAACATCCTGGAGCGACATATGGGCTATGAGATGCGCCACAGTGGAGGACTCGGGATTAATTTGGACCATCTGGGGTTCTCTAACGTGAGCTGACATCAGATGGCACAAGGGCGTCTTCCACGTTTCGCCCCTATTGAAATACAGCCACCGCGGCCAGGATTGAATTGGCCGCAGTCATGGGTAAACATGAACTCTGAACTTGACCAATGTGCTTAAGTTCAGAGGAATACTTGTTTACCCATGACTGTGATAGGTCGACTGAGCAGGCTCAGCAAGCTGAAAGTATTACATGTACTACCTCCCTTGGCATCCCCCAAAAAATGTACAAAAAAAGCTCGGTAATTCAAAATTCCAAGGCTAAGCAAGGGACTGCACAATACAACCATGTACGTGAAGGACACAAGGACAGGTTGGACAATGTACACGACTTGCCTAACAATGTACACTCTTGGACGCAAGGAACCGGGAAATATGTTTGAATTATCCGAAAGTTCGAATTATTGAATGACTCCAAAAAAAAGTTTGAATTATCCGAAAGTTTGAATTATTGAATGACTCTAAAAAAAACAAGAACTGCTTACATCACGGTAAATTTATTTGGTGAATGACTAGACAATGGTTGGCTGATTTTAAGACGAAAACAGTGCAGCTATGACTGTTTTTCATGCTTTCAACAATGCTCTACTGCGTGCATACTGTTGGGAGCGTCACAGCAGAACTTCTCCAAAATCGTGTACGGGGCCTCGCGCATCTTTCATGGTACGTGGTGGAGCTCCATAGCTACTGAGTCACACCCATCATAAGCGGCACTGTCACATGTAAGGAGGCTCTACCGCATGAACAGCGAATGGCATGTGACCAGTGCGCAGTTTTGGTGCACTGGAAGAACGCAACCACGCGGACACAAGCAACGGAAACAGCGCCGAAGCGGCTAGAAGAAAAAATGGGGGCGGGGAAGAGACCACCAATCAGCGTCCAAAACAGTACTCATCTTCTGGGTTAGGCTGACTGGTTATGCTGACTGGTCGAGCTGTCATCACTGCGGGCTGACGCGAAGCTCAGAAAAGCAAACCGAAACTATAGGATTGGACTGCTCCCGGAGATGGGGCCACCTGTTTTTGTCACGCCTGCCGTCGCGCTCATGTCAGAGGTGCGCGAGCAACTCTGCAGCATGGAATTCAAGTTTTGAGTAGGGTGATTTCACCAATCTCTTGCCACGCTGGTCATACCTGGACATAGCCTCCCTCCGAGGGCCCGTTTCAATTAACTGGTGTTCGTAGCATCCCAATTAGCGAGCGTCCTATGCCACAGACGTTGACAAGGTCTGAGCCAGCGGTTCGAATTTTCCGGATTTTTATTTATTTATTTCATAACACTGCAGGCCAGAATTGGCTCAAGCAGAAGGGGCATCAAAAACACAAATCAGAACATCACATGAAAAAAAAAAAAAAACATACATTGCATGTGACAACAAAATGAAATGAAACATGTCGTAGCAAAGATGAATATCAATAGACACTAAAAAATCAGTACAGGAAAGTCACTTCCTTTCTAGTAAAGCTACAAAATGAAAAATTGATTCAGGACGCGCATTCTGATCTGCTACTGTTTGAGGAAAAAAACTATGGTTAAAGCAAAACTTGTTGTTGGGCTAGTTGGTAAGCCATGCTTTCAGAGGAACCAGCGCAAAAAAAGGACAATGGACAAGGAAGAAGGATGACACGGACAGAGGCTCCATCAGTGTCGTCCTTCTTCCTTGTCTGTTGTCCTTTTTTGCGCTGGTTCCTCTGACAGTGTGGTTAAAGGCATTTTGTTTTGGCAAAAAGAGGCTCGAAAGAGTGCTAACCACTATGATGGGTCCTTCGAGCAGTGCAGTGCTTGAAGAATGAAGGGGGAGAAATGCTAAGTTTACCGGCCAAAATTTTACGAAAGAAAGAAATACGGTTTCGTTTTCTTCACGTATGAAGATGTTATTGTTTTTCATGAGCTATGTTAGGGAGTCAGACCTTTTGTATTTATGAAAAATTATATTTCGAGTTAACGTGCTTTTACTAATGTATAAAAAAAAGAAATGCCAGTTATCTAGGAATAAATCTAGAAATTTTTTCAATATACACATGCACTAAACTCCAACACACATGAACTTGCCCAATAATAACAATATATATACCAAACCTTAAAAAGAAAGACACAAAAGCGCCTCAAAATTGTTGTTAAAAACCTCAAGGAGTGACAAATAAATGAACAGTAAAAACAGTACACTGCACTTGGTAAAAATATATGCTTTGCAACTGGCGTATGTGCAAGAGACATAGTCACAGCTAACGTGCACTGCTTCAGTCAACACAGAGTAAAAGAACCTTCAGCATCCTCGCTGACAAGAGCCACCGTAGTGGCTCAGTGGTTATGGCGCTCGGTTGCTGACCCGAAAGACACTGGTTCGATCCTGGCCGTGGCAGTCGAATTTCGATGGAGGCGAAATTCTAGAGGCCCATGTACTGTGCGATGTCAGCGCATGTTAAAGAACACCAGGTGGTCGAAATTTCTGGAGCCCTTCACTCCGGCATCCCTCATAGCCTGAGTCGCTTTGGGACATTAAACCCTCATAAACCACAAGCCAAACATCACTCACATAAAAAACAAAAACACTGCTACATGGCATGCTGTCGTCTCATATTTTTCATGCATTACATCAAAACGAAAACAATTTGCACTTTTTTTGATGTAATGTGTTCATGCATTTCTTATTGCATCACAAACATACACTTCTAAAAACTAAAAAACTGCATAATCATCACATGTATACATTCCTCACCATCCCCGCCATGACGTTTAGAAGCATTAAATCTGAACAAATGACGGCAATTCCCAGAATAATAGCATTAACTAGTTTAAAGCATTATTTAAATGTACTTATGCACATGCGGCAGTGTGGCATGGCTTAACAAGTGCATCAACTGAACATAATCTCTCGACAGGGGCAGATTTATGGGAGCAAGAAATATGATATAGGAAAACCATGCTAAACCTCATTTTTTGGGGGGCGAAAGAAGTACAAGAAATATACATGGTTTAAATGGGACTGCCCACCCCCACCGCTCCCTCAAAAAGTAGCCCATAAATCCACCCCTGCCTCCAGGTTTCCGGGGCAATGCTTGTTTGCAATTGCAACAGTGCAGACATACTAGTCTCCACACATCATCATCATATCACACATTATACCAACTGTCTGATTCACCTCCTCCTCACTTTAATTGCTGCAATTAACAAACGAACGAATGGATGGACAGATGAATGAACGAACGAATCACACCTCAACATCCTGCAGCTATTGCAAGATTTTTTTTTTTTTTTCCCTCTGGAAAGCATTCAAGAATGTCAGACAAGCCAGGTAGCCTCTGCAATCGCATGCGTTTTGAAATTGTCATGACACTATTACCATGAACAGAGCACATGCAAAATGCTGGAAAGTTGATCCACCACAGAACATTTTTTGACAAAATGTGACTTACTGTGCAGATAAATTGCATACTGGGCCGTAGACTTCTTCCGGAGAGATCTCACAAAATGTGACACAGTCCATCTGGAAAGAAAAAAAAAAGTCTATAGTGCAAGAGAAAAGTTTCAGATGATAGTGAGGAACATGGGCGTCCGGAAGGGGGCGCAAGAAGAGGGGGGGGGTTGCCTCCCCCCCCCCTGGAATTACGGATATTACTTATGCACTAGTTCCTTTTTGGTGCTAACCTACCCCTACCGCCGCCCCCATCCCCGGACATCGGGTGCCCCCCCCATGGAAAAAATTCTGCGGACGTCCTTGGCGAGGAAGCCGTTGCAAGACAACAACCATTTTCTCAGTTTTTATGAGACCAAGTCACTCATGCCCAGAGTGTAAAGAAAGTTGTCTTACTTCATCTACGTCTCTGGACCACAAAGAAATATATGGTCTGAAGTTAGAAGAACTATTTCCATCGCGGGATACTTCTCTGTAGTATATACCAGTAAACAGCTAACAAGGTAAATATTGTGCAATGCTGATGCCGTGATTTATGCACCATTACAAATATTTTCACCTAGAAATAAGTTTCACCAAAATGAAGTTAAACCTACTATCAACTCTCATTTCAAGAAGCTGTAGCAGGAACAGCGTTGGTCAAAAATCTTCAGGCAACATGGTTTCCTTTCAGCTCTGCAGTGACGAGCTTACGACACACCTTGAGCTCTGAATCCCTGTAAAGTGAGGAAAACTCTCGCTCTCGTTTGTAAAGAGCCTTTGGTCTTTATCGAGGCGGATTAAAGGCTCCACTGTACAGCTCAAAACAACCATGTGACCTGAATATTTTTGATCAAAGCTGTGCATGCAGATCAAGACAGTCAGGTATTGTCAAAATGCCAACAGCAGTGTATTCCGTGGCGGCTCACTGGGCTGAAAAAACCACCAGCCTCTTCTCAAAATGTGGCCAACTGCATACAAAACAAGCAGCTTCCTCTCACACAACCTTCTTCCCAGGAGCCATACATAAGTCAAAAAGCAACCCCCTAAAAAAAGAAAAGAAAAATTTGATTACAGCACCAATCACTGATGACTACTCCGAGCAGTTCTGAGCAAAATGCGTAGAAACTTTGTGAGAGCCTGAACTGTAATGTTCATAACAAGAATAAAAGCTGACGGTGCAACAAGCAATTCAGAGTTATCAGCTAGAGGAGTAATTTTTCATTAGCATCCGGCTAACTGCAGCCAAATGGCAGCAAAGAAAAGCTATACAGCTCTCTCAGAAACTTCTAAGTTGGATAAAAACTTATCCTAGATAGGGGCTTGGAACTGACGACCACCAATTATACAGGGCAGTCACACAACCAACTAAGCTAACCAGGATGACCAGTAGATGGCACGGAGACACCACACTGATCGACAACTCAAAGTACAGACAGTGCAAGTCCAACGTTTAACATTGAACTTGTACTATTCCCATTTCATTCGCCTCCTTACCTTCTGGTCTGCACTGATATGTCCTGACTGCTATTTCAAATCCACATCCATACAACATTTTAATGAGTGCAGTCAATCCCAATAACCTTTTCCAAGAGACTTTGAGTGTCTGCAGGCAGTGTTGCAGTCATTCAGCCTTTCCCAAGTTTAAAACTGTTCTGTTGACCATAACACAGCCTTTGAAAATTGCATTCAGTTGAAGAAAAATATGCACGTGACCATTTCATCATAACAGAAGCAAGCCAAGCAGAGAGGTTCTCACCACCCAATTGCCCGTAGCACGAGCCTCATTCATGATGGTTAGCAATGACTGAATGTCATGATACAGGTTGGCGCTGTGCAGTCTAAGCTGCTGGTTCTCCTTCTGCAGCGTATCCACCATGTGCCTCATGTCCTGCACATGCACGGAACATACAACACCTTTTTAAGCACTGTCCTCCTCTTTCAACAAATTATTGAGAATTAACATATATTACCCGGACAAAATCCAGTCGACCATACAAACTCAGCGGTCTTATTTTTGCCTGCATGTTTAGCACAATGCTGCACAAGATTATCAACACCTCACCGCCATGCTTCGCACCATTAATTGATTCACAAAATGCAGGAAAAGAAGGACCCCATGGCGACTGTATTGGCCAGCATGTGAACATACTTATGTCTCATATTAGATTTTGGCCATGTTGGACTGGTCATGCTGGCAATGGTTGGCTGACCAAACAATGATGCTGCCAGTTCGACACCATGACCATACAAAGCCAAGCACATGGCTTTGGCATGCTCCAGCGGAAGCAGCAACATCACAATCAGTGTTGGTATAATTATGTCACAAAGTGCACCGCCACTTGCCCTGGGCACATAGAAAGTCTACCTCATTCAAAGCACTTTTCTCATGAAGAAATATGTATCTGAATGCACATATGGAGTAGTAAAGCTGGTCTGGTACCTCTGAACAATAGTTACAGGAAGGAGATGGACAATGTACAGTATTGTGCATATTTATCGTGAAGACATAAAAATTTTCTCACCTTAACCTCTGGCTCGTTTATGCTGAAACTGGGCACAGAACTTGGGTATTGCGGTAACTTTTGTTTCATAGTAAGTTTGTCAGCAGTACTTACCTGGTTCAGCCGCGAATCATGCAAACTCATAATCATCTGCCCCGAAACAGATGAACTGAAAGTCGTCAACTCTGCGTTTTCGCGAAAGGGCGTTTGTGGCGTCATCTGTTGTTTGCATAGCAAAGTGCCACGACGCGAAGGGTGCCAAGGTCAGCATTACTAGCTGCGCAGGTCCTTTGATGGTGCTACTAGCGCCCTTTGCAGCAATCTGGCGCTGGCGGCTTTTAGTTCGTCAATCTCAGCGCAGACGATTACAGAGTTACATCATTTGTAGCTGAATCAAGTAAGTATCGCTGTAAAACTTACTACGAGACAAAAGTTACCACAGTACGCAAGCTCTGTGCTCAGTTTTACTGCAAACGAGCCAGCGGTTGAGGCGAGAAAATTTTTGAAGTCTTCACGATAAAGATGCACAATACTGCATAAAACTGTCTGTAGTGTCTTTTTCATATGCTAAAAAAAAACAAATCAAAGAGAGGCTTTTCTTTTTGTCATTGATGTAATTGCGACACAGCTAAAATGTGGCAAAACTAATCCACCTACAGGAATTACCATAAACACACTGTACTAGCGTATAGAAGAAATACCTAGAGCAAAAAGAAAAAAGAAAGCACAATAACACCCATTAGGCACTTGCTAAGGAAAACAAAAACCATGCTGGCCATGTTGGACTGGTCATTCCTGTTTCATTGATAACGTCAGTATGATGAGGACATGATTAGGTAGTCCACATAGCACTCATGACCGAAATGTTTATGCGCATTATATACTGTAAGATCAAGTACATTCAAGTGTTACATGCACTAAGCTTTTTTTTAACAAATTGCAGAAAAGAGCCATTCAAGGTAAAGCTAAAGTGGCCATGAATCCTCCCTCTTGGCTCTTTCCTACAGACAAAGGAAACTTTATTGTCCTTTCCTTGCAAAACCAGCCTGTTTGCAGAGTGCACCAACTACAGCAATGCAATTTTACTTTCAACAATGCAAAATGCAGTGCCTGGGGCATGCACAGCAGTGCCCATTTCCAACAAGCTCTCTACACAGCAGGCGAATTATCACGTACTCCCCACGGGGCACCACATCTTGTGAAAAAGGCTGACTGGTCACGCTGTTCTGGCTTTAAGCTACTCAGGTAATAACAACATTGCTGATAATTCATTAATTTAAAGAACAAACATATCAAAAGTTATTTTTTAATCTTTGTGCACATGCAGTTCAACATACTACACAAAGAAAAGCAACACAAAAAAAAACGAAAATCTGTAGTTTGAGTATATTTATGCTTTCATAAATATTGTTTCATCACACAATAAAATCCACCACCATAAACAGATTTCCTCATATGGGTGTAAGGGGGAGAGCATTCCGTTTGCCACAATAGAAATGCCCCGAGGAGGGAGAAATGCTGCAGAAAAAGAAACAACAACCTCCAACCCAAGAATTTTAGGGGCCCTTTAAATTAGCCATCAATATATCTAAGGCTTGAACATTTCCTGGTTTTACCCAAGCAAAGTTTATGTAACATGCAATGTAACACATACATGAGCAGCCTCTTCTGCGTAGCATTTCCTTGCCACAAGGCGCTGAATTTCTTCTCCCCATTCACTCAGTGTGTAGACTGTGCTCTAAAGAAGAGTTGCACTGTTAGTAAACAGATTTTGGTTATGGCCTGCAGACGTGTCTACACTACACGCTGGAGAGGAGTGGAATTCTCTCTTCTGTGAATACCCCATTAAAGAGATCCATCAACAAAAATTGGCCACAACACTTATGCTCACGACATGCCAGAGAGACAGGTTTCCTACTCTCCGATAGGAAAACACAAGCACCAATAAGCTTTCCCTACATATTCTGATAAAAATTTTATTCATCAACTTACCAATAGACGGTTGCACACATATCTAGTGATAAAGAACACTATAGGCTGCAATGCATTCTCCACTTGTATGTGTTCCATATAGTCAACAGCAACTATCAATAAGCAAGCAAATATGAAACAGTACTACTGCAATAAATTATTACATTACCCGTGTGATCTCTGCACTTGAACGTAGACGTCTCTGCATTTGGTCAGTACGATTTTCCGCCTCTCTTCTTACTTCATCAAGACAGGTAACGAGAACTTCGACATGTTCGAGCAGCGTATTTACCAACCTCCTCAAAATAGAATTTGACTCCTAGAAAAGAACACACGCAGAGTACTTGGTGATGCGAGATATTACACTGTACAATATTGGCTACACATAGCACAACAAAAGTTACTAATAATAGCCAACTTGGCCAGAGTGAGCACACACAGTAAGCACGCATGCAATTTAGTAATTTACATGCTGTAACACTGATATGCTGACTGATGTACCACTATTATGACATAGATAAATGACAGAAATACAGAAATAAGCAGTGAAAAATCTCTGGCAATCCATCCCATTACTTCCTAGAAATAAGTCATAAGTAAACTTGATTTCCTCCAAACACCTTGAAAGCAATATGAAAATGGCAAGCACATTCTAGTGCCTACACAATGCTATCCTCCTAAGCAGACAACAGCTAACTAAATGCTTGCGGTCTTAGATGTACAGTTTCCACTTTTTTTTTTTCTGGTGATATTTTTCTGAAGCACTTGCTAATAAGAATTATTAGGCTCTACCCAAGTAGGGAAGAATTCAGACTACTCTGCAAAACATTTCCATAACAAGTTTCGAATAGACCAGCAAGATGCTCAATTACTACACCTCTTCTACATGAGAGTGACAAGCAGCCCCAGTCAGAAGTGACAATTACTTTTGCAAATTTTACAGCCATCCTACTCAAGGAATGGAATGGAATGGAAGAAATGGAAGTAGTCTTCGTTCAGGGCAATTGAAAATGGTCAATTTTTGTTTGCTTCCAGAAGAAGGCTACAGTTTGATAGTCTTGTAACCGGCTTGACAGTGTGAATTACACTAGATGGCTAAACATGGCAGTCAGTCATGGGCCAAAAAACATTTCTTCATTTACAGTTAAGCCTTACTGACAGCGGGAAATTTGAGTCAGCATGCACTCTTATCAAGTCAGAGTTTAACGAAAACATCTTCGACGGAGGTCCGTCTGGTTGGGTTTTTGAGACAGTTGAGAGAAAAAAAACTGACGCCAACCAATATTTTAATTTTGCCCAACGTTTCAGGACCAACTCGGTCCCTTCTTCAGGGGTGACTAAAGTGTGCCAGCAGCAGCGGGGTGTTGCCTTCGCTCTCCCTATGTTAGCACGTGGAGGAGTCCAATAACGTACGCAGAGGGGAGCGTTCCTGGAGTTCTATTCATCGCCGCCTGTCATGTGCTATGCGCATGACAAGTGCATAGCAATATTACTGAAACAGAAAGCAAAAGTGACTGCCAATTAAAGTAAACAGAGACTGCTCCTCCCTTCTTGCCTTAGAACCTTGCTATTAGTTTGCAATATTTTCTTTTTATTTTGAGCTCTAGCATGACAACATATTGTTTCGAAACTATCTACAGATGCAGCTTTTTGTTTGCAGTATGTAAATGGCTGCCTTCCTGCCCACTGTTTCTCCTAGATTTTTGTTTACAGAAAATAAAAACTAAAAATACTTTTCTTTGATTACATGCTTGAAGAGAAGAGCCCTCATAGCTACTCTGAATGTAAAAGTAGAAAAACAAACAAAAAAAAGTAGGGGGCCCTATCTGCACAGTCTGGAGGAAGGACTGACACTGTACACTCAAGGTCTTTCTTAAGCATGGCTGGCTAACAAAATAGCGGGTAATTAACACAGTGCTGAGAACCATGATAATACATGTTGTGCTTGTAACATATTTAGAAATGAAAGCCTTTTGTTTTTTAGCTGATCTGTGGTACAATGACCCCAGAAGTCTTATTTTGGGCAGGGATGAGCAGGAGGCAAAGCCCTGAGGTCCACTTCCAATGCTAGCACTTGACAGCAATCAAAATTTGAACCCCTCCTCTTTCCTGCTCTCCTCGTTGCAGGGTCCCCACACTGGAGTGCAAAACAGAAGTTTTCGATTCCTTCTTAGTGCAGCCATCAATAAACGTTTTGCTGGTTTTTCAGAAAAGTAGATGACTGCAAAACAACAAAACCAGTACTAAAAAGTATAGACACAAACACAATGCTGACTAGCAAGTAAATTTTATTACTGCTACAATGCAGTATATATACAAACAGCATTGGAGTAAATTCTAGACAAATTCTAGACAGAACAGAGCAAAAGTAGAACTGGAGTGATGTTATTATATTCAAGAACAACTTTACGTGCCTAACAGTAGAAGCTACAAGCATGAGGCAATGGCTTTCAGGTCTCCATGGCTGCCTCTTCAGTGCATGAGAAAAGTGTCTTACTTTCTACTGCAGAGCCACAAAAGGCTGTCCTCAAGCACATAAGTGCTATTGTGCATTTCCAGCACTTGCAATCAAAATGGTCTGTTTTGCTCCCAAGATAAAAGAAATAAATAGCTACCTCAACATCTTGCTTAACTTTCATTAATTCAGACTCCGCAGACAGTAATGCCAACGCAAAAACTAAAAATGCATTCTGAGTAGCCACTGCTTTGTGCAAGAGATGCATCTCAAAAGTTAATAAAATTCATATCCGTATCAGTGCCCCACATGAGCAGTTACAGCTATGTTTGCATAGCTCAGTATTCTGAACTTTACAGTGCATCCAACATGTCCCTCAAATGATAGACATCAAATAAGCAGTTTGTTTCATGTAAACAATGTATTAAATCCGCTATTTCTCACTGTATGCAATACATTATAATCTAAATTTGTGCTTTTGTACAAGCTTAATTTTGGGGGGATATTAAACCTCTGCGTTCTCGGACATTGGGTCCTAACCAACATCAATATCACAGAATAGCAGTTTTCTAACTCCCAATCCTTTCTAGCTTTTCTTCCTGTACGATAGCACCACCTCTAGGGGAATTTTCCAACATATTTACTGCAGTTTTAACTCTTTGTAAACAGAAAGAACCATGAGTAAACCAGCAGACTCTGGCACTGCAGACAATCTGGTGAAATTTTCAGTACACACATTGCACGACCATCAACTTGCACCAATTCAGTGACAGTGAAGACAATTTTTGTGAAAAAAAAAAAAACAGCTAAGTTCCTCTGTCAGCAGATACAGACAATTCACACAGTTGTTTGTTGACTACAATGAAGCTGAAAAAGAAAAAAAAAGTATAGCAACAGGACATGTAGCTAAGATTCCAGCCTCAATCGAGGAGAACAATTTCACTGCTTCCATACAAAGCCAAATTATCAGTGAAGGTCCAATAGCTGGTGTGGAAACAAATTACGCATTTGTACACATGGTGAGTGTTTTTGAAATGTCTGAAAATCACAATTCCTGGGTAAAAACAGCTGCAAAGTTGACAAAACTTTAGGCTTGTTAACACCAACTTGCACAACTTCACAACTACATGTGAAATTACACCTGTCTTGGTCTCCCCACTTCTGCAGCCCATGATGAAGTTTTCATTGATTTTTTCACCATGACTGTGTTAGTAAACATGAAGAATGCCCACCTAAAGCTTGCTTGTTTATCCAAGAAAATTAAACTTTATGCATGGGGGACAGAAAACTGATACATCAAAGGGTTTCTGCAACATAGGTTTACAATTACTTGCTTCATGAAGCTTGAGAAAACAGGGCAGCAGTTCTATACATGCAATATACGAGGGGGTACCCAAAAGAAACCGGACTAAATTTTTTGGTCGGCAAAGCTTCTGTGTTACCGCGTTTTGCCACTAGGAGCGCATAGAACGAACATTCCAGAGTCAGTAAGCAGAGTGCCGTCGTTGAAGGAGGTCAGACTAGTATAGGCATAGTTTTAGAGTGACGGCTGTTTTGTGTGAATGTCGTTTTTGCAATGGCTGATTTTTGTGAACAGCGTACGCCGGTGAAATTCTGATTTTTGCTCGGAAAAAGTTGAATGGAAACTCTTGAAATATTAAGAAAGACGTACAAGGACGATGCTATGGGGACAACTCAAGTGTTCCTGAATCGAATCCTGAATCAAAGCAACAATCATGCCAATGGAAAACTTCAAATTCACCTCGCCTCAAGAAAGCTCGTCAGGTGAAACCAAACCTCAAAGCAATGCTGATTTGTTTTTTCGACGTGGGAGGAGTCGTCCATTGAGAATTTGTTCCGCAGGGTCAGACAGTTAGCCAGGCTTTCTACTTGGATGTTTTGAAAAGATTGGGCAACAGTGTGCGGTGGAAGCGGCCAGATTTGTGGCGGTCGGGTGACTGGTTTTTGCATCATGGCAACGCCCCTGCTCACACAGCCCTGTCTCTACGACAATTTTGGACCAAACATGCATGACCCCTATTCCTCAACCCTCATACTCTCCCGACCTTGCCCCGTGCTACTTTCTTTGTTTCCTAGAATGAAAAAATAGGTGAATGGAAAGCGTTTCGCTGATGTTGCTGAGGTGAAGAAAAAAACGACGGAGGCACTGTCAAGCATCACAAAAGATGAATTTAAACAATGTTTTGAAAAATGGAATGAAAGATTCGACTAGCGTATCATTGCAAGTGGGGAATACTTTGAAGGAGATTGAAGGTCTGTGCTTAAAATGTGAACAAATAAGTTCAAACAAAAATAAGTCCGGTTTCTTTTGGGTACCCCCTCGTATACACCGCATCAATATTGCAGCTAGAAAATGTTATTTCTAGAAAGCACTCTTCGCCAGCATCGTGTGAACCTTTTTTTAATGCGAAAGCATTTCTTGTCTCATGAGTGGTGTGCACAGGACCTGTTGGCAGAGCATGTCCACACGAACTGTCAATCATCCATTACAGCAGTAATTATTACAATAGTTGAATAAATAATTATGTAATGGTTTGGTTTATGGGGTTTAACGTCCCAAAGCGACTAAGGCAATGAGAGACGCCGTAGTGGAGGGCTCCGGCAATTTCGACCACCTGGGGTTCTTTAACGTGCACTGACATCGCACAGTACACGGGCCTCGAATTTCTCCTCCAAAGAAATTCAACCGCCGCGGCCGGGATCGAACCCGCGTCTTTCGGGACAGCAGCCGAGCACCATAGCCACTGAGCCACCGTGGCGGCCTAATTATGTAATCATCAAACATTAATTGAATATGTATTTAATTGAATGAAGTAACCAATTAGTGGAATTAGTCCTTATATTGTAAATTAAATGCCAATTTAACCAAACTGCTGAATTAATTCATTACATTCAATTAGGTCAGTAAAACAACTGATTGAGTATTTAGTTTATTGAGTGAACTAATCAGTCCAATCAGTGAACTATTTCACACATTTCTTGGCAATTTAATCAAATTTATGGATTACTTAATTACTTAATTAAATTAATTTGTACCTTGGTGTGCTTACTAGACGCTCTAGCAATGGGACCCACATCTTCGGATGTGGTAGAAACGAAGTTAGAGTGAAAACACAACTTCGAAACAGCAAAGGCATAAAGGAACGCACACAGCAATATAATCGACAGCAGTGTGAGAAATGCTTTCGTATTACTGCACCTAAGCAGACTGAAGTGCACCCCAGGAATTTTTTTCTTTTTGTACTGTACCATTCATGTCTTGCTCCCGCTTGATGTCTCCATTAACTGATTTATGATCTGGTGCATCATTTCAAAACATCTACACAGTATTTTTTAATTTATTTATAGATGCTGCAATCCCACAATTTATGACTTTAGCAGGGTGGGAGAAAAATAAAATATCAAAGACGCAATACAATGGCAAAGCACAAATAAACAGTGGCAGGTTGAAGCCAAACAATTAACTAAACAAAAACAACCGTATCAAACAACATTACTAAAGGAGGGAAGTGAATGATCTCAATGATGACTGCAAAACTTCAATGTCGCTAAGGTTATTCCAGTCAGGTGCCAATCTTGGAAGAAAGGAAAACTTAACAGTTACTTCATGGTTGGAAATGAAGTTATTGTTAAAGCATGCGTTTGTCTAGCGGCACATCCGACTTAGGAGGAGGAGAAAGGAAGATCAGTTTTGTAGTACCCTTTAATTAAATGAAATAAGAACTGAAAGGTGCACTAAAGAGGATTGAGTGCCTTTTTATTACGGGAACTAAACCTGTACGCCCCAAGCATTCTTAGAAACTTCGAATTACTATCCTGTGTGGCCGATTTCCGTATTAAATCGCGTTAAACGTCCCAGCTCCCGCCTTTTTTTTTTTTTAACTCACTGTGGAGAGTAGGAGGAGTCAACTAACTTGGCTGCCATGGCAAAAAACATACAAGAAGTGCCTTTTGGCCGATCACGTGGCAGCTTGCCGCTCTTTCATTGGCGAAGTAATACGCAGAGTTATCTTAGAAAATATGCGGTTTGCTGGTCGGACTATGTTCAGCCAGAACAGACGCAGACGGTGGGGCACATCACACCAGTGGCAGCAGGCGAAGAGAAAACATAGTCTACTTGCTTAGGGTTTGTTACTGCTATGATATGTTCTCTGAACCAAAAATATGTAGCAGTTTAATGAAACTATTACTTACGCCATGACCAAAAAGAGTAATAAAAATGACTTTGGGTGTCTTCACAGATTATAGTATTTTCACTGGCCATTGCGGAGTGATGAGGTCGAGTCCAGTGAAAGCAAATGGTCCACACGTAGTTCTGTTTCCGCAGGCTTAATTAGCAACTACGCTGTCTGCGACTGAAACTAGTTCACGGAAACTCAAGAAAAAAAAATAAAAGCGACAGCAAACCAAACAAATTTTTCCAAAATGCCCTTTAGCGCAAATTTAAGTTAGCCGAGATAATTTCTTTTGACTTGATGATGGCAAGTTAGCTCTTGTTAATAAGCCAGTGACTGAGGCTTGCTTCCAACTTATAAATAAACCTTAGATAATGGAAGCATAATCTAGAGTAGAAAGAACAAATGATTTGTAGGCAAGAAGGCCAACTGAAGGAGCAAAAAGTTTGCAGTGCGCCTCAGAAAGAAAAGAAAAGCTCGAAGTTTGCAGCAACAATTACACAGTATGTGTTTAGTCCAGATGAGGTGACTGGTAGCCCACAGTCAAAGGTATCTATAGTAGGGTAGTAGTTGTAGGGTGTAGGTCTCCAGGGTAGGGTGCAGGTCTATAGTAGGTTGTAGGTCTCATCAAGCCTCCAGAAGGCTTTTTTGCCTGCACCCGCAGCATTGCAATGTATGTCGTGATGTTAAAATAAATGTGATTTGAACTGATCTGATAAGTATTCACTTCAAAGAGGTTCATACCGTTAGCAGTGTAAACAAATTTCTTTTGTGTGATTGTCACAGAAACGATTTTTTCAAAGTTAATTGACATTTGCCAAGATTCACACCAAGCAGTAATATTTTGAACAGCCTTGTTTAGCATACACTGATCAGTTATGCTCATTTCAGAATATATCACACAATCACCAGCATAAAGTTGATTTTAACAGGAACATTATGAATAATGTCATTTATATATAGCAAAAGAAGAGGACCAAGTACTGAGCCTAGGGGAACACCAGAATCCACAGTTAAAATGTCAGAACAGTGTTAGCTAAATATTACTTAGTTTTCTATAGATAAGGTATGCTGAAATTCATTTTACTAATTTTACATTTTTATACATTTTGTCTAATATGTAAATTAACTTGAGTGAAACCTTATTGAAGGCTTTTAAGAAATCCATGAATATTGCATCCATCTGTCTTCTTTTATTTACTCAAGTGGCAAAGTCATACACTGTTTTAACAAGTTGAGTGCATGTTGAGAATTTTCTGAAACAAGGTTCGTATTTTGTGAAAAAATTCTTTTTCAAGAAATTCAGATATGTGACTACAAATTACATTTTCTAGAAGTTTGTAAGTTATCAAAGTTAATGATACTGGACGGATGTTTTGAACATAATCTTTCTTTGCACTTTTATGAAGGGGTTTAACCTTAGCGATTCCCCAGTCGCTCGAAATCTGGCCCTCACTCGGTGATCATAGCAATAAAACATTGCTAAAGGTTGCTAAACCCACTCCGCATATCTTTTCAGAAAAACATTACGAATGCTATCTGGTCTACATAATTTCTTCACAAGTTTCAAAAGCGTGCTCAAAATACTTTGTTCATGAACCGTTTCTGGTCATCTGTCGGGCATTGCCCGACAGTGGAAAAGTGCGTGTCTGGTGAGTTGTCCGGTGTGGCCCGACACAGCATTTGGCCTCTCATTTCTGTAGCAAAAATTGTGCCCACTCTGGTTAGAATTACTGTAGCCTGCAAATTGGCTATTTAGCTTTCCTGCTGAGGATGGTAGCACCATACTGAAAAAATATTTTTTGATCACATGGTTTTGAGGGCAATTTGGATGGGCACCAAAAAGACGCAGCATGATTTCCATTCCAGCACATGTGTTGTAGGAAAGTTATCTAGCGACTTTGTAGAAATCGAAGATAACTTTAACGATGAAGACAACTATGTGCCTCCTTTAACAAGGATTGTGCACTGTCTGCAGTGATACAAAGCTAAAGGCAGCAGAAGGGAGATTGTATTTTTTGCAAGACATGCGAGAGGAAGCCTGGCCTCCGCCCAAGAGAGTGCTTCGAGTGAGTGCACTATAAAGAAGTTCTGAAGTTCTGATAGTAAAACTGAAAAAAAATGGTTTTAATAAGCGTTTATAACAAAATCATGACGTGGCACTCCCTTTCTTTTCGAGGGGCTAGAAGGCTTAAAAGAATGCTGACCGGTGCAGTAGTCACTGGGGAAAGTACACCTGACTGGAAAGGGTTATTAACATCAGGAATATTTCATTTCATTTATTGGTTTTGTTTGGCCAGTACAGAGACTGCAAACAAGGGAGAGCAAGCTAAAGGCGCCTAGTAGCGCCTGACAGAGGCCTGCCCTCCCCATGTAGGAGGTAAAGGCACAGTGAAACATGGAAGACTATCACTGCCTAGTGTGAAAATATATTTAAAGTGTTCATTTAAAACATCTGAGATACTTTTTCCGCAATCAATTTGAGCACCGTCATGTTCAAAAACTACACAAATTCTCATAGTCGGGAAAATTAACTGCCAAAATTTCTCAGGCAATGTTGAAATAAAGTTAGGCAAACACCAAGTAATAATGCTTCTTGTCCTTAATTACCTTGCTTTTCACCTCAGCATTCAGAGTACAAGAAACAGTAATGTGTTTTGTCACGTTGACACCACACCCCTTACTGGCTCCAGCTGTCACACCACACAAGAGTACTCGAAAAGTTTACATCAAAATACCCACTCGCTCAGTCCCTGTATGTTTAGTGTAAAAACCATGTATGAAGTGCAGCACGCTGCATAATGGTGGAAGCGAAATGGTACAGACCTTTACTCTCTCTATATTGAAGTTTAATTGGTGTATTCATATAGGAAGTTTACGGGGATAAGGAGGCCGCAGCTGACACAGGACAGGGATTTTTGGAGGAATATGGGAGAGGTCTTTGCTGTGTAACGGACGTAGTTAGGCAGATAATCATGATATTAAAGGACTTGTGCATGCTCGAAGATGTGTGACAATGTCAATTTGTACATGGTGTGGATCGGGGCACATGATAACAGATGTGGATAACTATCGGCCACAACTTAAGATGACATGATCAGCTGTTTTTTTTTTTTACCAACGAACCACATCTTCCTGATGCATACATTAGCCTATAAGTCTCCTGAAGTGCACAGTTACTTCACCACCACATGGTCAAGAGTGCAACAGCTATGTTAACTAAGCATATGGTCATGCTGGGCAATATGAGCGTACCAGCACTCAAAAATAAGTTCACTCAGTTGTCTGTACTCAGGAATGCTGACGCTAACACCACAACGGCTTGTTCGATTCTCGGTCCATGCCTTTTTTTTTTTTTACATTAACTCGATTGTTCACCATCCCAAGCTCCATCCAAGATGCATTTCATTTATAAACAAGAGCCAGCCCCTGCACCATGCTCCACCTTCATGTGCTAGCACCGCAAAACAATGTAGCATCTCCAACTCTTCATTAGCCTTCTATGTAGCAGCTTTGCTCCATGAGCTGAACACTGCACACACCAGTGCAGTTTAGCCGCATGGTGAAAATTCATAACCGAGAAGTACTGCAGCCTGGAGTGGCAGCACAGTGATCATAATGATTCCAGTTCAATGCCCTGCGATAGTGGACGTCTATTCCAGAGTCTTCAGCCATATCATCAGCAAAAACTATATGAAAAGCATGAGCCACTACTAGAACACAACAGAAAACAAGCATGAACAGTACCTCTAGATTTTGTGAATGGGTGGCAACCTCCAAGTCCTTCCGCACGTCGTGGTGAATGAGCATACTCATAATATCTAGTTGTGATGGAGAACCAAATGCTGATTGGCTATCACCACCTTCAGCGAGGCCTGCAGCTGCAAAACAACCTGCTTGTTCCAGTATCCTCTCTGCATGGTTCCTTTCAAGCTGAAACAAACAGTGCGCGCCTATAATTTTGCTGCAGAGAGCTCACAGAAGTCAGAGATGCAATGATAGGTTCAAAACACATGCCACAAACACATCGCTTGTACTGTATGCACGTCATATACGCCAATTCTAGTCCCCACTTTAGAATTAGCAGCCGCGGTGGCTCAGTGGTTAGAGTGCCCGGCTGCTGACCCGAAAGACGCAGGTTCGATCCCAGCCGCGGCGGTCGCATTTCGATGGAAGCTAAATGATAGAGGCCCAAGTACTGTGCGATGTCAGTGCACGTTAGAGAACCCCAGGTGGTCGAAATTATCCGGAGCCCTCCACACGGCGCCCCTCATAGCCTGAGTCGCTCTGGGACGCGTTAAAACCCCATAAACCAAACCAAATCAAACCAACCACTTTAAGAATCTCCTGCACAGCCTCCTGCGTGCACAATGCCCACACTGCGAAAAAACGCATATATGTACTACACTTTCGATGTCGAACAACGTTACCAAGATGATTTCAAGCATACTTCAAGCCACGACCTACTGCTTCAAGCATTCCTGTATGGTAGCATTCTGACATATGAGCCCAGTGATTAACGCTTGCGCTCACCGTTACGTGACGGATTCCAAGAGATTCGGGAGATTCAGAACCTTCGTCCCCGCCGGACCTACTTGAATTATCGAGGCCATTAGATTGTAATTCACTCATTGGTTGAGTATTCCAATCATCCATTCATTCACAGGGGGCTATTGTTCACCACACGCTGCCGAAGCTCAGATCCCCTGGTCTCTCTCACGCGAGAGCCAGGCGCGTGCGAATCTTCGTTGTCATTCGTTCCGGCCACCGGCTCTGGACCACCGAGCTTCCTCCACATCAGCGCATCAGCTGCTGCTGGCTTGTCAGGCGCTGGCTAGCCACACGCGACATAGCCACGCAGCCGACGCGCTGACGCAGCGCCCGCTCTCGGTTGCGGTCAGGTAGGCCGGTCGGGTGTCTTCACGTGCAGCAAAAGTTTAAAAGCGATGCATGTTTTCTGCCTTCTTTCCAGTCAAACTGCCGCCGCGGCGGGCAGCTAGCAGCATCACGCTGCGTTTCCCATTGCCTGAAACGCTGTTCTGGTGAAAACTCTTTCAGCGCATTAAACAAACCGAAACTAGCAGTATGACTAGATTTAAAAAAAAAAAAAAATTACCAACGACCGTCTACCCATAATGGGCATGGACAAGCAATTCTTGTTGTGTAAAAGGGCGCTCAGTTGCAACTCAGCACAAGCGCATCTTTATCGCTGAAGGAGCTCACCGTGGTACAAACCGAACTCTACGGTACCATCGCCATGCGTTCATCCTCCGCAGTCAGGCGGAGATTAGTTCCGTGCTTTCGCAACAATATGCTATGCGGAAGTGCGTTGTCAGCCTTGCTTTAATTTCAGTGATGCACATCGTGTCAGTTAGAGTGAATGATAGCTCCCGCGTTCATAACACGCACGGTATTAGTTCAGGCAGTGCTTTCTGCATACTTCTCAATTCATGCACCGCCCAAAACCAGGTAACCGAAGAGCTTTCGAGGCCGTTGAGACCTCGTTGGGGCAGCCGTTAGTTCCGAAACAAAAGCACGAGCGCTTGACGTCACATGGGTAAAAATACTCCGTAGTCGGAGGAAGCGGAGGAAGAGCGTTCCGAACGACGACTGAACCATCGCCGCTCGCAGCTCGGTAGTCAGTCTAACGACAGGCTAAAAAAACTGCTGCAAGCAATGAGAGAGAAACGGTATGAGGCGAGGCGAACGACCTAACTTCACACCCTCCACTGCATATCGGCTAGGGTGAAGCAAGGTGAAGCAGTGAAGTACCAGGAAGACGGTGGACGCGGAAGGCGCTACTGCGGCTGGTCCGAGAGCCCAATTTGTTGTGCACATATCAGGGCATCGAAAACGTCGACGTGCAGGCTAACAGTAAGTTCTTTTTTCGTCCCAACGAATTCTCCAGGGCGGCTGTGCCGCAAGTATCGTTGTAGAAACAAAATCATATTACATAATACACAATCATAATTCTGGCATTAGTTTGGGCTAGCTGGCGGCGCCCGCGCAAAGGTCGATAAGGGTGAACGTGAAGCTGGTCAAGCTCAGCTACTGCAAGCGCACACAAAAGGGAAACGAGGCGTGTCTGGTTTCTTGCTTGGCCTTGTCTCATGAACTTCCGGTTGAAACAGAAGCGACGGAAGCGTATGCGCGGTTGGCGCGGTCGCGTTTGAATGCGGGAAGCCCGTATCGTGTACTGCGAATTCAGGCATACGTGTACAGATCATAGTTAAAAAGACATCTGTGGCATCCAGAAACGACTGCACACAGTACAAGTTGTGCTTTTGGAAATTCGAAGCGGATATTCTTGACCGGGCTATTCAACGGCGTCTGTAACATCACATACGATTAGAGCGCATTGCAACTTTTCAGGCTAAACGTGTCGCGACGGGAGTCGGGAGACTTGTTGACGTAAACTGGGCGAATGCGGGTCGCGTCATGCGTTAGGCCAAGCATGCTGCGTTTGTGAACAAATTCGATACTTGATAGCAACTTAAAGTCGAGCCAAAATCGGTACAGTTGCTACTAACTCCAGCTAACCTGGCTCTCTGAATACAGCTGTGACGATCAGCAGGCAAGAAAAAATTGTGCAATCCCATCAGTGTAGCTGCTCATGCTCACTTCCAGCCCATTTTAAATCAGGTGTTCGCTAGATGTGTGTGCAGTCCGGAACGCATTCTGGCTCAGGCGTTCTAGACAAGTGTTTTGCACTCTGTACTCCCTGTACTGCGGGCTTCATAATCGACTCAAGTTGTATGTATTACATGTGCTCACTGACTGCAAGGGGTGTGTGCAGTGAAGCCATATTTGGTATAATTTAACCTCTCTTCAATGGAGCCATTTTGGTTACTTCTGCTGAATGTGATTATGCTTCTGTATTGTAGTATTGAGCATACAGTTATGTGTAAGACTAATACGAATGCTTTTTCTGAATGGTAAAATTGGGGGGTCACTTCTGCTTAATATACCACACTTGGTTACAGTGTGCGCCTGCTTTGCACCCCAAATTTAAATGCACTGACTGTAATAGCTCAGTAGATGTGGCGTTCGGATTGTGGGTTCGTTCCTGGATGCAGTAGCAGCACTTCAATAGCGGTGAAATACAAGAATACCCCTGTGCCAAGATTTCAGTGCGTATTGAAGAAACCCAAGTATTCAGAACTGATCAGGTCTTCACTGCAGTGTGCCTTGACCAGTGTAATGGTTTTGAATGTAAAAATCCATCAGTTAACCAGTTTCGCCATGCAAATGGCAGTGGTGTTCGTTAGTGGGAGGCGAAACTCTTACCAAAATGTAAAGCCAAGCTGGTCTTTAGGGAAGGCATTACCCCAATGGGGTAGATTACCCCATTCTAATGACAAAGATGCTACTTTCAATAAAATTGGAGCTTTTATAAGATAGTAAAGGCCAAAAAATTAAACACACATGTCCCCACCACGAGCCAATTTTGCAAGTAAACGGCAGTGCGTTGACATAGTTTTTTTTTTTTGTACGGATCCCAGAGGCTAGGCTGCACCCCACTGATTCAAAACGGTCATCATGGTCATCATGGAGCCCTTCTCGGTATAGATGTCATGAGTTTGAATCGAGTGGTGGGAAAATTTGTAAATTATATTTTTCAACAATAAATACGTCTTTTGCTATTGGACAAACATCTGCATATCCAGGAAAAGCCATAGAATTGATTTTTACTAAGAACAAAAATGCGATGGAGTTTTTTTCAGTTTTCTTTTAATGCTGCTAAATTTGGCTTTGTTGAAACTGCTGCGTTAGAGGGCAAACTTTAACCTATTTCGGGCTAAGCAGAAAAACCCCAGCTAGTTGTAATTTCAAATGATGCCATCCACAATAAGGCACCTTTGTGCAAAATATGAGCAAATTAGCCTTACATTCAACCAGGAGATACACTTGTATACACTTGTAGGAGATACACTTGTCTCATGTATTGTTTCAACTTAAAGTGGTCTCTCATGGAACGGCTTCCTCATAGAAATTGTCCCAAGTGGTAACTGTTAAGAATATCGCATATATATGATGCCAAATAATTCAAGCTGGAATCAACCAATGCCCGTTTGGTCCTTGACTGGTCCAGCCTGAGAATGGACACAGTGCAGTTTGTCCTCAACCGGTTTCATCTTTTTGGCCCTGCAAGTTTCCTACTGACAAATGCATACATGCTCATTGACCTTTGACTGGCCTCAGGTAGAAGTGTTTAACTTGTGTGTTGAGCTGGAAATACCATTCCCTTTTGTAATTGAGTTCAGGCTGCACTTAACTTGCATCTGAGCCAGCTTCTTTTCGTTTACCAATGTTTACCCTGTTACCAACTGCTGACCACATGGTACTAACTAGGAATACAGTCAATTCTGGTGCTCGGCTGCTGACCCGAAAGACGCGGGTTCGATCCCGGCCGTGGCGGCCGAATTTCTTTGGAGGAGAAATTCTAGAGGCTCGTGTACTGTGCGATGTCAGTGCACGTTAAAGAACCCCAGGTGGTCGAAATTTCCGGAGCCCTGCACTACGGCGTCTCTCATGGCCTTAGTCGCTTTGGGACGTTAAACCCCATAAACCAAACCAGTCAATTCTGGATAATTCGAAATCGTGGGGGAGCAAAAATTCGTTTGAATTAAGCGGGATCTTTTTAATACACATGGTATTAAGAGGGCCAAAGAATCAGTTCGAATAAACTGGCAGTCCAAATTAACGCGACTACACTGTAGTAAGTCTTCATCTGAAACCTGTAGATCACTCTTTGGAACCAGATGTTCTTTGGTGATAGCAAGTGAAACCAGTTGTATTCCCAGTTGACATTCACCTTGGTCCACCCTTTGGCTGTGTCTAGTTTTTATATTTCCCCTAAATATCTTTGGAAAACACAGAGACTTTAAATTTAACATTTCAGTGCACCACACTATAATTGAGCTATACAACAGTCGGATAAAACTCAAGAACAAAGTAGCAGATGGCCCCGCAAAGGAGGCCCTCCAACCAATGGCGTTGACGGATTCTCATGAGACATTGTGGTTAATCCCCTTGGGCCTGCTAGCATGACAGTAAGGGGTGGCAGATGAAAGGTGATTAGCCATGGCTTAATCGCACTAACAGCGGCATCATGGAAATGATCATCATCATCATCAGCCTGACTACGCCCACTGCAGGACAAAGGCCTCTTTCATATCTCTCCAGTTAACCCTGTTCTGTGCCAGCTGCAGCCACCTTATCCCCTCAAACTGCTTAATCTCATCCTCCCATTTAACTTTTTGTCCCCTCTTGGAGTCCAGTCCATTGCCCTTAGCAATCATCGGTCATCTTGCCTTCGCATTACATACCCTGCCCAAGCCCATTTCTTCCTCTTGATTTCAACTAGGATGTCATTAACCCACGTTGGTTCCCTGACCCACTCTGCTCTCTTCCTGTCTCTTAACATTGCACCAATCATTTTCCTTTCCTTAGCTCGCTGTGTTGTCCTCAGTTTAAGTTGAACCTTTATCGTTAGCCTCCAGGTTTTTGCCCTGCAGGTGAGTACCAGTAGGATACAGGTTTTATATACTTTTCTCTTGCGGGATATTGGCAAACTGTCATTCATGACCTGAGAGTAGCTGCCCAATGTGCTACACCCCATTCTTATTCTTCTATTGTATTTCACTCGTGATCCAGACCTCTTACCACTTCCAGCACCTCGCTACCAATTGTAAACTGCTGTTCCCTTCTGGGACTGCTAAACATTACTTTGGTTTTTTGAATACTATTTTTAGGCCAACCGTTCTGCTCTGCCTGTCTAACTCATTGATCATGCTTTGTATTTCACCCCCTTAGTGACCTTGCAAGGCAATGTTATCAGCAAATCGCAGTTCACTGAGGTATTAGAATTTTATTGCTGGCTTTATGGAGGACTGTGGTGGCTGTGCAGATGTTCCAATATTTTTGCAATATCTTCCAGTATTGTTACATAAGGCTCATCTGCACCCTGATTCTGTAATACCTGCATGACTGTTGAGGTTTTGACTGAGCCAAATGCTAGCTCGTAATCTAAGAAGGCTATGAAAATCAGTTGACGCCATTGGCTGCCCCTCCTTTGAGGGGCATCTGCCCCTTTGTTCTTGAGTTGTATCCAACTATAGCATCTTGAGCTACTAGAATCTTCTCTGCTTCTGATGCAGAGAAAGGGCATGGGGACATGCAAGCAGAGGTAACTGCAGTGCAGCTGTGGGAATAATCATTCCCATGCTTAGCGATGTGTGTAAATAGCATGTATCATTGTGCTTGTTAGCAACATGTGGCAGACCTGCAGGTCAGGGCTGATGTCCTGTATTTTGACTACTGATGTTGTGAAAGTGGTGTAATTGCCACTATGAAATGACGAAGGGACTTTACTGCTGAAATGTGCTAATTGGGCGAATTGTTTTTTAAATTAGCAACACATCCATTGCTATTTGACGGCACTCTTTGTAGGCTTATTGCTCTGTCCGCCTTGCCGGCTTTTAATTGTGCCAAAAGTTACTATATATATCCTCCTGAGACCAGGAGTGTAAATTCTCTCACCAGTTTTGTTCAAACATTCGAGATATAATTCGAGCCTGGAAATGTGTCTGAAACATTTGTTGCCATGTTTCGTAGCTTTGGCTGTGTGTTGGACAATCGTGTGATGCGTAGGAAATTATCAAGCTTCCAAAGCACACTGGAAAGTTAGAGCCATTGTCACTCAAATGGGTGTTTCTGCACTATCATGAGCAGACATGGGTGCTCTCATGAGGGTGTCCTCACTCTCATCTCATGAGCGCTTCACTCGGTGAAGTGAAGGTGACAGATGGAGATTATTCAATGTTTTAAAATGGAAAATAAAGTTGCATAGCGCATGCTATTGTCTCTGTCGAGGTCACCTAGGATTGGTGCAGAAAAATTTATGAGGGCGAGGGAAGGCAAAGGTGGCGAGGGTGAGGGAGGGAAATATGCACGAGTCGAAGGTGCATCACAAAGTTCGTGCCTGCCATTAAGTTCTTTCTTAGGCATAAGTAGATTAGTTAGGCATTACATGGGGCCCCCCGTGGTACTCCCCTGCAACTGCTAAATAATTTATAATTGAATTTCTTCTTGCTGTTGTTTCAGTTTCATCACTTGAACAATGGTTCTGCCATGCAAGAAGTATTTAGGTATAGTGCTCTAGGTTAGGTCATGTGAGGCATGAAACAACTGCAATATTAATGCTAATACGTAGTTTTATTTCACTACAATACTTAAGCCATACTGCTTCAAGACCTGGCATAACAACAGATGACATAAGAGCTAGCAGTTATATGGCTGGTTATATTGACCTTTTTCCTAAGCATTTCACCTCAGAAGAGCCGAGCACCAGGGTGGGGGAAATCTTAAACCTATTAGAAAACCAGTGGGTACCTGGCAGCACTGGGTATATAACTCAGCACCTCCCAAATGCAAGGTGGATGCTCTACTGTAAAGCCACTGCTTTGGTCCCTCTGTTATTTGTTGCGGCCATTCTTGACTACTGGCAACATCGGAGCGATAAGCGTAAGATATCCACGTGGCTCGACACATCTGAAAGCGGATGCAATGAATAATAGTTTGTGCGTAGGATGACTCAGTAACATTGGCATATCGGCAGTAAAGAAAAATAATTTGAATGTTCGAACTGCTGAATGTCAGGGGGGACTGATGAAATAAGGATGAGGGAAGGCCAAGAACCCAAAGGTGAAGTTGAGGGTGAAAAAAACAAAAATGAGGTAATTTGCCCCTCTCTGATCGTAAGTGCTGAGCTTAAATGTGCTTTACTATATGTGTACTATATGTGTACTATATGTGTACTATATGTTTATTGTATGTGTAATCCGTTCATGTTTTTTCGACTGCTGTTGTAAAACACTGACTCGCCTTTTTGAGAGCTGCTCAAGAGCAGGGCTACTTTGCTACTTTGACAGTACTCACTAGATAACAGCTTATGGGTTCTTAAAGCAGCTGAGAAACAGCTTTCTACAGACCTAGACCTCCTTTCATGGTTGCCACTATGATTTCGTTGTCTAATATATCGGACAAATTATTGCCGGTTGTCAGAACAGTGTAGCTAGTATTATTTGGATCTGATCAGTAGTAGTTGCTTTGTTACTTTCTAACTTTCTCACATACGTTCTTGTCAGACCTGAGCAGAAGTTCAGTTGGTCAGTGTTAATCAAAATCTATTTCTCAAGTCTTGGTGTTCCCATATGAACACAAATATTCTGCAGCCAAGGTCAAGCAGTTTTATTTCTCTTGACTTTTCTCCATGCTGTATGCTAGCGGCGTGTGAACATTCTAAATTTCGAATACAAATTGAATATGTTAGTTGTTCGGTTCATATTCAATTTGAGAAATTGATATTTGAGAATTTCTTAATATATATTCGCACCGACTTCATAAATCTGACTGTGCAAAACCAGAATATCTGGGCGAACGACACAAAGATCTAGTCTAAGGTGTCAGAAGGTCAGATACAAAGGCTTGTAGCTCTTAACTTTCTTCTCCATTGTTTATTATATGGACAGGCCACATTCGGATGCTGCTAGGCAGGACTTCATGCGAAATTCTGCAAGTGGGCTTTCGCACATATAAATCATGATGTGAACAGAATGGCCGACCACCTGCTCCAAACAATCACAATGTTTTATCCTACCATAATGTTATTTGCTTAACGCTCACACCCATGGCATTTGCTCTGTCGCCTGCACACAACTCTTTTAGCATGAGCTCCGCCATGTCGTTTTTGGCCATCTATACGATTGCGGGAGAGCCGACTTGCGGTATTTCATATGGGGTTTCCGAAGTATAAGGCGGGGCCGTGTCAAGGTGTCACTGGAAGGGCAAACGATCCTGTTAAAATTCTGTCTCTTGCATGGTGCATTGTTACCTGCGCACCTCAGATGTGCACGTAGCAGAAGGCATGACGATGATAGGTGGGCCCACCCCTATCACTAGGTCGAACAAAAGCCAGGAAGCGTAGTTTCAGTTTCTAAGTTTCACTGCCAGCCTGCGGCGACGGCGGATATCAGCCGCGCATTCACCAGCTGTTCGAACTTAGCTGTGCCACCATCGGATGCTGACTGGCACGCTTTGTTTTAGCTTGAACTTTGAATAATTCAGGCATTTCTTGTTGCTTCTTGAAGTCAGAATTAATGACCACATTGCAGGTTGCATACTGTTAAGCAGTCTAATCAAGCAGTGTACATCTCTGTGCACATCGTGTTTTTTTTTATGGTGTTGAGTCAGACTAGTTTTGTTTATTTTGGCGGCAGAGACCATAAACAGTTTAGAAAAAATAAGGACAATAATGCCTGTGCATTTATCTTTTCTGAAATTTTTTTTCGTACTGAACAGGTATTCAATATTCGAAGACATTTTTTTCTTCATATTCATATTAGATTCGTATCTGAAAATTTTGATATTGGTGCACCCCCAGTAAATACGTATAAGCCAGAATAAATATTTAAATCAAAATTACCAATAATTTAATGGTTAAGAATGAGGAATTGGTAGTTATTTGACGGCAGGGAGCAGAAAGTTGATTTAGGCAAAATAACAAACTTAAATGGCTGCTCAGAGCACTCCTGTTGCTGCATAATTCTTAAAAAGGGGACTACATGGGAGCGCTAGGATTTAGAAATGCTATGGAAGACATATGTGCATAGTAGTGTACAAGTGGTCTTACAAGCATGTAGCAGCATCATTTAGAGCTAAGAGCATTGTGAGTTGCTTGAAATACAAGTGTACAAAAATTATTGCAGGAACAGCATCCTTTGAAGTCATGTCTCTCAGGCGGCCTTTTAGCGAAGATGATACTGGACCATTGCTGACTTTGGGGGACCGGGTGGTGTGGCTCTTTGAGCATGGACCTGAACATGGCTGGGTTCGTTGGATAGGCAGGATCCCTGTTGTTTCTCCTAGCTGGACCATTGGTGTGGAATTTGTAAGTATTTGTATGTGTGCATGTCCTTATTCTAAGAAGCAAGTTTCCTTACAAACTTGTTCTTTTGTTGGTTTATTTGAATAAATATGAACAGAGTTGAGCTGAAAAATAATCCAAGTGTTTCTCCGCTCCTATGTACAGAGCTCCTAAGTGTTAATAGAAATGCAGGAGAATGTTTCCAGCGATCCTTGCAGCACAGTCTTGTGATAACCCCTGGCATTATCAGCAAGATTACATGCATGGGCAACACAATCTGGGAAGTGGCAATGAGCTCAGTACATGACCATTTTATTGTATAAGTACAATATAGCCCTGTTTTAGTAAATAAGTCAAAACCAAGCAAAATTTTTACATTGCAGAGTAAATTATTAGTGAAGATACTCCACATTATTAGTTCAGCCAGCAAGGTTGCTTGAAGACTTAAAGAGAGGCTGATTAATCCACTGTATGAACATGAAAATACTATCGCATAACACTGAAAAAGCTGGTTATATCATTTTAATATTGCAGGTTCCTTGCATTCCTCCATAGAGTTCTTGACTCGTGTCATTCAAATGTTGCCATTTTCTGGCATCTGCAGGAATTTGCACTTCCATCACAGTGCCAAAAATCAATGCAAGATTATATATGGTGGAGGTGGCTTGAGGTACTGCTACTTGTTGAGTCCACCTGTAACAAACCTTATTCATGCAAGGTGTGTTTGGCTGCTGCGGTGGCTCAGTGGTTATGGCGCTCGGCTACTGACCCAAAAGACGCGGGTTTGATCCCAGCCTTGGCGGTCGAATTTCAATGGATGCAAAATTCTACAGAGGCTCGTCTACTCTGCGATGTCAATGCACGTTAAAGAACCCCAGGTGGTTGAAATTTCCGGAGCCCTTCACTATGGCGTCTCTCATAGCCTGAGTCACTTTGGGATGTTAAACCCCTATAAACGATAAATGAAATGTTAGGTGTGTTTGTTATATCTGATTAGAATCAAGTGAAAAATGCATCAAAATTTAATTTTGTGACCTGCGTGACCTGTGACCTACGTGACCTGCCATGGTGGCTCCGTGGTTCTGGTACTCTGCTGCTGATCCCAAGGTTGTGTAATTAAAGCCGAACTTTGGAGGCCACATTTCAGCGGAGATGAAGTGCCAAAACATCTTTGGGATTGCTGTGTCAGTGTGTGTTAAAGAACCCCAAATGGTCGAAATTAATCCAGAGCCCTCCACTACAGCATCTCCCATAGTCTGTGTGCAGCTTTGCGACATTAAAAATAATGTGTGCGAAAGTGACGATACAACAAAAAAACTTGCATTGCGTAAGTTATTCCAACTGTCTTAAAAAATATGTACGTTAAAGAAATGTTGAAAACTTTTTTATATGATTATGAGACAAATGCATCAGATGTCCTTTGTTGAGGCTATTGGGGGAAAAGGGGAAAAAATAGAATTTACAATAGCTGCTTAGCTGGTCTCCGTATAACATGTCACATGTTACAAAGGAACCAAAATTGTATTTTGCTCTAAACGATGAGCCAGTGGGTCCTCCTTTTTCGCTTGTCGGAACACTGCAGGCTGAGTGGCGGCATAAGAAACATTTGTGCAGAGGAGGATAACACTGTTGCATAAGCAAGATAGCGATACTGCATTCACAGCATAGATCATTGGTCAGTGTAGCACCAAGGTATTGCTTACAGGGAACTAGCAAGAGCTAAAAGCCTTGCATGACTTCTCTTGGTGACTACCCCTTGCAACACTTTCCATTGCTTCATTGTTCTTCCACAGCTTTAGGCAGTGCATAGCATGGAAATGGAAGTTTCGATCCTGTAACCTAGGTGTAGCATGGTATGGAAGTGAATGGTTATGCTGGTGATTTGGCACACTGTACTGTCAAACTTACATCTGAAAAAACATCAGTTGGTAGTGCAAAAGAGTGCATGATGTACCTCTGGACAGCGCATTATTGTTCAAAAGAGTGCTGGTCGGACAGTATATGCTAGATACTGCGCCATTTTACTAATAGAATTTTCCTGGTGTTTTGCTGTGCCCCTCAAGCTGTTCTATCAAGAAAATCCCTGATATCACTAAAATTTGGATTTGAGGGCAGTTTTAATATTTCTGCATATTATATTGCTTTTCATATGAGCCTCAAATGTAGAATACCTTGATATAATAAATTCATTATTTCATGAAAATTTCTTGATCTCTATTTTACTCCTGTTGAGCACACAATATTTTATTCTCTTGATTCAGCAAATTAATTTGTGCACAAATTATTTAACCGTCTCATTGACCACATATATATGTCAGCAACTTTCTTGAGAAATAAAACAGCTTGAATGAGATGAATTTCTTTGTTCATTTGAGCACAAAAGTGCATGAATGCTTATAATGCAATGGTGAGCAAATAAAATATACTGCAGCAGTATTAGTTTGGTTTAGTTTTGTTTATGGGGTTTAACGTCCCAAAGCGACTCAGGCTATGAGAGACGCCGTAGTGAAGGGCTCCGGAAATTTTGACCACCTGGGGTTCTTTAACGTGCACTGACATCGCACAGTACACGGGCCTCTAGAATTTCGCCTTCATCGAAATTCGACCGCTGCGGCCGGGATCGAACCCACGTCTTTCGAGTCAGCAGCTGAGAACCATAACCACTGAGCCACTGCGGCGGCTCACTGCAGCCGTATTAGCTGACCCTTTATGCTGTTTAATCTTGTGCTGGGTATGTTGCTGTCACACTGCATGAAATGCGGAGGAGTGTGTCTACTGGTACAAATTATAGAGCATCTGAACTGATGGCAGCCAAGTGTCTAGTCTGAACAACTTTTATGGCCAATGTACTGGTGCTTGCAGCCTAGTGTTAACATATTGGTGAAAGGTGGCTTGCAAATATGATGAACACCATTGCAGTATGTATTATAATTATCCACCCTGAATTCTCTGCATGGCTACACACTTTATGTTGGAAGTTTAGCAAGGCTGGGTACATACCCTCTCTCACAGTTTGTTGGCACTGAAGTGGAAGTTACTGCTGCCACTACCTGGTGAGGAGCACAATCTTGTCTATGCACCTCATACCCATGCAGTATCAGCAGGGTGTTTCAGGCATGCTAACCAGCCAGCTAGGTTAATAACAGGTAGTGTTTGTTTGAATGATTGCATGAGGATTGAAATTCATAGGAATATAAGCGAGTTCCTGATCAACGCTATTTTTTCTCATATGCAATCTTGACTGCCCAAATAGACCATGTAGCTTCCTCTCCAGCACCAACAAAAACAGTGAGACAGAGCATATGTTTAGTGACTAGATTGCCCGTTGTGAATAACATCATGTTATTCTTGTTAGAGGTGAGTAAAGGTAGTGTAAAGGGAGTAAAAGACTTAGAGGTCTTGCTTATCTGTTACATCAGAGTAGAGTTTGGCTGAACAGTGTGTTGAGCTGCTTCACACTGATTGTGTTTTGTTTGTGCACTGATTGTTGTATTTTTCATCATCTAGCTTTTGCTGTGTGAAAACCCTGCAAAGCAAAAGAAGAGACCAAAATAGGATGTAAAAGAAATGCTGTTGGATGAATTCTCATAAAAACAAAAAAAAAGGGAGCTGGGATGGCAGGAAAGAGTTTCAAATAGGGTATGATGTCTGCCAAAACAGAATGCCTGTTGACCATAATAGCAAATTAGCGGGCATATGCAGCAGATCTGAGGTCCACCGCAATTTAAAATCTCACATGTTCACAGTTATCTTGTTATTTTGCTTTTTGGGCAAACTTCATGTCCTTATTTGTTTTTCGGCAATTTTCTGATAGCTCTTCAAAGTTACAGCTAGAGCGCTTTAGTAGCACTGCTATCACGTGAATTTTTGTGGGAGTTTCGTGTACAAAAGCTTTTCTAAAATGTGTCAAGAACATGGAGAAGCATATGTATGCTATCAAAAATTCAACAAGATGAAGTCCACAATTCTGGATTGAAGTGTGAATCATTATGCTAAGGTTTAGTTTTAGACCACGTCGTAATTCGGTTTCATGCTGCTGTAATTTTTCAGGATAATCCGATTGGTGCTGGTGATGGAAAATTTGGTGGAAAACGTTACTTCTATGCCAGAAATGATCATGCATACTTTTTGCCGAACTCAAGTTTACTTCGTGCTTCTGACTACAACAGTTGCTTCCGGAAACAAAGTAAGTTTTTTTTGTCCTTCACTGATACCATAGTAGAAACGTTGCATTCATCTACGGCATTTTCTTGGTTCACCTGGCTACAACACTTCCTGCACATCAGTTTGTAAAATTTTATGTTCCTTTTAATATTTTAACATGTTTGCCTTCAAATGCTGTTTAAACACATGCATGCATACACTTGCCTATGAATTCACTAACTTGGTTCACTCACTAACAACATTTGCCTAGGCAGTGTGTGTATCACGTGTGAAGAATGTTTCAAATCGTATGGACTAAAGGCTATGATTAAAAATGATGTTTTACATCAAAAAATGTATTGAAATACAAAAGAAAATTTCCACTGGCCAAAGCTGTTGTGCCACTGGTCAAAAGAGATGTCAAAAGACATGCACAGACATGCAACATGCCTAGAGGAGCAGTAAAATGCCTTCTGGATGTTAACCTGAAAATATCAAGACCAGAAAACAAGCTGGCTTCACACCATTAGAGATGCATTTGCAAGTTTCACAATGCCCTTGTAAATGATCAAGGTATTGAATTCGGCATCTCTGCACTTGTGATCTGTTTTTTTTTATGGGCCATTGGTTTTAGCTCAAGGTCACTTGCTCAAGATGAGCATCTGATCTTTCTAGTTTTAGTTTTCAGCATGGACACTTTATTGGGGGCTAATATCACACTGTACCATAAGGTCTTTATTCCTAGGCACACTTAGCGCTTCCTCGAAGCAGACCTAACTTTTTGCGCTGCGTACATTTCACAAGTTGATGTTATCAGTCACTTGGATAGCCACCACATGTGCCAAGACTGAATTACATGAAAGGTGTGCTGTTGTCATCTAGTCTTTGTTTCTTAATTTGAGGGATGCGACAGTTTCAGTTTTGTTCAACCTTCCTTTCTTGAATTCATTGAATAAAACAGTTGCCATATGTTTGGCTGCTATAATTGCATCTTCGGGGATTTGTCTCAGGTTGTGAAGCACTGCTTGATGCTTTACGAGCCCTTCAACCCCATTGCATGCATTCTTTTATGTCCAGTTGCACAGAATAGCCCCTAGGTATTTGGGAAATTGCTCTTTACAAACCTGTAAAGCTGGTAACCATGTTTTCTTTTGTTTTAACGTTTCCTTAAAGTGTGCATGACAATATTTCATCATCCATAATACATACCTGCTTGCGATTTCATTTCATGTTAGATATGTTTGAGTTGAATGTGTCATAAAATTTTGGCAGTTTCATTTCTTTTCTGGGATGAAGACTTGTAGAGTCAACAAAAGAAAGACTGTTCTATTGGCATAGTTTGAAAAATTTTAGAAAATAAATTGAATTTTACCAATTGACAAAACTAATCAAACACACTTGCAAGCAGCCATAGTTTTTCTAAAAATTTTGACACTCATGTTAACAATATGTGAATCTAAAATTTGTTCATAACTTAAGTTGGTCAAAACATTAATGCAGTTAAGAGCTTCTATAGTTTTTCTAAAAATGTTTTAGACACCTTTTGATGATGTACATATCTAAAATTTATTAATAACTTGAGCACATCTAAGTGATCAATGGTTTTTGTAATTTGAGATTTTTCTTCAACAAAATTAACTGAAGATTTCTTTACCCTAGTTTTTAGGCATTCACTTACAAAATACCGAGAGAATTGAAGGTGTCCACCCTCCACCCTTTGTCCGGTCCTATCTGAAGTCACCCATGTGTATGATACGTGTCCACCCAGAATTTCTGAAACTCTTCATGTTTGGAGGATTGAAGACTGCAGAGTGACGAACAGTAGACAGTCCTGTTGTTAATTCGCTGATGTTCAATTGCATGATGGTTCAGGCATTTATTTATGCTTGTCCTATGGCATTGGCTTGGGGCAATCACTGGCAACCACTGTCCGCTGTCTCCCTGTCTCTTCTGTGTATGCGAAATTATTTGTGCTGAGGTGGTTTTCTTCCAAGTTTCAAGACCCTGGCATGAGTTGCAGTGAGATTGACAATGACCCATGAAAGAGCAACAATGACAGAAAATAGAAGTAGAGTTAAACCAAATGCTGATGTGTTAGTAGTGCAAGTGGTGAAAAAGTTTTATTCGCAACATTGTGTTTTGTGTATAGAACCCTGCACACCATAGTATTACAGCATAGAGTGGTTGAGGGTTTTTCCTGTGCTTGTGCTATCTAAAAAACAAACTGTTGATGTAAATGCGAGTTTACTAACAAATTTCTTGTGCCCTTGGTATTTTTCCACTCATTCTTTTAGAATTTCACTAAAACAAAAATGATAGAATTTTCACTGCTACCTCTTATGACCACATTGAAGGGAGCAATGAAAACTTGTCTCATCTTTCAATAGACCCTTTGCAAAACTTCGTTAGCCAGCTTTCCTGCATAGTAAAAACCCAATTTCCATGGTGGCACACCCCGTCCTATGGGCCAAAGTTGGGCGCAGCACTGAAGACTACTTGGCACAGCTGCGTTTCACCTGTCCCTTACGATGCACCCTTCCACCTGCAAAGCAATGGCTTGGCAGAGCTGCGCTTAATCCTTTTATCGTGACAGCAACTAGTGCATGGCAGAAGCATGCGAGAAAGGCATGCAGCATTATTCTGACAGTAGAGTTCTCCAGCGCTGTACTGTATTTCTGTCCCAAAAACAGGTTTTGCCACCATGGTGAAGGGGTTTTTGCTGTGCAGAGGAACTGACTTCCAGAGTTTTGCAAAGGGCCCATTACCATGCTGTTTGCTCCTTTTCTTGCAGACACAATGGGAGGACCTATGCCTAGTCCTCAATCAAAGATGTATACCTTCCCACATCAGTTCAGCGCAGCCAAGTGCCCCTTTGTAAGTGCACTGCTTTTTAGCACCATGGTTGCATAGGTAAATTGTTTATCAAGCATGTGCATGTCTTTACTGGCATATATTTCATAGCTCCTAATGCTTTTGTATTATGCTAAGTAGTGGCATTTCTCTGCACTTCCTTTTGTATATTTTTTAAATTCTGAGCAGAAGAACATCCACTGTTTATGGATATATATTTCCTTTGGAATTACTGCATGAAATATCTTGAGGCCGACTATTTCATGCACTGCTGTTTTTGCTGCATATGAGCTAAACGTAATAATTTTTGAAGATTCATTTTTGGTGCCTTCGAGGAAAACTGCCATACATTTTGCCCGGGATACCCCGTGGCAAAGAAGCAGAAGTAATAGATATCACGCTGCTCCCTCCTCCTTCTAAATGTGCTTGCTTCTGGGTGCGCCTGGATAACAGGACAAAAGGCAGCATATTCTCAACTGCCCGCACTCCTGGCCTATGTGTGCCTTATGGATCAGCCCACCTGGATAGTAGTCTCTTTTGTTAAAGAGAAGAGAAAGGGGAGAGTTTTTGATTACAATGTTCTATAGCAAGTCTGATGCCATTTTCTGTGAAGAACGTCCCTAGTACAGCAATCACTGTAAAGCGGAAGTAACGTTTCGTGCAACTCTTATGCACCCCACTCATAGGCGTGCTTAGGGAAGCAAGAATGGCAGTGGCCCTTCTCATAGACATGGCGAAGGGGGGTGCAAATTTTGTATCATGTTACCTGCTACCCAGAAGACATGAACGGGTGCTACCATGATCTTGGCCCCCCCCCCCACTTATGAAGAGATGTGAGCATGCCTATGACCCCACTTCGTAGAACTTCTGCAGTGAAGGAGAAGTACTTTGGACAGTATACTGATAATGCATTTACTTGCTGGTGAATATCACTATTGGTCATGCTGACATCATTTCTTGTCACTACCAGAGCGTAACAGCCTTCAACATATTACTCTGCTTGAAAAATTTGGGATAGTGTTTTGCACATTACAGTTGAAAGCAATTGTGACTACACTTTGAACTTGAGCTAATGCGTGTCCAAGCATCTTGCAGATTTAGAATTTAAGCCAGGATGGTGGAAACAAAGATATTCATGCATGTAACTGGAAAAGACAGAGCTTAGTAACAATATGTATCTCTTTTTGTAAATTTCTTTTTTTTTCCTAGTTGTATGTTTAGAGATAAATGTTATGTCCATAAACTATTCATTTAACTGCTTTGGAAATTGTTGGAGGAAGAGTGCAAACTTTTGGTGCAGTTTTCAAGAGAATAGGAATTCACTTCCAAAAATACCCTGAAGTACTCAGTTTTTGCATATTAGAAGCAAATTATGACACACCACTCTATAAACAGGACACATGAGACACCGAGAACAGGTCCTCTTTGTAGCCAAATGTGGTACCACATTCCCTACATGAGATGCAGCCATGAGAAGCAAGTTATTCAGTAAAGATTATTGCATACCTGTGGGGACAAATTCATGCATAAGACAGTTTATAAATGCCTAAACGCTGCATATTTTGATGGCAAGTGGCGTAACATTTTATTGCTGTGTTTGTAGAATGAGTGGGAAAGGCCATACACTTATCCACGCTCTAATAATGTACCCAGTATGGGTTTGTTCAGAAAGGCTTTAGCTTCTTGAGTGAAGCCACATTTGTTTATTACTGTAGCACAGGCCCACCAGAGATGGCTTGGATTTGAAGAGAATTGTAAATAGTGGTATAAACTATATATGTTTGTTGTGTGGGTAACATAAAGCACTGTCTTTATGAGTGAAGTTATGTGCTGAGTATGTCACCCTGTCAGCTTCCAAAGTACTGGTGTGTAATGGCATATGTTTGAATGCTATGAGTTTTTTTTTTTTCATAAAGGGCCTTTCTTGAGTACCTTGATTCTATACTAAAGGTATGGGGTAGCTTTGCTTCTGAACAGATAGCTAAGGGCTTTGTGGGAACTACTAAGCAACAGCACTGATTGATTCAGGCCACTTACAAATGCAGTTCAGTTCCTGATCAGAGAATGTTCACCAAGCTTCACGTAAAAAAACTATTTAATCCTCAAGGGGGTATGCAGCTTTGAAATCCCAGAAGGTGGCCAAAAAATGGATCTTTTTAAAATTTTTGTATCTGCTTGTATGCCTTGTTTTTTGTGCTGTCTCGAAGTTTCATTACTGAAGTTAACCAAGAAGCGCTTTAAAAAAATTGTTTTGTGAACAGTGGCGGCTGTGCATTGTGGCGAAACGCTCAAACAATGGGTGTTTTTTTCTGTTATGGTTTCTGCCTTGATGCTCACCTTGTGGGGAAGATTTCTTCACAACTGTTTTGTCTATTTTGACCCTGTTTGTTTTTTGCACCCCTAGGACAATACTGCAGGTCAAGACATCCTTTGTGTTTCAAATTTGTGAATTTAAAATTTATTGTATTAAATTTTTCTCATTCTAAATATGTCAGTGAACATTGCATCACGAAAATTTGAGACCAAAATTTGTGCTTTGCAAAAAAAAAAATTCTAAGAATGTCTTGACCTGTAGCATGCCAGTATAGGAACGCAGTGAATGTTGAACCAGCCTTCAGCTACATTCTCTTAACTCTACAGCCTTTTCACAAAATTCAGAGGAAAAATATATATTAGATAACAATTTTCTGGATATATAGCAGTGAAGTTTTTGTGAGAGTTGTCGTAAAATTATTTCTAATATGCTAAAAAAAATTTCGTGCAAGTACATGAAGAAATGAAAAAATGTTTGCTGGAAGCTGTGTCCCCCCTTAAATTGCATGTAAAATTTAAACCATTCAATTCCATCATTATGAACAGTCAGTGAGATTCTCTTCTGTTTACAATAATGGTAAGGTAAGTGTCTTTTTAAAACCTTACTGATAACCACTTGTAACTTACAGATAGTATATGCCAAGTATGTTACATATGTTGCAAATTTATATAGCTTGTCAGTGGTTTATGGTTTATGGGGTTTAATGCCCCAAATCAACTCGGGCTATGAGGGATGTCGTAGTGAAGGGCTCCACAGATTTCAACCACCTGGAGTTCTTTAACGTGCACTGACATCGAACAGTACACGGGCCTCTAGAATTGTGCCTCCATCGAAATTCCACTGTCGTGGCCGGGATCTAAACCGTGTTTTTCGGGTCAGCAGCCGAGCACCATAACCATTGAGCCACTGTGGCTGCAATGTATGGGGTCAGAGTTTAACTATGTTGCAAAATATGACCTAGTTGCATGTTTTGCCTGTGTTTTACAATGTGTATTTTGTATGTATCACCTCATTTATTAATGCAGTGCTTTCAGGATGTTTCCCTTCCCCTTGCTAATTGCTGCTGGCTGAAATGGTGTTTGAAATAACTCCTAACTGCAAGGTAACTACAAGGAATTGCATTTTGTATGTATGCCAATTAACGTTATAAATGAATCTTGTATGTTTCAGCTTTTACAACCCAGTCAAGAAAGAAAAATTGTAACTTTAAAAAACAACTGTAAATGGCTAAAGCATGGTTGGCCTAGTAGGTCCTGTGTTTGCAGTGCTCTGTATCTTTTCTTTCACTGTGTCTCGTCTTATTTTGGTACTTTTCTGTATAAAATACAACTGGAAATAATATGAAACCAATTGGGAACCCATTGAAACAAAATGGACTCAGTAGGTTCCATTCCGGTTTTTGGAAGTTCGGATTGCTCTTTCTTGACTGGAAAGAGTTGTGACTGCTTTTTTATAGTTTACTGACATTAATTTGAAATATTTAGTATTGTAAAGATTTAATAAATTATAATTTGAATAGTTGTATGAAAAAAGTGAGATAATGTGTTTATGTTGGTGAGTGAGGCTTCTTGAGTGAAATAAATGATTAAGTGTATATGGGTAGTCAAAACTGAGGCATCAAGTGGAATATGCTTCTTCTAGCTTCGTGCATATTATGTGGTAGCATGCTGTGAAAACAAAGCTTGAAGAGTGAACAGAATAGAAGGTCTTTGCTGAAGTCTTTGCTTTGGATGGTAATTATTTCTAGAAATTTCTATAATACTCACGAATGTCTGAAAACATTTTATTCATAAACTGGTAATGCTTCACATTGCGTGGACTTGTATTCAAATTAAGGTGTCTTACATCAGTAGTAGAGCTTTAAAACTTTATTTCACCTTCTGTGTTGCCATTTTACTGCAAAGGGCCCTTCATTTTCGGGTTAATTTTTTTCCGTAATTTGGGAGTGGGGGGGGAAACAGATGATACTTTTTTAGTCCAAATTTGGCTAGAAATCTGGTCATTCTGCAAAAATTTTCATTAGTTCGGTTTTTTAATCCTTTTCTTTTTTTTTTTTGCAGCAAGAACGAATGAACTATAAGCGCTTGTTTTTATGTGGGGCACAAAATGGCTTATTTTTTGCTCAATATTTCACAAACAAAATGGAACTGACAGGTTGTGCTGAAAAAAAACTTCATCAAATTAGATTTTTTTCTCATCTATTACAATTATTTCGTTGCATAAATTGTCAGTCTTGTTTGCTGTACTTCACGTGCATGCAAGACCTACCTGCCTTGTACACTGTGAAAACAGCCATAACATCACAGAGGCTATATTTAACGGGCAAGAGCCCTGGAGAACGACGTCGTTAGTGTGGAGAGCTCTTGGTACAGTCGCCATCAAAAGTAACTGGAAGGCGACTTTGTCAAAAAAAATTTAATTTCTTTAAATCTAAAGCATAATGGTCCATGTTTTTTGGTGCACAGTGCAACTCGCGCAATCACAATTAGTCTGCACATATGTATTCAAGGATGCATGAATTGAGCGGGCAATGATTAAATTTTCTCGTTAATATTGCCTTCCATTTACTTTTGACGGCACCTGTACATGATGCAGAATAAGTGCTTAGTCAGTACCCATGTTCTCACGAGTCACTTCTGAAAGGTCTTGAACATATCTACAAATTAAGCCACGTCATGAATAACCAGCGTTGAAAGAGGTTTAAGATCACCAGTTGAATGAACACTCCTTTGGAGTAAGCATAGTATATCTGTTAATTTTCGTGTGACATCTTCAGCTTTGTTCAGAAAACGTATGTTCTCTATGCACTTCCATATGTATGTATATCCTAACGAGCAACTCATTCCCTCAGGGAATGAAACTCGGGGAAAAAAATTGGGTTTAACTCGATTTTTAAGAAATGTGTTTGCGGTGCAAGAATCAGTCAAAATCGTGTTTTACCCGAAAACGAAGGGCTTTAAATATTTTGACAGAATTTTAGCAAGGGCATTGAGGACAAATTGTAGTTGTACTATGCCAATAGACTGCAGCATTCTAAGGACAAAGACGCTACTCTTACTAAAAATGGAGCTTCTATAGACCAACACCATGTTTACAGACGTAGGGGGCATTCACGGATGCCAGAGCTGGCCTGAAGTAAAAGCTGGGGCTATGGCCCATAAGATTGCATGTAAACAAAAGTTTTCAAAGTGGTTTTCTTATTTCACAGTGCACCTACGAGGTTGTCTTTCTGTGAAGATAACCCGAGTGCGTCTCAGAACTGAATCTGAAAGTGTGAAACATCACTTCAAAGCTGATGTATTTTTCACACATTATGATACGTGTGCATGGGAGTCACCCTTCACTGCGGGTACTGAGTGTACGCTCAACCCATAGAAACACATGTAAACAAAATTTTCCAGAATATTTTTATTGTTTCGCGGAGTATTCATGGAGACGGTTGTTCGTTGACATTTGGCGAGTACTTTGAAGAAGAGTGGGACAAATGTGCTATGTCATTTCGATGCAGTCTTTTTAAGAGCCACAATAAACGTCTGTTGTGAAGCTGGACATACCCCCAAAGGGCACTTTGTCACCTGGTATGTGGTTCTCGGAATCGTGCAAGCTTTTTAGGGAGTCCGACACTCTGCCGCACGTGCTACTTTTGCTCACTAATACAATTGTTAAAACTAGACAGCCTAGACAGCATTGCATGAAAAAACAGTTCTCAGGCAACACAGTAAACGAACATCGCACAGTAGCGCACAGGGTAAACTGGCCGCCTCCAGCTCTGTCATCTGCCAGCGCCACCTGTGTTTGTAAACATGGTGCTAGTCTAGCAGCGCTGTAATTTGCTAATGTGGCGGTTCATTTATTGTGCTGCTTAAGAACTGCTTTTTCATGTAATGCTGTCTAGGCTGTTCAGTTTGAACGGCAGTATTCGCGAGGAAATGTGGCGCGCACTGCAGCATGTCGGACTACACAAGAAGATTGTGTGATTCAGAGAAACACCCAGCTGATAGAGCACCTCTTGGGGGTATGACCTGTATCGTAATAACCATTTATTGTGACGTTTTAAAAAGATATCAGCTTCAAAATGTTGTTGCACACTTTTCGCACTCTTCTTCAAACTACTTGCCAACTGTTGACAAGCGGCCGCCTCCATGGGTATCCTGTGAAACCAGAAAAGTATTTTGGAAGGTTTTGTTTACATGTGTTTTTATGGGTTGCACTCCCACCCCATACCATTATCCAGAGATGACTTCCATGTGCACGTATCGCGGTTTTTTTCAAATACATCACCTTACATACTTACATAAATACTTACATAATCTGTCCTAGGGTATACTCGGCTTTTGTTCATAAAAGAACGATCTTGTAGGTTCACTATGAAATCAGAAAAATATTCCAAAAACCTTTCTTTACATGTATTTCCTATAGGGCGTAACGCCAGTTTTTAGCTCCAGTCAGCCCAGCCGGCAACAGCAGTGCCACGGCATCTTGCTTACGTCACAGATTGGTGTTGGTCTGTTAACTAGAAAAGGCCAAAAAATGAAGTGCAAGGGTTGCTGTCAGCGGCCAATTTTGGATGTAAACTATCAGGTTCTTTTTTGCTCAGATCCCAGGCACTAGGCTGAGCTGCCATTCACTTCAAAACGGGGATCATGCAGTAGTTCTTGGTGTTGACATCATGAGTTTGAATTGAGTGGCAGGAAAATTTTTAAATGCAATTTTCTCGGCAATAAGTGCGTCTTTTGCTACTGGGCAAACAGTAGCATATAAAGAAAAAGGCATAGGATCAATTTTCATTAAGAATGAAAATTGAATGAAGTGGTCCTCATTGTCCCTTTAATTCATTCAGTCAAAAACAGACAAACAATGGCTTCCAATTAGGCTTTCAAAGTGGAAAAGCTCTTTCCTGTTAGTGTGTACTTGGAATAGATCCCAAAGGTTAATTCAATGACAACATCCACCGGAACAACTTGAGTGTGACTCATTTGAAGGTGCTGTCATATCGGCACCATTTGTAGCAGCACCAAGTGGGAAGTAGCTCCACCTGATGCCCGTGCACCTCTGATGGGAAAGCTTCTGTAGTTGCTACTAATGAAACTGCGTTTCAGTTGATGCAGTTAGCACTGCTCTCTAATTGATTAAGTACATTGGTTAGTATTCTTTGGTAGCACTTCTGCATATGGAAAAAAGCTGTGCAGCTCTTAGGATAATTACATATTGATTATTCAAAAAGTTCGATGATTGAGGCATAGAAGGTTTAGGTATTCAAGCGCAAGTAGCTCAATAATGAGTTTTTCTTTTTCTCTAATGTTATGGCTAGATGGAAACTGCTTAATAAGAGTTTCTACTATGAGTTGTTTACCACTTGTATTATATTTGTTCATGTGGCTTGTGACTTTTGCAAGTGGAAGAAAGCCTGAATATTGCATGTTTAGCTTCCCAGGTGAAAATAATCAACTGAGAATCCATTTGGCTTCAGGGGGTATTAACTAAGATCGGTTGATGTGTTTTGGAATTCTACTCATCCAAGTCAGAAGCTAGCTGGTCCCATTTGAATGCCAAATAAGCTGCGCTGGTTTTAGTTACATGGCATATTATGAAGCAGCAGGTCTCAGCTGGGAACCAGCTGGAATGTGAAGCTAGCTGTGTTGGAAGTAATTGGTTACGGTACTTCCCATTGGCGATTAACTAGGAGCTAAAGATTTTAGCTTGGCAAAGTTGGAGGTCGTCTGACCACTGTTAGTTTCTAGCTGGCAGCGGTAGGGAGCCCTTTTGGGCTCTGTATGATTCCATGTGAAACCCATTTGCTGTAAAGTTGCGCTATGTGCATTCCAGACTATGACTATTCAAGGGCTAGTCGGCAATGTGTGGTTTCAGCTACAACAAGTTGGTGTCAAATGATACTATTTCCAGCTGAAACCAGTCTAGAACCTAGACTTTTACAACCTATGGTTCCAGTTTCCACGTAACTATTTGTTGTTTGATGCTGTATTTTCATCTGAGGACACTTCTGTTTCTGCTGACACTCATTCGGATCTCACTGGGACACATTCTGATACCAGCTTGACTGTAATCATTCTAACTGGTGATAAGCCTCTTTAAAGGGACACTGAGAACATCTTCATCCAATTATTGTTCTCAACAAAAACTTATTCACTGGCTCTTTTCAGCCATGTTGATGTTTGTCCGGCAGGAAATAGGCACATTTATCGTCGAGAAAATTGAACGTAAAGATCTTCCCACCAGTGAGTTCAAGTGGTGACGTCCTTACTGAAAAGGACAGGTTGGCACTGTTTGGAAGTGAATGGCAATGCACAGTAGCCTTTGGGATGTGCACCGAAAATCAGTGTTGACTCACACTCTGTAGTTGCAAAACTGTCTGGAGTGGTGACTTGTATTTTGTTTTTTGTTTTTTTGGTATTTGCTAGCTTATGAAAGTTCCATTTTCGGTGAGAGTGGTCTCTCTGTGATTAGAATGCAGTGCCTTATTGGTGCAGGTCAACTTCTGTTTGTCGTCAATGCCCCTTTAACTGAAGCCACTGGTGCAGCTTAAAGGGCAACTCCGGCATTTTTTCTACCTCCTCTGATTTTACTGAAAATTCCATCTTACGTTCTTCATAGTTTTATGGTCCTTTGTGCCATATTCTGCATCAGGGCAGTGTTTTGTTGCTGCGTAAACGAATTTGTAAGTTTCCCATTTTGTGGTGCCAGTTGGAGAGGTTTCTATTTAAGTTTCCCATTTTGTGGCGCCAATTGGCGAGATTTTTATGGGTAGACTTGCGTGCAGGACATCACTGGATGCATGGTTGTCAATATTTGCTCTTTGTTTGCTGAAATTTAGAGCTGTCTTTTGGTCATTTCAGACAAATAATGCCCCAAGCTCCGACTTACAGTCACCAGTTTGGCCAATCAACGCGTACATGATAGGTTTTTTGACAGTACCTGTGGTGTCATAGGATGGTCTGTCGTAACATTATCATTTGGTCAAAACCCAGTTTCGATTTCGGTTTCCTGGTTTCCGCTCTTTTTAAATACTTCTGCTTAGTATTTTGAGAAAAAAGTTCTTTGTACTCGAGTGAGGTTAGTCAAAGGCATGTGATGTGATTATCAACTCAGAATGTTAAAAAAAAAAAAAAACCCTGGAATGGTAGAACCCCGATGCTACCATTTTCATTAGACAATAATAATAAAAAAAGCTATTAAAAGTGCAAAACTGCCACCATGAATGAAAGCAGTGCAGTTTGAACTTGAAAAATGTGTAGTCCATTAAACTTGCCATGATTGTACTAAGTTATATTAACTAAATTTCTATGGTCTTCTTCATTAGCTGTTTTTTTCTCTTGGTTGTTACCACGCATTTATCAAAAAGCTTGTGGTAACCATGATCTTTGTAGCGAATTCTGAGGTGGCCAGTCATGACGTTCTTGGTATTATATTGTTCTTTCATAGCAGGCCATTGCAGCATTGCCAGTTTTGCCCAGTGTAAATTCACTCATCAGACTGTGAAATGAGTAAACAATGTTGATTTTTATGTAGTCGCCAACTTTCCCTTGCCTCACACCATGTTGTTGGAAGGCTTGTGCATAAGCAAGTGAGGTCTGTTTGTCTGTCATATGCAGCATTTTTCTGCAGCGAAGTGCATACTAACTCTGCTCTGCTAAATTTACATTGCCATCTCATCCAAAATGCAATGCAAGATGCAGGAACATTGCAAAATGGCAACCTATCATGTGGGAACTACAGTATGTGTGATTCTATGGGCTTCTCACTGAGACCACACAAACATAAACATGCATTGGCAAGGAAAAGCTAAAGGCCGGGAACATATCAATGAGCTGCAGAAGGACAAACAAGTCATAGATATTTTAGTTAGTGAAAATTGCAACTTAACCTGTTGATTTGCAGGCACCTTTTGTTGTTCTGAAAGTTGCAACTTTAGGTGACAAAAAAATTATGAATTTTGTGCGGAGCACTAGATTCAATTCGCAGTCCAGTTTTGAGACTGTAAAGAAGTGAGCCAATCTATGTCTACATTGAGTGTACCAGCCAAGGAGAAAATACTGCGTAAACTAGTGTTGGATGATAATGCCAAAATGTCATGGCTAAGATGTGCTATGTTCTGGAGACACAACAGCCAGAAATTATCAGCAGCTGAAATCGATCCTGGGACTAGCTCTTATTGGTGCCCGTTCTCATTGGGTCCAAACTAAACAGGACCATTCTAACTGGCACTTAGTCTTAACTTAGACTATGCATCCATTCTATCTGGAACCATCTGATTTGGGAACATTCTAACTCTAACCCGTTATGTTTGGAACAAGCTCGCTTGGAAGCTATATTAAATAGAGAAAGTGCAATGAGTGGTACTTTAAATAGTGTCAGTTTGATTTGATTTTCACCTGGATTTTGTGCTTTTAAATGATTGGGCTATAGCATTTAAACCAATTTCTCATCATAGATACCAAGTCTTTAGCCACATGAAAGTTTGTTATAATTTTAGCTTGCTGCATCAGCAAAGCAGAGTGCTTGCTTTTGTTTTGGGCTTTGTGTTCATGTATGTATTGACACACAGCATTTTTTAAAAGACAAATTTCGAGGTAGAATTGTTGTGAGCTGCAATGTGTTCTTATTTATTAAGACAGGCACTCACTAGAATGAAGCAATGTTGATATGTTGATATAACAACCAAGTGTTGCACAGAAAAATATTTTGTTTGTTGTGAGTCCGCTGAAGTTGCTTACAAGATTTTTTATTGGCTGCATTTAGAGAGTAGTTGTTTCTATAACACAATAAGAACTACAACAACTACAGCAAGAATTGTGCAATATTGGCTTTGTAAGTTTGAAGGGTACAGTGGTATTAATAAGCCCAAGGAAGTTTAAAAAAAAGTGCCTTTGTGGAAAACATTTGCCAAATCAATAGCTGGTGTGAATGAGCTGAGGCAACAAAGTAAATGTTATTTGAAATTTCTGAACCACTTGCTTGACTGTGAACAGTGGTGCATTTTTCTCCATGACAGCCTGGCTCTGCAAATGCTGTGGAGGCCACCCACTTAACTTCAGCTCACCTCATCAGTTCTGGAAGCAACAGCAAGGAGCGGGGCATTTGCAGTGCTGGCAAGCTTCTCCGGTCCCAGTCTACTTGTGCACAGGATGGGCACAATCTGTCTGACTATGACAACTGGCTAGGTGGTCGAGATCCTTGCAATGTGCATGTGAAGTCCTGGAAGAGCAGTAGTACCCACTCAGTGGTGAGCTGTCCACCTGTGCTGCTCCCCAAGATGCTTGTGGCACGTGAGCCAACCTCAAGCTCAGACAGCGAGATGAATTTTGGAAGCCTACGCTCCCTTATGTCCTGCTTCACACTAGGCTCCCACCGGAAGAAGAAGCGCAGGAAGAAAAAGAAAAAGAGCCACAGACTGGTGATTGTGACTGGTCCTGGAAACAGCAACTACTGCTATTCTGGCGGGAATGTAGCGTCTGCGCAAGCAAAAACAACTGCACATTTGTGTGATGGGGAACACAGTATTCAGCATGCTGCTAAAGAGCTTGATGCCAAGGAGCTGTCTTGTGTTCCCAGTAGGTCCAAAGCTATCTGGAGATACTCTCTGCAAGAGCAGGACATGCAGAGAAGTGAGGCTTCTTCCAAGGAACCGGTTGCTTCTCACAATGCAGAGCAAAGAATGCCTCCAAAACTCCCACCAAAGACTTCCACCAAAAAGAAGCGCCTAGCACCGCAGCCTCCTGATGGCACTGTCACCCCAGTAGGCACACTGCCAAGAAATTCACCAGTGGCTGTTCCTAGTGGCTCTTCGGCACATGGCACCGATAGCCTGAGCCTCACTCGACGAAGGTCTCACAAAAAGCCAGCACCACAACCACCTGGATATGATACGTGGCATTCGACACCAAGGTTGGGGACTCTGCCAAGTGGCATTCAAAAGGGAGTATATGCTAATGAAAACACAGAGGAGAACAAGGAAATGGCTACCCTGAAAGCAAAGCCACTGCCAAAGGATGATGTTGGAATGTCTGGCAGCTCTCTTCTTCAGCCTTATTCTCTTAAATGTCAGCTTAATATCCAGGAAAATGTCTTAAATGCACAGGAAAAGCAAGATTTTGGTAAAAATTTAGTCAGCCTGGTAATTAAGCCTGATCTTCCTGTTAAAACAATTCCGAGCTCCAAGCTTAATATGGGCAGTGACAAGGTTGCAACTACTGGAGCCAGCAGCTCTATCCAAAATAAGGACCTTAACGACCACCAAGGTGCCAAGGCATTTGATGAGGTGGGGAAACCAACACCTGCTAAGACAGTGGTTACAGATAATGAAAAAAGAGACGCCTATAAGCATCAAGCCTTTGATCGTGAAATAAGGTCATCCACTTTGCCCTCTACAAGACAGTGTTCTCCTATTTTGGAAGAAGAAGAACCATATGCCACTACTGCTGTATGTGGAGAATTCAACAACTTAGAATCTGTTTTGAAGCGCAACTCAAATGTTTTTGAACTTTTGGATGCTTTTAGCAAACTTGAATTAAATTCTGATGAAACACCAAAGGATAGTGAACCCGAATCACCCAAGCACCAAAAGAAGCAAGTGAAATCGCTGAAATCACTTTTTCAAAAACATCCAGCAGATGCTAGCAAAGTTGTTTCTACAAAGTGGATGTATACACCGATGGAAGCCAAAAAAGAAAATCTTTTTGCAGCCACAAAACCTACATTTCCCATTGCTACAAGGCCTGGAGATTATGGAAACACTTATTCTAAGGTGGAAAACACTGATGGTCCAAGTTCATTGGGTTCTGAGACACAGAGCACGAAAAAATCACCATCACAATTGCCCTTGAATACACCATTGGCATCTTGTCGAATGAACCTCAAGCCTGTTAGTCACTCACCTGACTTTGGCAATGTGTTTTGCAAGCTTCGTTCACAAGCAAGTGGCTCTTCTGGAAGTCCGCCTTGGGTATGTTACCTGTTTTGAAGCACAGTATGCCTAAAAAATTGTGAGCCTAACAGAATGTCGATTTCCTTGAATGGTTTTTTCATATCCTGTGGTGTGCGACGTTTGTGAAGGAGGTTTAGTGGTGCTGGCCAAAGATTGGTCAGGAATTACATGTCAAACCAAGCATGTATGAAAATATGCTCGTGCTGTTTTTCTTTCATTTGTTTTCACTGTTTCATTTATCTAGTGTTTAGATTCTCAAGTACTCTTGTTGCGGCTGTGAACAGCTTTAAAGGACAACTCCGGAGGATTTTCGAACATTAAGTTGATTATTGAAATTTATTTCTTTGACTTTTTTTGTCTTAGTTCTAATGATTACTTCTTTAAAATAACAATGAAAACAATTACAAAACGGCAAAAATCAGGAAATTAAAATGAAAATTCGACCAAACTATGATGCCACAATAAACCATAGGTTGATGTCACGAATGCTGCTGAAAACTTTTTGTGCTTGCTTTGATTAGCTAAACTGGTGACTGCAAGTGACAGCTTCAACCATCACTAGCCTTAAATGACCGAAAAGAAGCTCGAAATTTTTTTCGTCAGTGATTGCGGACTGATTATTGATGGGCATGCAGCTCATGACTTCACGTACGCTAGGTTGCCCATAGAAATCGCCCGATTGAGGCTACAAAATGCCCCTTAGCTGTAAAATATGGCACGAAGGGTCAGAGAAGATGTAAAAGCACTGGCCGTGAAAGTTCCAGCAAACTATGTGGTGGTCAAAAAACTCCTGGAGTTGTGCTTTAAGGATGGCAAGCTACACATCTTTTGTTGTGCTGTTGTAGTTTTGTGTATTATTTTCAAGGGATTTGATGGTTTTTCTGTTTTCTTCTTGCAATCCAACTCCTGGACTTTGCTTCATCATTGAAAGCTACCTGAATACTAAATAAATGACTGCAAAGCAATATTTATGTCACTAGTCATTACTGATGTTATGACGTGCGAGAGGGTTTTGAAAATATTCAAATTTTTAAGTATGAATTTAGAATGTTTATTGTTATTTTATTTGTGAAGCTGGTGTTCAATATCTTTGAATATTAGTTCCTGGCTAAATGTTTAGGCATAATATTAGTGTGGTGCCCTCACTTGTATCCTTTTGCTGTTTTTCATGCCTGTGGAACCAGTGTGGAGTGTGTTTTATAAAGCCATATTTAGTTTCTTTTAAATTAATCTGCATTAATGCTTCTGCAATACATGATCGCCCAGACTTTTTGTATGCATCCAGGGTGGCACTGCTTTTGTCATGTTATCGTTGTCATCATAATGCAAAATTTCCCTTGTTGCTCACTGTCCAGGTGAGCACACTTTTATTTTCTTCCATTCGTCAATGGGCATTGCATGTTTCGAAGACTACAAATCACATTCGGTTATGCTTCTACCCTTCCCATCGTTTTGCCTTAATTTTAAAAAACAGGACCTGTTCAGTGATTTATTTGATATTGGCCAGTTTGTGGATACTTTTATTCAGTTTGAAAAATTTACCATTCTCTCACCTTAGTTAAAAACTAAAAGGAATTGACACCATTATGATTTACGCGTACAGGATGATGCTCCTAAATGCTACATCTATTGAACTTTTGAGTTGAGTGGTTAAAATTTATTTACAGCCTTGAGCACTATTTTATGCTTGTTGCAGTCAACAGCCTGGATGTAAACGGTGCCACTGTGGCTGTTTGGTAGGCTGGGGTCGTTTTGTAGACCTGCTGCCCTGATGAACTTTCAAATGTTTAAATGCATATTGGTCCGTGAAGTTTGCATGTTTCTCTGGACCTTCGTTTTTTTCTTAGATGGCTTTTACTGAATGATGCCCTTAATAACAAAAACTGGAAAAGAATTATAGTTCAGGTGAAAATTAATGATTGCTCTTGTTCAAAGTACAGAAGCAAGCTTAAAAGCTCTCTGGTGTCTAAAACTGTATGCTTAAATGAACTACCAAAGTTATAAATGATGTTTTCCAGATGGATTTTTAAGGTAGTTGCTGTACTTCTTTCAACTTTCATGATTATCTGTGCATGCAGTTCATGCATATACACATATTATAGAGGTATAATACATGTATAATATGCATGAGATGCTGGTACTTGAAAAATAGCCAACTCACAGTGTTTTATATAAGCTTTGCTTCTGCTTCTCTGCAGCTATTGAAAAATAATTCTGATTGTCCGATTGGTACTGTGCAAGACATGCTGCACGCACTGAAGGTGGGAAAAAAAAATGGTATATGCACGGCATCGTCCAGAAATCTGCTTCTTGTGTGCAGAAGAATCAGCTGCAAGCTCTGAAAGCGACGCCAGACGAGCCAAGACCAAGCACCTCGGAGCTGCCAGTTGTGGAGGCTAAAAATAAACCTCCCGGAGGGAGGAAAGAAGGCTGGGGAAGCCTTGTTGGTGAAAGTGCCTCGTGCTCTGTGGTGGCTGCCACAGCTGGATCCCCACTCGAAGTGATGGCAGGCAAGGCCTCGCCTGTGTCTTCGCCAGTGCCCTCAACTCTTTTGAGTGCTCACACAAGCCCAGGTGAGCTTCCTGTCCCTTTGTTTTACTTGTATGCCTGGCATTTGTCTGGAGCTCTGCATGGGGTGAAGATTAAATATCTAATGGGTTGCTTTTCTTGGAATTGAAGTCTGTTGCGTGGGTGGTTACCTGTCTTGGCGCAATGAGTCCTGTGTGATTCATTGCTGATTTTACTGCACTCGTTGGAAATGATATCGATAATCACTTACATAAGAGAGAGTACATTATCATGTAGTGACAGGGGAAAATAAAATACAGGATTTATATAGGTTGATAACGTCATAGTGCTACTCAGGTGTTTATTTGTTGGTAAAGGAATGGGGTCTTCTGTAGCAAGCCATACAGAAATGCTGCTTATGTCCGACCTGTTCTCTATGAAACATTAGAACTTTCTTTTTACATGGTCTGTTGTAATTCCGAAAACTTTTGCTACTGAGGCATTACCAGCATCTTTTCTTTGTTCTTGAAACTTGGAAAATTTTAGTATAATATACACTCAGTCAACTCAAGTGAAGTTATTAAGAGTGATGTGTGGTATTTTCTTTTTGTAGGAAGGCAACGGCCGCCTGCACATCCAAATTCCCCAACTGCTCTCATGCAAGCAAAATTGCCAGCTCTGTTCCGGCAGCTTGAAGAAGCAATTAGCAAAGGGGAACATGACCGAGCAGCTATTTTGGCAAGGGAGTTGGCAATGTACAAGGTGTCATGCTCTTTGAGACGGGTCCGCAAAGTAGCACCGGATCCTAAGCAGTTCACGTGAGTGCAGTGTTGCATGGTTTTTCTGAAAGAATTCTTTCAAAAGGTATGATGTCTGTGTCTTGTGTCAACAGATAAGCAGAATAATAGTGAAACTGCAAAAGAAGCTGAGTGTAAGCGAGGCTAATACATTCGGTACTTTTTTTTTTGTCTCTAAAGCACAACTGAAAAGAAAATTTAGTAACCTTTGTACAGTGTAAGGGCAGTCAGCTGTGTAAACATTGTTGCTGGGTAAGTTCTGTCATTATTGTACATACTGCTTCTTTTGCATTTTCAGATTGAAAATGTATGTGGAAGACAGGAAGTCTCATGTTGGTCCAATTTCACTGCCAGTTTACCCAGAGATGACTCTCAGCAATCTAAAAAAAAAGGTTGGTGCATTTTTTTTAAATTTTTCACTGGTATTGGTGACAACCATATTCGTTTATAGTTTGAATAACACAACCTGACTGGTCTAGACGCTTAGCAACTTAAATTATTCTTTTTCCTGTCAGCTTATGCTGAAATGTATGTCATATATGGGATGCTTACTAATGTTTGATTCTCCTACTAATTCTAAATGTGCTCATTTCTTAAATTTAGGAATAATTTTATACTGATCTTAAGGCATGCGTGAAAAATGCTTGCCATTTGTGTTTTTTGACATTTCTAGGTCTGAAAAGTTAGTCCTTAGTCTACTAGAGACAGTTAACTTTGGAAGAGCAATAGCTAGCTTTACACGTGAACATGCATTTTAATCTCGTAATATGTGATTTTGTATTTCTCTTCCATTAAGATACTGTGGTGGTGGTGGTGGTAGAGGATTGAACTTGTTATCCTATACAGTTTTAGGTGTTGTGGTGTAGAGCCCCAACCCTTGCTGAGTTATATGATTCTGCTAGTGCCAGGTTAATGTTGGTTTTTCTAATTCGCCACACTAGCATGGCCGTTCTTTTTTCCAATGGCTATGTTTAATGTTCGTATTATTTTTATCTCTATTTAATAAAGCACAAGACCGGCATAAGACCAGTTTTTTATTTCACACCTTTGTGATGGTGGCTTGTCATTATGGTGTGTTCGGCCTTGGCCACAGAGGCCACATTTCAGTGAAGATGAATGATGCTTGTGTCCCAAAATTTTGGTGTGCATTTGAAAATAGCAAGTGGTCAAAATTGATACAGTTTACTTCACTGCGAAGTGTCTCACAGCCCACAGTTTAGATTTGGCACATAATGTTTTTAATTTTAGAAATCTAGACTGGTATTATCAGTTCTGCGTGTTTTGCAGGTTGAGGCTGAGTACAACATTCCTGTGAGGGTTCAGCGTTGGATCCTGGGCAAGAATTTGGCTACTGATGATGAGGCCACGCTGGAGCAGTTTGGTGTGAGCCACAGTGCTTGCCCTGTCTTTCTTTACCTTATGAGCCCTGCCGAGGAGCTGAAGGGTGAGGAGGTCCTCCGAAACAGCTCCTGGAAGCCGCCAGATAGTGTCGCTAGTAGCACTGATGAAGTGGATGAGCTGGCACCAACAGCACTCAGGCCGGCACCCTCTGATGCATCAAGCACACTGGATGCCCTTCTCAATGACCAGGCAGCAGGTGAGAGCTGCACTCTGTGACGTGATAACCTTGTTGCGTGCACAATGCTTTACACCCAGCTGGGTTTGGCCCGGGATTTACTGGAGTATCATACTTCATGCTAATCTCAAGTTCTTGGGTGTAGTGAGGCTGACTTTAAAAGTGTGCACGATAATGTCTTCCTTTCTGATGCTGATTGACAAACCAATTCAGAAGCATTTTGATGTCTTGCTGTATGAGCTGTGCTGTTGTAATTGTGCATAAATATAACAGTTTGTTGTCAATAACTTAATGGTTTTGCTTGGTTTGGACTGTCGAGTTAACCCAGCTAGGTAATGTCAAAAAGAATCTTTGTACGTTTCCACACTCATCCTTATCCCGGCTCTGCATTGTACAAGGGACACTGCATGGGAGTCATTAACTCATTAGCAAGGCTCAAGCTCACTGCAGGTTTTGAGTCAACAAAATTATATTTTTTTCTGGCTATTTAGGTTTCAATGTGTTGTTGCGATCTGTGGTTTGGACTGTAGGCAAAGCTGGTTAATTGAGACTTGCCTTGCCAAATTGAGTGTGACACCAAGGTCCCAGGGTTTGACTCAGTTGTAGGTAGTTAGAGAAGAGAGTCGGGCACAAAGGACACACCATGCACTGGCCTACAACGGAAATGTAGGGTCTGTTTCCAGCCTGGTGGAGTAAATGCCATCAGGGGGGCCATTGCAGCTGCCTCCTGCATCACTACTTGTATGTTGGCTGCAGCAATGAGGTACAGTGCTTCATGTGTTGGGATTGAACTTGTTTTGGCTTTCATTACCTAATTTACTCGGCGAACTTTTCTCAATGTGTGCTTGTTGCAGAATGAAATTTTGTTTTCTTTTTCTTTTATGGAAGAATGATCATATCAGTTTTTTTCGGTGCTATATATAGTATTCCTGCACAGTCAAAAGTTGCATAGAGTTTGTCTTGGCTCTCTTGTTAGCATGAGCAGTTGATGTACTAGTAATGAATGCATAAATGGTTGTTTTTAGAGCTTTGCTTTCAGGGTGAAGTGCTATTGCCATGAAAAGTAATAGTGTGACAGATGAGTGATTGGGCCATGAGACAAAAATGCAAATGTAAATTAATTTCTCAGAGTTTGGTCGCACAAAAAGTAATAAATGAAAAACAGATGTGAAAGCAACTGGTGAGCTACATGTACTTACACTCGCTACACTTAGGCAAGTGGAACTATGCCTGCCTAACTAGCTCTTTCATGCCAGAATCAAATTACCTGGTTGCAGGAAATGAATATGTATATCTTGAAGTTTTTTACATTGTCTGACCTGTTGATTTTTGTTGATGAGCCTCACCTTTAAGAGCATCCCTTTAATGTTCATGCTGGAAACTGGCAGGCTTAGCAGTTGGGTGCTGCTGGACCTAAGACCAGCCACTTAAACAAGCATAAGGGAGCAATTGGTGCCACTTTCCCAAGGAATATTTAGCTTTTGTTGTGGCCATATTTCGACTTGAGTACCTGGACATCCTTGTTGCCTTGGCCTCAAATTTCGAAGTCTCTCAGAGCACACAGTCATGCTTCTTAATCTAGTGGTGCCATTGTCTTACCATGCTCTTGGCTTCCACACTTTTCTCTGGTGACTAAGTGCAACTTGTATTAGTAGCCAGCTAGCTATGGTGTGCATTTCAGGTATACTAACCTCTTTCAGTTGAAACCAAATTTCAGAAAATGAATCTGTCGTGCTTTTACCTGTTTTTTTTTTATTTAAACCAAAAAATCCAAACCTCTATTCATATGGTGCATGGGCAAAGGCTGAGGGGTGTCCCAGGATGAATGAGTTGGGTGAGCACTGGAGACCGAGGCATTGCTACCTCTATGACAGGCTAAAAGGGCCTTGTTAGGCAGCTCTAAAACTGCAGGGACTGAAATATTGGTAAAGCCTCTATATTCAATATCCACCTAAACAATAATTTAGCTTTAGATGCAGTTGTTTGAATTTGCATATAACCAGCACAAGCAACAAGGTCATGGATTTAAATATCTGGCTGAGCTTGTAGCATCATGTTAACTTGGGTTGCTTGTTATACGTAACTTAAAGCATCAATAAAGGAAATCGCCAGTGCGCTTTTAGTAACAGCAGTTCAGTTTTGAGACCATGCTCGCTACTTTTTATGCACATTTAAATGCATCATCTTTACAATGATAATGTCACTATACAGTTGTTTGTACTTCCAGTCCTCTGATGCAACTTATGCTATGTCATCTGGAACATTAAACCCTGATGGCCAAGTTCTGTTTGCCATTTGTCATTGTAGAAGTTGCCTGCTTAGCTTTTTGCCTTGGCTGCTGGCATAAAAGATATGTCAAGTGCATATGGCAATCTTAGTATTGGCAGGGACATTTCTATTTCTACATTTTATAAGCAAATGAGAGCTGTAGAGCACAGCTAGAAGTTTAATTTTTGCCTTATACACCTTAAAGTATGATAGACACCCAATTTTAGTTACATTTTTTCTTTTTTGAAATGAATCATTAGGCATTAGAATGCATGATCACCGCATGGTATTTGCCTACGACTGCTAAATAGCTTATAATTGAATTTCTTCTTGATGCTGTTTCGGTTTCTGTGTTATCAAATGAATGATGCCAGTGATGTTCATTTGATGTTTAGGTCACAGGAGGCACAAAAAAAAAACTGCAATGTATTCGCTGTTACAAAGTTTTAATTCACTATAAAACTTAAGAGCTGGAATGACAACTAACGATGTGTCAGCAGTTAAATTGCCATGTTTGCATTCCTCATGTGACCTAAATACCAACTACACATCGCAGCCATCGCCGAGTTGAAGAAACCGAAACTGAAACAGCATCAAGAAGAAATTCAGTTATAAATTATTTAGCAGTCGTAGGCGAGTACCTTGAGATGATCCATGTATGCTAATGTCTAACGTGTCATTTGAAAGAAGAAAACATGCAAACAAAAATTTGGTGTCTATACTTTTCTACAGGTTCCTGTAATTGAACTTCTGTTTAGCACCTCTTTAAGGCAGGAGAAAGCAGCATGAAAGGGGGATACAAGTGAGACGCACTGTTTTTATTTCCCAAAATATTTTTTGAAATGTACTACAGTCGATCCCATATATATCGCACCATGATATATAGAATTATTGTTTATATCAAACAGTCAGAATTTTAATAAGGTGCTATTATATGTGCAGTGTACTGTTAACAGGATTAGACCTCTTATCATAGGCAGTGGCTAGTTCCAAACACCGTCCACTGCAGTTTCGGTGCGAGCTGGCTTGGCCTAGCGACACATTGCGAGCGGTGCGCTGCCAGCACGCCGGCAGGCATGTTTCTACATGGAGTGCGTCACTAGTGTTGGTGCATCATATTCGTGCTTCTATGTTATAGGTAGTCTTATCTATGTTAGGATACAACTTAAAAAAAAGAAACAGCAATTGGTAGCACCAGGCCACGGTCCACAACCAATCACAACAGTAAACAAAATCAGCTTTTTAATGTTTGACTATAATAAACAAGTCAGGTATAAAAATTCTAGAGCTTATAATTTTTTTTCTTGTAATTAGCTTCTTTTTTTTTAGGTAACAGGAAAGTGCCATGTTTTATATATCGAAATGTCTATATATCAAACTATTTCATGATCCCCTTCAATTCAAAATATTCGTCATGCATGGGCAGCTGTGTGTAGTGAAAACTTTATCTCTGAAAGTTATTTGTTGTAGTTTCCTAAATAGGGTTTTTTTTTCTGCAGGGTGGACCTGCCAGCTATGTGGCATCAATAATACTGAGCCAGACACGTGCGCAATGTGTGGTGTCATGGCAGTTGCCAATGCCATTGATCACTCCACTGTAGACGCAAGCCATCGAACTGTAGACACTGATCCTGACACCGAACCCATTCATCGTCATGATATTGAGCCCATTGAGATCCACGCCAGTGAAGATAACCAACTAAGAGGCGACAATGATCCTGTTGAAGTTGACTACCCACAGGGCCAGGTAGCTCTGATTCCTTGTGCCTTTTGCATTTCATGAATTATAACATTTGTTTAGTGATTGCGTCTCAGCAGTCATGATATGTTTTTAAACTTTCTTTATGATGTGCTGATGATAACAATCTTTAAACATTTCTCTAATAGTAGTGTTATTTATATAGCGGCTTCTGGGACTGTGGAAAACATTTTATGATAACAAATTGATGCCTTCAGGATATTTGAATTGTGTTAAAAGAAAGATCTGCCTACAGTTAAAGTTTAGAACTGTAGAATATTGGGCTATTTGGTGACAAATGAAAACAGCTTAGTGCAGACACACAGGGTGGACAGAGAAATACACGCCATGAGCTCTGAAGGAATATCAAAGGAAAAAGAATAGTTAACCCTTTATAAGGCACAAGCTTTGTGCTTGTCTCACATGTGTACAAATGGTAAAATTTCACTGAAGGTGTCTGAGAATTTAATGACATCACTTTCAAGCCATTTTGACCACTATAGTTTTGTAGTAAAAAGAGGTATATGACTGCATCAGTGACTTAGTAAAAAAATACTTCAAATTTGGTACGCATCTTGCCTCAGTCTTTTGGATGTATAAGACAAATTGCATTGGAATTGAGATTTGCTTCAAGAAGTATTATGAGGCAGTTGATTGGTGAGAAAAGCTCAAAAGCCTGACTGTTTTTCAAAATGCTATTTTTCCTCCCAAGGTAGGTCTCGTTGAACTGTGCACCCTTGCTTGTAAAAACATACAGAACACTATGGAGGCTTACCTGCAAAAGTTGAAAGCACACTGAATGGTTTGTTTGATAGTTTGGTAGTATGTAAAAACATTGTATACGTAGATGCGCTGTCTTCCGTTTGCCAACACTTGAAGTGAGTGGGACACATGTGGCCTGCTGTCATGTAAAGGGTTAAAGGAATGCAAAAAATGCAGGTTTATCATTTCCTCCTCACTCTATGAATTTTCCCCTGTAGTGTCTGCTGTTGAGACGAAACATGTAGATGCTATGCCAAGAAGGCAAAAAGAAGATGCCTATCTCTAGTGTTAACCCTTAAAAAAGTGTCAGAATCACTCCAAGCTCAGGTTTGCTTCAGTTTTTTAGTTTGTTTATTTCTGGTTTTTGTTCATTTTGCATGGTATTCAGTAGAGAATTAAAACATGGTGTGATTTTGGCTAGCTGTTACCTCTGTTAATGAAAGTACCTCCGGTAATTGACAATGTTAAAGCTGTTAGTGCCAGCACTTTTTTGTTAGACTCCCCATTCGTAAACTATCTATTATTTTACCACTGTTAGAGATCTCGTGTTTAGCTTCGAATCTCTTGTGTACAGCTATTTCCACGAAGACTGCTAACAAGTATTAAAATTCTTGGTTCTCTAAGGAGTGACTCATTTTTCTAGTGTGCTTGTGTGTGCATGTGCTTAAGCAGATGGGAAGGCAGGTAGGCACATGTGCACCCGGTAGACACAGGCTAATGAAAGCACTGTTCATAAGCTGTGTGGCTGCAGCTGAATGAAAGAATTTGCTAGCAAATGTTCCTGGATTTCTGTGAATTAATTCTTCAAACTTTGATAGCTGTAGATGCATTTCAGGCGAACTTGCATGAATGAGCAGCTTTTGGTCAGCTTTCACGTAATTAGAGGAACAGGCTTTCAGCAGTACTTACTAAGGGCCGTTTGACATTTTCGTAGCAATTTGTCAGTAAAAGCTTAAGGATCTTTAACCATTTATGAAGTTTCAAGAGTGCATGTTTTTTTGTATGGAGTAAGGCTTAGTGAAATAATGTTGAACTACTTTTTCACTATTTGTACTATTCAAGGTGCCATTGTTGATGCTGTTTCACTATTGCAAAGTGCTTATTAGCTCAGAAGTGTTTAGGTTGTGCAGTTTTGACAATAATTCTATGGGGTACTGTGTGGCTCATGATAGAAACAGGGGGCATTCCTTTCATTTATTTTTGTTGTATTTTTTAAAGATTTTTTTTGCTTTGTTTATTTCGGTTTATGAGTTACAAAAACTGAGGATGAACAAACTAAAGGCTGGGGCCTGTCTTTCTGCAAGAAGGCACTTGAAAGCAGCATCATTTCTACATTTCTTTGCAGAAGCCATAGGCTTGAACACTATTGGGCAGCAGCGAAAAGAAAAAACTACGGGGCACTAGGATAAACAAGGAAACTCATTTACGCACAACTTACAGACTGTTCCACAATTAAATGCACGCCGTAGGATGCTTCCTTCAGCTAAACTGGTGAATTGTTCGAGTTTAAGTTCTGCACAGAAATGGCATTTGGCTGGCAGAATTGTTTTATGCTACATTTGATTGGGATACTTGCCTGAATCGATCAAAAAAAGTTGGATATTCACATCGTATGCGGCAACAGCGAAACAAAACAAGCCCTTATCTCAGTGATTGCACTGGTGGCGCTGTCTTGTATGTTGGCTATGGAGATCGGCAAAGGATGGGGTGGGGGTGTCTTGTGGGAGGTTGCCTTGCCAAATCCCTTTTGCCAAATCTCCATGGCTGACAAACGAGATGGCGCCACCGGTGCAATTGCTGAGATAACGGCTTATTTTGTTTCATCGTCGCCGCGGACGATGCGAATATCTGACTTTTTTTGATCGATTCAGGCAAGTACCTCAAGCAAATGTAGCATAAAACAATTCTGCCGACCTAATGCCATTTCTGTGCGAAATTTGAGCTCGAACAATCCACCAGTTTAGCTGAGAGAACCATTCTATGGCATGCATTTAATTGCGGCACGTGCTGTATGTGTGAAAAAATGTTGAGTTGGGGCTCTGTGTAGTAAATCTAGTGAGCTAGCATTGCATGAGCTTGGCTTTTAAAATTATTTGGTGTGTTCTTTTCGAGCACTAAAATCAGAGTGCAAGTGCTACATGGACAGTTCTGGCTGTTTGTATGTGAATCTGATATAATTGTGTGCAAAAGTATTCGTGCATCGTGATATTTGTTAGTCTTTTTTATAACTGCACATTAACCCTTGTTTTTGTTTTGTCCTTTTGACCAAAGGAGGATGGAAGTAATGCCGAAGTACCGAAACAACCACCACAGCCATTACTGCCACAAGACTACATGCGACTAGTGGAACTTGATGGACAGGATTTGGTGCCAAGCATGGAAGCTTTTGAGTGCTCAGTTTGCTTTTTAGGTGTGGAGCCTGGGCAGGGGGTCTTGCTAAGAGACTGCTTGCACATGTTCTGCAGGTACCATTTGCTTTATTTATGAAGCCATAGTTACCTATAGCGTATCAAACTTGAAGAAAAAAAAAAGGCAACTGCACTGCATAGGCAATGGCCCCAGTTTCAATTCCCAGACCAGAACGCTTTTTTTTTTTCAGCTGCAAAGCTTCTGTGGAAGCTTTTTAGCTTCCTTTGTAGTAGTATGGCGGTGCTTGGGTGGATGTTAATGAATAATTACTCCTTTATCGCAAATCCACTCCACCTTGGGGGGTTCTCCTAAACTTTGAACTAACAGCATTTCCGCTATGAGTTGTTCATAAATTTGGCCTCGCCCTGCCATCTACAAGCCTTCCTGAATAGCTCAGTTGGTGAAGCAACTGCCTCGGATAGACGCTGGTCCCGGGTTTGATTCCTGGACCAGGATGAATTTTTCTTCAACTGCGAAGTTTATGCAAAAGCTGTATAGCTTTCCTTTGTAGCTATGTGGCTACACTTGGACAGATGGTAATGAGTAAATATTCCTTTATTATAGATACAGGTAAACATGAAGAGAAGCTCTGAATGTGCAGATCGAATTTATTGCTTCACACTGAAAACTGCCTTTTATTTTAGGCTGCCTGCTTGGCTTACACGGCTTGTAACACCAAGGCTTACCTAAGTGCCTTTTTTTTTTACTCTTTCAGAGATTGTCTATCAAACTCTGTTCGTTATGCTGAAGAGGCCATGGTAAAGTGCCCCTTTAGGAATGATGAGTACTCATGCAGTAGTCATTTGCAGGAACGAGAAATCAGGGCGGTGAGTGCACCATGGCTTTACTTTACTGGCTTTACTGGCCGCTGGTGGCTAACATTCATCCATAAATATCTGTTTCCTCTGACTGTTTGTTAGTGAAAATGGTATGTGGATTGCAGCATTCCAGCAAAGATCAGTGGGACAGTCAGTGTATATAGTTCATGAATTTGGCATTTCAGTTCGTATGGTTCGCAGTATCATTTATGTTGTTTTGATGATGTCAATGGTCAGTTCTGGAAGGTGCCACGAAAATTGATGCCTGAGCAAAAAACATGTCACCAGTTATTTACAAGAGAATTTAAACATGCTTCGAGAGCATCCAGGATGCTTCTATTTCCAAGTTATTATAGGTGATGAAATGCAGGCCCTGTCATGATCCCGAGACCAAACAAGGGTCCATGCAACGGAAGCAGAAAGCATCGCCAGCTCCAAAGGAGTTTCCTAGGCAGCAGTCAGCTGGAAAGATTATGGGAACAGTTGTTCGGAATGCAGAAAATGTTTTCTTACCAGTGTTCATGCCACACAAGGCAGCATTTACTAGAGACATCATTGCTTCAGTAAGAAAGAAATTACATGAGGCAGTCAAAGAGAAATGCCATGGGGAGCTGTTGGTAGGTGTGTTGCTACTTCATGATAATGTTCCAGCTCACAAGTCTCAGAAGTCGTTAGCTGCTGTCAAGAAATGTGGCTTCATGGGGTTTAATCACTGGGAGGCTTGGCTCCCAGTGATTATCTCTTTCGTAACACAAAGAAATTTCTCTATGGGCAACAATTTCCTGGTGACATTGCATTCAAAAATGTGGCAACAGGGTTCCTGCAGCAGCGAGAATTCTGCTATTCCCATCAGGCCCTACGTCCACACATGTATTCGCAACCTAATATTAACAAATTCCGCATATACTAGATACAATGTCCTCTAATGTGCATGCAGTAAAATGTACTGAGGCCTGAAAAATCATGTTGAAACACACAAAGCCAGGCGGGCAAAATGAATGCGGAAAATCGTTTTGAAAATGGATGCCTTCATGTTTTGCGGTATCTCTGATAAGGCTGCAGTTAAGTGTGCGTTTTTATTTGCTTATTTTGCAAACATGAGTGGTTTAAGGTGCTTAAAATGTGCTGATTTGTTTACATAATGACTTCATATGATAGGAACCAATCAAAAGAATTATAATTGACGCCTTAAAAGCAGTTTTGAGTTTGCAAAATGGATATGTGAGGACTTCGCTGAAATTTCATAAATAATCACTTGAGAAGGTCGGAATTTTTTCTGTGGCTTCTCGACATGTTCCTCGCAGAAATTTAAAAATGTGAAATATACCTACCCACTGGATAATAATTAGATTCTGAAGGAGCTATTCTGAGGGAATCTGATTACTTCAGGCAAAGAACATGGAATAAGTGTCGAAGTCAATGAGAGGGTTTGCTCACTTTTCTGTTTGATTTTGCATCTCTGCTTCAGGTATGCTAAGAACTTTTTCAGCTCATGTTTTCTTCAGTTTATGACTGACTCACCTCTATGTTTTGCTTTTTGAATGTTTACTGCTTTTATTCAAATCACTCGGAGGCCACCTCACTTTTACAACTGCAGGGACTGGCAGCGTCCGTAAAAGTTCAGCTTAACAAAAATGTGCTTGCTAAATGGCCCACGATAAGCAAAGTTTAATAACTTGTGGAAAGCTAGCTATTTGGCACTGAATTATGCTGTGTAATGGGGCTTGCTGAGTTTAATGTGAATGATAAATGCAAGCATACTTTGTAGACAAAAAGGCTTTCAGATATCTAATGTTTAGTGCCTTATGATAACCATAAAAATTGTAAAAGGTGAGAGAGACTAAAACCTCTTTCTTGAATGACTGGAATGAGTTCAGCATGTGATCATTACAATCTTGGCCAAATAATAAGGCTTTATGCATTTCAGGGTAACTGCTAACTAAAACTAAGATTTCATGTGGCTTTCATTTGTGGCATAGCCTTTTTCGCTTGCAGCTAGTGGCTTCAGAGGCAGTGCTTGTATGTCATACTTGAGAGGCACTTCCACTGGTCACAAGAAACTGTTGGAGTGGGTAATGCTGCTGTACGTATAGTACATAAAACTTGAGTAGAGACTTTTCTCACAGAAAAAAAAAAACATAAGGGAAAAATTTTCACTGTGAGGCTTGACTGATGAGCAGGGAGCAATGTTTGATATTTCAGATGCATGTAAATTGGTTACTAGTTCACCTTTTTGAAGATTTTCGTGAGGGAGTGCTCCTTGGTGTACTGTCTTAACAGTTCAATCACAAAGCCTTGGCGAAATGTTCTTTGTAGACACTTTAAAACCTGTTACACTCTTTATAAAGAAAAATAGTTACAAATACTAGGGCGTATGTAAATTTTGCAAGAGTCGGGCAGTCATTGCAGGATGTGCCATTAACATGAAAGGAGCTAGTGGCTGCTTTAGAAGAGAAGGGATTTCTGGAAATTTATAAAACTTGTTGTACTTGATGAAAATCTGGAAGTGGCTGAAATGCACAAAAACGAAATGTATTATCTTGGTTTGGTTTGGTTTATGGGGTTTAACGTCCCAAAGCGACTGAGGCTATGAGAGACGCCGTGGTGGAGGGCTCCGGAAATTTCGACCACCTGGGGTTCTTTAACGTGCACTGACATCGCACAGTATTATCTTTTCAGCTGTCAGTAAACCAGTAAGTGTAAATAGCTCACTCTCGATCCAGTCTTGTTCCTTAGAGCGCCTTTTGATGCATAAATATTTGTGTTTTATTCGAAGAAAATATATTGCTGGACACACCATGTAGACCTCATAACAAGCAAAACTTCCCAGTACGTCAGTATTCTATATAAATTTCATTCCCTTCTACCAGCGCACTTGAGAAAGAAATTATATTTTACTGCTGTCCAATCACATGTGCAGTACTGTCTGCTGGTGTGGGGCATGGGTTCCAAAACAAGCTTGACAAAAGATTTATCTTGTACAAAAGAAAGACCTTCGTTTCATTTTTAATGTTTCGAGATATAATCCTGTCTCAGGATACTTTAGACAATGCCAAATACTAAATATTACAGCCTTCTGCAACCAGCGACTATCTAAAATTATGTGCTGGCAATACAAAACGGACTTTGCAACATTTTGAAATACATACATTAGCACAGATCTGCACTATGCCTTCAGAAACATTAACTTCATAAAACTTCGAATGAGAACTGTGTATGGATTGCAATTAGTTCAATGGCAAATTCCCCATTTTTTGAACAGTTACCCCGATATAATTGATATAATAGATCAGTCATCCTCTTGTTCACCTTCAGGAAAAAAGCTAAGCAGTTCTTTGAAGTGCATATGTAAATATTTCTGTTCTATTCCTGCTGTGTTATTGCATATACTGTACCACAAATTGTTCTCTTATGTTATGCAAATGATCGCTTTCATGTGTTGCTGCTTCTGAGTATTATTAAATGTTTATGTATCATGTCCGTGATCTGTAACTACCCTTTTTTTTTTTTGCTGCATGCCCGATGCCTTGTTATACTGCGCATATCTTATCTGGTGCCAAAGGCCCAGTCAGGTGACTTGTATGTCGCGTTTTGCCTCGGTTGCAGGGCAAATAACTGTACAGTATTGTGCATCTTCGTGAAGACTTTTCGAAATTTTCTCGCCAGAACCGCTGGCTCATTTGCGGTGAAACTGTGCGCAGAGCTTGTGTGTTCTGGTAACTTTTGTCTCGTAGCAAGTTTAGCAACGGTACTTACGTGGTTCAACTGCGCAAGATGCAAACCCATAATCATCTGCACCGAGATCGAGGAACTGAAAGCCACCAACACTGAGTTTCCGCCAAGAGGCAGTGGTGGCGCCATCTCTTGTCTGCAAAGTAAAGCGCCACAACGCGAAAAACGCCAAGGCGAGTGTTGCTAGGTGCATGGGTCCTTTGATGGCGCCACAGCCATCCGTTGTGGAAACCCGGTGTTGGCGTCTGTCAGTTCCTCAATCTCTGTGCAGACGATTAAGGATTTGCATCATGGGAGGCTGAACCATGTAAGTACTACTGTCAAACTTACTACGAGACAAAAGTTACTGCAATGCGCAACCTCTGTTCACAGTTTCATCGCAAACAAGCCAGCAGACGAGACAGGAAAATTTTTACAAGTCTTCACGATAAAGATGTACAATACTGTATTTGATGAAATTTCAAATAAACAAACAAAACATGGCATTTTGATTCTTCGTGTTGAAAGCTGTGCATTGTGCATGCACATGTTTTCTTGTGTTGTCTATCCTACTCGCTTGCTCACTTTAATGTCAGGCATGAGTGCTCTTCATAAGCTCTGCAAGGTGCCTCATTTGAAAACTGCTGCTGCGCTTTTCCCTGAGCATGCGAAAGTGGCATAAAATGTGTGCTAGTTGATACAGGGCACTCTTTTCATGCATTCTGATGAAACACTACTTTGAGAACCCATGCACCTTTTTGCATTACTGGTGGTGTTCAAAAAGGGGAAGCAAAATTATTGGAATTTAATTCTACCCCTTACAAAAGGTCTGTTGTGTCAGATTCTGTGCCTCCTGCTCCACCCCATGCTCTGCTTTCTCACATATTTTTAGCACTGGTGTTACATTTTCATGCTTCTTTGTCTGCCATAAAGCACTCATCATTTCTTTTGCTTTCTTAAGAATAACACTGCTGTTCACGTGCTTATATATTTGGCTGGAAAGTGCAGCCCTGAATTCCGCTAGCATTAATTGACGATTGGTTGACAAGTGACTATTTATTTTGGTTTTAACAGAACAATATTGCACCTTTCGATTCTTAACTGTCTGCCATCATCTGAAATGCCATCTTTGTGTAAGGCATGCATCCATGGCATCAGCGTAAGCATGTAATTCTGCAGTACAGGCAGCATGGAGAGTTGATGCATTTAGCCAGTGAAATAGGAGAACAGCTTTCTGTAGGCAGATCCCGTTTCCCTAGTAATGGTATGCATGTCTCAGTAATACAAGCTCCAGCAGAAGTGGAGAGTTCAAATGGTGTTTCCTCTTGCAGCTGGTGAGCCCTGAGGTGTATGAGCATCACCTGTCACGTAGTGTGAAAACAGCAGAGAGCCAGGCGCCCAACAGCTTCCATTGCAAGACTGCAGACTGTCCCGGATGGTGCATGCTCGAGGACAATGTTAATGTCTTCCTGTGCCCCGTGTGTGGCCACTCCAACTGCCTCACCTGCCGAGCCATCCATGAGGGAAAAAACTGCCTGCAGTACCAGGATGAGTTGGATTTTAATGCCCCTAATGGCCAAGAGGCAAAGCAAACCAAAGAATATCTTGATGTGAGCACCATATTCCTCACTTTACAAATGAAAGAGAAAAAATACTGCATAAATTTTGAAAGGGCAGCAGTTTTACTTTGAAATCTTGGTGTAAATATTTCAGGTGTCACTCATATGCAGAGAAAAAAAGAATATTTATTTGCATTGAAAAATTTGTGCTCTTCCAGGCTTGTGTGGTGGTCCAAAACACCTTTATTTCAGCTCCAGTTAATCCCTTGGTTATCACTGATGGCTGCATCTTTGTAGCTCTTGTCTGGCTGCAATGTGCTTGTATACATTGTACACAAAGCACGGCTGTATATTACAGACTGTATGTGTGCATGGGTGTAGCTAGGCTCTGTATTTTAAAACAGAGCTTGGAACAATCCTTATGTGAGCCAAACTATAGGTATGATGGTGTCCCTTCTTTTTTTGTTTGTGTGTTTGAAAAGCAAAGGAGCTAAGCGTATAGTTCACCTTTTATTGATGTAAATGGGTAACTTTACTCTCTAATGGACGTTAAAAATGCACTGAAGAACCCAATCAGTTGTACAGCTTTGATAACATCGGTTGATTAAACAGTTTGGAGAGATACAGGTTTTTAGAGTAAGCACTATGGAGAAAGGGAAGAAAACTTAGAAAGACCTTGACGTCACTTTTCTGTGAAGCTGAAAGAGAGCACTGCACCATCTTTCCAGGCAACCTTTCCCTGATCTTTTACACCCCCTTTTTGCTTACTTGTCGCTGCTACTCCACATGCTGCTGGTCTGCACAACTGGGTCTGTTTTTCACTGAGGCATAACTAAGGCCCCTAGTTTCCCTCGGTCCCGCGAAAAATTGTGGCTTTAGGCATTTTTCATGCAGTTGTGTTAGCAGCCACATTTTCTGTTTTTATTCTATTGTTGTTACATACGAACATCAATAGGAACTACAGGAAAACAGTGTAATTTACATTTGCACGAGCATAATGCAAACGGGGGTTTGGAACATCAAGCAAATTTTAAAAGCAATATTGTGATTATAACGCAATCTCAAGCTGTTCAGGCAATGGATATGTTGGTGTTATTTAAGAGGCAGTGCTTCAGATGTAATGCTTCTGAAGTAATGCCTCCAATACACTAATGCACGCAGCCTCCAGTGGGAAAGGAGTAGCTGTCACCGCCGTGCTGCCGCCACTTAGTTTTTCGAGCTACCCAGTCCAGCGCCCATTTATTTTTCTTTCCTCTTTTTACTCCGCTCAACTCTTTCAATGCCCTCTCATTCTCAACGAGCTGTACCGCCTTTTTTTTTTTTCAATCCATATCACCTTCTCCTTTGTACTTGCATGCATGTGGCTGCTTTGCCTCAAGGTTATTGAAAACCTGGCTTTTTATAGCGGCTCAGAATCCTGGTTGTGAAGGTTGGTTAAGCTACCTCCTAGAGCTTTGAGAAAAAAAAAAATTTCCTACTATATTTACGTCGTGGGTCTGAATATAACGTTTGGTGCATCCTGAAGCATTATTTGATGCCCCCTGAGGAATTTTACAGATTCTTCATTCTCAGCTCGGGGAACTTAAAATTTTGTGCCGCAGAAAGTTAAGAGCCTAGGCACAGCTAACGGAACTGCTGAGAGTGTTCCAATTTAGCAAAGTTCAGGCTTAAAAGTGCTCTGAAGACAATTTTGTGCGTGGTCAGTTTTCTTTAGGAGTTGGGATACAGGGTCGCTAGAAAACATTCACTGTATTTTATACATGCTTGGGTGCATTCCATTTTATGAGAAAAGTGCACACAGTTAGGCCACTTTAATTTCCCTGCACTGTCAGTGTGTCGGGTAACATCATCTGTGATATTATTACAGGAACCACGATGGCTAAGTTTTGGCTGCTATTCATTGCGGCAGAACTAGTTGGACTCAAATTCACTCTGGGTAAACAGCACATGAAGGCAAAACATAAAGAACAGGAACAAACAGAAACAGCACTGACTATCATCAGGACACTTAATCAGCTAGAGGAACATACATGCATGTGAGGTCGAAAACAGTTGATTCATGCCATCCAAGTACGGAACTTCCTTATTAGACTGTGTGTTTTTTGGCTGGCTTACACACTTTGACAAAGCCTTAATGGTGTGCTAGGTTTCAGCGATCTGGCATGTGCACTGGTTATGGTGGCTAAAAAGGGCAGTCGTGTTTTTAATCTGTGCCATGCAGCCATATTTGTGCACATGTAAAGGCAGGTGCAGCAGGAGGAAGACAGAAGAACCACTTTTCTCTGCATAATCATGCTCTTTGAGGCATGTTTAATAACAGCCTGTCTGGCCACTGGCCATGATTATGTGTAGGAGAGTCGTTCTTGTACTTGCCAGCCTTCCCATGTGTGCAAATGTGACTGTGTGGCGTAGTTCAAGAGTGCAAGTTTTGTTTTAGGCCACTCGATTGGTGCACGTGTGAGAATGTCGAGACGTACCACATCATTAAGCCTTTAATTATTCTAAATTCTGCATGGATGCTAAGTGCTGTGGACCAGAAGTCACACAAATGGCTTGACAGGATACACAGCCTCATATACTTAGCATAGGCTGAAACAAAATCATGTAATACATCTATAGAGTCATACAGACTGCGTATATTTGTGCAGTAGAGAAGCCGGGTGTGTGAAAGCACAAAAATAATGAAAAATTTTAAAACATGTACAAAGAAAATTATTTTGCTCAGTACTGTTTAGATAGTAAGGAAGAAGAAAGCATGACATTTGTTCCCATTCATGTCATACGTAGGTACTACATACCTTCTGCCTTGGTGTCAGAAGAGAAAGTGTGGTGAAATAGCCATTGTCAGCGTTAATGGCTATCTTGTGGTGCTTAGGAAGCATAGTTTGTAGAACTCAAGTACTGGGAATACCTGGGGTACTAGTATCATACATAATGATAAACTTCTTGAAAAGTTCATAAGCCATTTTGCATCTTTAACAAAGGAAGCACCTGACCTAACAATGTGCAGCAGCTCATTACAAAATGTTATCTAGTTTATTCCGTTTCTGTTTGATTTTTCTGGAGTTATATTGTGCATTATGTGGTCATTTGGTCCTGGTGGCTGGTTCCTGCAGCTTAGTCATGTTGGGTGTGATGTGAAGTAGGGAGGAGCTGCTCCATTCTTTGCTCAGGCGATAACAATTTGCATGCATGATCTCGGTTATGCAGTCAGTGTGGTCAGCAGTCAGCAGTGATGAAACTGGAGCTCTTGAGGTACACCACTTTCATGCTTCTGCCTCCGCCAAGAGCCGCCTGTTTCATCAGTGTGTAGGCCACAGTCGCTCTGTTCAGAAAAGAAGTTTAGCTGATTAAAACCTGCTGTTGATAGTCAATGCTCATTCTGTGTGTTCCCATTCTTCATGTTTCATCTTGTTGAACTGTTTGGCTCAACTGGTCACTTTGCTAATGGCATGAGCCATTGGCTAATGCAAACACTTAAGCCAACATGAATAACATGGCTGTTATCTCATTACTGTGACATGAAAGCAGTCTGTGTCAGTGTCTGCAGTGTCATGGTTTAATATGTGTATTTGTTTAATGATTATGAAAGCTTGCCATTATGGCTGAATGAGCTGATAAGGTTTCATACATATTATTCTGCAACATAAAACCATAATCCATATTCACTTTAGTGTCTCTTCAAGGAATGTCAATTTGTATAACATACTGGACTAAAACCAGAACTTGCACATGGAAAAGTTACGCTTCTGATATATTTTCTTTCAGAATATGGTGAAAGAGGGCCAAGCAATGCACTGCCCACAGTGCCGAGTAATTGTCATGAAGAAATGGGGTTGTGATTGGCTCAAGTGTTCTGTGTGCCAGACAGAAATCTGCTGGGTTACCAAGGGCCCTCGTTGGGGACCTCAGGTTTGTGCGCTTTTTTCCCTCCTTTATGATGTGTCTAATGTTACTAGTCCGTGCTTTGGTTTATGTTGTCCAGCATCTATGGTGTACCTAACATCTGTCCTGAAGAGTACTATGTTTGCCAGCTAGACAGGCAGCTGCAGTAACCAACTAATGTTGTTCGAAGGAGCTATCGCAAGTTTGTACCAAAAAACAATGCTCTTAGGTCATTGCAGTGTGCTATGCTGCAGTTTCAGTGTGCCGGTGTGCACCAAAAGTTTGGTCATGCTGCAAATGATAAACTAGACGCTATTCATTTCACTGATGTCCTTATTCCTCCATCTTCAATATCGTTTTGTGTGATAAGTACTCATCTCATAATATTTTAGCTTCAAGTATAAGTAACGAACTAGACCAAGGCAATAAGTGAATCGCTGAAAGTCAATGGTGCTAAACCTAGCTTACAACTTGATATGGCCCAACTGTCACATTTTTCTCTTATTATTTTAAATTCTTTTTTCCTGGCCAAGATAGCCTTGTTAGTTTGGCAGCTTTTGGGAAAAAGTCTACCAAATAGATGACTCTATTTTGGCACTTAAATATTTTCCGCGATTTGAAATGTGGGTTAGCAAAGGTGTAAATTATGGTTGTTTGTTATTTTGATGATTCATTGTTAGTAGATGCCCATAAAAACCTGATTCCTACAAATCATAGGTTGGTGGACTCACTCATGAGTAGACTCACTCAGGCCCACATTCAGACCATGGTCTGAGTCGAAAGTGAGTTCGGACTCGCATTAAAAACATGATCTTAGCCGTTAGTGTGTCCGGTCTTGCATTCAGATCATGATCTGAGTGGTGAGGAAAGATTTACTGCCGCAGCTAAGGACGCTTGAGGGTGAGGCGACTTGGCTGCGTCTGTGGAAGATCAAAGAATGCAATTCCACGAAAGCAAAGAAGACCAGCATTTTGTTTCTTCCTCTTTGCTAGTTTACACGGGTGCAGGTGTTGTAATGAGCCACGTGGAGATGTTTTGGAAGCTTTGACCGAGTTCCATTATGTCACTGCGCAGGGGGGGCAAGGGTCCTTGTACAGGTGTGGTAATGAGCTGCGTGGAGGTGTGTTGGAAGCTTTGACCGAGTTCCACTATGTCACTGCACAGGGGGGCAAGGGTCCCTTGTTGCGTGTCTTGGTGGGCTCAACCAAGAGGCATGCCACTTGGGCACTTCGGCAGCCCATGTGTGTCTTAAGTCGAAACAAGTGTGTGAGCCCAAATGAGTTGTGAACTGAGATGGGTGAGTGGGCCTAAATGAGCCATGAGTCGAAATGAGTGAGTCCATATGCAGGGACGGTACCAGGATATTCATAGAGGGGTGGTGAGAAGAAGGTGGGGGGAGGGGGGAATCGAATTCCGGTAGGGACGCTTTGTTTATGGCATTGCCTCCTCATAGAAACAAAACAAAGAATTCAGATAGCATCCTGCTTGTGCGGAGTTGAAGGAAACAGCAAATTTTCTTGGTGCTTTGGAAAATTTTGTTGTGTGAGTGTTACCCCTCACCTCCCCTTGGCATGAGTCGAAATGAGTGAGTGAGCCCAAATGAGTTATGAGGTGTAACGAGTAGCTCATCCCTGATGAGTCATGGGCTGGAGTGAGTCCAAATGAGTTGTGAGCCTAAGTGAGTTTGAATTCAGGAGTTCGAGTGAGCCCAGACCTATGTGAGTCTGAGTAAGCACCTAGGTTGACCAAACTTTTGTGAGTGAGCCTGAGTGAGCATTCTTGATTTTGCTAAGGTATGCTACAAATGCGAAGGATGGAGATTCATAAATTTGCGACTGCCAATCAGCTGTTGCAATTTCAACAGCTGATTGGTACTTCATTGCTCTGTCACAACTCTGCTGGGTACCATTCATCAGATGGTCATCTTATACAGCTATTGAAATGTCAAAAAATGTTAGTGCCACAAAAACTATGTTAAAAGGGCTGCTGTAGGCATAGGTGCTTAGGGGCTTATGGGATTTAATGTCCCAAAGTGGCCCAGGCTATGAGGGACGCCGTAGTGGAGGCTTCGGAAATTTCGACCACATGGAGTTCTTTAATGTGCATTGACATCACGCAGCATGTGAGCCTCTAGCATTTTGCCTCCTTTGAAATGTGACTGCTGCAGGCGAAATCGAACTTGTGCCCTTCGGATCAGCAGCTGAGCACCATAACCACTGAGTCACTGCGGTGGCTTAGGCATAGGGTGTCATTGGAAACCTTAAGGTTGAAAATGTGTGGCAGTCAAGCCGGTTAGTAATTTCTCATTTCTGGAGTTGCTTTCCAGGAAACAAATTTCAGTTCAGGAAAGTCATATTTGAGACATGCAGTAAGAATGAGATGAGGCTGTTAATTTCAGTGGTTACAGTGACTGGAGTGGGCCAAGGTGTGGGCATAGGCACTAATGTCCAGTAATATCTATGGCAGGAGCTGCAGTGGTCCTCCATACATAACTTAGAAAGTGCAACTCTGTACAAGAGTTGCATTACATGTGGTGGCATTGCTTTGATCAACTTTATGATCATATTAATTGCCATGACTATTATATCCTCTTAGTTATCAATTATACTGTTAAAAAAAAAAAAGAAACATTGTTGTGACGTGCGTTCATTCTTCTGGAGCTTGAAGGAGTGTTACTGTAGGCTATAAAACCACTACAAAATGGACATGTACTAACTAATCAGTCATTAAAGATTGTGTTTGTGCTTCCTTGGAGACTATTTATTCCTGTTTTTCCCAGGGCAAAGGAGACACTTCTGCTGGCTGCAAGTGTGGAGTGAATGGAGTGAAGTGCCATCCCAAGTGCAATTATTGCCATTAGTTAGCGTCCAAGCAGTGAAGTTCATGATATTTGTGCAGCAAGTGAGATGAAGGGGAAATGTTTAGTGTGTATCAGTGAATGATAGGAAAACATATCTTTGGCTTACTAAATTTTTCCAGAAAAGTATTTCAAGTCAAAGCCAGTATGCTATGCTTGATGAGAGAGCGAATCTGCGTGAAGCATACAAAATGGAAGCCAGTGCCACAAGACTGCTGTCAATGTACATAAACTGAGAGGCACCAGAGGTTGTCAGTGCTATTTGGCCTACAAAGGGTTCTTAACAGTTCAATCATTTTCAGGCATGGATTTTGCTCTGTTCTAATGACGGAAAGATGTGGAAACTACAGAGGTTTTAGATGCAGTTACTTACCAGTGCCACAATGTGGCTCATGCCAGCATGGCCAGCTGTTTAGGCACAACTGCCTTGTTATTTTCAAGACTGAGAAAAGTGCATCTTAAAAGCGCTTGGCTAGGGCATGCTACAGTGCTTGTCTTTGGATTCAAAAGTTAGTAATCCAGTTTATTTTAATTACTAAAATTCTTGTCTACATGACACCTCCCAGGAAAAAAAAAAAAAGAAGAAAATTTAGTGTGTCAGTAAACTTGCAAGAAAACAACTAGCATTCCACACTAATGTTTGTCCGCTTCTGGGTTAAACATTTAGTGTCAGCACTGGTAACCAGGAGCTTTGCCACAGATGCAAAGTCAGAGTGTTGACACTGGGAGGTTGACACTGCATGCAGTCTTAGAAGGAATGTGATGTGTGTTCACTCAATTGTTTTGGAGAGTTGAGAAGCTGCAGTCTAAAATGTCAGTTTACAGTATTTTTTTTTTGTGAGTGCAAGTCTATTGATAGTTGTCGACTAAAATGACAGAGAGTGCTCACTACTGAGAGTCATCTCTTGCAGTGGCATGTCAACATTGACCTGGATGCAGCAACACCCACTGCTCAGTGTAGTTTTGCTGCCTTGGTCCTAGACACACTAGAGCTGAAGCACACAGGCTCTGTCTTCTTTCTTTTTTTGGCGCCATGAATGCTTCTAATTATATTTATGGACCTTGCCATTTCACACTGAGCTAAGCTGGCGCTAAGCTGCTGCCAAGGTCTGCAGCTGGGCGAGTTGGCTCATATGCATAGTAGAACCGCGCAGACAGAAGGAGGGAGACACTAACACTTGTTTGTGTGTTGCACTGTTCCACTATGCTAAGCTGGTACTCCATCTGTTCGACCTCTCCACTTTGTTTTTGTTGACTTAGCCTGAAGTGACTTGGCTTCCAAGTGTTGTGTGTACAACACTGAAGCTTCCATTAGACTGCTGCCCAGTTTCACTTTCCAGCCTTCTGTGTGTGAAAGTGTGTGCAAAACTGAGTGCATTCAACGACACTATTTCTGCCAAGTTGCTGAGATGCACCGTTAAATGTAGTAACTGTAGAGTGGTTTTGTTTAAAATCTTATCTTAACCTATTCATGTATGTGTGTGTGCCTTGCGTGCTCTATTTAATCTTTGCTTGTTGAAATGTATGAATGGCAAAGGATCTTTGAGGAGTGCTCTAGTCAATAAAATCAATTTCAATTTATGGTGTACCATGTTTTTGAAGACAATAAAGTATTAAATGTTGACTCATAACGTGTTAACTGTTGCACATAGTGTTTTCATAAGAAATGCACAAAGAATTTTCTGCCTTAAAAATTCATGCTCACAAGTAATGCTACGGTGCTGTCCACGTGATACTGTCATATAATCGCAAATCATGCATCATACAAAACAAATAGTTCTGTTGTTATTTCTGCTTTAAAGTTGAATATGTCTTATAGTTATAATGCATCCAGAAGAAAACAATTTTGGTAACAGGAAGGATCATGCTTGTCACTCATATAGATTAATCCCTGGCTGACTGCGCATGCAGTGTTTCCTATTATATATTGGAGTTGCGTGTACACACTCACGTAATAAACGCATGCGCTATTATGGCCGTCAGAATGTGTTATATTTTGTGCTCTTGCGTAATAAAAGCACCCATGTTTTCGTCATGCGATAATTCGTACCGAAACCGCCCTCCTTTTAAGTTCGCACTTGAGCATTCAGCATCAGGAGCGAGCGCTGCCAAAGTTTTGTGGTGCTCACACTCTATCCATCCGCGCTGCACCGTCACAGATGTGACCACGGTTTGACTGCATATCTATCAAGATTAGGAATGGCGAAGAGGCAAACGATCCTCCTCCTCGCATCCCTATTGGCTAGCGGCTGACAACCGCTTTTTCTGCCAGCAGAAATAGACCTTAATCACGCTTGCTCTTGCAACACTTCTACCCCCTCTTATCACTTGTAACACTGTGGAAGCTTTAGACCTCTTAAACCAATCATGAGAACATGCAGATCTTAAAGTACTTTAGACATCTGAATTTAGTTGCGTTTTTTTTTAATGATGCATTTATATTAGAATACATGGATCACAGCGTGATAGTATTTGTCTACGACCACTAAATATTTTATAAATTAAATTTCTTCTCTCATGCTGTTTCGGTTTCGTCAACAAAACGTTGGCTGTGACACGTAGTTGCCCTTAGGTCATGTGAGCCACACAAAAACATGCAACAATAAATGCTGATGTGTAATTTTAATTTACTAGAACACTTAAACCAGCCTGCTTCAAGAGCTGGAATGACAGTAACCCGGTCAATAAAAGCCATTGGGTTCCAATTGGAAATTATAAACTGGAACCAGTTGGATATTTCAAATGTGTTTTTTTGACACCATTTAAGAATACCAGTTGGTAAACTGGCCAACAACAAATGGTCAACTCCAGTGGGCAAGCACCAACTGCTCCACTCACAAATGTCTGATCCAATAACCTCTCCTGCTCAGTGTCATCTGCACACGGGTTAGGGTTTAAAACTAACGAGTCAATTGGTTTCACATCCAACTGGTCTCAACTGATTCCAACAGTGTCGAGAACAACTGGTTCCAGTTGTAATGAATTGGGTTTTCTCTCAGGACTGCCTGCAGGAATCTGTGCATTTAGTGCCAACATTTTTACACGGAAATGAGACTATGAGAATTTCATGCTTTTAGGGAAGTGATGTCTAACAATCTTGCACCACATAGAAAGAACGAACACACACGCGCACGCACGCATGCACGCACGCAATTGGATTGCTACTTATTCCTATTGAGTCCAAATGGTGGCCCATATGCATTCCATTTGGATGCGATTGGAATTCCCAATTAGTCGCTATGGTCTTTTTTTTTTAATGGGAAAAGACTTATCAGCAGTTATACTGCGACCGCGCGGAGGGCACGCGCAGGTCGTTTTCCCGTTCCGTCGGCCAAACGGTCACTGCGGCGAGCCGTGCAACGCGGCGTGTGTACAGTAGCCTGAGGAGGATAGTGCACTGCGCGCAATATCGTCTGTCTTGGCCTAGCGTCAGAAAAGGTTCACCGCACCTGTGCGCCGGTCTGTGGTTAGGTGCCTGTTTGCGGGGAGGGATGTGTAGGAGTGCTGCGGCGTGCGGCACAGCACTCCCCGCAAAGGCGCGTTTTTTTTTTTATATACCTTCTTTTACGAAGCGCTTGAACAACGTAGCGTCGGCGGGGTCTCTGTTCGTCGTACGCTTCTGATGCTGGCATCGGATCACAACGGCGCATTTCATCCTAGCTGATCTTTTGCAGCCAATTTGTGCGTTGAGATTTTACACTACTGACGTGTGTCACATCTGATTAAGTAAAGAGTAACCAATTGCGTCTTTTGCAATGTCGGTATGCTGTTGGTGCGGAAGCTTTGGTTGACAAGCATAAATTTGCTCCCAAGTGCAGATACGAAAACAATTAGTAAGCAACTCATGCACGTGCTAAACATATACACCTTTAAAATGTGCGCAAAGTAGTACAGCTACACTGCAACAATTTCTTTTCATATGTGTGTCTTCTGCAGCACATTTAAAACAAGACCATAATAAAAATCTCACTCGAGGACTTTCCAGCTCATCAAGTGAATTTGTTTGCATAAATCTCTGAGCATTATGTGCACGTGCAACCACTGCAGAACACAGCATTATTCGAAGCCTTGTGTAACAAGGGACGTCTTGGGATAGTGCTGCTGAGTGCACATATGGGCTATTTGATTCATGCGTCTTCATCATATGCAGTGCACATCCAATGTAGCTTATTTTTCCCTTAGTTCCTAGCATGGTCACCTATTTTCTGCTGGCTATAGTCTAACAAGTGTGGCCGACATTTATTAATGCTCTCTCGACCAACATATAAGGAGCCACTGAACACATATGGAGTGTAGTGCTACAATATCAGTATGTCACTGTAAACACTGGTACCCCACACTGAAAGTAGAACAATTTTTTCGGGTAAAATATGCAAGTATGAATGTTAATTGTTGACTGTACGTCATCTGCAGATATTCTGTTCCAGCAGCAAAGTGTTCATAAGAGTGACCTCCAGACATTTCATAATTTGAAGGACAAAACTTGCAACTATCTGCAAACACAGGATGCCCTTCTGCTAATGCAGTTTAAAAATCTAGACCTTGTATGTTTGATGCAGAGGGGCCATAAATAAGCACTAAAGCTAAATATGCAGTACAGTCATCCGACTAAACCAAATGATAGTGCAGAGTGAAAATATGTATAGAAAAAAAAATATCAAAAGGCATGTACATGAATGCATTACTCTACATGAAAATAGGGGGTGGGGGTACGTCCTCGATGTTGACAGAATAAATCTTGCTGCCACCTGCAAACACAGGATGCCTTGCTACAAATGCAAGAGACAGGAACCAAGCCCATGTATACACAGAGAAGGAACGAATTAGCACTGTGATAAAATATGTGAAAAGTTTTCAGACATGAGCAAAGCAATAAAGTGCACGTGCCTGGTTATATTCACCTTAATTGCTCGAAATGCTGCACAAGACTGTTAAAGAAAGCCAAATGCTTCTTCACTGGCTGTGGTGATGCAGAGGCTACAGCATTCAGCTGCTTAGCATGAGTTGCAAGTGTTATCTCAGCTGTAGCATTCACATTTCATTGGTGACAAAAAGCAAAAATGTCCATGTGCTGAGCAACAGTGTTAAAGACCCCAGATGGGTGACATCAATTGGTGACAGGTGTTCAGTGTGGCATCTTTTATAGCTACAGCACAGCTTCAGGACATGAACTCCACAAAAAAACGACTATTTATAAATTATATCAGCTTACACAGCTGCACATAGATCAAATGTGTTTCTTGAAAACACAAAGTGAACAAGGGAGGCTGTAGCTTCTGGGTTCTAGCCAGCATTTAGACAAGAGGGCTTGTCTTCACCCACACGAAGACAAGAGCTCTTGTCGAAACACTGGCATTCCAAGAACCCTAAGGCTCTTTCCTGCCTTGTTCACTTTGTGATGATCACTGTCATGCCATGCTAGCTGAAAAGAATGTACCAGTGTTCTTCAAGCATTCTCCAGCACAACACGCAAAGCACACATGCAAGCATATGAAGAAAGCAGTATATCTGTAATGTAATACCAACATGTGCAAATTACATAAGACACCCATCTTCATGTTTCAATGAAGAACCTGAATAATTTGAAGACAGACAGATGAATTTATTTGAAAAAAACTTACTATGGAGTCAAACCTGGAGATTTATGCAAAATACAAGTATACAATTCCTTAACTGAGTAAGCTTCACGAAAATTTTCGATAAGCAATTGCTATCCAGTTTTTTAGAGGTGTGCGAATATCAAATTTTTCGAATACGAATCGAATACGAATACTTAGTTCCGAATATCGAATCGAATATCGAATAATCAAGGACAGATGCATTTAATCACTACAAAACATTTATTTGGGCACCCAATGACATCACAGTTCAACTATCGATGATTAAATGAACACAAAAGGTGTGTGTGGCTGCACAAAAAGTATCAAAGTCTCGAACATTATTCTTAGAAGAGTGGAAATATCAGAGAAGATGGCTAGTACTCAGCATTGATTAAGGCTAGCTTGCCATCAGCACAAAAGCGCGTTGCTGGCATGACGTAAAAGGTTGTCGTGAAGGAAAACCAGCTGCACCACATGGTCAGGCAGAAGTAGTTCCCTTCGTACTGAAACAACTCCTCCAGCCACAGAAAATGCCCTCTCACTTGACCTGGCACGTATTGCGATGCGAGGTACTTCGTGCACAGAAAATGCCCTCTCACTTGGCACTGACCTGGCACGTATTGCGAGGTACTTCGTGCACAGCTCTGACTATACCAGCTTCGCAGGTATAGCCACAAAAAAGCTCACCAGCGCAGTCAGCTACGGCATGGCCCTTGGAGTAAGAAAGAATTTTCCTTCCGTGTAGGCGCCGCCATGTTGTTATGTATCTGTCGATGGGGCTTGCGGATCGAAATGAACGCCGGTGCTCACAATGAATATTCGGCTAGATAAGAATATTCGCGTCGGGTCGAATATTCGAAACAACACGAATACTTGGATTTCGAATCGAATTCGAATACTAAAAATATAATATTCGAAATATATTCGAAAATTTCGAATATTCGCACACCCCTACAGTTTTTACTATATGGTGCATGTACTCCTCGAGCTACCCCTATCAACCACTGCTCAATCAATATCTAGTGCTAGCAAAGCAGGACATTATACGAGGTATGATGCACGTATTTGCATTGCGATGTTCCGTACTGCACTCTCAGCACACAGATTTCTTACTAATAGCATTCTAAATTCTGTGCTTAATGACACGTACACTCGGTAGATGCATGATGCACTTCAGTTCGATGTCATGCTTGTCTCTCACCAACAGCATAAGTATTGCACCACTCGTAAGTCGGACTAGATGCGACGACGCCAAGTGTGCACGGTGTCAGCCCACTTCCTTCGACGAGGCTTACTTTTCAACAAAGTGCGCAAGTGAACGCTGCGCAGCATGTTTCACTTGGCGTAAGCAGATGATTTGATTAAACGCTCACTTCAGAAACTGAAACGTCGTGCACGCGACTTGCAGCGTGAGACACCAAACCTGACTTATGGCACTCCACTGCCCAGCCAAGGCCGTCTCAAAAACACTCTGAAGACGCAGTGAACGCAACTACGCACAACAGAATCAGAGAGCGGCTTGCAGTCGTGTAAATACAGTATTGATCACAGTGCCAAGTTTGGGGTGTGCCTATTATGCGCGGAAATAAGAAAGTGATTTTTTGCGACCAAACTAGGGGTGCACCTATTAAGCGAGTAAATACGGTACTACATCAGGGTTTGCGTCGAGCTTTTTTTTTTCACAGCAGGGCTGTATTTGAAGCTAATGCAAGCGAAGCTAACCAGAATAAGCAAAAAGAAGAGGCACGGCACAGGTTTACCAAACCCAGGACCACAGCAAATGGTTTGGTCTTCACCGTTCGGACACTGCTAAACTGCAACGGCAGCACCAGTCATGGTATTGCCCCGCAGGATAAAATTACTCTGGGCAGGAAGTGAACACAAAGTGTGCATAGCATGCACTAATGTGTGCAAAAGAGACTGAACAGAAAAATGTTTTATTTTAGGAACTTTGAAATGTATAACATGAAGCTGCTTTCATGAAATGCCTCAAGAACACAAGCGGCATATATCTTTATATGAGGACAGTCCAGAACAAAACTGAAAAAGCTTGTTCATGCCACGGTGCGGCTCAAAAAATTTCACATAACTTCCAAAAAGCACCAACTTCCATCCTTAGTCAGTGCTGCCATCGGTGGAAGGCACTAGAAAGAGGAATGCAGTGCCCAATAAGGAACTCTTAAGTTACACCATTAGAAAGACCCCTGAAATTAACATGTTTCTGGTAAACAACCTATTAATGACATGTGCTTTAACAGTACATAGGTCACCTGAACAGATTCTGAGGACAAACTGATGTCGGCCCGTGTCGACATATTACCGTGCTTTGATGAAAGGCACTACTGTCATTGAAAACCGATTTTATGAGCTATGAAAAATGGAATACAGGTGCTCTTGCTGCTGACCATTTTCACAAGCATACCACAATGCAGTTTTCTGGGTGTGGAAGCCAGGGCCTGTCTGACAGGCTACACTGTCACTTAATTTCCAATGGTGATGTTAATAGGTCAGCTGGACTCATTTACGACAGGCCCTCATCCTGTAGCAAACATAGGCTGATGATCACTATGGCCATAGAGTCCTTTTCGCTCGTGATGTCATGCATTTAATTGAGTACCAGGAAAACAAAGTGTTCTGTTTAATAGAACCAATTTTCTTCGCAGTAAATGTAATCCTTGCTGCTGAACAAAAATTAGCATAGGAGGAAATTACTGTACAGTCACTAGTTACCCTCAATGTCCCTCAAAAGTGAAAATTTTTGCCCATGTATACCACCTATTTAATGTCAAGGAAAAATGCAAAATGTGCACAGTTCTTCAGAAGGGGCTTTGCAACTATAAACAAATATCATTGACTGTCAACTGTCAAGACATGGCAAATTATGAAAGCTAAATGATGAATGGAACATATTGCTGTGTGATATTTGTCAACATTTTGATTTGAAGCAAAATTTGTTTCCGCTAGCGAGAACTTAAGTCATTTTGTCTGGTAGCTGCCACATGAATGACAGTAATGAACATCATCTTTCCAAGTGCTCCACATTGCCAAATGACAACTATGGTACCAAAAAGCTTCTCTTAGCATAGAATTTCATACTAAATGCAAACAAATCAGCTGTGAAACATAGTGATGCACTCACCCGATATTTCAGGCAGCTGTCGCCGTTTGTGAAGCTTTTCAGTAGCATACTGGAGCCAAGTTTTTTTCACATCTTCAACTTCCTTTTTTGTTGCCACCATTATCATCTGTCTAACAGTTTCTGCAATTGTGCAAAAAATCATTTCAAGAAGCATGAGGTATCAACAGTTAACTCTGGCTAGCATGAAGTACAAGTGGCCACTCAAAACAAATGCTGATGTCCCTTAACAATGCTTCAGACGGTATTACATTCAATTCATAGCATAGCTCTTCATTTCAATGCCACAAAGTACAGTGCATCTCTGAGTGTGTCTCTCCAGTGTAATCAGGTTCATGAGGTACAGTTGGCAGTGCAGAATAACTTGATGCTTGACTGTTCAGGTTTTGTGTGTCAATGCATCATTTGGGTTAGGGTTCATGCCTCAGCAAAGAGTTTCAGAAAACTTTCTACAATCTGGGCACTAATGTGAATCTTAATTAACTCTGAATAGCGCAAGCCCTCCCAACGCTTTGTCAAGAATCAAACGTCCAGCCTTGAGCTTGCGGTGAAATCTCTTGGTCACTAAGCTACTGTGGCAACTAGCTGCTGCAATGTACAGAGGCCATCTCAACTGCCAGCTGTTTCGTAAGTCCACTGGGGAAATGCTAAGAAGCTGAGACATCAAAAAAAGCTTAGTGTAAAAACTTGTGCAATGCCACAGTTGGGAAAGCTAGGTCACTCACCGTAGATCAGGTCACACACAGTGAGTTCATCAAACTTTTTTTTCCCTTTTTGGCCAAGCCAGCTGTACTGCACCGCCAATTCAGGTGCCATTAGTGCCTCTAATATGCGCCGGGGGACTGTGCGCAAGGTTGTTCCACCAAGCCTCGAAAGCTCCTGCAACTGTAAAAGAAAAAAACTTACACATGAAAAAAAAAATGTGCAGATTCATTGAGACTGCTATAATATTAAGGATAAAAGTGCATCCTTGATTTGCTAAGGCCCAAAGAATGTCAACAAAGCCTTAAGTTCTACACTGAGCTCAAACAACTAAAGTGCACCTAAATTTCAGATGTGTTTTCCTCAAGTTTGCTATAAACTGAGTTTTTGCATGTTTTGGAATTTTCAATTATGTGGCAAGTTTTGTTCAGTGATTGAATAGAGGGTATATAACATGTAGCCAGCAGTGACAAAACAACATGAATGTAAACTTTGGTATACTAACTGTACAATATCCCAGGATTAAACCTCAGTGGTTAAAACTTTTCAATGTCACATTCTCTGCATTTTTTTACAAATGTCTTAAACTGTCCCTCCTTTGTCAACGGTTGTAGCCCAGAATGCCTATGTCAGCAATGGAGAATAAACTTTTGACAAATCTGGTACCTATAAAATAGCGAACTGTAATTAAAGGTACACTAAAGGAAAATATCAAACTAAGCATGACTGACTGGTTACGCCTCAAGAACATTACCAACGTTTTTTCTGCGCAGGAAGGTGATTGCATTGCTGAGAAAATTGCAAATGAAGAACATTTCCTCATCAAAATCGGCCACTAAATACGCACATTGTTATGTCAGTTCAAAGCTCTCCAACCAATCAAAGGGGCACTTGAGCTGCTCTTGCAGGTGGCATTGCGTCCGCTGTTGTGGCAGGTCTATTTTTGGTAGGCCATTTTGGCAGACCCATAGCATTCCTGTAGAAAGCACGCTGAAAGAATCATGGCCGGCGAAGTGATATACCACTAGCGCTCAGCTGCAGAAACCTGCAGGCACTGTCACTACAGGTACTTTGCTTTCAGGAAATTTTCTGGATTATATTTTTTTATCTATTTACTCAATACTCTTTAGGTCTGCATGAGGACTCAAAAAATATAATTTACCGAAATCAATACAAAAGCAGGCAGTACTTAGCCACACAAGCACAACAAATAATATTAAAGAATATACTAAGTAGAATATCTAAAATACTAGGTGTTCACCTCAGATGTTCCACAATACTTAAAAATCAGCTTTTTGTAATAGAAGAGTGCTTTTTTTTGCACAGCATTTTCAAGGGTGTAGTGGTGTGGTTCAGTGGTGTACAGCTAAGATGAGCTAACTAGTAGGCTGGTTAAATAATACTGAGTAGTTAACTTTTTGTCTCCTCTAATATTAAATATTATCCATATCGATTTTCAGAGCTTCGAAAATGTGGTTACCCTTGGCGCTGTGACGAAACAAATTTTGGCTACATAGTGCCAAAATATGTGCGCTTTCAAGAAGCTTGCAATCAAAGGAACCTCTCCAGTGCATGTAACTTTAGTTGAAATAGCCAAACTTTGTTAGCCCACAGCACTGAGGGTAACAGCCTTTTCAAAATTATAAAAACTGATATGGATATCACACACTGTGCTACATGCCTCTCAATAAATAAAGAGCCTAACAGTAATAGTTAGGCTAGGTAATAGTTAGGTAATAGTTAGTTCCCTATTCAATATTATATAGCCAGCCTACTAGTTGCACATCTTAGCTGCACTCTGATTCACTTCACCACTGACAATCCTGTACTGAAAAAAGCACTCTTTCCACTCGTAAGCCCGCCCTATGTTAAAGAACTGCAGATAACCTTAGGTCAACCCAGAATATCATAAAGTGCCTTATCAAAATCAATAGCCAATATCACTTTCACAGGTGGGGGGAAAAAGGTCCTCAAAAGCATTACTTCACTTTAAGTATGGTGGTAAGGTATGATTGCAGTGAAGTTCTATGTGTTTCTAGAGCTAAAGGTTTGTTTACAGTAAAAATTACATATTTGCTATCACGTGATGCTAGCCTATTGGTGTAGCCAGATGTAGTATTCCCTTTTAGTGTCCCTTTAACACTCACAAACTACAATCTACAGCTATATGTTTTGCAGGCAGTACGCTAAAAAAACTCGTGTCGGCACACAACTAAAAAATGCAATAATTTTTCGCACATTCACAAGCTGCACAATTCAAGCTAATTCTCAGAGTTTTTGTGTTCACTTCACTGAGTACCTCAATAATGTTTTCATGCAACCTCTGAAGACTGCTAATAGTTCAAGACATTTTTATGACGTGGCCTTCACAAGAAATCATACTTCTGATTGCACACAATCACTAAATATAGCTCTCATTATACAGTCTCCCTGAGAAAAGTATGCTTAAAAGAGTATAGCCACCTAATTTTGGTGGCACATTTTCTTCTTTGCAGCGATGCGTAAGACATTACTCTACAAGGATCATCATGTAGCATTTGCCAACGACTGCTCAATAGTCAATAATCAAATTTTTCTCTCATACTGCTTCGGCCTCGGTTTCAACACCTTTGTACTGTAAAAGTTGCGTTTAGGTCATGTGAGGCATGCAAAAACTGCAATATAATCACTGCTTCTTCATGTTTTGTCATTGCAGCTATTGAGCCAGGCTGGCATTAGCACTGTATTGAATTAAAACGATGAAAAGGCGATTATATCACAATTTTTTTCATTCCTCGCGTGCCCTATGTGCGGCTTTGGTGTCATAGCCATCGTTCAGCTGTGCAAACCTCTGTGGAAGGCCTTTAGAAAACAAAGGAAACACATTATATATGCAATCCATTACTCCAACCTAAGCTGGTTTTGCTTACGTGTTTTTTTCAAGTGCTTACTGCGAGCATCTGAAGAATGATGGTCCCCATCAACCAGCAATGGAACAGCACCAGATCGTGGGCATGCTGAAAAACAAACAAGCCTTGTAACCAGGCTGCAACTATCACACTTTCCAGTCTTACATATAGTCTTACATTTTTTACATATAGCACTGCACTACATATTAGCGCATATATTTGTGGTTTTAAAAATGAATTAGCGAGTTTTTAGCGGATTATGACAGCAGTTCCAGCTGAATGCTTGGCTGCGAGGCGGGAGTCCCGCCTTGCTGTTCGGTAAAAGCGGATGTTATGCCAACTCCAGGACTCTCAAACACACTAAACCTTCAACACCTCACCTTCAGATGTCACTGGTCAGGGGGATCGACAGGAAACCATGAAAACCCTTCCGCAAAAGCAAACGCATATACTGCTTCATAAGAATACCCCCTTCCTGTCCCTCTCGGTTTTCGAGAGATTCCTGTATTTGCAGCTCTACAAGCTCTCCCCAACTGATTTGGCTAAACAAAGTTACATTGTGGGGGCCCATCTTCTCATTCTGGCTTTCTCGCTTCATGCGTGTCGCTCGAAGTTCCATTGCCTGTGGTTCCGTATACTAAGTAGATTGAATTCTTGGGCCCCTTCTCCTGCTGGCGGAAATCAGGCCGTGGACTGCAGCCCCCTTAGCCCCAACCCCCCCCTAAATCCAGCGCTGCATATTAAGAGCGAACTTAAGCTTGGCAATTCTGCATTTCAAGCAAAGTGCCGTACACGCACCGAACGACCCTGAAGTCGGAGTACCCAGCATGCCTTGTGGCTCATTCTCATTGGACACCACCTATTAAGAAATTCTTGGAAGTGCTCACACAAAAATCCGGTGTGTAATTATGCGCAACTGTCACTGCAACTACTGCAAGATCGGCAAACATCCACTCCAGAAAAAACAGTGTGCAGATGGAGACAAAAATATAAAGAAAAATGAAAACAAGACGTCCACAAAAGATTATTATAGGTTCTCTGTTTTTATTTATTTTTTATTCAGCGTAAGGATTTTCATGCTTTACTACTGTTGTCCCCGATCAGGCGCATTTTGGTCAGTCTCAATTTTATTTAGGGTTCTGTTTATGTAAGCGACAGTACCTGCTTTACGGATTGGAAAACTCTGAGGGGTCCCCGAGATCAATTGCACCATGGGCTGGCCAACATTCTGTCGCATCCAGTTTGTTAGAATAGGTGTAGAATGATTACTTGTAGAAAGATGCTTGGAGTCATGGACGAAGGAAATAACTCAGGAGAGGCAGTTACATCACATTCTTTGACGCTGCTCCCCCCCCCCCCCCCCCCCCCCCCCGGACTCCCCCCTCCACCCCGCCTACACGGCTTCAGTTTCAGCGCTCTTGCGCATGCGCAGCGGACATTGTAGCCAACGATTGTAGCAGACGACGCCGCTGCGTTCGGCGATTACCACTGGCTGCGCCGTCGGCGAAAGATTCCCAGCAGTCCTTGCGAATGCGCGTGACTTCCGCCACCTTTTCGGCGTGCTGATCCTGCTTGGAGTGGATGAAGAGGCCAAGGAAGAAGGCCCTACGCGATCCGGCCATCATTTGTTTTTTGCACTAAAGATCGAGTGCAGGAACGTGTGGTAAGTACTTTGGCTATTATAGACGTTATCATCAGAGCGTCATTTTCTTAGCAATGAGTTGCGGGGCCGTATGCACGCGGCAGCTCCTCCTTTCGTCTTTAGGCTTAGCTTCGCTCCCAATTGTACACTGCTATAGCACACTATTACATCGAAAGAGCTTTGCACGAGCCATTTAGTAAAAGCAGTTTAAGGGGTTCAACGGGAGCCGTGTGACGCGTTACGCTTAGCACGTTACGTGGACATCACCGCCACATATGTACATCACAGCGCGATTGAGGTGTCCACTGAAGCAATTATGCGCATTTCCTTTCCCCCGGAGGTCAAAGAAGGCTCGTTTCACATTCATGCGATTTTCGCCTGCGAAGCTGCGAATTCTGTCGGTGTGCAACTAGAGAGGGCCGTCGGTCTAGCGACATACGGCTTGCGGTCGGGTTCCAGCCGGTTGGAATTCAGTCGCAGCGTCCGTGCGTTCGCTCTGCGACTGACCAATGGGGATCGCCGAGATGGCGTGCGGCGTAGGCTCACAAAGCTGCCGTTGTTCCGGCGGGAGCAAAATTGTTTATTCCAATTAGAACATACAAAACACTGCCTTGCATCTAAAAGTACGCTAGCTGCTCAAAACATCGAGTATACGCTGAGCGCAATGTGAATGCTAAGCTTGTAAAAAATTCTAAATATTTCGCATCGTTTGGTCAGCATGTCAGAATGGTTTACAATTTCAAATGAAAATCGTACCAGAAATCTGTATGGGTCTGATATAAGGCAGTATTGGCAGCATGTGCTGTGCGAGTTTATAAGACTACTATTCCGCTTGTATCAGACAAGTTGTGTTACCATACGACATTTAAGGTTAGCCAAATTTCGTTACATCCCAATGATAAGGGGAGGGCATACAGCAAGTGCAAGCAGTGAAGGAAAAAAACATTACTTACAGAGCATGAAGCAGAAGGGTGAAATAAAAGTGTCAAATGCAACCACCTATGGTAAACATCCATGATAGTTCATTAACACACATAGCACGTTTCCCTACCAGACGACACGTCGTGCAGTCGTGTAAATACGGTATTGATCACAGTGCCAAGTTTGGGGTGTGCCTATTGTGCGCGGAAATAAGAAAATCTGATTTTTTGCGAGCAAACTAGGGGTGCACGTATTATGCGAGTGCGCCTAGTATGAGAGTAAATATGGTAATACTTCTGGGTTTGTGTCGAGCTTTTTTTTTTCACAGGAGTGCTGTATTTGAAGCTAATGCAAGAGAAGCTAACCAGAATAAGCAAAAAGAAGAGGCATGGCACAGGTTTACCAAGCCCAGGACCATAGCAACTGGTTTGGTCTTCACCGTTCGGACACTGCTAAACTGCAATGGCAGCACCAGTCATGGTATATTGCCCCGCAGGATAAAATTACTCTGGGCAGGAAGTGAACACAAAATGTGCATAGCATGGACTAATGTGTGCAAAAGAGACCGAACAGAAAAATGTTTTATTTTAGGAACTTACTTCTTTGAAACATTCCTAGTTTATGCAAGACTTCCATTCTTATAAAACTGTCTTTACCAAGTATAGTTTATTTACTTTGTTGTTCCAAAGCAGGCTGTCATTGTTTTCTTAATTTATGGTGTACTAAGTTCATGCAGTCCTTAAAGGGCATATTTGCATTTCTTTTAACCCGGTTGCCACGAGCTTGACCCGCACACAAGTGTGCTTTTTCGTTGCTTTGTATCCCAACTTGACTCGGGACCCAACACGGCTATATGTTTTGCCCTTGAGCTGCGGCTGGTATGTTGTATATGGCGTCACCAAGCTGCACAGTGATTGCATTTCTAGAGTGAAGAGCTGTAACCATCCTTAGTGAGTCTGTTTAAATAATACTGTTCATGAGGTTTCTGCTTACTATTTTTTCCCATGGCTACAGATTGTGTAACATGCAGTAGTGAAGGCAAATGCACACTACGGAGGTCCTACTGTTTTCTTCTAGTACCACTGTGCTTCCAACATAAACATCCGTTTTTGAACGATCATTATAAAAATCCATGAAGCCACCATATTTTTCTTGGAGGAAAAGAAATTTTTGCACTACATGATGCCATGGAGTCTGTTCCTTTCAGGGCTGTATAAGAGTGAAATTGCAGACTCCAAACAAAAGTGTACCATAGAAGTAGTGGATCTCGTCTTCGTGCAATGCCCAATAATGTGTCTAGTGGTCCGAGATTCTGGAGCATCTCTTCAAACTGGAAGAGCAGTGGCCTGGTAGCTTCAGGATTGTTGTGGCATATTATTCTAGAAGGACACTTCGTTACTACAGGGTAGCGACCTCACTTTAAGGATATATGCACACTGAGAATAGTTCTCATTTCAAGCTGGGGTTCATTTGTTTCTAGATAGAGGCTGACTATGGGAAATGTTCTGTATGTGCCACATGAAAAGCTGCAGGCCTGAGTTCTTCTCGTTTCTCCACGTTTCGCCTCATGTGATTGGCCGCTTCGCCACGTGAACTCAGGCTGGCTGACGTTACGTGGCCAACTGTTCCGTGGATATACCTCCAGTTCCCAAAGTAGCAAGCAAAAGAAGCAAACTGAGCATTGCTAACCGTTAACAGACGTTTGTACCACTGAATATACGTAGGATCTTGGAGTTGTTATTAATCAACATCTTCAGCAAAATATATCTATTTCATGGCCAGTCTGATTTAAAAAAAAATTAAGTGAGGCATCAATAGGCATCAGAAACTTGGAGAAGGCCAAGTTGAAGTCAGGCCGAAGATAGGTGAAGAAAAACAGAAACGGAACAGACTTGTGCCAGATGTGTCTTGTTCTGGCATCGCTTCACTACAAATTGAAGTTAACGGCTTCTCGGTTTAAAATAATTAGTAGCCCATTTAACAGTATCATGAATAATGAAAAGTCCCATGCGTAAGCACACATGTATTATTCTTACAGAGCCATGTTATGAAGTCTATTCGTTGCTTAGCTAAAGAGACATGCACAAAGGAAAGACAGACGCAGATAGGCATAATAATGCATGTTTAGCTTTGCAATGCACAAATTCAGCTAGCTAGACCTAGCTTGTGGTCAGTGTGGAAGTTAGCCTAAATGCAACTATTGTGCAAATACGCCCTGCTATTACTTGAAATAGGTTATGAGGAAAGTTCTCGATCAACACATTTTGCATAAGTGACCATTGTGAGCATAAGTCAGCATAAGTGAGCAAGGAAAATCAGCATTATATAAATGAGGGTTTTAATCGCATGATTTTCAAAGCCAAGAAAAAAAAGCGTCGAGAGGAATGTTGCCGTAAAGGTGCAAGTGTATGATGTTGTGAAGAGCGAGAGCAAGTTAGCTATCGCAGGAATGCTTTCTAAAGCCTCGCCAATTTGGATGAAACAACTTAATGGGCCAAAACATTATAGCAGCGCAAGAGTACAAAATGTTCCACAATTTCGCGCACATGCCAACGGCACAAATAGGGTCATAGGGGCTGGGTGATGACTGCAAAGCACATACAGGGGCTAAGCTATGATGAGGCGGGAAGCTATCATAATGGCATGCATGAGATACGGACACACTGTATCTTGTCCTGTTATTGCCTTCTGCATGTTTCACAGAGCTTGAACAGAGTGTGCTGCTGTGCGAATTGCTGGCAAGACGGCATGTTGGTGCTGTGCTAAGGGATGAGAACAACAGAAGAAAAATGGCTACTTTTTGCGGTATTGTTGTTGTTCTTTCCCGTTGTCCCTTTCCTAGCTTAGTTTTAGCAGCTCCACTTTTCCTACCCAGAAGTGGTGTCATTTAAAGCCAATTGTTATTCTTCAACCACCAAACTGCTTTACCATACTACACAATCTTCTAATCAGCTTTCATAATTTGCAATTGCAAACTTACTTCTTAGGTCACCTAGTTAAAAAACGCAGCTTAATTACTTGTGTCAGCACGAGAACTAAAAAATAACCATAATTACATGTACAAGGTCGTGCCTCAGTAGTGTAGGCCCCATTATTATGGGCTCAAATTATGGACAGTATTTCTCGGGACAAAACATTTTCAATGCACTTACTCCTTGTTAACATGTAAATTTTCTCATGACACAGTGGACAGAGCGAAACTGCACAGAGCTCAATGTCGCATAAATATGCAGAGTACAAATACCGTTAAAACTTGTTTGACTAGAGCAGATAAGTCAAACACTGTCTGAATCATATATCTTGTTACACTCCGGAATTGCCATCATACCGCTTGTCGCACTGCGTGTACAGAGTTTTGTGTTAACCAATGAACTGCCAGGCACACTGACTTCTCCTGCTAACACACATTCTGGCAGCCAAAGCACTCTTTTTCTTAAGTCAAAATCATTGTCAGCTCTCGGCGACTAACATCCTGGTGCATACTACTCATTGCACAAAATTAACTCAGCTGCTTAAAAATAAAAGAATAGAGCTGCTTGATTAGAGTATAACCTCTATAACCTCACAGATGCCTTTCCGCAGCCCGCCCGTTGAGCAATTGCTTTAGACACCATGGAGATACCGTACTCTGGACGGACTAGATTTGCGTCAAGCACGAGACTCTGCGAGGATGTACCTCATCATACAATCGAGGGTGGAAGGAAGAGGGCCTGCATGTCAGTGTTATCTGGCCGTGGATACCGCCAACAAGGAGCATCGTGCTGGGGACGCTACACGTCAGCGGCATTACAGAGCCCATAGATATGTGCGGGTTAGATAGACTATTTACCCACAAAATGCGAGCCATGAATGGACTGCGGAGCAATAATGTGAACATCCCGTGGTCATGCCCTATTCGCCGGAGACATAATGGGAAAACGACTCAGTTGCGAACCTGCAGCGCTATCGCCAAAGGTATGGCTGAAATTCGCGTTGCAGCTGGTAATCGTCCAGTTATTTTTGTGCAAATATCTATGTGTTCCGTTTCGAATTTAATAGATAACATCTCTTATACAACAGGGTGTTGACAGTCCCTGGTGTTATTGCGATAGCCTTGAGCCGATAATGCTAATTCCCGAGTAGACGACAAGCGTGCTCATGGTGATGGTACCCGTCACTTTCGCAATTCGCCGCTGTCTGATGCAACGTCAAAAGCTCTAGGCCCGTATACTGTTGCTTCCAGAAATTTTTTGAGACACTTGACATTCTCCGTTAGCGCAAGCATGCATTTGCCAGTTGCGGTTGTCCATCATCTCTGAAGACTCCGATGTTTCATGAACACGTGGCTTCATGGTAAAGCTAGTTTCTCTCGGGTAAATGTCAACAGCGCAGTAGACTCCGAAGAACGAAAAATGAGTGTTCCCAACTGCCTGCCTATATGGACTGCCGAGCGCTAATCACGGTGTATCTAAGCATCTGTGTGCAGCAGCATCTGTTTAACAACTGTGAATTTCCATGTATTGCGGCATCAGTGAAAGCTCTTGTCGGTAGATAGACTGCGTGAGCAGATCGCGGAAGTTTTAATGGCCTCCCTGGACGGGCACACCTGCTCTGTACAAGGGGCATAACCGCTGCCTTAAAAGCGGTCGTGATTCGGCACACGTGCTATGAGGTTTCGTAGATTCTATTCGTGCGACGCAATGTTATGATATAATGCGGCTTCTTGCCGTTCTTCTGGTTGCGTCCACCTGGATCTCTTGCGATAGTAGTTCACAAAGGTAGCTAAATACCTTAAGGAGTGACTGTGGCTATATTTTATGCTCCTTATGTTCCAGCAACCCCCTGCCGTGGTGACTTGCAGAGCGGACCATTTCATCCTTGTGGATACCTGGCATGACGCCAATACCACAGTCTGCTACCCAGATGGGACTCCTCGTCGAACGCCTTTGGGTTGGAGACGTGATGAAGCTATGGGTTAGGAGAACCGAGACAAGATTATCCGCCGGTTATGAACGCACTGCCACCGCCTTCAGATACCCAGTGGAGCACCGGTCATCTCGCAAGGTCTGTTGCTGGAGCCATCTGCAATTTTGCGCCAAGTTTCTGGCAAATATATGTAGGGGCAAGGAAAACGGGAACATGTTAGAATTAGCTGACACTGGTTCCCTGACAGACCTAATAAATGCGGCTTTCGAATCTTTTACTGGGGAGGTGAATTACGAAAATAACCAGATAGCCTCGAGACCTGCCACTTTTCGTTCATATATAAACTGCCTTGCTCGTTACAAAACGAAGCATATGACTAGGTATAAATTTCAACCCCCGTTTTTACCAGTAGAAGCTTTGATAACCAAAGTCTGTTAACTGGCACGGCATCAATGCGAAAGCCTGGCATGCATACATCCTCCGAGAAGAATAGCCCATGATGGCTGCCAACTGAAGCATTAACTAAAATACGTACTCCACAATACATGATTATTGAATTTTTAATCAAGAAATGTTTAACTACTTACACTGAAAGAGACAGTCTACAGTACATGCATAGAGGACATAGGGTAGAAATAAAACTGTCCACGACCGGTATTTCGGCATCATATGTTATTAACGCCTTCATGGCAACGTAGTAATTTTTTCGTCTTTATATTTTCAGCATCTTGGGGACGCTTTCCTCGCCACCATCATCAGCTTGTCGATGAGATCGCTGTGCGATACACTTGCAAGGATCAGCCGACCGTCTCCTGGCAAGCTCGGATTCTACCTGAACATGATCTGCGACGAAGGAGGCTGGTCCGCTGTACCGGTTGTGGGCTGCCGCGGTGGCTCAGTGGTTATGGCGCTCGGCTACTGATCCGAACGACGCGGGTTCAATCCTGTCCGCGGCGGTCGAATTCCGATGGAGGCGGAATTCCAGAGGCCCGTGTACTGTGCGATGTCAGTGCACGTTAAAGAACCCCAGGTGGTCGAAATTTCCGTAGCCCTTCACTACGGCGTCCCTCACAGCCTGAGTTGTTCTGGGACGTTAAACCTCCAAAGACCAATTTAATCTACCGGTTCCCTGGCAGTGACAGGCTTCTGAGGCAGAGGTTCGAAGTGGGTGCAACCGACAAGCTCCCATCAGCTGGTTCCTTCAGCTGAGATCGGCTGCTAGCCAGTATTCGCTGAAAGCCTTTGCACAGTCCTGTCACTGAGCAGCCACCTGTTTGCGACGGCCCACGATATAGTCGTCGTCGGAAACACGGTGTAATTAGAAGGCCACCCTGTCACCGACGACTCCTGCAGGAGTAAAATGATCGGTTGGCCTTCCTGTTCATTAGCACGAGTGCCTGCTGTAATTGGCATGGTTCGTGCATAATCTTAGTGTTTTTTATGTACTTAATTATTTGATATCATGCCATGTGGTACCACATGTATTTCTGTGATAATTGCGTTTAGTAAAAGTTTTATCAATGTGTGTGTGTTGTAATCATTAATGTGCTGATGTATGGCGTCTTACCGTACTCCTGCGGCCTGAAGGGTGCGGCTTTTTATGGCATAGCGTTAGGATTGCACCGATTTAAACAGGACACCCGGCTGAAGCACAACACCTTTCGATTCTTCCACCATGAAATCGCACCAGTTAGGCCTGCTTGAAGCTTTACTTGTCTTTAAGACACCCGGAGGTAACGTCTCTTTTGACTTCGTTTCTTTGTGCGGATCATGGTTAGGAATTTGTGATTTGAAACCCCAAAGCTGCTCGTGGGCAGTGAGAGGCACCATAGTGGATGACTCAAGACCAATTTCAACCCGCAGAAACTCATTAATGTGCACTTAAATCACACAAGTCTTCAGAACTCTTACAACGGAGTAGCTGCCGGCGCGACATCTCTGTGCATGGGGCGACTAAAAACTCGGAGTGCCACATTATATCATGCTGCCGGGCTTCGCCAGCAAAAGATCTCGGAGTGGTTCCATTTGGGAAATGTAATGCAGGCCCAACTTTCCCATATATTTTATGGGATCGATCAGTTTTCGCTAGATAAACTGAGGCTATCCGAGGTTCGGGCACTGTCCAAGGACTGGCAATGGCGAATGGGACACGCTGAACAGAACAGGCCAATTGACTCTGCGATAGGAGAATGAAAACGAATGCGGAGCCTGATTATAACACTTTAGGATGAACCAGCAGTGCCTTACAACTGTGAGAACGAAAGTTGGGCTAGTGGCGCTTGGTTAACACCTGTGACATGGTTGCTAGCATGAAACAGTGCAAGAGACAGCAAAAAAGTTTACAGGACTCCTCAAACTTGTATTACAATGGTCCCAAAGCTGGCCTTGTAACTGCCGATATAGCATTCGCAGCATGTTTAGGGTGTTCGTTCTATAGAAACTTTTTTGGCTTGTTTTGTTGCAAAATTGATCAAATAAGAAATATGTGATGCCGGCGCTTTAACACAGGGAGCCAGGGAAGGAGGCATGGGGTTGCGGTTGATATTTTTTTTTTTGAAATTTTTGTTCTGAATGCTGGCTTATCCTGCTTTTTCTCTTTAGTAATTGGAGTTTAGGTATAAAGCGTGCAGCAGCGGTCTCACTCAAACTGTACATCTCAAGCAGTGCCGCGTGAAAATGGATGGAGGAGGGAAGGAAAGTGCTGAGAAAGCTGATTTGGAAGACAGCAAATCAATTTTGACTGGTCCTTTACGCGTAACCTGGTGACAAATAAAACACGGGCTCATTTCGAAGTTCCCCGCCGTCGAAATGTGCCAGTGAGGCCGGGATTCAAACGTGCGCCCTTATACTGAAGAGATAACGCCATAACCAGTGTTAGATGTAATCATAAGTAACACCGTAATCCAGGTGTCATTTTCAATTTTGCCGCTAGCGCTCTATCGTTGTTGCCCCGTCACATTCGCGGCATCTTCTGTACAGTGGGCTTGAGTCGCACAGTCGGAAAACTGATGTGTTTGTTTAGTAAATGATGAATAATTTTATTTATTTACCTTCTGTTCTCGCAGGGCTGAAGGCATTAAACAAAAGAATAGATACAACAGATCCAAAAACGAACACACCAAGTTTGGGGTGTGCCTATTATGCGCGGAAATAAGAAAGTGATTTTTTGCGACCAAACTAGGGGTGCACCTATTATGCGAGTAAATACGGTACTACTTCAGGGTTTGCGTCGAGCTTTTTTTTTTTCACAGGAGGGCTGCATTTGAAGCTAATGCAAGAGAAGCTAACCAGAATAAGCAAAAAGAAGAGGCACGGCACAGGTTTACCAAACCCAGGACCACAGCAAATGGTTTGGTCTTCACCGTTCGGACACTGCTAAACTGCAACGGCAGCACCAGTCATGGTATTGCCCCGCAGGATAAAATTACTCTGGGCAGGAAGTGAACACAAAGTGTGCATATCATGCACTAATGTGTGCAAAAGAGACCGAACAGAAAAATGTTTTATTTTAGGAACTTTGAAATGTATAACATGAAGCTGCTTTCATGAAATGCCTCAAGAACACAAGCGGCATATATCTTTATATGAGGGCAGTCCAGAACAAAACTGAAAAAGCTTTCTCGTGCCACGGTGCGGCTCAAAAAATTTTACATAACTGCCAAAAAGCACCAACTTCCATCCTTAGTCAGTGCTGCCATCGGTGGAGGGCACAGGAAGAGGAATGCAGTGCCCAATAAGGAACTCTTAAGTTACAACATTAGAAAGACCCCTGAAATTAACATGTTTCTGGTAAACAACCTATTAATGACATGTGCTTTAACAGTACATAGGTCACCTGAACGGATTCTGAGGACAAACTGATGTCGGCCCGTGTCGGCATATTACCGTGCTTTGATGAATGACACTACTGTCATTGAAAACCGATTTTATGAGCTACGAAAAATGTAATACAGGTGCTCTTGCTGCTGACCATTTTCACAAGCATACCACAATGCAGTTTTCTGGGTGTGGAAGCCAGGGCCTGTCTGACAGGCTACACTGTCACTTAATTTCCAATGGTGATGTTAATAGGTCAGCTGGACTCATTTACGACAGGCCCTCATCCTGTAGCAAACATAGGCTGATGATCACTATGGCCATAGAGTCCTTTTCGCTCGTGATGTCATGCATTTAATTGAGTACCAGGAAAACAAAGTGTTCTGTTTAATAGAACCAATTTTCTTCGCAGTAAATGTAATCCTTGCTGCTGAACAAAAATTAGCATAGGAGGAAATTACTGTACAGTCACTAGTTATCCTCAATGCCCCTCAAAAGTGAAAATTTGTGCCCATGTATACCACCTATTTAATGTCAAGGAAAAATGCAAAATGTGCACAGTTCTTCAGAAGGGACTTTGCAACTATAAACAAATATCATTGACTGTCAACTGTCAAGACATGGCAAATTATGAAAGCTAAATGATGAATGGAACTTATTGCTGTGTGATATTTGTCAACATTTTGATTTGAAGCAAAATTTGTTTCCGCTAGCGAGAACTTAAGTCATTTTGTCTGGTAGCTGCCACATGAATGACAGTAATGAACAGCACGTCTTTCCAAGTGCTCCACATTGCCAAATGACAACTATGGTACCAAAAAGCTTCTCTTAGCGTAGAATTTCATACTAAATGCAAACAAATCAGCTGTGAAACATAGTGATGCACTCACCCGATATTTCAGGCAGCTGTCGCCATTTGTGAAGCTTTTCAGTAGCGTACTGGAGCCAAGTTTTTTCACATCTTCAACATCCTTTTTCGTTGCCACCATTATCATCTGTCTAACATTTTCTGCAATTGTGCAAAAAATCATTTCAAGAAGCATGAGGTATCAACAGTTAACTCTGGCTAGCATGAAGTACAAGTGGCCACTCGAAACAAATGCTGATGTCCCTTAACAATGCTTCAGACGGTATTACATTCAATTCATAGCATAGCTCTTCATTTCAATGCCACAAAGTACAGTGCAGCTCTGAGTGTGTCTCTCCAGTGTAATCAGGTTCATGAGGTACAGTTGGCAGTGCAGAATAACTTGATGCTTGACTGTTCAGGTTTTGTGTGTCAATGCATCATTTGGGTTAGGGTTCATGCCTCAGCAAAGAGTTTCAGAAAACTTTCAACAATCTGGGCACTAATGTGAATCTGAATTAACTCTGAATAGTGCAAGCCCTCCCATCGCTTTATCAAGAATCAAACGTCCAGCCTTGAGCTTGCGGTGAAATCTCTTGGTCACTGAGCTACTGCGGCAACTAGCTGCTGCAATGTACAGAGGCCATCTCAACTGCCAGCTGTTTCGTAAGTCCACTGGGGAAATGCTAAGAAGCTGAGGCATCAAAAAAAGCTTAGTGTAAAAACTTATGCAATGCCACAGTTGGGAAAGCTAGGTCACTCACCGTAGATCAGGTCACACACAGTGAGTTCATCAAACTTTTTTTTCCCTTTTTGGCCAAGCCAGCTGTACTGCACCGCCAATTCAGGTGCCATTAGTGCCTCTAATATGCGCCGGGGGACTGTGCGCAAGGTTGTTCCACCAAGCCTCGAAAGCTCCTGCAACTGTAAAAGAAAAAAACTTACACATGAAAAAAAAAAAATGTGCAGATTCATTGAGACTGCTATAATATTAAGGATAAAAGTGCATCCTTGATTTGCTAAGGCCCAAAGAATGTCAACAAAGCCTTAAGTTCTACACTGAGCTCGAACAACTAAAGTGCACCTAAATTTCAGATGTGTTTTCCTCAAGTTTGCTGTAGACTGAGTTTTTGCATGTTTTGGAATTTTCAATTATGTGGCAAGTTTTGTTCAGTGATTGAATAGAGGGTATATAACATGTAGCCAGCAGTGACAAAACAACATGAATGCAAACTTTGGTATACTAACTGTACAATATCCCAGGATTAAACCTCAGTGGTTAAAAATTTTCAATGTCACATTCTCTACATTTTTTTACAAATGTCTTAAACTGTGCCTCCTTTGTCAACGGTTGTAGCCCAGAATGCCTATGTCAGCAATGGAGAATAAACTTTTGACAAATCTGGTTCCTATAAAATAGCGAACTATAATTAAAGGTACACTAAAGGAAAATATCAAACTAAGCATGACTGACTGGTTACGCCTCAAGAACATTACCAACGTTTTTTCTGCGCAGGAAGGTGATTGCATTGCTGAGAAAATTGCAAATGAAGAACATTTCCTCATCAAAATCGGCCACTAAATACGCACATTGTTATGTCAGTTCAAAGCTCTCCAACCAATCAAAGGGGCACTTGAGCTGCTCTTGCAGGTGGCATTGCGTCCGCTGTTGTGGCAGGTCTATTTTTGGTAGGCCATTTTGGCAGACCCATAGCATTCCTGTAGAAAGCACGCTGAAAGAATCGTGGCCGGCGAAGTGATATACCACTAGCGCTCAGCTGCAGAAACCTGCAGGCACTGTCACTACAGGTACTTTGCTTTCAGGAAATTTTCTGGATTATATTTTTTTATCTATTTACTCAATACTCTTTAGGTCTGCATGAGGACACAAAAAATATAATTTACCGAAATCAATACAAAAGCAGGCAGTACTTAGCCACACAAGCACAACAAATAATATTAAAGAATATACCAAGTAGAATAACTAAAATACTACGTGTTCACCTCAGATGTTCCACAATATTTAAAAATCAGCTTTTTGTAATAGAAGAGTGCTTTTTTTTTGCACAGCATTTTCAAGGGTGTAGTGGTGTGGTTCAGTGGTGTACAGCTAAGATGAGCTAACTAGTAGGCTGGTTAAATAATACTGAGTAGTTAACTTTTTATCTGCTCTAATATTAAATATTATCCATATCGATTTTCAGAGCTTCGAAAATGCGGTTACCCTTGGCGCTGTGACGAAACAAATTTTGGCTACATAGTGCCAAAATATATGCGCTTTCAAGAAGCTTGCAATCAAAGGAACCTCTCCAGTGCATGTTACTTTAGTTGAAATAGCCAAAGTTTGTTAGCCCACAGCACTGAGGGTAACAGCCTTTTCAAAATTATAAAAACTGATATGGATATCACACACTGTGCTACATGCCTCTCAATAAATAAAGAGCCTAACAGTAATAGTTAGGCTAGGTAATAGTTAGGTAATAGTTCCCTATTCAATATTATATAGCCAGCCTACTAGTTGCACATCTTAGCTGCACTCTGATTCACTTCACCACTGACAATCCTGTACTGAAAAAAGCACTCTTTCCACTCGTAAGCCCGCCCTATGTTAAAGAACTGCAGATAACCTTAGGTCAACCCAGAATATCATGAAGTGCCTTATCAAAATCAATAGCCAATATCACTTTCACAGGTGGGGGGAAAAAGGTCCTCAAAAGCATTACTTCACTTTAAGTATGGTGGTAAGGTATGATTGCAGTGATGACAAGTTCTATGTGTTTCTAGAGCTAAAGGTTTGTTTACAGTAAAAATTACATATTTGCTATCACATGACGCTAGCCTATTGGTGTAGCCAGATGTAGTATTCCCTTTTAGTGTCCCTTTAACACTCACAAACTACAATCTACAGCTATATGTATTGCAGGCAGTACGCTAAAAAAACTCGTGTCGGCACACAGGTAAAAAATGCAATAATTTTTCGCACATTCACAAGCTGCACAATTCAAGCTAATTCTCAGAGTTTTTGTGTTCACTTGACTGAGTACCTCAATAATGTTTTCATGCAACCTCTGAAGACTGCTAATAGTTTAAGACATTTTTATGAAGTGGCCTTCACAAGAAATCATACTTCTGATTGCACACAATCACTGAATATAGCTCTCATTATACAGTCTCCCTGAGAAAAGTATGCTTAAAAGAGTATAGCCACCTAATTTTGGTGGCACATTTTCTTCTTTGCAGCGATGCGTAAGACATTACTCTACAAGGATCACCATGTAGCATTTGCCAACGACTGCTCAATAGTCAATAATCAAATTTTTCTCTCATACTGCTTCGGCCTCGGTTTCAACACCTTTGTACTGTAAAAGTTGCATTTAGGTCATGTGAGGCATGCAAAAACTGCAATATAATCACTGCTTCTTCATGTTTTGTCATTGCAGCTATTGAGCCAGGCTGGCATTAGCACTGTATTGAATTAAAACGATGAAAAGGCGATTATATCATAATTTTTTTCATTCCTCGCGTGCCCTATGTGCGGCTTTGGTGTCATAGCCATCGTTCAGCTGTGCAAACCTCTGTGGAAGGCCTTTTGAAAACAAAGGAAACACATTATATATACAATCCATTACTCCAACCTAAGCTGGTTTTGCTTACGTGTTTTTTTCAAGTGCTTACTGCGAGCATCTGAAGAATGATGGTCCCCATCAACCAGCAATGGAACAGGACCAGATCGTGGGCATGCTGAAAAACAAACAAGCCTTGTAACCAGGCTGCAACTATCACACTTTCCAGTCTTACATATAGTCTTACATTTTTTACATATAGCACTGCACTACATATTAGCGCATATATTTGTGGTTTTAAAAATGAATTAGCGAGTTTTTAGTGGATTATGACAGCAGTTCCAGCTGAATGCTTGGCTGCGAGGCGGGAGTCCCGCCTTGCTGTTCGGTAAAAGCGGATGTTATGCCAACTCCAGGACTCTCAAACACACTAAACCTTCAACACCTCACCTTCAGATGTCACTGGTCAGGGGGATCGACAGGAAACCATGAAAACCCTTCCGCAAAAGCAAACGCATATACTGCTTCATAAGAATACCCCCTTCCTGTCCCTCTCGGGGTGGCGAGAGATTCCTGTATTTGCAGCTCTACAAGCTCTCCCCAACTGATTTGGCTAAACAAAGTTACATTGTGGGGGCCCATCTCCTCAGTCTGGCTTTCTCGCTTCATGCATGTCGCTCGAAGTTCCATTGCCTGTGGTTCCGTATACTAAGTAGGTTGAATTAATGGGCCCCTTCTCCTGCTGGCGGAGATCAGGCCGTGGACTGCAGCCCCCTTAGCCCCCACCCCCCCCCCTAAATCCAGCGCTGCATATTAAGAGCGAACTTAAGCTTGGCAATTCTGCATTTCAAGCAAAGTGCCGTACACGCACCGAACGACCCTGAAGTCGGAGTACCCAGCATGCCTTGTGGCTCATTCTCATTGGATACCACCTATTAAGAAATTCTTGGAAGTGATCACACAAAAATCCGGTGTGTAATTATGCGCAACTGTCACTGGAACTACTGCAAGATCAGCAAACATCCGCCCCAGAAAAAACAGTGTGCAGATGGAGACAAAGATATAAAGAAAAATGAAAACAAGACGTCCACAAAAGATTGTGAGTTATAGGTTCTGTTTTTATTTATTTATTATTCAGCGTAAGGATTTTCATGCTTTACTACTGTTGTCCCCGATCAGGCACATTTTGGCCAGTCTCAATTTTATTTAGTGTTCTATTTATGTAAGCTACAGTACCTGCTTTACGGATTGGAAAACTCTGAGGGGTCCCCGAGATCAATTGCACCATGGGCTGGCCAACATTATATCGCATCCAGTTTGTTAGAATAGGTGTAAAATGATTACTTGTAGAAAGATGCTTGGAGTCATGGACGAAGGAAATAGAGAGGCAGTTACGTCACATTCTTTGACGCTGCTCCCCCCCCCCCCCCCCCCCCCGGACTCCCCCCCTCCACCCCGCCTACACGGCTTCAGTTTCAGCGCTCTTGCGCATGCGCAGCAGACATTGTAGCAGACGATGCCGCTCCGTTCGGCGATTACCACTGGCTGCGCCGTCGGCGAAAGATTCCCAGCAGTCCTTGCGAATGCGCGTGACTTCCGCCATCTTTGTGGCGTGCTGATCCTGCTTGGAGTGGATGAAGAGGCCGAGGAAGGAGGCCCTACGCGATCCGGCAGCCATTTGTTTTTTGCACCGAAGATCGAGTGCAGGAACGTGTGGTAAGTACTTTGGCTATTATAGACGTTGTCATCAGAGCGTCATTTTCTTAGCAATGAGTTGCGGGGCCGTACGCACGCGGCAGCTCCTCCTTTCGTCTTTAGGCTTAGCTTCGCTCCCTTGTACACTGCTATAGCACACTATTACATCGAAAGAGCTTTGCACGAGCCATTTAGTAGAAGCAGTTTAAGGGGTTCAACGGGAGCCGTGTGACGCGTTACGCTTAGCACGTTACGTGGACATCACCGCCACATATGTACATATATCACAGCGCGATTGTGTCCACTGAAGCAATTATGCGCATTTCCTTTCCCCCGGAGGTCAAAGACGGCTCGTTGGCACCAACAGAAGCTGCGAATTTTGATGGTGTGCAACTGGAGAGGGCCGTCGGTCTAGCGACATACGGCTTGCGGTCGGGCTCCAGCCGGTTGGAATTCAGTCGCAGCGTCTGTGTGTTCGCTCTGCGACTGACCAATGGGGATCGCCGAGATGGCGTGCGGCGTAGGCTCACAAAGCTGCCGTTGTTGCGGCGGGAGCAAAATTGTTTATTCCAATTAGAACATACAAAACACTGCCTTGCATTAAAAAGTACTCTGCTCATAACATCGAGTATACGCTGAGCGCAATGTGAATGCTAAGCTTGTAAAAAATTCTAAATATTTCGCATCGTTTGGTCAGCATGTCAGAATGGTTTACAATTTCATATGAAAATCGTACCAGAAATCTGTATGGGTCTGATATAAGGCAGTATTGGCAGCATGTGCTGTGCGAGTTTATAAGACTACTATCCCGCTTGTATCAGACAAGTTGTGTTACCGTACGACATTTAAGGTTAGCCAAATTTCGTTACATCCCAATGATAAGGGGAGGGCATACAGCAAGTGCAAGCAGTAAAGGAAAAAAACCTTACTTACAGAGCATGAAGCAGAAGGGTGAAATAAAAGTGTCAAATGCAACCACCTATGGTAAACATCCATGATAGTTCATTAACACACATAGCACGTTTCCCTACCAGACGACACGTCGTGCAGTCGTGTAAATACAGTATTGATCACAGTGCCAAGTTTGGGGTGTGCCTTTTGTGCGCGGAAATAAGAAAATCTGATTTTTTGCGAGCAAACTAGGGGCGCACCTATTATGCGAGTGCGCCTAGTATGAGAGTAAATATGGTAATACTTCAGGGTCTGTGTCGAGCTTTCTTTTTTCACAGGAGTGCTGTATTTGAAGCTAATGCAAGAGAAGCTAACCAGAATAAGCAAAAAGAAGAGGCACGGCACAGGTTTACCAAGCCCAGGACCATAGCAAATGGTTTGGTCTTCACCGTTCGGACACTGCTAAACTGCAACGGCAGCACCAGTCATGGTATTGCCCCGCAGGATAAAATTACTCTGAGCAGGAAGTGAACACAAAGTGTGCATAGCATGCACTAATGTGTGCAAAAGAGACCGAACAGAAAAAAGTTTTATTTTAGGAACTTACTTCTTTGAAACATTCCTAGTTTATGCAAGACTTCCATTCTTCTAAAACTGTCTTTACCAAGTATAGTTTATTTACTTTGTTGTTCCAAAGCAGGCTGTCATTGTTTTCTTAATTTATGGTGTACTAAGTTCATGCAGTCCTTAAAGGGCATATTTGCATTTCTTTTAACCCGGTTACCACGAGCTTGACCCGCACACAAGTGTGCTTTTTCGTTGCTTTGTATTCCAACTTGACTCGGGACCCAGCACGGCTATATGTTTTGCCCTTGAGCTGCAGCCGGTATGTTGTATATGGCGTCACCAAGCTGCGGAGAGATAGCATTTCTAGAGTGAAGAGCTGTAACCATCCTTAGTGAGTCTGTTTAAATAATACTGTTCATGAGGTTTCTGCTTACTATTTTTTCCCATGGCTACAGATTGTGTAACATGCAGCAGTGAAGGCAAATGCACACTACGGAGGTCCTACTGTTTTCTTCTAGTACCACTGTGCTTCCAACATAAACATCCGTTTTTGAACGATCATTATAAATATCCATGCAGCCACCATATTTTTCTTGGAGGAAAAGAAATTTTTGCACTACATGATGCCATGGAGTCTGTTCCTTTCAGGACTGTGTAAGAGTGAAATTGCAGACTGCTAACAAAAATGTACCATTGAAGTAGTGGATCTCGTCTTCGTGCAATGCCCAATAATGTGTCTAGTGGTCCAAGATTCTGGAGCATCTCTTCAAACAGGAAGAGCAGTGGCCTGGTAGCTTCAGGATTGTTGTGGCATATTATTCTAGAAGGACACTTCATTACTACAAGGTAGCGACCTCACTTTAAGGATATATGCACACTGAGAATAGTTCTTCTCATTTCAAGCTGGGGTTCATTTGTTTCAAGATAGAGGCTGACTATGGGAAATGTTCTGTATGTGCCACATGAAAAGCCGCAGGCCTGAGTTCTTCTCGTTTCCCCACGTTTCGCCTCATGTGATTGGCCGCTTCGCCACGTGAACTCAGGCTGGCTGATGTTACGTGGCCAACTGTTCCGTGGATATACCTCCAGTTCCCAAAGTAGCAAGCAAAAGAAGCAAACTGAGCATTGCTAATCGTTAACAGACGTTTGTACCACTGAATATACGTAGGATCTTGGAGTTGTTATTAATCAACATCTTCAGCAAAATATATTATTTCGTGGCCAGTCTGATATTTAAAAATAAAATGAAGTGAGGCATCAATAGGCATCAGAAACTTGGAAAAGGCCAAGTTGAAGTCATGCTGAAGATCGGTGAAGAAAAACAGAAACGGAACAGACTTGTGCCAGATGTGTCTTGTTCTGGCATTGCTTCACTACAAATTGAAGTTAACGGCTTCTCGGTTAAAAATGAATTAGTAGCCCATTTAACAGTATCATGAATAATGAAAAGTCCCATGTGTAAGCACACATGTATTATTCTTACAGAGCCAAGTTATGAAGTCTATTCATTGCTTAGCTAAAGAGACATGCACAAAGGAAAGACAGACGCAGATAGGCATAATAATGCATGTTTAGCTTTGAAATGCACAAATTCAGCTAGCTAGACCTAGCTTGTGGTCAGTGTGGAAGTTAGCCTAAATGCAACTATTGTGCAAATACGCCCTGCTATTACTTGAAATAGGTTATGAGGAAAGTTCTCGATCAACACATTTTGCATAAGTGACCATTGTGAGCATAAGTCAGCATAAGTGAGCAAGGAAAATCAGCATTATATAAATGAGGGTTTTAATCGCATGATTTTCAAAGCCAAGAAAAAAAGCGTCGAGAGGAATGTTGCCGTTAAGGTGCAAGTGTATGTTGTGAAGAGCGAGAGCAAGTTAGCTATCGCAGGAATGCTTTCTAAAGCCTGCCAATTTGGATGAAACAACTTAATGGGCCAAAACATTATAGCAGCGCAAGAGTACAAAATGTTCCACAATTTCGCGCACATGCCAACGGCACAAATAGGGTCATAGGGGCTGGGTGATGACTGGCAATGCACATACAGGGGCCAAGCTATGATGAGGCGGGAAGCTATCATAATGGCATGCACGAAATACGGACACACTGTATCTTGTCCTGTTATTGCCTTCTGCATGTTTCACAGAGCTTGAGCAGAGTGTGCTGCTGTGCGAATTGCTGGCAAGACGGCATGTTGGTGCTGTGCTAAGTGATGAGAACAACAGAAGAAAAATGGCTACTTTTTGTGGTATTGTTGTTGTTCTTTCCCGTTGTCCCTTTCCTAGCTTAGTTTTAGCAGCTCCACAGGGCTAATTTTCCTACCCAGAAGTGGTGTCATTTAAAGCCAATCGTTATTCTTCAACCACCAAACTGCTGTACCATACTACACAATCTTCTAATCAGCTTTCACAATTTGCAATAGCAAACTTACTTCTTAGGTCACCTAGTTAAAAAACGCAGCTTAATTACTTGTGTCAGCACGAGAACTAAAAAATAACCATAATTACATGTACAAGGTCGTGCCTCGTTAGTGTAGGCCCCATTATTATGGGCTCAAGTTATGGCCAGTATTTCTCGGGACAAAACATTTTCAATGCACTTACTCCTTGTTAACATGGAAATTTTCTCATGACACAGTGGACAGAGCGAAACTGCACAGAGCTCAATGTCGCATAAATATGCAGAGTACAAATACCGTTAAAACTTCTTTGACTAGAGCAGATAAGTCAAACACTGTCTGAATCATATATCTTGTTACACTCCGGAATTGCCATCATACCGCTTGTCGCACTGCGTGTACAGAGTTTTGTGTTAACCAATGAACTGCCAGGCACACTGACTTCTCCTGCTAACACGCATCCTGGCAGCCAAAGCACTCTTTTTCTTATGTCAAAATCATTGTCAGCTCTCGGCGACTAACTTCCTGGTGCATACTACTCATTGCACAAAATTAACTCAGCTGCTTAAAAATAAAAGAATAGAGCTGCTTGATTAGAGTATAACCTCTATAACCTCACAGATGCCTTTCCGCAGCCCACCCATTGAGCAATTGCTTTAGACACCATGGAGATACCGTACTCTGGACGGACTAGATTTGCGTCAGGCACGAGACTCTGCGAGGATGTACCTCATCATACAATCGAGGGTGGAAGGAAGAGGGCCTGCATGTCAGTGTTATCTGGCCGTGCATACCGCCGACAAGGAGCATCGTGCTGGGGACGCTACACGTCAGCGCATTACAGAGCCCATAGATATGCGCGGTTTAGATAGACTATTCACCCACAAAATGCGAGCCATGAATGCACTGCGGAGCAATAATGTGAACATCCCGTGGTCATGCCCTATTCGCCAGAGACATAATGGGAAAACGACTCAGTTGCGAACCTGCAGCGCTATCGCCAAAGGTATGGCTGAAATTCGCGTTGCAGCTGGCAATGGTCCAGTTATTTTTGTGCAAATATTTATGTGTTCCGTTTCGAATTTAATAGATAACATCTCTTATACAACAGGGTGTTGACAGTCCCTGGTGTTATTGCCATAGCTTTGAGCCGATAATGCTAATTCCCGAGTGGACGACAAACGGGCTCATGGTGACGGTACCCGTCACTTTCGCAATTCGCCGCTGTCTGATGCAACGTCAAAAGCTCTAGGCCCGTATACTGTTGCTTCCAGAAATTTTTTGAGACTCTTGACATTCTCCGTTAGCGCAAGCATGCATTTGCCAGTTGCGGTTGTCCGTCATCTCTGAAGACTCCAATGTTTCATGAACACGTGGCTTCATGGTAAAGCTAGTTTCTCTTGGGTAAATGTCAACAGCGCAGTAGACTCCGAAGAATGAAAAATGAGCGTTCCTGACTGCCTGCCTATATGGACTGCCGAGCGCTAATCACGGTGTATCTAAGCATCTGTGTGCAGCAGCATCTGTTTAACAACTGTGAATTTCCATGTACTACGGCATCAGTGGAAGCTCTTGTCGGTAGATAGACTGCTTGAGCAGATCGCGGAAGTTTTAATGGCCTCCCTGGACGGGCACACCTGCTCTGTACAAGGGGCATAACCGCTGCCTTAAAAGCGGTCGTGATTCGGCACACGTGCTATGAGGTTTCATAGATTCTATTCGTGCGACGCAATGTTATAACGCGGCTTCTTGCACTTCTTCTGGTTGCGTCCACCTGGATCTCTTGCGATAGTAGTTCACAAAGGTAGCTAAATACCTTAAGGAGTGACTGTGGCTATATTTTATGCTCCTTATGTTCCAGCAACCCCCTGCCGTGGTGACTTGCAGAGCGGACCATTTCATCCTTGTGGATACCTGGCATGACGCCAATACCACAGTCTGCTACCCAGATGGGACTCCACGTCGAACGCCTTTGGGTTGGAGACGTGATGAAGCTATGGGTTAGGAGAACCGAGACAAGATTATCCGCCGGTTATGAATGCACTGCCACCGCCTTCAGATACCCAGTGGAGCACCGGTCATCTCGCAAGGTCTGTTGCTGGAGCCATCTGCAATTTTGCGCCAAGTTTCTGGCAAATATATCTAGGGCCAAGGAAAACGGGAACATGTTAGAATTAGCTGACACTGGTTCCCTGACAGACCTAATAAATGCGGCTTTCGAATGTTTTACTGGGGAGGTGAATTACGAAAATAACCAGATAGCTTGAGACCTGCCACTTTTCGTTCATATATAAACTGCCTTGCTCGTTACAAAACGAAGCATATGACTAGGTATAAATTTCAACCCCCGTTTTTACGAGTAGAAGCTTTGATAACCAAAGTCTGTTAACTGGCACGGCATCAATGCGAAAGGCTGGCATGCATACATCCTCCGAGAAGAATAGCCCATGATGGCTGCCAACTGAAGCATTAACTAAAATACGTACTCCACAATACATGATTATTGAATTTTTAATCAAGAAACGTTTAACTACTTACACTGAAAGAGACAGTCTACAGTACATGCATAGAGGACATAGGGTAGAAATAAAACTGTCCACGACCGGTATTTCGGCATCATATGTTATTAACGCCTTCATGGCAATGTAGTAATTTTTTCGTCTTTATATTTTCAGCATCTTGGGGACGCTTTCCTCGCCACCATCATCAGCTTGTCGATGAGATCGCTGTGCGATACACTTGCAAGAATCAGCCGACCGTCTCCTGGCAAGCTCGGATTCTACCTGAACATGATCTGCGACGAAGGAGGCTGGTCCGCTGTACCGGTTGTGGGCTGCCGCGGTGGCTCAGTGGTTATGGCGCTCGGCTACTGATCCGAACGACGCGGGTTCAATCCTGTCCGCGGCGGTCGAATTCCGATGGAGGCGGAATTCCAGAGGCCCGTGTACTGTGTGATGTCAGTGCACGTTAAAGAACCCCAGGTGGTCGAAATTTCCGTAGCCCTTCACTACGGCGTCCCTCACAGCCTGAGTTGTTCTGGGACGTTAAACCTCCAAAGACCAATTTAATCTACCGGTTCCCTGGCAGTGACAGGCTTCTGAGGCAGAGGTTCGAAGTGGGTGCAACCGACAAGCTCCCATCAGCTGGTTCCTTCAGCTGAGATCGGCTGCTAGCCAGTATTCGCTGAAAGCCTTTGCACAGTCCTGTCACTGAGCAGCCACCTGTTTGCGACGGCCCACGATATAGTCGTCGTCGGAAACACGGTGTAATTAGAAGGCCACCCTGTCACCGACGACTCCTGCAGGAGTAAAATGATCGGTTGGCCTTCATGTTCATTAGCACGAGTGCCTGCTGTAATTGGCATGGTTCGTGCATAATCTTAGTGTTTTTTATGTACTTAATTATTTGATATCATGCCATGTGGTACCACATGTATTTCTGTGATAATTGCGTTTAGTAAAAGTTTTATCAATGTGTGTGTGTTGTAATCATTAATGTGCTGGTGTATGGCGTCTTACCGTACTCCTGCGGCCTGAAGGGTGCGGCTTTTTATGGCATAGCGTTAGGATTGTACCGATTTAAACTGGACACCCGGCTTAAGCACAACACCTTTCGATTCTTCCACCATGAAATCGCACCAGTTAGGCCTGCTTGAAGCTTTACTTGTCTTTTAAGACACCCGGAGGTAACGTCTCTTTTGACTTCGTTTCTTTGTGCGGATCATGGTTAGGAATTTGGGATTTGAAACCCCAAAGCTGCTCGTGGGCAGTGAGAGGCACCATAGTGGATGACTCAAGACCAATTTCAACCCGCAGAAACTCATTAATGTGCACTTAAATCACACAAGTCTTCAGAACTCTTACAACGGAGTAGCTGCCAGCGCGACGTCTCTGTGTATGGGGCGACTAAAAACTCGGAGTGCCACATTATATCATGCTGCCGGGCTTCGCCAGCAAAAGATCTCGGAGTGGTTCCATTTGGGAAATGTAATGCAGGCCCAACTTTCCCATATATTTTATGGGATCGATCAGTTTTCGCTAGATAAACTGAGGCTATCCGAGGTTCGGGCACTGTCCAAGGACTGGCAATGGCGAATGGGACACGCTGAACAGAACAGGCCAATTGACTCTGCGATAGGAGAATGAAAACGAATGCGGGGCCTGATAACACTTTAGGAGGAACCAGCAGTGCCTTACAACTGTGAGAACGAAAGTTGGGCTAGTGGCGCTTGGTTAACACCTATGACATGGTTGCTAGCATGAAACAGTGCAAGAGACAGCAAAAAAGTTTACAGGACTCCTCAAACTTGTATTACAATGGTCCCAAAGCTGGCCTTGTAACTGCCGATATAGCATTCGCAGCATGTTTAGGGTGTTCGTTCTATAGAAACTTTTTTGGCTTGTTTTGTTGCAAAATTGATCAAATAAGAAAAATGTGATGCCGGCGCTTTAACACAGGGTGCCAGGGAAGGAGGCATGGGGTTGCGGTTGATATTTTTTTTTTGAAATTTTTGTTCTGAATGCTGGCTTATCCTGCTTTTTTCTCTTTAGTAATTGGAGTTTAGGTATAAAGCGTGCAGCAGCGGTCTCACTCAAACTGTACATCTCAAGCAGTGCCGCGTGAAAATGGATGGAGGAGGGAAGGAAAGTGCTGAGAAAGCTGATTTGGAAGACAGCAAATCAATTTTGACTGTTCCTTTACGCGTAACCTGGTGACAAATAAAACACGGGCTCATTTCGAAGTTCCCCGCCGTCGAAATGTGCCAATGAGGCCGGGATTCAAACGTGCGCCCTTATACTGAAGAGATAACGCCATAAGCAGTGTTAGATGTAATCATAAGTAACACCGTAATCCAGGTGCCATTTTCAATTTTGCCGCTAGCGCTCTATCATTGTTGTTGCCCCGTCACATTCGCAGCATCTTCTGTACAGTGGGCTTGAGTCGCACTGTCGGAAAACTGATGTGTTTGTTTACTAAATGATGAATAATTTTATTTATTTACCTTCTGTTCTCGCAGGGCTGAAGGCATTAAACAAAAGAATAGTTACAACAGATCCAAAAACGAACACACCAAGTTTGGGGTGTGCCTATTATGCGCGGAAATAAGAAAGTGATTTTTTGCGACCAAACTAGGGGTGCACCTATTATGCGAGTAAATACGGTACTACTTCAGGGTTTGCGTCGAGCTTTTTTTTTTCACAGGAGGGCTGGATTTGAAGCTAATGCAAGAGAAGCTAACCAGAATAAGCAAAAAGAAGAGGCACGGCACAGGTTTACCAAACCCAGGACCACAGCAAATGGTTTGGTCTTCACCGTTCGGACACTGCTAAACTGCAACGGCAGCACCAGTCATGGTATTGCACCGCAGGATAAAATTACTCTGGGCAGGAAGTGAACACAAAGTGTGCATAGCATGCACTAATGTGTGCAAAAGAGACTGAACAGAAAAATGTTTTATTTTAGGAACTTTGAAATGTATAACATGAAGCTGCTTTCATGAAATGCCTCAAGAACACAAGCGGCATATATCTTTATATGAGGGCAGTCCAGAACAAAACTGAAAAAGCTTTTTCGTGCCACGGTGCGGCTCAAAAAATTTCACATAACTGCCAAAAAGCACCAACTTCCATCCTTAGTCAGTGCTGCCATCGGTGGAGGGCACAGGAAGAGGAGTGCAGTGCCCAATAAGGAACTCTTAAGTTACAACATTAGAAAGACCCCTGAAATTAACATGTTTCTGGTAAACAACCTATTAATGACATGTGCTTTAACAGTTGATATATTTTGCCGTGCTAGTAGCGTGTCCCACCAGGCATCGGGTCCAGGAGTACCGCCGCAGTGCCGAAGGAGGAAGGAAGGTGGGCCGGAGACGGGGAGTAGGGGAAGTGAAGGAAAAACTGTATTCACATATTTACATTATTTACATAGAGCGGGACTGAGAATGGCTCTCAGTGGAAGGGGAACGTCTTCGTCAACGGTAGTCGACTGGAGCTAGCAGGCTTCTTTCGGCCACACTCACGGCCGAGTTAAATATCGTTCGGTTTTCCCAGATCCCTGGCTGGGGAATAATGGTCGACGAGCACTGTCCAATCGGATGGACCGAAGGGGACGTTCTTGTTACCACCCACGGCTGGGCAGGTGCGAGCTTTTCCACTCCCTCGCAGCTGGGTCGATGAGAGGAGGAGATGCCGACTCATCCAGCCCTGCGGGAAAGGAATCTCCCGAAGTCCTCCAGCAGGGGAATGAACTTGCTTCCCCGCCGAATGCCCAGAACGCGAGTCGGGGCCACAGAATTCTTCAATTATCCGCCAGCGTGACCGGCGCCGGCACGTAGCCTCCTCTGTGGTCGCTCGGACAATACCTCCGTCATTCCTGCTACACTAATCCGCTCAAGGAATTTCGCTGGAGTTACTGCTGACAATGGCCCTTGAAATTCCTGCTACACTAATCCGCTGAGGCTCGGAGGGGCATTCCAAGCATCCCACTTCCCACCGCCGTCGCGGGGTTGTCAGCCTCGATGAATGTTCACGGTAGCTGCTTGATCGGGCCCACGTGGTCCGAAGTACAGTCACAACAGCACGTCCGCCGCCCGAAGAGGTCTCGTGGTTGCAGCCAACGCTGCTGCGCGCAGAGACCTGGAGTTGTGTCTGTTTGGCTTTTGGTCACAGCTGGGCCCAAAGGTTCTTCTTGCTTCGTTGACAACTGTAACGGTCTCAACCAGCAAGGTACACAGCCCAACAAGCAGAAAGCGCCAAACTGACTTCAAGAACTGCCAAGCTGTTTTCGGTCGACAAAGTCTGTTTAGAGAAAATGAGCTGTCGCGTGAAATTTACGTCCTCCTCCGAAAGTTTCCAAGTTTGACCAAACCAGAATACACAGAGCTTGTTTAGCCAAAAGGGAAAAATTTCCTAAAATTTTTGGGGGGGTGCCGCAGCACGGTTTTTGTCACAGAAAGCCACCTCCCGTGAGAGCACAAAGGGAAGGTGGAGCTGCTGAACACATACAAAACAGACAAAAATGATTCCCGCTAAAGCAAAAAACAAAATACAAATTTGCATAGCGGATTATCGTCCGGGGAGTCAGGAAAGGGCATTACACGGGAAAGCTTCGGCTGAGGCCATCAGCGTTGCCATTACTCGCACTTTTCGGCAACGCATGTGAACTGAGTCCCGCAATGCCAAGCTCTGAAATTTCGCTCTCATTTCGCATAGGAGAGTGATGAACAAAAGAAAAAAAAACAAGCATTAAACTCAATATGAGATTATGCGTCATATCCGCCCCTTGCGCGGCCGTGGTCCGACAGCTGCTTTAGCATATGAGACATTACATAATGCTAGGAATTTCAGCTTGCATTTCTGTACAGGAGAGTTAAATGAACAAAAGAAACAAGCAATAAACTGAATAGGATTATTCCTCGAAACCGTCCAGAAACAACGTTACGATTAGAGGAATTTACTGGTTCCTATGTATTTTTCAGCCGCCCCCTGCGCGGCCGCGGTCCGATAGCTACTCTAGCAGGTGCAAAATTACACAAGGCTAGGAACTTCCGCTTGGGACCCTGCACTGTTCTTCGTCCAAGTCTCGCGGTTCTGAAGTTTAGCTGACGCTCAGAAAGCAGAATGCGAGAAGGGAGCGAACGAGTGCGAATGCCATGCCAGCGAATCTGCCTCTCTCGGATTGGGTTCGCGCGTTGCGTCCCCTTAGCTTGTGTTCCCTTCAAGCGGCGCGTGCGAACTCTTGAGCGCTGAGGTGCCAAATTGGGGCGGGTAACCGGTTGTCCGGTTTTCTGTGCAGCAGTCAACATGAGACGCACTTTCTCCTTCATTAACATTCCCCGTTTGGCCACCTCTATACGCTGCCGCTCTGTGGAAACCCTCGCTGTTGGTTTGCGGGGCGCGTCACTAGCAATCGCTGAACCGTCACAGGTAAAGTCGCTGGCGTTCGCCTCATCATCAGTTTGTAGAATTGCCTGTTCTAGCTCACCACCGTGAGAATTTATAAGGTTTACAGGGCCACGTTTGCCCTCTTCACCCGCGTGCTCTGCTGGCGCTGCGAATTCTGGAGCCTTCGAACTGGTGAGGACCTGCGCAGCGTTATTTCCAAAACTAAGGCCCTTTTCTTTGGGCAGCATATCCAAGCGATTTGATAAAATCGAGGGATACTGCATAGGCAGGTTTTGGGAGACGGCTGCCTTGGTCAGACGCAGCTCGAGCGGGCTCTCGTTCGCGACGCGGGCAGTAAGTTGGTCGTGTTGGATACCTTTCCTATCCTTATACTGGCGGTACAGCAGGCCAGAACGGAGCTGGAAAGGTATGTTCTTCCGTGACACACCTATGTCACTTTGGTGACTCAAGTTGCGTAGAGATTGGTCTTTCTCTTGCTCAGCGGTGAACGTTTCTCTGTCCACACGAAGGAGCTCGAGAAAGCCATCCGAGTGGGGCAACACAAGATCGGTATTCAATTCCTCACCTAGCCCCAGCTCATCACTCGTGCCTGATTCGGAAGACTCACTATAGCTTGCACTACTATCGGTGCTCTTTACCCCTGTGCTAGAAGTGAGTAAGTCCTGGGCTGGCTCGTCATTAGGTAGCGCGGAGCCGTCACAGCTTAAGTCGCCGGCGTTCGTCTCAACGTCTGTGTGTAACAAAGCCTGCTCTAGCTCATCACCGTGAGAATTTACAGGCTTCGGGCTTACAGGTTGAGGTTTGCCCTCTTCAACCACGTGCTCTGCTGGCGCCGCGACCTCACGAGCCTTCGAAATGGTAAGGACCTGCGCAGCGTTATCTCCAAAACAAAGGCCTTTTTCTTTGGGCAGCATATCCAAGCGATTTGAGAAAATCGAGGGATGCTGCTTAGGCAGGTTTTGGGAGACGGCTGCCTCGGTCTGGTAGCACAAAATGTTGCAGCAACATTGCAGCAATGTTTCACTGCAACGTTGCTACAACGTGGATAATGTCCTCTTGAAATCACATTCAGGCAACGTTAGCATGCAACATCACAACAACGTTGCTGCCACGTTTCAACAATGTTGCTGCATCATTGCTGAAACGTTTAAGCAACGTTATGTAATGTTTCAGGAAACATAAAACAACATTCCAGTAACATAGAATATACGCACGCATGCTACATGCACACCTTGGAGATTGTGCTCCTGCCGTTCATAGCTTGACCAGCCAGCAGCTTGTAAGAACGGCAGTGCTTAAACAGAACAAACAAATGTGCAGAGTGACTAGTAAGACTTTTTATTGCTCTCCGAAGCTTGACCTTGGAACTAATGGGGATATTTCTGGTCTGTAATCGGCAATGCTGCATCCTGCACGAGTCCCTGCTGAGTGTAGCCCAAGTTCTGCAAAGTAAAAAAAAAGTTGCACTTATAACTAGGAAATCTGGTGGAGAATACCTGCAAGAACAAAATGTTCTACTAGCTTTTGTATGCAATCACTTATACCACAGACATGTTTTGACAGAAACATGCCATGAAGAATGCGAAACATGGAACTTAGATGTTCTTTGCAGTGCAGTGCTATGACTGCAGAGAAGTCATGGTAAAATGAATTTGTGTCCGCAACCAAAGCACGGTATAGCTGAGAGTCGGCAGTGCAGATGGTTCATATGGACACCTTGTTCAGTTTGTTTTTGAACCTTCTGTTGTCCCAGGAGCGTATCTGTAAATAATACTGTGCATAAAAAGAGACAAACATGAGCAGGGAGAGATATTCTATAGAATTACTAGTTCACAATACCACCATACAGCCGCTGTCATAACTGTTCCACAGGTGCTGTCCAGACTAAGGTCTGCTGTCGGCCAAGTTGAATGTCACAGTATGTGCTGACAGTTGTGCTCATAAAGCACAATACACTCAAAAGGCATCTTGCACTTGCAGCAGCTGCATCTCTCCACATATTTGACAAAGCGCTGAGGTGAACGACTTATGCAGAAACAGTTTCTCACCTTTGCTTAATCCTTGATGGGGCATAGCATAGTCAATCAGCTCCATATGAGTGCACCTTCTCTGTGACTCTCGCAAACTTTTTCTTCGCTTCCACTGAAAAGTTCAAAACCAAGAATGCAGAAGGTTGTGTGATCAGCCATTGCAGCAAATGATATACAAAACCTATTCTACAATTAGAGAGAATTGCGAGCCATGACAAATTTTGAAGAATTCAGTAGAAAGTTAGAAAAGGACAAGTAATTAAATAACTAATTACTGGAATCCATGGTAGAGAGAGGGTGCGGTAGATGGTCCTTGGCGATCACAAAATGAACAAGGGAGGGGAAAACCTCAGGTTGCTAGAGCCAACGTTTCGACAAGGGGACTTGTCTTCGTCTGGGCAAAGCGTTCATCATCGGCAGGGATTAAATAGGGCCTTCGCTCCGAGGAGGAAGGCCCCGGGGGTGGGGAAGGAAAGTGGTGTGGGAGGGGATGCGTGTCAGGAAGGGGAGGGAGGTGAATCATGATTCGTTAGGCTGCAATAGTGGAACAACTTATATCCGGGGGGGGGGGGGGGGGGGGGGGGGTAATGAACAAAAGGCTTTGAAGGGGCTGCGACGGGGGGGGAGGCGCTGGGTGAACCTGCAAAACTCAGATAAAAGGATTAGTCAGCGTGGTACAGGGAAATGAGAACAAGAAAAAAAATAGGCTGGCACTGGAAGGAGAAAGGAAGGGGGGGCATTTCCAAGGAAGGACAAGGCAGGGGGGGGGGGGGGGGGGGGGGGAATGGCTCGTGTTCAGACAAAGCCAAAAAGTGGGGGCAGAGGGGGTAACAGGAGTGTCATGGTTTCAGAGAACTGGTAGCAGGGGATTAGGAGAAAAAGAAGAAGAAGAAAAAAAAAGAGGTGAACAAAGGGAGAGGGTGACAAGGCCGGAAATGTGGTGGAAGATATGACGTGGGAAGGGTGCAAAGAGCGACAATATACTTATGTGAGGTTCTAGGAAATGGTCTGACCACGTGCAAGACATTTGCTAATTTAAAATTATGCTAACCCTGGAATGTACCTGAGAGATTCCAGGTTTCCTCTGGACATGTTAATCCCTGTTGGTTGCAGTGTTTTAAATTTGTGGATTAGGAATGCTTCTCTGTATTTTCTGTCCCTAGTCGATTTGAAGCCTGACTGAAGAATGAACAATTTGAGTTCGTCGAATTTGTGATGGCGTTGATTAAAATGGGTCGACACTGCCTTCTGTTCATTCCGTGTTGTGTCAGCCCGGTGCCCGTTTAATCTGGCACTCATTGTTTGTCCGGTTTCTCCGATATATTGTTTCTGGCAGTAGGAGCACTGGAGCATGTAGATAATATTGGACGATGTGCAGACCCATTACTGGAATGTAATGGGTCTAAGGGCATTACACTTCTTCTTTACTCTAAATTATTTTGATCTTTTTATTGCCATTTGTGAACATTCTTTGCCTGCATATGGAAAAGCAGACTAGTTTATAAAACTTAATTTGAGCCTTGAATTTAAGTCTCTAGGACCTATTCATATGCAAACAAAAATTCAGCACAGCAGTGGCTTTCAAGAAATGCAAACCGAGGCTTTCAGCTACTAGTGATGCTCTGAAAGTGACATGGCTAGATCAAAATGACCTCCGATACTGTTGATGCAAGGTTGTTGTGATCCACATGTGACAGATATGTGTGGTCTCACTCAAGTATTTCAATATCTGTACTGAGTTTCTGCTGTTGTGCCAAGTGTCAGGGCCCATCACTTCGTCTTCTCGAGAGAAAAACACTTTTACAGTGTCTATTTCCCCAGCGACGAGGAGAAATTTGTCCTAAAAATTTCAAAGCACTTGCCTCTGATTGGCTAGATAAAACCATGTGACAGTTTACCAAAATTGATCTTGATATTCTCACGGCCGTCTTTCAAGAGAGAGAGAACGCTCAAGATCTACCTTCCATGCTAACGCAAATAGCAATTTTCATCAACAGAAACTTGACGGCTCATTGGGTTGCAAGTGCTGCGAATAGGGAACAGAGCAATAGGAATTTAAGGCATCCTTTCGAGATAGTCCATGTGAGCCAAACCAGCAATCGTGGCGTGGAATGACAAAGATAATAAAGCCCAAAAAGAAAGAAACGAAGATGGGAAGGAAAACACATTATTAGGAGGTTGTTTGCGAGCTCGAGACTTGAGCCAGCGCGCGACAAGAAGACCGCAACGGCACTTCAAAGCACTTTTTGTCGCACTAGAACAATTTATTAGTAATTGCTTCCGCTTCCAGCTCTCTCCAGCTACACTGATATTTTAAGCTTTACACCTCGAACTTCTCAGTAGCGAATAAGGGCCGTCAAAAAATAGGGGAGTACTCTTAATTTGGATCTGTTCATTGGTTAAAGCCATCTCAGTCCGGTACATCACATGTCAGCGGCGAAAATGAACTAACAAGTAACCAGTCAAGAAATTCTCCGGGCTGCATGTGGAATGGACACCGCCAGAATGCTTCAACCACAGTCTAAAAAATACTACGGGGTTTAGACTAAGCATCTTTCACCTCAGGCCTTTCCAAGGCATCTGTCTGACGTTTCCGCTGTGTTGTCGGCTACGGTGCTGACCACGCTTGTGCGCAGCAGGCACACTCGCGTCGCGGTCGGCGCTCTTGAAGATTTCGGACACACCACATTCAACTTTCCAAGACGTTCACCCTTGTAGCATAGTGCCCTTCCGGATACGAGACGGCACTGAGGCAAGGATTATCTTTTTCTTTATCTCAAGGTCGGCGTTTCCAAAGTAACAGTGCCGAGGGAGCCATCTGACTCACGCATGGAGCCATCTGAGCCATGCGTAAAACGCGTAAGGGGACTTACTGTGTTTTTCGCCGATCTTGTGATGAGGCGCTTTCTTGCGTGCATCCGCCGTAGTGTTGCATCCTACAAAAATGATCTCGAGTCCCTCAGTCCCTCAGCCCACTTGGACCAGTCGTGACCGGTACAGCTGAGGTGTTGCTCGCAGACCGGCACGTTCGCGCTTCGTTGTTTCCGCTTGATGTCGGCGAGGATTGGCGCGATGCACTAGTCGCTTGCTTTCCACTTACACAAGTTAGACGAGCACTTTGACACCATTGCAATGTTTGATTAGGCCCGATTGAGACCGATTGACACCGACTTGCCGCTTCAAGCCGCCATATTCTTTGTTGTTTCACTGTTGCCAACAGGATGTTCGTACTTGGGTATACACAGACACCACTTCGCATCTCTTGCGCTGTTTTATTTCATATCTTCGGGCTACACGACTGGACAGAATATATATTTTATTTTTATATTTATCGTCTTCACCGCGGCTACGAAAGCGCAATTCCTTCAAGACACCAATCAGCAATTTTAGCTGATTAGCGCGCTTTCCAAAACTAAAGAGGTCCTCCGCGGCTGAAAGCTTTTTAATAAAAAAAAATTGCTTTCTTTATCAACCGCCACACTTTTCGAATTTTTGAAAAGCTCACTGAAACACTTTAGGGACGCCCCATAAATTTTTGTGCTTATTTCGTGCTATAAACAAAAAAAAATTCAGGGTGCACTCTGACGATCCATAGTGCGCGAGGCGAAAGCCTTTCCCCACAGCTTGCCGTAGGCACACAGAAGGCGGCTATGGGGCGACTTGGTCATTATCCAATTAGTCATGGGTCATGCTTTGCCATGACTAATTAGTTGACGACTCATTAATGACTAACTAATCATGACTGGTTAATGACCAACTAGTCATGACTAATTAGTTGACGACTCATCAATGACTAGTTAGCCATTACTAATTAGTTCTCTAGTTAATGACTAGTTAGTCATGACTTCTGAGTAGTAATGACAAGGTATGACTTACTTCAGATGTATATGGACACGGACAGGGTCATGGCTGCGAGTATGAGCCATTAGTTTTTCGCCTTAATATATTTTCACAGAAACATAAAACAACATTTTACAACGTTACGCTAACATATGGCAGTGTAACGTTGGTGCTGAGTTGCGTGTGTAATGTTTTAGCAATGTTGTTGTCTAATATTGCAGCAACATCCCATCAGTAATGTTTAAACAACATTGCTATAAGTGTGCTAATGTTGCGCAACATTTTGCAACGTTGTGCTAACATTGTAACAAGTTGTTGAACGTTGTGCAACAAAGTACAACGTAGGTAACATTGCTGCAATGTTGTGGCAACATCATGTGCTACCAGGACGCACCCCGAGCGGGCTCTCGATCGCGACGCGGGCAATAGGCAAAGACACACTGGTTTCATTGGAGCATAACTCAATTTCGGGTGTTTGGTCGCGAGCGGCTGTCGTTCCCTGATCGTTGAACTGATCATTGTTTCGAGGCAGCGCTGAGGCGCATTCCTCGCTTACAATAGAACTTTCATCTGTCGCGTTCAGCGCGCGACTGCTTTCTGGAGGACGACATTTTTGCGCTGCGCCTAAGTCTTTCTGGGTTGAAAGGGAAATCTGCGCGGCATCGCGCTGTTCAGCTAACGCCGCGCTCTGGCTTGGAGCTCCACAGTCGCTATCAGGTTTGCCCTCTTCAACTACGTGCTCTGCTGGCGCTGCGAATTCACGAGTCTTCGAAGTGGTAAGGACCTGCGCAGCGTTATCTCCAAAACAAAGGCCTTTTTCTTTGGGCAGCATATCCAAGCGATTTGAGCAAATCGAGGGTTGCTGCTTAGGCAGGTTTTGGGAGATGGCTGCCTCGGTCAGACGCACCCCGAGCGGGCTCTCGATCGTGACGCGGGCAATGAGCAAAGACACGCAGTTTTCATTGCCGACTTTAATTTCTTCTCGCGCCGAAATCTCCTGATTTAATGTCGAATTTCTCTCGGCGCGCTTTGCCTCTAAAATTTGTTGCAACTCCAAACGCTTTAGAGCAATTTCTTTATCCAACCTGTCAGCCTCCTTTTTAGCGGCTTCCTTGCGGTAAAGGCGTTCTCTTTCAACCCTGACGGCCTTCTCCTTGCGTTCCTTTTCAGCCCTGTCGGCCTCCTCCTTAGCGTTCCTGATTCCCTCCTGAATGACTTCCCAGGTCTCCAAAATTTTGTCTCCCTCCTCCTTAGCACCACATTCCTTAATAGCCTCAATCAGCTGCGGCTTTCTGTGACTTTTCCTGGCCTCAATACCCAGCTTTTCACACAGCAACATCAACTCTGGCTTCTTTAGCTTGCTCAAATCCATGGCAACTTCCGAACGAGGACTTTCATAAAATAAGCTGCTACGTGAAATGCTTAAGCGAGCACGTGCAGAAAAACAATCTACAGGTAGTGATAAATTTCCAGAGTTATCAAGCCTGGCAGATTCTTAAAGAAAGTCAAGCGCTCACCACTGCTGAAGCCAGGACCAAGCGTGGAAGATCCCACCGCTGCCAACCAGTTGATATATTTTGCCGTGCTAGTAGCGTGTCCCACCAGGCATCGGGTCCAGGAGTACCGCCGCAGTGCCGAAGGAGGAAGGAACGTGGGCCGGAGACGGGGAGTAGGGGAAGTGAAGGAAAAACTGTATTCACATATTTACATTATTTACATAGAGCGGGACTGAGAATGGCTCTCAGTGGAAGGGGAACGTCTTCGTCAACCGTAGTCGACTGGAGCTAGCAGGCTTCTTTCGGCCACACTCACGGCCGAGTTAAATATCGTTCGGTTTCCCCAGATCCCTGGCTGGGGAATAATGGTCGACGAGCACTGTCCAATCGGATGGACCGAAGGGGACGTTCTTGTTACCACCCACGGCTGGGCAGGTGCGAGCTTTTCCACTCCCTCGCAGCTGGGTCGATGAGAGGAGGAGATGCCGACTCATCCAGCCCTGCGGGAAAGGAATCTCCCGAAGTCCTCCAGCAGGGGAATGAACTTGCTTCCCCGCCAAAAGCCCAGAACGCGAGTCGGGGCCACAGAATTCTTCAATTATCCGCCAGCGTGACCGGCGCCGGCACGTAGCCTCCTCTGTGGTCGCTCGGACAATACCTCCGGCATTCCTGCTACACTAATCCGCTCAAGGAATTTCGCTGGCGTTACTGCTGACAATGGCCCTTGAAATTCCTGCTACACTAATCCGCTGAGGCTCGGAGGGGCATTCCAAGCATCCCACTTCCCACCGCCGTCGCGGGCTTGTCGGCCTCGATGAATGTTCACGGTAGCTGCTTGATCGGGCCCGCGTGGTCCGAAGTACAGTCACAACACAGTACATAGGTCACCTGAACAGATTCTGAGGACAAACTGATGTCGGCCCGTGTCGGCATATTACCGTGCTTTGATGAAAGACACTACTGTCATTGAAAACCGATTTTATGAGCTACGAAAAATGGAATACAGGTGCTCTTGCTGCTGAACATTTTCACAAGAACACCACAATGCAGTTTTGTGGGTGTGGAAGCCAGGGCCTGTCTGACAGGCTACACTGTCACTTAATTTCCAATGGTGATGTTAATAGGTCAGCTGGACTCATTTACGACAGGCCCTCATCCTGTAGCAAACATAGGCTGATGATCACTATGGCCATAGAGTCCTTTTCGCTCGTGATGTCATGCATTTAATTGAGTACCAGGAAAACAAAGTGTTCTGTTTAATAGAACCAATTTTCTTCGCAGTAAATGTAATCCTTGCTGCTGAACAAAAATTAGCATAGGAGGAAATTACTGTACAGTCACTAGTTATCCTCAATGCCCCTCAAAAGTGAAAATTTGTGCCCATGTATACCACCTATTTAATGTCAAGGAAAAATGCAAAATGTGCACAGTTCTTCAGAAGGGGCTTTGCAACTATAAACAAATATCATTGACTGTCAACTGTCAAGACATGGCAAATTATGAAAGCTAAATGATGAATGGAACTTATTGCTGTGTGATATTTGTCAACATTTTGATTTGAAGCAAAATTTGTTTCCGCTAGCGAGAACTTAAGTCATTTTGTCTGGTAGCTGCCACATGAATGACAGTAATGAACAGCACGTCTTTCCAAGTGCTCCACATTGCCAAATGACAACTATGGTACCAAAAAGCTTCTCTTAGCGTAGAATTTCATACTAAATGCAAACAAATCAGCTGTGAAACATAGTGATGCACTCACCCGATATTTCAGGCAGCTGTCGCCATTTGTGAAGCTTTTCAGTAGCGTACTGGAGCCAAGTTTTTTCACATCTTCAACTTCCTTTTTCGTTGCCACCATTATCATCTGTCTAACATTTTCTGCAATTGTGCAAAAAATCATTTCAAGAAGCATGAGGTATCAACAGTTAACTCTGGCTAGCATGAAGTACAAGTGGCCACTCAAAACAAATGCTGATGTCCCTTAACAATGCTTCAGACGGTATTACATTCAATTCATAGCATAGCTCTTCATTTCAATGCTACAAAGTACAGTGCATCTCAGAGTGTGTCTCTCCAGTGTAATCAGGTTCATGAGGTACAGTTGGCAGTGCAGAATAACTTGATGCTTGACTGTTCAGGTTTTGTGTGTCAATGCATCATTTGGGTTAGGGTTCATGCCTCAGCAAACAGTTTCAGAAAACTTTCTACAATCTGGGCACTAATGTGAATCTGAATTAACTCTGAATAGCGCAAGCCCTCCCATCGCTTTGTCAAGAATCAAACGTCCAGCCTTGAGCTTGCGGTGAAATCTCTTGGTCACTGAGCTACTGCGGCAACTAGCTGCTGCAGTGTACAGAGGCCATCTCAACTGCCAGCTGTTTCGTAAGTCCACTGGGGAAATGCTAAGAAGCTGAGACATCAAAAAAAGCTTAGTGTAAAAACTTATGCAATGCCACAGTTGGGAAAGCTAGGTCACTCACCGTAGATCAGGTCACACACAGTGAGTTCATCAAACTTTTTTTTCCCTTTTTGGCCAAGCCAGCTGTACTGCATCGCCAATTCAGGTGCCATTAGTGCCTCTAATATGCGCCAGGGGACTGTGCGCAAGGTTGTTCCACCAAGCCTCGAAAGCTCCTGCAACTGTAAAAGAAAAAAACTTACACATGAAAAAAAAAATGTGCAGATTCATTCAGACTGCTATAATATTAAGGATAAAAGTGCATCCTTGATTTGCTAAGGCCCAAAGAATGTCAACAAAGCCTTAAGTTCTACACTGAGCTCAAACAACTAAAGTGCACCTAAATTTCAGATGTGTTTTCCTCAAGTTTGCTATAGACTGAGTTTTTGCATGTTTTGGAATTTTCAATTATGTGGCAAGTTTTGTTCAGTGATTGAATAGAGGGTATATAACATGTAGCCAGCAGTGACAAAACAACATGAATGCAAACTTTGGTATACTAACTGTACAATATCCCAGGATTAAACCTCAGTGGTTAAAAATTTTCAATGTCACATTCTCTACATTTTTTTACAAATGTCTTAAACTGTGCCTCCTTTGTCAACGGTTGTAGCCCAGAATGCCTATGTCAGCAATGGAGAATAAACTTTTGACAAATTTGGTACCTATAAAATAGCGAACTGTAATTAAAGGTACACTAAAGGAAAATATCAAACTAAGCATGACTGACTGGTTATGCCTCAAGAACATTACCAACGTTTTTTCTGCGCAGGAAGGTGATTGCATTGCTGAGAAAATTGCAAATGAAGAACATTTCCTCATCAAAATCGGCCACTAAATACGCACATTGTTATGTCAGTTCAAAGCTCTCCAACCAATCAAAGGGGCACTTGAGCTGCTCTTGCAGGTGGCATTGCGTCTGCTGTTGTGGCAGGTCTATTTTTGGTAGGCCATTTTGGCAGACCCATAGCATTCCTGTAGAAAGCACGCTGAAAGAATCGTGGCCGGCGAAGTGATATACCACTAGCGCTCAGCTGCAGAAACCTGCAGGCACTGTCACTACAGGTACTTTGCTTTCAGGAAATTTTCTGGATTATATTTTTTTATCTATTTACTCAATACTCTTTAGGTCTGCATGAGGACTCAAAAAATATAATTTACCGAAATCAATACAAAAGCAGGCAGTACTTAGCCACACAAGCACAACAAATAATATTAAAGAATATACCAAGTAGAATATCTAAAATACTAGGTGTTCACCTCAGATGTTCCACAATACTTAAAAATCAGCTTTTTGTAATAGAAGAGTGCTTTTTTTTTGCATAGCATTGTCAAGGGTGTAGTGGTGTGGTTCAGTGGTGTACAGCTAAGATGAGCTAACTAGTAGGCTGGTTAAATAATACTGAGTAGTTAACTTTTTGTCTCCTCTAATATTAAATATTATCCATATCGATTTTCAGAGCTTCGAAAATGCGGTTACCCTTGGCGCTGTGACGAAACAAATTTTGGCTACATAGTGCCAAAATATATGCGCTTTCAAGAAGCTTGCAATCAAAGGAACCTCTCCAGTGCATGTAACTTTAGTTGAAATAGCCAAACTTTGTTAGCCCACAGCACTGAGGGTAACAGCCTTTTCAAAATTATAAAAACTGATATGGATATCACACACTGTGCTACATGCCTCTCAATAAATAAAGAGCCTAACAGTAATAGTTAGGCTAGGTAATAGTTAGGTAATAGTTAGTTCCCTATTCAATATTATATAGCCAGCCTACTAGTTGCACATCTTAGCTGCACTCTGATTCACTTCACCACTGACAATCCTGTACTGAAAAAAGCACTCTTTCCACTCGTAAGCCCGCCCTATGTTAAAGAACTGCAGATAACCTTAGGTCAACCCAGAATATCATGAAGTGCCTTATCAAAATCAATAGCCAATATCACTTTCACAGGTGGGGGGAAAAAGGTCCTCAAAAGCATTACTTCACTTTAAGTATGGTGGTAAGGTATGATTGCAGTGATGACAAGTTCTATGTGTTTCTAGAGCTAAAGGTTTGTTTACAGTAAAAATTACATATTTGCTATCACGTGATGCTAGCCTATTGGTGTAGCCAGATGTAGTATTCCCTTTTAGTGTCCCTTTAACACTCACAAACTACAATCTACAGCTATATGTTTTGCAGGCAGTACGCTAAAAAAACTCGTGTCGGCACAGAACTAAAAAATGCAATAATTTTTCGCACATTCACAAGCTGCACAATTCAAGCTAATTCTCAGAGTTTTTGTGTTCACTTCACTGAGTACCTCAATAATGTTTTCATGCAACCTCTGAAGACTGCTAATAGTTCAAGACATTTTTATGAAGTGGCCTTCACAAGAAATCATACTTCTGATTGCACACAATCACTAAATATAGCTCTCATTATACAGTCTCCCTGAGAAAAGTATGCTTAAAAGAGTATAGCCACCTAATTTTGGTGGCACATTTTCTTCTTTGCAGCGATGCGTAAGACATTACTCTACAAGGATCACCATGTAGCATTTGCCAACGACTGCTCAATAGTCAATAATCAGATTTTTCTCTCATACTGCTTCGGCCTCGGTTTCAACACCTTTGTACTGTAAAAGTTGCGTTTAGGTCATGTGAGGCATGCAAAAACTGCAATATAATCACTGCTTCTTCATGTTTTGTCATTGCAGCTATTGAGCCAGGCTGGCATTAGCACTGTATTGAATTAAAACAATGAAGAGGCAATTATATCACAATTTTTTTCATTCCTCGCGTGGCCTATGTGCAGCTTTGGTGTCATAGCCATCGTTCAGCTGTGCAAACCTCTGTGGAAGGCCTTTAGAAAACAAAGGAAACACATTACATATACAATCCATTACTCCAACCTAAGCTGGTTTTGCTTACGTGTTTTTTTCAAGTGCTTACTGCGAGCATCTGAAGAATGATGGTCCCCATCAACCAGCAATGGAACAGCATCAGATCGTGGGCGTGCTGAAAAACAAACAAGCCTTGTAACCAGGCTGCAACCATCGCACTTTCCAGTCTTACATATAGTCTTACATTTTTTACATATAGCACTGCACTGCATATTAGCGCATATATTTGTGGTTTTAAAAATGAATTAGCGAGTTTTTAGCGAATTATGAAAGCAGTTCCAGCTGAATGCTTGGCTGCGAGGCGGGAGTCCCGCCTTGCTGCTCGGTAAAAGCGGATGTTATGCCAACTCCAGGACTCTCAAACACACTAAACCTTCAACACCTCACCTTCAGATGTCACTGGTCAGGGGGATCGACAGGAAACCATGAAAACCCTTCCGCAAAAGCAAATGCATATACTGCTTCATAAGAATACCCCCTTCCTGTCCCTCTCGGGGTGGCGAGAGATTCCTGTATTTGCAGCTCTACAAGCTCTCCCCAACTGATTTGGCTAAACAAAGTTACATTGTGGGGGCCCATCTTCTCATTCTGGCTTTCTCGCTTCATGCGTGTCGCTCGAAGTTCTATTGCCTGTGGTTCCGTATACTAAGTAGATTGAATTCTTGGGCCCCTTCTCCTGCTGGCGGAAATCAGGCCGTGGACTGCAGCCCCCTTAGCCCCAACCCCCCCCTAAATCCAGCGCTGCATATTAAGAGCGAACTTAAGCTTGGCAATTCTGCATTTCAAGCAAAGTGCCGTACACGCACCGAACGACCCTGAAGTCGGAGTACCCAGCATGCCTTGTGGCTCATTCTCATTGGACACCACCTATTAAGAAATTCTTGGAAGTGCTCACACAAAAATCCGGTGTGTAATTATGCGCAACTGTCACTGCAACTACTGCAAGATCAGCAAACATCCACCCCAGAAAAAACAGTGTGTAGATGGAGACAAAAATATAAAGAAAAATGAAAACAAGACGTCCACAAAAGATTATTATAGGTTCTTTGTTTTTATTTATTTTTTATTCAGCGTAAGGATTTTCATGCTTTACTACTGTTGTCCCCGATCAGGCGCATTTTGGTCAGTCTCAATTTTATTTAGGGTTCTGTTTATGTAAGCGACAGTACCTGCTTTATGGATTGGAAAACTCTGAGGGGTCCCCGAGATCAATTGCACCATGGGCTGGCCAACATTCTGTCGCATCCAGTTTGTTAGAATAGGTGTAGAATGATTACTTGTAGAAAGATGCTTGGAGTCATGGACGAAGGAAATAACTCAGGAGAGGCAGTTGCGTCACATTCTTCGACGCTGCTCCCCCCCCCCCCCCCCCCCCCCCGGACTCCCCCCTCCACCCCGCCTACACGGCTTCAGTTTCAGCGCTCTTGCGCATGCGCAGCGGACATTGTAGCCAACGATTGTAGCAGACGACGCCGCTGTGTTCGGCGATTACCACTGGCCGCGCCGTCGGCGAAAGATTCCCAGCAGTCCTTGCGAATGCGCGTGACTTCCGCCACCTTTTCGGCGTGCTGATCATGCTTGGAGTGGATGAAGAGGCCAAGGAAGAAGGCCCTACGCGATCCGGCCATCATTTGTTTTTTGCACTAAAGATCGAGTGCAGGAACGTGTGGTAAGTACTTTGGCTATTATAGACGTTATCATCAGAGCGTCATTTTCTTAGCAATGAGTTGCGGGGCCGTATGCACGCGGCAGCTCCTCCTTTCGTCTTTAGGCTTAGCTTCGCTCCCAATTGTACACTGCTATAGCACACTATTACATCGAAAGAGCTTTTGCACGAGCCATTTAGTAGAAGCAGTTTAAGGGGTTCAACGGGAGCCGTGTGACGCGTTACGCTTAGCACGTTACGTGGACCTCACCGCCACATATGTACATCACAGCGCGATTGAGGTGTCCACTGAAGCAACTATGCGCATTTCCTTTCCCCCGGAGGTCAAAGAAGGCTCGTTTCACATTCATGCGATTTTCGCCTGCGAAGCTGCGAATTCTGTCGGTGTGCAACTAGAGAGGGCCGTCGGTCTAGCGACATACGGCTTGCGGTCGGGTTCCAGCCGGTTGGAATTCAGTCGCAGCGTCCGTGCGTTCGCTCTGCGACTGACCAATGGGGATCGCCGAGATGGCGTGCGGCGTAGGCCCACAAAGCTGCCATTGTTGCGGCGGGAGCAAAATTGTTTATTCCAATTAGAACATACAAAACACTGCCTTGCATCTAAAAGTACGCTAGCTGCTCATAACATTGAGTATACGCTGAGCGCAATGTGAATGCTAAGCTTGTAAAAAATTCTAAATATTTCGCATCGTTTGGTCAGCATGTCAGAATGGTTTACAATTTCATATGAAAATCGTACCAGAAATCTGTATGGGTCTGATATAAGGCAGTATTGGCAGCATGTGCTGTGCGAGTTTATAAGACTACTATTCCGCTTGTATCAGACAAGTTGTGTTACCGTACGACATTTAAGGTTAGCCAAATTTCGTTACATCCCAATGATAAGGGGAGGGCATACAGCAAGTGCAAGCAGTGAAGGAAAAAAACATTACTTACAGAGCATGAAGCAGAAGGGTGAAATAAAAGTGTCAAATGCAACCACCTATGGTAAACATCCATAATAGTTCATTAACACACATAGCACGTTTCCCTACCAGACGACACGTCGTGCAGTCGTGTAAATACGGTATTGATCACAGTGCCAAGTTTGGGGTGTGCCTATTGTGCGCGGAAATAAGAAAATCTGATTTTTTGCGAGCAAACTAGGGGTGCACCTATTATGCGAGTGCGCCTAGTATGAGAGTAAATATGGTAATACTTCAGGGTTTGTGTCGAGCTTTTTTTTTTCACAGGAGTGCTGTATTTGAAGCTAATGCAAGAGAAGCTAACCAGAATAAGCAAAAAGAAGAGGCATGGCACAGGTTTACCAAGCCCAGGACCATAGCAAATGGTTTGGTCTTCACCGTTTGGACACTGCTAAACTGCAACGGCAGCACCAGTCATGGTATATTGCCCCGCAGGATAAAATTACTCTGGGCAGGAAGTGAACACAAAGTGTGCATAGCATGCACTAATGTGTGCAAAAGAGACCGAACAGAAAAATGTTTTATTTTAGGAACTTACTTCTTTGAAACATTCCTAGTTTATGCAAGACTTCCATTCTTCTAAAACTGTCTTTACCAAGTATAGTTTATTTACTTTGTTGTTCCAAAGCAGGCTGTCATTGTTTTCTTAATTTATGGTGTACTAAGTTCATGCAGTCCTTAAAGGGCATATTTGCATTTCTTTTAACCCGGTTGCCTCGAGCTTGACCCGCACACAAGTGTGCTTTTTCGTTGCTTTGTATTCCAACTTGACTCGGGACCCAGCACGGCTATATGTTTTGCCCTTGAGCTGCGGCTGGTATGTTGTATATGGCGTCACCAAGCTGCGCAGTGATAGCATTTCTAGAGTGAAGAGCTGTAACCATCCTTAGTGAGTCTGTTTAAATAATACTGTTCATGAGGTTTCTGCTTACTATTTTTTCCCATGGCTACAGATTGTGTAACATGCAGCAGTGAAGGCAAATGCACACTACGGAGGTCCTACTGTTTTCTTCTAGTACCACTGTGCTTCCAACATAAACATCCGTTTTTGAACGATCATTATAAAAATCCATGAAGCCACCATATTTTTCTTGGAGGAAAAGAAATTTTTGCACTACATGATGCCATGGAGTCTGTTCCTTTCAGGACTGTGTAAGAGTGAAATTGCAGACTGCAAAGAAAAATGTACCATAGAAGTAGTGGATCTCGTCTTCGTGCAATGCCCAATAATGTGTCTAGTGGTCCGAGATTCTGGAGCATCTCTTCAAACTGGAAGAGCAGTGGCCTGGTAGCTTCAGGATTGTTGTGGCATATTATTCTAGAAGGACACTTCGTTACTACAGGGTAGCGACCTCACTTTAAGGATATATGCACACTGAGAATAGTTCTCATTTCAAGCTGGGGTTCATTTGTTTCTAGATAGAGGCTGACTATGGGAAATGTTCTGTATGTGCCACATGAAAAGCTGCAGGCCTGAGTTCTTCTCGTTTCTCCACGTTTCGCCTCATGTGATTGGCCGCTTCGCCACGTGAACTCAGGCTGGCTGACGTTACGTGGCCAACTGTTCCGTGGATATACCTCCAGTTCCCAAAGTAGCAAGCAAAAGAAGCAAACTGAGCATTGCTAACCGTTAACAGACGTTTGTACCACTGAATATACGTAGGATCTTGGAGTTGTTATTAATCAACATCTTCAGCAAAATATATCTATTTCATGGCCAGTCTGATTTAAAAAAAAATTAAGTGAGGCATCAATAGGCATCAGAAACTTGGAGAAGGCCAAGTTGAAGTCAGGCCGAAGATAGGTGAAGAAAAACAGAAACGGAACAGACTTGTGCCAGATGTGTCTTGTTCTGGCATCGCTTCACTACAAATTGAAGTTAACGGCTTCTCGGTTTAAAATAATTAGTAGCCCATTTAACAGTATCATGAATAATGAAAAGTCCCATGCGTAAGCACACATGTATTATTCTTACAGAGCCATGTTATGAAGTCTATTCGTTGCTTAGCTAAAGAGACATGCACAAAGGAAAGACAGACGCAGATAGGCATAATAATGCATGTTTAGCTTTGCAATGCACAAATTCAGCTAGCTAGACCTAGCTTGTGGTCAGTGTGGAAGTTAGCCTAAATGCAACTATTGTGCAAATACGCCCTGCTATTACTTGAAATAGGTTATGAGGAAAGTTCTCGATCAACACATTTTGCATAAGTGACCATTGTGAGCATAAGTCAGCATAAGTGAGCAAGGAAAATCAGCATTATATAAATGAGGGTTTTAATCGCATGATTTTCAAAGCCAAGAAAAAAAAGCGTCGAGAGGAATGTTGCCGTAAAGGTGCAAGTGTATGATGTTGTGAAGAGCGAGAGCAAGTTAGCTATCGCAGGAATGCTTTCTAAAGCCTCGCCAATTTGGATGAAACAACTTAATGGGCCAAAACATTATAGCAGCGCAAGAGTACAAAATGTTCCACAATTTCGCGCACATGCCAACGGCACAAATAGGGTCATAGGGGCTGGGTGATGACTGCAAAGCACATACAGGGGCTAAGCTATGATGAGGCGGGAAGCTATCATAATGGCATGCATGAGATACGGACACACTGTATCTTGTCCTGTTATTGCCTTCTGCATGTTTCACAGAGCTTGAACAGAGTGTGCTGCTGTGCGAATTGCTGGCAAGACGGCATGTTGGTGCTGTGCTAAGGGATGAGAACAACAGAAGAAAAATGGCTACTTTTTGCGGTATTGTTGTTGTTCTTTCCCGTTGTCCCTTTCCTAGCTTAGTTTTAGCAGCTCCACTTTTCCTACCCAGAAGTGGTGTCATTTAAAGCCAATTGTTATTCTTCAACCACCAAACTGCTTTACCATACTACACAATCTTCTAATCAGCTTTCATAATTTGCAATTGCAAACTTACTTCTTAGGTCACCTAGTTAAAAAACGCAACTTAATTACTTGTGTCAGCACGAGAACTAAAAAATAACCATAATTACATGTACAAGGTCGTGCCTCGTTAGTGTAGGCCCCATTATTATGGGCTCAAATTATGGACAGTATTTCTCGGGACAAAACATTTTCAATGCACTTACTCCTTGTTAACATGTAAATTTTTTCATGACACAGTGAACAGAGCGAAACTGCACAGAGCTCAATGTCGCATAAATATGCAGAGTACAAATACCGTTAAAACTTCTTTGACTAGAGCAGATAAGTCAAACACTGTCTGAATCATATATCTTGTTACACTCCGGAATTGCCATCATACCGCTTGTCGCACTGCGTGTACAGAGTTTTTGTTAACCAATGAACTGCCAGGCACACTGACTTCTCCTGCTAACACACATTCTGGCAGCCAAAGCACTCTTTTTCTTAAGTCAAAATCATTGTCAGCTCTCGGCGACTAACATCCTGGTGCATACTACTCATTGCACAAAATTAACTCAGCTGCTTAAAAATAAAAGAATAGAGCTGCTTGATTAGAGTATAACCTCTATAACCTCACAGATGCCTTTCCGCAGACCGCCCGTTGAGCAATTGCTTTAGACACCATGGAGATACCGTACTCTGGACGGACTAGATTTGCGTCAAGCACGAGACTCTGCGAGGATGTACCTCATCATACAATCGAGGGTGGAAGGAAGAGGGCCTGCATGTCAGTGTTATCTGGCCGTGGATACCGCCAACAAGGAGCATCGTGCTGGGGACGCTACACGTCAGCGGCATTACAGAGCCCATAGATATGTGCGGGTTAGATAGACTATTTACCCACAAAATGCGAGCCATGAATGGACTGCGGAGCAATAATGTGAACATCCCGTGGTCATGCCCTATTTGCCGGAGACGTAATGGGAAAACGACTCAGTTGCGAACCTGCAGCGCTATCGCCAAAGGTATGGCTGAAATTCGCGTTGCAGCTGGTAATCGTCCAGTTATTTTTGTGCAAATATCTATGTGTTCCGTTTCGAATTTAATAGATAACATCTCTTATACAACAGGGTGTTGACAGTCCCTGGTGTTATTGCCATAGCCTTGAGCCGATAATGCTAATTCCCGAGTAGACGACAAGCGTGCTCATGGTGATGGTACCCGTCACTTTCGCAATTCGCCGCTGTCTGATGCAACGTCAAAAGCTCTAGGCCCGTATACTGTTGCTTCCAGAAATTTTTTGAGACACTTGACATTCTCCGTTAGCGCAAGCATGCATTTGCCAGTTGCGGTTGTCCATCATCTCTGAAGACTCCGATGTTTCATGAACACGTGGCTTCATGGTAAAGCTAGTTTCTCTCGGGTAAATGTCAACAGCGCAGTAGACTCCGAAGAACGAAAAATGAGTGTTCCCGACTGCCTGCCTATATGGACTGCCGAGCGCTAATCACGGTGTATCTAAGCATCTGTGTGCAGCAGCATCTGTTTAACAACTGTGAATTTCCATGTATTGCGGCATCAGTGAAAGCTCTTGTCGGTAGATAGACTGCGTGAGCAGATCGCGGAAGTTTTAATGGCCTCCCTGGACGGGCACACCTGCTCTGTACAAGGGGCATAACCGCTGCCTTAAAAGCGGTCGTGATTCGGCACACGTGCTATGAGGTTTCATAGATTCTATTCGTGCGACGCAATGTTATAACGCGGCTTCTTGCACTTCTTCTGGTTGCGTCCACCTGGATCTCTTGCGATAGTAGTTCACAAAGGTAGCTAAATACCTTAAGGAGTGACTGTGGCTATATTTTATGCTCCTTATGTTCCAGCAACCCCCTGCCGTGGTGACTTGCAGAGCGGACCATTTCATCCTTGTGGATACCTGGCATGACGCCAATACCACAGTCTGCTACCCAGATGGGACTCCACGTCGAACGCCTTTGGGTTGGAGACGTGATGAAGCTATGGGTTAGGAGAACCGAGACAAGATTATCCGCCGGTTATGAATGCACTGCCACCGCCTTCAGATACCCAGTGGAGCACCGGTCATCTCGCAAGGTCTGTTGCTGGAGCCATCTGCAATTTTGCGCCAAGTTTCTGGCAAATATATCTAGGGCCAAGGAAAACGGGAACATGTTAGAATTAGCTGACACTGGTTCCCTGACAGACCTAATAAATGCGGCTTTCGAATGTTTTACTGGGGAGGTGAATTACGAAAATAACCAGATAGCTTGAGACCTGCCACTTTTCGTTCATATATAAACTGCCTTGCTCGTTACAAAACGAAGCATATGACTAGGTATAAATTTCAACCCCCGTTTTTACGAGTAGAAGCTTTGATAACCAAAGTCTGTTAACTGGCACGGCATCAATGCGAAAGGCTGGCATGCATACATCCTCCGAGAAGAATAGCCCATGATGGCTGCCAACTGAAGCATTAACTAAAATACGTACTCCACAATACATGATTATTGAATTTTTAATCAAGAAACGTTTAACTACTTACACTGAAAGAGACAGTCTACAGTACATGCATAGAGGACATAGGGTAGAAATAAAACTGTCCACGACCGGTATTTCGGCATCATATGTTATTAACGCCTTCATGGCAATGTAGTAATTTTTTCGTCTTTATATTTTCAGCATCTTGGGGACGCTTTCCTCGCCACCATCATCAGCTTGTCGATGAGATCGCTGTGCGATACACTTGCAAGAATCAGCCGACCGTCTCCTGGCAAGCTCGGATTCTACCTGAACATGATCTGCGACGAAGGAGGCTGGTCCGCTGTACCGGTTGTGGGCTGCCGCGGTGGCTCAGTGGTTATGGCGCTCGGCTACTGATCCGAACGACGCGGGTTCAATCCTGTCCGCGGCGGTCGAATTCCGATGGAGGCGGAATTCCAGAGGCCCGTGTACTGTGTGATGTCAGTGCACGTTAAAGAACCCCAGGTGGTCGAAATTTCCGTAGCCCTTCACTACGGCGTCCCTCACAGCCTGAGTTGTTCTGGGACGTTAAACCTCCAAAGACCAATTTAATCTACCGGTTCCCTGGCAGTGACAGGCTTCTGAGGCAGAGGTTCGAAGTGGGTGCAACCGACAAGCTCCCATCAGCTGGTTCCTTCAGCTGAGATCGGCTGCTAGCCAGTATTCGCTGAAAGCCTTTGCACAGTCCTGTCACTGAGCAGCCACCTGTTTGCGACGGCCCACGATATAGTCGTCGTCGGAAACACGGTGTAATTAGAAGGCCACCCTGTCACCGACGACTCCTGCAGGAGTAAAATGATCGGTTGGCCTTCATGTTCATTAGCACGAGTGCCTGCTGTAATTGGCATGGTTCGTGCATAATCTTAGTGTTTTTTATGTACTTAATTATTTGATATCATGCCATGTGGTACCACATGTATTTCTGTGATAATTGCGTTTAGTAAAAGTTTTATCAATGTGTGTGTGTTGTAATCATTAATGTGCTGGTGTATGGCGTCTTACCGTACTCCTGCGGCCTGAAGGGTGCGGCTTTTTATGGCATAGCGTTAGGATTGCACCGATTTAAACAGGACACCCGGCTGAAGCACAACACCTTTCGATTCTTCCACCATGAAATCGCACCAGTTAGGCCTGCTTGAAGCTTTACTTGTCTTTTAAGACACCCGGAGGTAACGTCTCTTTTGACTTCGTTTCTTTGTGCGGATCATGGTTAGGAATTTGGGATTTGAAACCCCAAAGCTGCTCGTGGGCAGTGAGAGGCACCATAGTGGATGACTCAAGACCAATTTCAACCCGCAGAAACTCATTAATGTGCACTTAAATCACACAAGTCTTCAGAACTCTTACAACGGAGTAGCTGCCAGCGCGACGTCTCTGTGCATGGGGCGACTAAAAACTCGGAGTGCCACATTATATCATGCTGCCGGGCTTCGCCAGCAAAAGATCTCGGAGTGGTTCCATTTGGGAAATGTAATGCAGGCCCAACTTTCCCATATATTTTATGGGATCGATCAGTTTTCGCTAGATAAACTGAGGCTATCCGAGGTTCGGGCACTGTCCAAGGACTGGCAATGGCGAATGGGACACGCTGAACAGAACAGGCCAATTGACTCTGCGATAGGAGAATGAAAACGAATACGGAGCCTGATTATAACACTTTAGGAGGAACCAGCAGTGCCTTACAACTGTGAGAACGAAAGTTGGGCTAGTGGCGCTTGGTTAACACCTGTGACATGGTTGCTAGCATGAAACAGTGCAAGCGACAGCAAAAAAGTTTACAGGACTCCTCAAACTTGTATTACAATGGTCCCAAAGCTGGCCTTGTAACTGCCGATATAGCATTCGCAGCATGTTTAGGGTGTTCGTTCTATAGAAACTTTTTTGGCTTGTTTTGTTGCAAATTTGATCAAATAAGAAAAATGTGATGCCGGCGCTTTAACACAGGGAGCCAGGGAAGGAGGCATGGGGTTGCGGTTGATATTTTTTTTTGAAATTTTTGTTCTGAATGCTGGCTTATCCTGCTTTTTTCTCTTTAGTAATTGGAGTTTAGGTATAAAGCGTGCAGCAGCGGTCTCACTCAAACTGTACATCTCAAGCAGTGCCGCGTGAAAATGGATGGAGGAGGGAAGGAAAGTGCTGAGAAAGCTGATTTGGAAGACGGCAAATCAATTTTGACTGGTCCTTTACGCGTAACCTGGTGACAAATAAAACACGGGCTCATTTCGAAGTTCCCCGCCGTCGAAATGTGCCAGTGAGGCCGGGATTCAAACGTGCGCCCTTATACTGAAGAGATAACGCCATAACCAGTGTTAGATGTAATCATAAGTAACACCGTAATCCAGGTGTCATTTTCAATTTTGCCGCTAGCGCTCTATCGTTGTTGCCCCGTCACATTCGCGGCATCATCTGTACAGTGGGCTTGAGTCGCACAGTCGGAAAACTGACGTGTTTGTTTACTAAATGATGAATAATTTTATTTATTTACCTTCTGTTCTCGCAGGGCTGAAGGCATTAAACAAAAGAATAGTTACAACAGATCCAAAAACGAAAACCGCTGTCACTTAACCCTATGTACTGCTAGTCATCAGCGCTATCTGGCTCGCGAAACCATCAAAGAAATGAAGACGCAGTGCATAACGAGTTTGGTGAAGGTTGTTTTAGTGGAGGGTCCGTGCTTAAAGGGCAACTGCACCAGTTTTTGAAATTTACGCACTATTCAAGAATTCAAATCTATATAGGCTGCAGGTATAGCATGTCTAGTGCTTTTGCACTATCATTGATATTGTGACCTAATCGACGTATTAGTATTGGCCTTTCCTCACAGCACCGTAGGTGTTCGGAGAAGCTCGGTGTAACATCGTGGTATGTAATATTTCAAATTTCTGCAGCCGTCAGCCACACCTTGCCGTGCCTAGTTGAATGCTGTCACAGAACGCTCGGAAGCCTTTGCCTTAGGTGGCATTGTTTTTTTTTCCCTGAACGCCAGCATTTATGTGTTGGAAATGTACTGCTACCTTTGATGATGTAACTGACAGCGCAAAGACGTTCTGAAAATGCCCTGAGGATGTCCGTGTCGGGATGTACAGATGTCCTCAGGATGTTGCTAACTGTTCCGCAAGCAGTCCTACTGGGATCCAACCAAATGTCCGTCCGTTGAGCATACTCGGGATGCCCTGGGAGTCATGCTTGGGGACGCTTGCAATACCGTATTTACTGGCATATTAGGCGCACTTTTTTTTTTCAGAAAATCTGGCTCAAAGTTCAGGGTGCGCCTATTACGCGGTGTAAAATTTCTGGAAATTTTTCTACCCGCAAAATTCAACGTACCCCATAAACGCGCCCGTGTATGTGCCGCACCCTGTATAGATGGTGTCCAATCTGAATGAACCGCAAGGCATGCTGGGTACTCTGACTTCCGGGTCGTTCAGCGAGATGCGCGTGTATGGCGCTCTGCTTGAAATGCGGAATTGCCAAGCTTAGATTCGCTCTTAATATGTTAATACGTGCGAATGAAGCTTTAAAAAAGGTCAGCATGCTCTATGTGCATTATGCCCACGCTCGACGTTCCGTATTGGAATTAAGGGCGGAAAAGCGTTGTAAGTGCGATTGTATCGGCATGCGTCGTCTGTTCGTGCTGAAGTTTAGGACGCTTCATTCACTCGCTAAAAAGTCCGCCTTTTGTTACGGTTATCATGTGGCTGCTACACAGTTCTCTAATATATTGTTACGTGCTTAGCACGCACGGGGGGTTATTCGACCAGATCCAAAGAAAATTGAAGCTGTCAAAAGTTTTACGGTGCCTCAATCAGTGAAAGAGCTGCAGAGTTTTTTAGGACTCTGCTCGTACTTTCGACGCTTTATAGCTAGGTTTGCGGACATCGCTTACCCACTGACGTGTTTGCTGCATAAAGATGCACCGTTCAATTGGACCAGCGAGTGTGACGCAGCTTTCCGACATCTGAAATTTCTTTTGACCTCGGGCCCCATCCTACGCCACTTCTGCCCATCTGCACCAATTGAAGTGCACACTGATGCAAGTGGTATCGGTATCGGCGCTGTACTTATACAACGCCATGGTCACGATCAGCACGTGGTAGCATATGCCAGCCGGTCATTGAGTAAGAGCGAAAGAAATTACACGGTTACTGAGCAAGAATGTCTCGCCGTTGTTTTCGCTGTACAGCGCTTCCGCTCCTATCTGTACGGGAATGCTTTCACCGTCGTGACCGACCACCACTCGCTTTGCTGGCTAGTGAGTCTTCGTGACCCCTGTGGCCGGCTTGCTCGATGGGCTTTGCGCCTACAAGAATTTAATTTCACTGTGGTGCATAAAAGCGGCCGTAAACACTCAGATGCCGATTGTCTTTCCCGTTTGCCGCTTCAAACGACTGATGACGACGCAGACAACTTTGATGAATACTTGGCGTCACTTTCACAAGCCTTCCCCGATCTTCAAGTTTTCCGAACTGAGCAACGCAAAGACCAAACATTAACCTCTTTGTTTGATGCCGCTCAAGATTCTGTAAAGAATACTTTTTGCATTCGCGACGGTTTGCTTTATAAGAAGAATTTCGCTTCTGGAGGAGCACGCATGCTCCTTGTCGTACCCGAAAACCTACGCATCACAGTTCTTGAAATGATGCACGATGACGCCACGTCTGGGCACTTGGGAGTGACACGCACACTCCACCGCACACAGCAACGATTTTACTGGCCTAACATGCGTTCAACCATCCAGCACTATGTAGCCAGCTGTGTGCAATGCCAGCGCTTTAAGCTGCCGACTTCAAGTCCACCTGGCAAACTGCGGCCAATCACACCTCCAACAGCCCCGTTTGAGCAAGTTGGCATTGACCTCCTTGGACCTTTCCCACGGTCCTCGAAAGGAAATCGATGGATTCTTGTGTGCGTAGACCACTTAACCCGTTATTGTGAGACAGCCGCGATACCAGCTGCTACTGCGTCTGAAGTATCTAACTTCTTACTTCGTTTCGTCATTCTTCGGCACGGCCCTCCTGCAGTTCTCATTAGCGACCGTGGACGCCAATTTACAGCGGACGTTGTTGAAGAACTTCTCCGCCTCAGCAGCTGCAGTTTTCGCCACTCCACGCCATATCATCCCCAAACGAACGGTGTGGTAGAACGCACTAATCGGACGCTCACCACCATGCTTGCTATGTACGTCGCTGCAGATCATAAAGACTGGGATGGCGTCCTCCCGTTCGTTACTCATGCATACAACACAGCGCAACATGAGACAACTGGCTACAGCCCCTTTTACCTGCTCTATGCTCGCTCGCCTCGCTGTGGCCTTGACACCATTCTACCATTTTTCATCCACGACGAACCTTCTCTTGCGACCACACTCTGCAGAGCTGAAGAAGCTCGCCAGCTTGCCCGCGTTCGAATTTTATCTTCGCAAGAGCGTTCCAAGAACCGCTATGACGTCCAACACCAAGAAGTTTCTTATGTTCCTGGTGACATTGTGTGGTTGTGGACCCCTCTACGCAAGCGTGGTCTGTGTCAGAAACTGCTATCCCACTACACTGGACCGTTTGTTGTGTTGGAGTGCATTAGTGACGTTAATTACGTTATATCGCGACTAACTGCTAGTGGTCGACGGTCACGCCAGTCTCAGGTGGTGCATGTAGCCCGCCTCAAGCGATTCCATCCCAGGCGGTCTGTTTAACTCGCCCGACGGGCTTCGTCTGCGAGGAGGGAAATGTAACGTGCTTCCATAGAACCTCGACGGAAGAAGCAGAAGATGAAGGACCACCAGAGAGAAAGGAAGAGAAAGAGCTGAAGGACGCTGGTAGGCTTCCTGCTTCCATCCTGCTCCGACCGATCCCCTCTGTGAATAACCCCCCGTGCGTGCTAAGCACGTAACAATATATTAAAGTACATATTTCCTAGAGGTTTCGCACTTCCAGACACTGAATTATGGACTACCAGCAAGCGCAGCCTAGCATTACGTACAGGCGCACTGGTGCGCACATTGTAGCAGAGTGGCTACGACGGCAAAGAGCTTGAACTGCTCGAACCGCGCAAATACTCAGAAGACTTTCGGTACTTTTCCTAAACATGTCGTGGTGGCCTAGTGATTAGGGTGCTCGGCTACTAAGTCGGAGGACTCGATCCGGGAAGCGGCGGCCGCGTTTCGATGGAGGCGAAGCGCGAAAGGCGTCCGTGTGCTGCTTGATGTCAGCGCATGTTAAAGAATTCCCGGTGGTCTCAATTAATATGGAGGTCTCTACTATGGCGTCCCTCATTGCTCACGTGTCACTCCTCCTCTCAAAAGTTTGTGTACTTATCAATGTTTTCCAACCTCAGCAAGGGGTACAATCTGTTTTATTGTCAGTTCCTGTACTTGTGAGCTTAATTGCTTTTGTTGAATATTTGCTATGTTTTATGGAATAATTACTGCAGAAGCTGGCGTGCTTAACAACTCTGTCAAGTGATTTGATTTTAGTTCAACTGTAATGCAAAAATGCAACTGCATTACAAATGTGTTGAAATTTCAGCACTACTATAGTCTTTCTGCATGATCGAATTATGTCCTGACAAGCATGCAGTGAGACTTTGTGGCTGAAAACCTCTATGTGCGTCAAGAGCCTGGATGGGCAAGTGGCATGACAACTATTCCAGCAGTGAGAGGCATCCACTTACTGCGGCTCATAAACAAAATTAACTATGCATATTTATGCACTGCAACTGCAGTGTAATGTATTTCACATCCTGCATGGTGGTGCGGGACATTACATGTGATTTACATATAACTTGCAGCTCTAAATGTTAAGAATTTCTGTACTCGATTTCCCAATGCTGGTTGCTGCATTATGTAAATGAAAAAAAATGTACAAAAATAGGTGCTTTGTTTCATGTCATCTCTTGAACGTTCACTAGGTTCATATGATGTAAAATCAATGTCTCTTCCCATCAAGGCAGAGGAGAGCCTGTAGTCATTTTGCTGTCGTGTACTTTGTGTTCTGAGCCTAGTTGAAGTAGAACCACCAACCTGTGTAGAGACAGATGTCACCAGTGGTTGGCACCTCAGCTGTTGATGCCTAGCTATGTATAGAAATGTGGAAATGCATAACTTAAGCACTGTATGCACCGTGTTCAAGGTAAGGTAGGTAACAACACTAGCAGCTAGGCAAAAGATAAGCTTGCCTTGTGTTTTTCCTAATGAAGACCTAAAGCCAAAGCAAGGCACCAAAGCCTGCTGCAGAGCTTCGCTACAGGCACCACAGCGTAAACAAAGTCAGGCACAAAGACAAAACCGTAAGCAAACAGCAGCCAAGGGCAGAACAAGCTCTTGACATTGGCAGCTTTACTGCTGAACTGCAAGTTTCTCAGCTATTAATGGGAAACTCTTCTTGTCCTGTTGGTAATAACATCATATCTTTGTCTTGCAAAAACTTTTGCAACACATTTTCTACAGCATGTAATAAATGACTTTAATACAGGAGATCTGAGTGACAGATAGTAAATTATAATAATTAGTATGGTCGCGCACAAAAAAAATATGCTTCGGCTTTTACAGCACACACAGAAACTTAATACGAGCTGTTTTCAGCATTTTCTGCAAGTTCCTGTTACAAAGTCTTGTGCAATGTTGAACAAAAGGGATTCGTATCCAGTTTTAGCTTTGGCGTTAACAATGCGGCACAGCTTGCACGTCAAATGACTTTGATAAACCATCCCTAAGACACTAGTGATACCAAAAATTCTGGAATGTCTGTGAACAATAAGTGTTCCTTGGCTTTTTAAATCTAGTAATTCTATACCATGATTATTACTCTTGGTCGTTATGGACCCAACGACCACTAGACCAGCTAGCCTCTGCCTTCCTTGTAGCATCTTGCACTTCTTGAAATCACCAATGTCCCTCTCAATTAGTCAGTCATTAAGTGCAACCCCAGACAACACCAAAGATCCGTAGGACGTCCCAAAAATGTACGCACGTCCCACATCCCTAACAGGACGTCCCTGGGACATCCGTATGAAGTCCGCACTGGGATTATCCCGGGAACAGTCGCGGCTCGAACGTTATACGGACATGACGTCCGTATAAAAGCCGCGGTGGGATCATCCCGAAAACAGTCGCAGATCGGTTGTTATAAGGAAGTGTTTATATTCAGAGGGTCTGAATCGTGCAGATGGCCATACAATTCTCATGAGCGCTCGAGTGGCACGCTCCACTGTCCTTTTCCGACGTCTTTGGCAAGCGGGCTTGATACAGCTGTTTAGAACAAGTAAACAATAATCCATGCGATGTATAAGCGCAAGATGTCACAAAGTAATACACAACCCAGTACTTATTTTTTGAAAGAGCCAAAAAACCGTTAAAAGCAGGACGAAAATAAGCAATTCCAAAAGGGCCATTAGCTGAATACAGAAACCCTAAACTTTAAAACTTCGAAATTAGGGAAGGGCGACCTAATTACTCTAACTGAACCTGGCTCAAATAGTCTAATTCCCGTTTTGTTATAGCTATCGAGGGTGAGCTTACACTCTTCTCCTCCAAGCTCACAACATAACCACCTTGACGCAAAATTGTATTCCCGCCTTCCGACCATAACAGCCACTGACGATGACAGTGACACCACAGCAACAACAACTGGCAACTTTTTCGTGCTCTTAGAGCAGTGATCATGAAAATTAATAACACACATCCTTTTTTAGGGTTTGTTTATTTTTGGGGTTTGTTTATTTTTTGGGTTTTGTTTATTTAAGATCACAGTTTTATTTTTGTCTTAGGTGCATGTTGCTTAAAAATGATCTTTGCTCATTAGCTCAATGACACCACCATCGTCATCGCACTACTGAAGGTTTGAGGCATGGAGGAAAATGGTTTGAGGCGTGTATTAGCCAGTTTTCCGTTTTTTGGACCAAAATTTCAGGTAATTATTGACGCTCCTACTGCATGTTGGTTGCGTAACGAGTGTAATTTTTTTTACGTGTTCAGCAAGGTTCCAGCAGCGGGAAACACGGATGGCACATGCGGCAAGTGAAAGTATAAGTGGCAGTCGGTAGTCCTCGCCTGGTGTGTGAGCCGTGTAGCGTGATTTCTAGCTTTTGAAGTAATTTTAGCGGCGGTATTAAAGTTCAGTGACTGATGCTGGCTCAACATGAGCAGAAGCTTACTGGGGGCCAGTATATTAATCTGGTGACAGCATAATGGCTACGGTGCCGAGGAGTACTGCTTACAGGCGTACACGCCGAGAGGCACGTCGTGATGCTAATAGCGTCGGCTGCTGGCGATGGTGTTGCATACGACCCTTCCTGATCCGTGTGCTGCTGCAAAGTCGCAAGAGCAACTAGATCCTAGCTCGTCGCATGTTCCGTGCCTTCAACATTCGACTGAATATGCGCCTAAAGTTCCTGTTCTAATTTTGATTTGGTTTATTGATTTGTTTGGGTTGAACGTCCCAAAGCAACTCGGGCTCAGAGGGACACCGTAGTGAAGGGCTCCGGAAATTTCTACCACCTGGGGTTCTTTAACGGGCACTGACATCGCACAGTACACGAGCCTCTAGAATTTCACCTCCAACGAAATTCGGCCGCCGCGGCGTGGATCAAACCCGCACCTTTCGGGACAGCAGCCGAGCGCAGTAACCACTGAGCCGGGCCGGGGCTGTTTTAATTTTGTATTCTGTTTATAACTGTTGCATGCGCATAGATTTTCTTTTATTGGTTTGTAACCTCGATATATATAGTATTGAAGACAACTATTGCAATTTCATTTGAACTATATGTGTTGTTTGGGCCTTTTGCATCCAAAAAATGAGGTCATGCATGTTTTTACATATGAATTTTTTGCTGGCGAGGGCCAAATCTGCCCCTGTGTCATATGGACGGCTCATAATGGAGGGTATATGCATGTTTAATTGTACTGCCTAGGGATACCTGACAACAGCATGCCAGCTGCCTTCAATATGATTAAAACTGACTATAGCAATAGAGTTTCCCACTGTTAACTTTAGAAATCCTGATTTTATTTTCTTGGTCTGATTTCGAACCTAATTCTGTTTTGATCTAGAGAAATCACATGACTGTGCAAGATGGAGACACTGCAAGAGAAAAGACATCTCACATTCTGCGAAGTATTCTAACATCTGAACTGGCTTCTAGCTACAGCTGGTATGGTGCCAAGGGAAGAACAGGCTCTGTGAGCTGAATATATGCAAAATCATGTGCAGTAAGTATTATTTGGAGGAAGCTATTTCAAATCTTAAAGGAGCACAGGTGTAAAATTTTAAACTCAAATAAGTGATCCGATCTGTGTCGTGGGCACAAAGGGTTTTACTATTCCAAATTCTCTGATTTCGCTGATTCCACATGCCAAAAATCATTTGCAGAGGAGCTGTTAGCCAATGCTGACATCTATCATCTATATATGGACTGGTTGGCAGAGCCACTAGCAACACGTGGGGTAAGTCCTAACCATCACATGATGCCATAATGGACTCCAGCACTGGCATTGACCTGACAGAGACCAAAAGTACTCATATAAAACAGTTTAACTGTTCACACTGTGGACTAGATATTTAAGCTCATTTCCATGATTAAAAGGCTTTTACGTCTCATTAAAAGCAGAAAAATGAACACCTCAAAACACTGTGTCTGTATCCCTTTAAGACTTCGAATATAAATAAGATCACAGAATCAATATCTACATTAAGTGCATATAATTGAATTTGTAGCTCTTGGTAGGATTGCGTCAAGACCAGTGATATTTGCTTCGAAAAAAAAATGCCAAATTTTCATTGTTTATTTTTAGATCTGCACATTCACGCAGTTCACAACTACCCACATGGATTTTTGTTGTCATCTGGTTCATTGGCTCATGGCTGCAGTGCCATGAATGTTACCACAGGTTAGAACAAGCTAGAATTACAGCTTTCATAGTGTGCATTTGGGACTGTTTTCATACTGCCTGCACAGAAGGCATGGTCGAGCAATGGAATTGGTAATAAGATGTGTAGAAATATGCCATCCTTTGTTACTCAAGCCCATGCCCTTTGCCTGCTGGTTCAAAATTAAAGAAATGCAGTAAAGTTTGGGTAAAAAAATTTTTAGAGGTGAGATATATTTTTCTATAAAAAATACATAACATATACCCTCTCATTTGTATATAGGTTGCCTAACCGACCAGCAGACCTCAACTCAGGCACAGCAAACTACGCTGAAAGAAATCGAAAAGGCAGCCATGTCATGGTTTCGGCATGCAACTGAACGGGTAATGCGCAAGAAAACTGGGGAACAAAGCTGTGCTCCTGAGAAAACAATGGTGAGTGTGTTGGTAGTGTGCTACATTTTTTATTGATTTTTTATCTTGGGTTGAGGATTTTTCATTCCAAACTGTTGATATTTTTCCTGTGACACTGTGCTGAGAGATGATTGATTTTGAGAGAGCACAGAATTCAGTAGATTATTTCAATAGATACCGTGAAAACTTCTGCATATCAGCCTGTGTAGTTAGGTAGAATCATGGAATGTAGAATCATGGAAGTCTTCACGCACCTCTCTTTACTTGGCCGTCTGTTTGTGGTGGTTTTACTCCTGGAAGTATGTACATTTACTTGTGCAAGGATTAATTCCTTGCCGCAAGTACCATTTGGTGCCAACACCATGTGAAGGTGCTGCCATTTGTATATTGTGCTGCAAGTTTTTTTTTTTTTTCAAATGCAGTCAGTGATTAAAAAAAGGTGAACTGAAAGAAGTGTCTATATGTATTGGGTTTTTTTTGTCTTCCTTCCAGCAAGGCAGCCTATTTCAGCATTGGCCCAGGTGGCAGGATTTCTGCTTTACATGTATACATGACTCTTCTTTTCGGTGAAACTATAGCAGAACCGAAAAGAAGACTGCCTAGAATGAGAAGCCGAGCAATATCTTGAACGTGTCACTTTATTGATACCTAGCAGTTGTAGTATGCTTAAGTGTCTAGAAATGCGATGCTTTGCGCATGAACAATTTCTTTTTCTCTGACCAAGCTGGGGATTTTGTTGCCCATTTGAAATTTGCTTGTATCGAGCTATACTTGCTGTTATGGTCTCTAGTCCCACTACGCTTGTGTACATTTGTTCCTGACTGCTACTACTAGAGTTAATTTTCACCCCCGTAGTGCGTTTGTATTGCTGTTCCAGCAAAAAAAAAGAGGATATGTGGATTTTAATGACTTTTATTGTCTATGTAAGAGACGACCATAGTTCCTGTGGCTTGTAGCAGTCTTATAACTTGTTAATGTTAATGTCATACTATATGCAGCGTGTTTTAGATTTTTTTCTTCTGGCCGTGCTAGTTGCCTTAAAGCCCATCTACTCCTTATGCACACTTAAACGTGCTTTTTATTTCTAGTCCTGTGCTTGCTGAAATGTGATTCTGAATGGTTGTGCTTGTGTCAATATTTCAACCTTTGATCTGTGTGCATGTATTGCTGTTATAGCGAAAAAAAGGCTCATTTGTGATTTAATAATCTTTATTGTTTTGAATGAGACAAGTACGGTTCCTGTACCTTGTAGCAGTCAGACAACCTGTCATTCCACATGCAGCTTGACTGAAATGTTTATCTTCTGACCATGCTAATTGCCGTGAAGGCCACCTACTACTTATGCACAGCTATATGCCTGCTTTTATCTCTAGTTGCATGCTTGCTGAAATTTGATCCTTACAGATAGTGCTTATGTTATTATTTTAATTTGTAATCTGTGTAGTTGGGTTGTATTGCTGTTATAGCAAGAAAGGGTCATTTGTGTTTTAAGAACATTGATTATTCTAAATAAGACAATAGTTGCCTTATTGCAGTCACATAATTTTCTTCATTTTAGCTATGCTACGTGCAGTGTGATAGAGATTTTTTCACCTCTGCTGCGTATGCTTGTATTGTTGTTTCAGTAAAAAAAAGTTGCATTTGTGTTTTTAGTTTGGTTTTTGGCGTTTTACATCCCAAAGCGACCCAGGCTATAAGGTATGCCATAGTGGAGGGCTCCAGATAATTTCGACTACCTGGAGTCCTCTAGCATGCACTGACATCGCACAGTACACTGGCCTCTCAACTTCTCACCTCCTTCGAAATGGGACTGCAATGGCTGGGATCAAACCCGCGTCTTTTGGGTCAGCAGCCGAGCACCATCTGACCAATGAGGCACTGAGTGGCATATTTGTGTTTTGTTGCGTTCATTATTTATGAGACAGTCATATAATATTCATGCCTTACAGTATGCCGCTACTGTTTGTTTTAATGTCATGCCCTTTGCAGTGCAATTAATATTTTTTGTTCTGACCAAGATAATCATCCCGAAGCCTGTTTAGACCTTACATGACTTATATGACTGCTGTTTTAGCCGTATAGTTATTTTGCATCTCTCTATTTTGCAACTCTGCATCTGGGGTTGGCTTGGCTACCTATTGTATCGGAATCCTACTGCTTCAAGTTTGAAAATGTGATAATGTTGGCTCATACTAACCTGACAAGCTAAACATAATTAATGAAGCCTATTACACACATTGCGAAGCAAGGTCTATGTGCACACCATCCATGAACTTGCTCTTAATAACGAGAAATGGCTGAGAGGAGCTGTTAAAGCTGTGTTAGTGCTTCCTTTATGTGAGTTCTGTTTCATGTTCTGTTATTAAAAAATAAAATTCAGCTGTGAATCAGCATTCGGCCTGATCATCAGCATGCCCCATATATTTGAATAAAACTATTTTAGCCAAAGCTTTGTGTTTTAAATCACTCTGCAGCATAATCCAGGCCTGTGTTCTAACTTTGTGTCGTTTTTACTATAGCATCGCTCTCGGCCATAGGCAGTTGGCCGAAATGCCAGAAGCGGAAGCTGGTTCTGTTGCGGCTATGAGGCACTGCTTCTGCTTTTGGTATTTTGGTCAGTCATGCGTGACCAGTAGCGACACTTTTGAAAAGGACACGAGGTTATATTGGGTCCTGGCCAAGGAAAAAATTAAAATAGTAACGTCCTGTTGCAGTCCTGCGAAGGTCCCAAAAATGTACTTGTCAGACATCCGAAGGACTTCTTTCGGCGTTTCACTTCGGATGTTTTCAGGATTTTTTCGGGACATCCGCGGGATGTGCGTAAAGTCCTGCCGCGGACTTCCCAAGGACGTCCTTAGGATGTAGGTGTGTTGTCTGGGACATTACTACATGCAAGCATGCAGTGCATCCCATATGTAAGCTATAGACGTGGACATTTATTTACTTCACATAGCACCTAAACAGTTTGCAAATGATGCTTTGCTGCACAGTGACAGTTAAAAAATTTGTTTCAGATGTCAATTGCCCCAAGTTCTGTATAATGAAAGGTGAAAAACAGCTAGACTATGTTGGCTGCTATTTTTTTTTAACCATGTTATCCTGAAGTGAGGCTTTTCCCAACTTAGTGACTCATAGTATGAAAAGAAAGGCGGTTAATAATTCTTATCACTTTCTAATCCGATCACCTTGTCTGTCAGCCTTCCTCTCCGCAGACAGGAAACGAAGAAACATTACTGCAACATGCGGGTCCACACAAACAGGGAACTTAAGTGTAACAGCTTGCTTAATCATAATTTTCCACACTTGCTCCGTGCTCGTGTCGACTGGTGTTCAGATGAAAACGTGTTTCAGTTTGAGCATGAAATTAGCGCAAATGGCCTCATAGAACAATTTATAACTCAACGAGACGCCGCCGTACGTGGCCGCGGTATTGCCGCTTCGAGAGCTGACGGCAGTGACCACATACGCCTTAAGTATTATCTATGGATTCGAGCTACTCGCGTAATAGTCTTGAGGAATAAATCGTCCTGTCCTTTAACATCTTCAGTTGTCACGCTGTACTGACGGAGTTGCAAACATATCCCGCGCGGTGCTGCGGCCGTCATGCGAGAACGGTTGTGGCACATAGCCGAAGTTGTCCGAGCGAGAAATTGGTGCTCCTCAAGGAGAGAAACAACCAACTCAACCGAATTCCTCATCTTCCACGACGCTCTCAAACTCTGCCGCCAACAAAATGCTCGAAGCATAGCCTAGGGTTGACCGTCGCAGGTAGTCTGCCAGCGGATCGCAACGGCGCACTGTTTTTGCCGTTCCTACACTTGATGGCACTCGGAACATGTTGCATACCGATGCTGTGAAGTGTCTGCCGGTTGAAGCAGCGCACAACATGCTTTTTCCAGTCCGAAACCGCACGTCTGCAAGCCATATCCACACAAACCGCACCACAGTGAATAATTTATTATAGCATTTTTAGGTAAACGATTTTCGGTTTCGGTTTCGGAACGCCGAGTTGTACAGTGACGTCACAGAGGGGGAAGATCAACTGCTTCGCTTGGTCACGTGGGCCCACGAAAGTTGTGACGCACTTACTGCTGCATCGTCTGCTTTCCCACACACGTGCTGACCAGCGCATGAAAACAAACTGCACGTCTAGTCCCAGCAGCTCGGATTCTGATAGATCTGATTCCAATGAGTGAGGCTATCGACTTTTTTTTTGTTCGCACGCTAATATCGCCTTCGCGGGTTCGCGTGAGGATGCGAAACACTTTGCAAAATGCCAGTAAGCATCGCTGCGCCGCTCTACCGAAGCTGCGCCCACAACCGGTGTCACACTTCGCTGCTGTGCAGCAGTACCTGAGCGCTGCTTGGGATGGTGTACAAATATCACAAGAAAAGACAAGATCGCCTTGTTATCAGAACTGCCAGCTATACTCGAGCAGCGAAAAAGTATGTCTGCTTATTTTGGGAGCTTTCGGCAACGGCACCGCTCGCGGGCGCTCCGGGCGACGAGCTCTGCTGCTGCCTGGCTGCCGTGGTCGTCGCTAGGCCTATAGCCTGTTTAGCAAGCGGCCGGCGCTTCGGAAGTCACCTGCGCTATAATAAAAGGCCTACTTTTCACAAATAGCTGTAGTGTTAACAGAATCATCTCACAATAAAATAATAGTATGGTCAATCTCCTCGACGCCTTCGGCAGCGGAGCTAGCGGGCGCCAGGCGAGCCGGACCCCAACGTCGCGCCAGCGGCAGCTGCTAGGCGCGGTTGTGAGAAATTTGCTCATATCACAGTTGTTACCTCTACTAGCAGCTCAGTATTGGTCAGCGATTCTCAAAAATGACACTTTTTTCACATTTCTTGTCCCATGAGCTCGCTTTTATGACGTCGGCAGACGGTATCCAGGCTGACCTACCGGCCGGCAGACTCGGCGTACTTCACATCCGCACAAGAAAATACAAAACAGCCATACTACCAGAAAGGATGCTTTCTAGATTCGAGATACGACAGCATGACTGTGCTAAAAGTGGATCTTTCGGCAGCGACACTGCCTGCGGCAACGCCGGCCGACGACCTGCGCGCTGGTCCCAGACTGCCCTAGTCGTCGCTAGGCCTAGCTGCTTTCGCATATCGACTCCGCAGCTGAGGGCGCTTCGGGACTGGCCAGCGCTCAGAAACGTGCTCCGCTCGGCACCCCTTTACTGTGAACTCGTCCCATAATAAAAGATATGTTCGATTTCCACGACGCCTTCAGCAACAGAGCTAGCAGACGGCAGGCGAACCGCACCAGGTAGCAGCAGCACAAAACCGGCTGATGAAATTTGCTTGCATCGCAGTCATCACTTCTACCAGGAACTCGGTATTAACCAACGATCGTCAGAAACGATGCATTTTTGATATTCATATATCCCAGGGTTTGCTGTGAACGTGAACAAACAATACCATCGCGTTCTTCAGATGCCGGCGTTCGGCACGAAGACTGGCGCAGACCGCCCGGCTCCAAGGAGTGCGCCCTATGTCATCACGACGCTGCCGCTTCCCGTCGTTGTTGCCGCGAGCGGCCCACCGTTGACATCTAGCAGGCCGGACGCAGGCAACGAGCTGCAATCGGACGTTGCGACGCTGTTCGCAACGGCGCGCCGCAAACCGAGCGCGTACGCGTGGCGGTTAGCAGCAAACGCGGCTCGCTGGTGCGTCGACTGCGCTCACGCGGCTGTGCCCCGCTCATCGTACGTCACTGTATTTTGGTATGACGTCACTAAAACTATAATTTTTCTACACCCCTTGTGACGTCATGGTTGATGGCGCTAGCGATGGGTCTAGATGGTGAGAGTGAGCATTTAGGTAATCTTTGGAACCGAATTAAAATATTTTTTAGACGTTTGTTGCGTCCAACACCTGTCTGTGAGTGCCCTTGCATACATAGGAATCCCATAGCAGGCTTTTTATAGCTTCAAAATTTGGTGTCTCCACCCCTTTAAAGGGACACTGAGGAGAGCACTATTAATATTTTTTTTATAGTAAAATCCGATAGTTCGGCATGTCATGGCTTTGTTGCCACTTGGCCGGCAGCGAAAGATGCATTTATTTCTAAGAAATTTGGATTCGAAGTTGAAAAAGTTTTTCCCGCCGCTCTGATTCAAACTTGGGATTCGTCTATGACGACAGAGGACTAAGAGACGTGAAACATGACGTGCGCATGACGTAACGCAGACTCCGTGATTTCTGGTTGCCAGCAGTGCGGCCTAGCAGTGCGGCCTAGCAGCAGCCGAAAAGAAAGCTACCGCCGGCCGCACGTTGAAGGCATCTATCGGCTATTGCGGCCGTCGCTACAGTCGCTTCGATTACGTTTGCACTGGCGTTTTGCCAGCGTTACGATGGATCTCGTTCTCGAAGTCGTCAACGAAGTTCTCGCAAATAGACACCTTTAGCATACCGTGTACCTTGTTACCGCTAGCGGAATACCGGGAGCCCGCCTACCGCCGGAAAACAGGCGCTGATTTGTCCCGATGCTTCAGGAGCGCGCGTAGCAGCCGGGCACGTGGCGCCATCTGGCGACGTCAAGGAGATTTGCGCATGCATTGGCTGCGCCTCAGTGATGCATGGTTTCTCGGTTCCTGGTGTTGCTAGAACCATTCGTTCTAGCAACACTGTTTTGTTCTATGATCTCATCACGCTTGTACTTGCGAGTTTGGCCTGTGGCGGCGATACCTGTATTTTGGTTCTTGCTCTTTTCTACGTTACAAGAGCTTTGTTGTCAGTATGAGTGGCGTTTTTGTAATCAGGAGCTGGTATTCTGTCGATACAAGCCAACTTCAATTTCTCCTCAGTGTCCCTTTAAAAAAAAAAAAATATCCGTGTAAGGGCCGCACCCAAACTAGGTCAGCTGTACCCAAACTTTCCACGACCCACGCGGGAATAGCCTTCGAAATGCACGCCACGTCACAACACTACAACACTACACTACACGTCACAACACTACAAACCACCGAAGAAATCCCCGCAGTGGACACCCACCTCCTGCATTTGTGGGAGGCGCGCCGGAGCTTAACTAAGCGGTGGAAAAAGCAGAAAACTAATCGCAAATTACGCGACCGCATAGCCAAACTCACAGAGCAGGCTGCAGCGTATGCTGCCGAACTCTCAGATTCAAATTGAATTGGATAGCACGCTGCCACGCCGCAGCCCATCAGATGAGCTCGAAGGGGACGTGCGTCTCTTTCGCAGTCTAATCGACCCCTCCCAAATGAGAGGGGAGACGCAAAAGCAGCTCCGGCGGGCTCTGCAAGGGTATCAAGGTACGACGGCGCAACTTGCGGACACTCGATCTGTGCGATAGATATCTCTGTCGTACGGAGGAGGAGGATAAACTTTATTTCCGTCGACAAATGTAACTGACGGTGTGGGGTTACAGCCCCATCAAGTGGAGCCCGTGGCGTTCGGCGACTTCTAGGGCTCTTGTCACAACCCGGATCTGTGTGTCCGAGTCGGAACTGAGCAATGCGTAGGACCCGCCTGGGCCTGAGTACATGTACTCTGGTAGGCCTAATGAAACACTTGATGTCCCTTTTGAGTTGCACGACCTTAAGGCGGCCTTAGCAAAATGCGCCGGGGTACGGCTCCGGGACGGGATCACATAACAGTGAACCTGTTGGCGAACCTACCGGACTCAGCCTACCTCCAGGCTCCATTTATTATAGAATACATCAACCAGATCTGGGGCGGGCGTCCACTCCCTCCCGAGTGGAAAACGTCACTTGTGACGTTTATCCCTAAAACAGGTAAGGCCGTGAATACGGAAAACCTGAGGCCCATATCACTGACCTCATGTGCGGGCAAGCTTATGGAGACGATGGTACGGGATTGCCTCTCTCCATACCTGAAGAGTAAGGGGCGCATGTAGGCCCCCTCTCCTTTCCCCTTTACTGCCACCCCTTCCCGCAGCTACACTACTGGAATATATCCCATGCGTCATTGTAACTGCACCTAATTAAAAAGAACGAAGTGCGATCAATGGTAAAGCATTAGCATTAGTTTTACAGTGCACAGAACACAACGCGACTCTTGGAACGTGCGACACGTGTCCATCCGCCCCGCCACGGTGGCTCAGTGGTACGGCGCTCGGCTGCTGACCCGAAAGACACGGGTTCGATCCCGGCCGTGGTGGCCGAATTTCGATGAAGGCAAAATTCTAGAGGCCCGTGTACTGTGCGATGTCAGTGCACGATGAAGAACCCCAGGGGGTCGAAATTTCCGCAGCCCTTCACTACGGCGTCCCTCATAGCCTGAGTTGCTTTGGGACGTTACACCGCATAAAGCAAACCATAAAATTATTTCGATTACACGATGAACTTTTACTGCTACCCTCGAACATTTGAATAGCAGAATATGTCATGGTTCAGTGGTTAGCGTGCTCGGCGCTGAGCTGAGTGCCCGAGTTCAAACCCAGCCACTTGGCGGCCACGTTTGGTGGAGGCGAAATGCAAAAAGGCGCGTGTGTGCTGCGCGATTTCAGAGTACGTTAAAGATCCCCAGGCGGTCGAAATTATTCCTGAGCACTCCACAACGGCACCTCTTTCTCTCCTTTCATTCGCACCTTCCTCCCTCCCCTCAAGACATGGTTGAGGTGTCCACCTAGAAGTGAGCTAGGCAGTTACTGCGCCTTTTATTTCCTCAAAAATTAAAATTTTTCGCCTGGCTATACAAAATCAGTCCCAAGAAAAAAGAACGAACAAAATAAATTGCCCCGGCTCCGGCGGTCGCATTTCGCTGGAATGCTAGAGGCCCGTGCACTACGCGATATTAGTGCACTTTAAAGAACCTGAGGTGGTCGAAATTATTGGGAGCCTTCCACTACGGCAACCCGCATAGCCGGACTTGATTTGTTAATGAACATAAACCCATAAACCAGTGTTTCACTTTCCTAGCGGCCGCCAGAACACAAAGTGAAACTGCAGGACATTCAAGAAGCTAACACAGCCTGATTTGTTTTTCAATTTGGTAAAGCGAAAGAAGAAAACCTCGCGTTGTATTAAATAATTCTGACAACCAAATGTTATATCTGCGAAATTCGAACTCTAGCAATCCACCCTTGTAGCTGATAGAAGCATTCTACTGCGCGCGTTTATTGAAGCGAGAGCTACACTACGACAGCTCTTCGGGCCTTCAACGTGGCCCCCCTTGAGCCCCGTGGGTTGGTCAAGCGGTGCGGAGCAGCTGCTGCTGCCAGCGAAACCGAGCTGCAACAGCTGTGCGCATGCACCGTGTCGAGTGGGGGTGAGTGGAGAGGGGGAGAGGTGTCGCAGCTGTATAAGTAGGCGGCTCGGCTGAGCTCTCGTGTCACTCTGGGTTTAGCCAGAGCTAAACAACAGCCAATTTTGTTCCTCCACAGTCTGCATATGATACTCGCACAAGTAGACGCCACTTCAAACGCCGGTGCATATTCTGGTTTCGTTTTTGCCTGCCCTGCTCTAATCATACTTGTGGCACTAATGCGTTGCATTTCCCTACATTTGTAAGCAATGCATAGGGTGCAAAGCAAGTAGATCTAGCACTGCATGGCGTATCAGTGGATATATTTGTGGTTTTAAAAATTAATTATTGTTTTTTAGCGGATTATGAAAGCTGTTCCAGCGGAATGCTTGACGGCGAGGCGGGAGTCCCGCCTGTAAAAGTGGATGGTATGCCGACGCCAGGATTTTCAAACACACTACACCTTCATTCACCACTGTACAAGCGGCATTGACAGAAAACCATAAAAACCCTTCCGCAATCCGTAAGCAAATGCATATATCGCTTCGTAAGAAAGGGGCCCTGCTGGGGTGGCGGAGGATTCCTGTTTTTGCAGCTCGACAAGCTCTCCTCAGCTGATTCGGCTAAATGAAGTTACATAAGGTGGGGGCCCACCTCCTCGTTCTGGTTTTCTCGCTTCATACGTGTGGCTCAAAGTTCCATTGCCCGCGGTTCCATATACTAAGCAGGTTAGAATAAATGAGCCCCTTCTCCTGCTGTCGAAGGGGGCCCTGGACTGCAGCCCCCCCCCCCCCCCCCCCCCCCCCCCCCTAATCCAGCGCTGCTTCTTTGCAGTCACCATGTTCGGGTTTCGCCCCCACATGTCTGCACAGGACGTCCTTCTCCAGCTGCACAGGGATGTAATACGACCCACAACTATGCAACGCAATGACAAAGCCATCCTCGCCCTTGATCTGAAAGGAGCTTTCGACAATGTTAAACACGGAAGCATCCTGGCCAACTTGAGCTCTACCGATTGTGGGGCTAGGGCCTACGCGTATGTAAGAGATTTCTTGACTAATCACCTGGCCTTTCTTCGGATTGAGGGCGAGGAATACGGCCCTTACACGATGGGAACACGGGGTACCCCTCAGGGAGTGGTGCACGGACCCGCGGATATTATCCTTCGATCATTCCGGACGATACGCCGCGTTGTTGTGCGAGGCGGCCGCATGTACAGTACTGTGCCTTTTTACTAAGTGTCTAAAGATACCTCCGAGGGACTCTTGTCATTAAAGGTACGGTACGGCGGGTGCCACTGTAAAGTCATGTCCAACGTATGCGCGTCATGCTGTCAGCTTGTCAGTGCACAAGTGCTGCTTGCTACGCGATCTCTGCGAAGCGTTTGCATTGCAAGGCGCATGCTACATTCGCTATTTTCAAGGAGCTGAAAAGAGAAGTTCGCCTATTCTTATATCTCCGGCTGTCGCTCAATCGATGCGGCGACGACGAATATCACATCTAGACCGCTCGTCGCGAAACCATCTGACATGCACGAAGGATCCGCGATCATAAATGCATGCGCTCGTTGTTCAAGCAAGTTATTGTCAGCATTTGTGCCGGCGGCAATTGTGCATCGACCTGTGAAGCGCAGATGCATGCTTGCTAGGGAGGCACAGCACGCATATCTCACCCGCAGAGCGTGTTGTGATACACAGTAAATATCATTCTAGCTCATTTACTGCCAAAATATTATTTTTTAAAATTCCGTCTCGCAACCATGGTAAAAGAAATAGTATGTTGTATTTATTTTAGTTCTACGGTTACTAACGGCGATGATCATGCCAACGCGCCTGCAGAGTTGAGTACATACTCCACCACAATACACGGAGACGCTGAGGAGGAGCAACCGCAAAGCCGGAAACGTAAGAGTCACTTCCGGGCAAACATCAACATTTTTGAGAGGAAGACGAGGAAAGTGAGCAGCTCGCAGCTTGGTCTTTCGCACGGAAGTTCATGCACGTCTAGTTTAAAACGCCCGCTGGTTCGAGTTTAGCGCGAGCCGAACGGCCCGTTCATCCATCGCCACACTAGTTGGAGCACGGGCGTGCCCTCAACTTCGACTAGAGGACAGCTGCTCGCCGCAACGAAACAAGCCTTAAGTTTGCGAAGCGGGCTTCGGCACACGACAGAAAAGCACATGAGCCCCATATAAGTTGGCTTGCAATCCAGGAGTCATTTTGTAGTTCTCACGCCGGCCGCAACCAAACGACGTGCGTCGATTGAACGTGCAACCGGAGGACACTACCGGAGGAGGTAGTGTTTGTCATGCGTGTAGCAGAACAAGCATGGCGCTCTGGAAGTATGCACACCGAACGCCAGTCGACCTACTCCGAGCATTAGTAAACATTCTTGAAACATGGGTGTAACTATTCTCGTAGGTGGTAATAGAATTCAAGGAGCGCAACGAGAACAAACCGAGCAGACCGCCGAGCGAGATAATCAAATGACCGGAAATTTGAACAATACTGACCAGATCATCCATCCGACGAATGCGGGAAAAGAATGTTCCAGGTCCGTTAGACGAACCTCTAGCCACAGTCTTGAGAAACATTTGTCGGATACGTCCGACGATCTCGGAGAAGAAACGTACCGAATCCGTCCGACGTACGTACCTCTCGCCATAGCCGCCTTTTTATTGCGAATACTTTTTTTTTTTACTTTCTCAACCGCTGGCCTTCGGTTCCTCAATCTCGGTGCAGACGATTAATGGGCGGCTGAACAAGGCAAGTACCGTTGTAAGACTTACTACGAGGCAAAACTTACCACAATACTCAAGCTCTCTGTACAGTTTTACCGCAAGCTAGCGGCTGAGACGGGAAAATTTTAAAGACTTCAGAATAAAGACGCACAGTTCACTGTATACAGAGGAGTATATAGTTAGTCTGGCACCCGAGACCCGTAGGTACGCCTTCCACCCGTAACAACAGAGCCTCGTGGGTAGCAGGTGAGATTTGTGGGCTTGGGAGCAGCAGTGCCGGCAGGATGGTTTCCTGTCCGTTCTTCTTTGTGCATCTTCTCGGCTGCCTGGCTGTACCGGCTGCGTGCTGTGCTGCTCTGCCTCGTTACAACGTTCCTTTGTGGCCACCTGGCGACAGTCTACATGGTCGGCACGTGCATCGCATGGACAGAACTGTGTGCCTGGACTACCCTATCACCTTGTGTGATAGCTTTGGCTTGTTCGACGGTGCGCCTGTCATCCCACTGCGCGCTTCTGACCACCATACACCTGACTACTCCAATGCTTCATCGGATCAACGAATCAATGATTGCGCCTGCTCTGAGTCGTCATCTACTAAGGAGAGAAAAGCGCTGTTCCCGGAGCTCTTCTTCAGTGGGCTTGAGAGCAGCAGTACCGGCAGGATGCTTACCTGTCCATTCTTCTTTGTGCAGGTATGTTACCGCAAATGTGCTCGCTGTATTAAATCAGATGATCGGTTTTTACTGTTGTTTTTGTGCCCACATATTGCTGTTTCTTGTTCATCGCGCTTGACGTATTGCTTAAGTCGGCTTCTTCTGAGTGGTGACGAGGAACTGAACACCAGCCCGCCCAAGAAAGTTCCTGCACATACGCTATCGTTCAAAGCTCAACAGAGCCCGGGTTGTCTGTCGTTATGCACTCGGACGCGCTCCGAAACAAGCACTCTTGCAGCAGATACTCCCGAGAGCGGTAGAATTGCTCAAATGTTCTCGGAACTACTAGAAGGTCAGAAATTGTTAGCGCGTGATGTTGCAGACATAAAAAAATTTCAGAAATCTGTAGATGATCGTTCTGAAGGTATTGAATCTCGTGTGGCTGCGCTTGAGTTCGCACCGGCCGAACTGTGCGACAACCTACGTTCTGAGATTGATTCTTTAAATGATACCGTGGCATGGCTAAATAAAGAACGATGGTCTAGAAAACCGATCTCGGCGAAATAACATCATCCTGCATGGCCTCCCTGAAGAATCAGATGAAGACAGCGAGGGCCTTTTGAGCAAAGTTATAAATCTGATTTGCGAGAAGTTGAAGATTGTATGCTCGAGAATTGAGCGGTGTCATAGGATCGGTAGGCCACGCGATGACCGTGCGCGCCCTGTCATCCTGAAAATCTTGGATTACTCCGAGAAAATCACTATACTAAAAAATGCTTATCATTTTAAAAACCCTGATTCTCATGTAACCGAAGATTACTCTCTTAATGTTCGCTTACTTCGCAAAAAACTTTGGGAGGCGTCAAACCTATTTCGTGATGGCGGCTCTGTGGTGAAGCTGCGCTTCGATCACGTTTTCATCGACAAAGTTTGTTACGTTTGGAACAATTCTTCGGGTACCCTTGAAAAGGCCCGTCTCCACCATACCTACTGGCTCACCGTCTTCCGCCTGACCACCGTCATCGTCGGCTGCTGCCCCTTGACTGCCCAAATGCGCACATGAAAAGTTATGTTTTGAACCTTAACGCTAGAAGTATAACAAACAAATATGCAGGTTTTCTGTCTCTTACCCTTTCTTATTCCCTTCATGTTGTGGGCATCACGGAAATGTGGCTGCACGATGGCATTCATGATTCCGAATTTGCTCCTTCTGGCTACCTGGCGGTTCGGGCGGACAGACAGTATGGCAAAAGGGGTGGTGTTGCGCTTCTCTTTCCCTCTGATCTCAAGTTCAGTCTTATCGGCCCCTCCAGATGTTGAATCCATTTGGTGCAAACTATTTCTTAGCAAGCAGACCATTGTAGTCGGTATTATTTACCGTCCTCCTGGTTATTCTGTCCAAATATTGCACAGCCTAAACGATTATTTAAACACTCAGAAGTTCAACTTGTCCAATATAATTTTGATGGGCGATTTCAACTCTTCAGGCATCCATTGGCCCACACTTTCTTTTTCTTCTCGGGAAGCCAGTATCTGCCGTGAGTTGATAAACCTTTCCTTGCTCTTCGGCCTTAAACAAATAGTTGACGAAGCTACAACGGATGATTCGCTTCTTGACTTCATTTTTGTAGGATCCAATTTTTGTCGAACTGGTTGTGAATGCGATGTCATTGAGGGCATTTCAGACCATAGGGCGGTAGTTTCTTCGTTGAACTGTTCCGTTTCTGTACCACGTTACACTTTCACTACACTTCCTGACTTCAATCGTGCAGACGACGTTGCTATCACTGACAGTCTTGCTGATGCCTCCGAACCGTTTCTCACGCTTCAACAAACAGCTTCTGTCTAATTACAGACCAGTCTCATTAACATCGTATTCGTGTAAAATATTGGAACACATAATCCACAGACATAATAGAAATTCTGGAATCTAACAATGTGCTCTCAAATTTTCAGCATGGATTTAGACAAGGTTTCAGCACCGTAACACAACTAATTGAATTTGTGCATGACCTTTCCTGCACTCTCTATATTGGAGCCCAGGTGGACGCCATATTTATACATTTCTCTGAAGCTTTCGACACTGTACTGCATTCTAATCTCCTGTGCAAACTAAACGCCATTCTAAAAAATCCTTGCTTGGTTAATTGGATTGCAAGTTTTCTTTCCCATATCTCAGAGTTTGTTTCCTATAATTCTACTAATTCCTGCCCTGTCGATGTACTATCTGGCGTTCCTCAAGGGTCAGTGCTTGGCCCTTTATTATTCCTAATATACATCAACGACTTACCTCGCCGTATCACAACACAAATACGCCTCTATACGGATGGCTGTGTATTATATCAAGTAATTAATACACCAGATGATCGCTTGCAACTAAACGCCTCATTTACTAGATTTTGCATGCACCTGGTGTAATACATGGCAAATGAAGATAAATTTTGTTAAAACTGCAATTATGTCTTTCACTAACTGCATGTCCCCTCCTTAACCCTTTGTGGGTTCACCTATAATTTCCGTAACACAGAGAAAAACACTACACATTTTTCGGGTGTAGGCATCTTCAGAAATGATATGGAAGAAATTTCAGAACAATAGCAGCAATAGTTTAATCAAAAAAAGTGGGACGCATGTGTCCCATTGGCACATGCTGTCCTTTTGAAAAAGTGGGACAACACTGTCCCATTGACTCACGCGAGTACCAAGCTGTGGTTAGTTCTGTCATTGTTGGTGGAAGGGGCCGAATCAGATTGTACACAGGGGTACATTACACACACCACACACAAACTTCGTGCGCGTTTCACTCCCGGAGGTGGCACACCACCTACATCTTCGCCTGTTTGGCACTTTCCGTGGGTTGTGCCCATTACCTGCAAACCTTACTTCGTCCGCAATTCCGACCATTTTTTGTAATAAGAGGGCGCACTTTGGTCAGACGGTCATATCCCTCTTCTCCTCTCTTTTTTCTTTCGTTGTGTCATTCACATGAAGCGAGTTCATAATTTGCTGAAATCGTTTCAAGGACATCAGCTTTGAAATTTCTTCACAATGAAAGAGAGGGTCACGGCTCCAATACTGATACAGGTGGTGCCTTAGGCACACGCTCATCAACAGCAGTGCACCAGAATATGCTCGTAACTCTTCTTTTGTCAGAACTTGCCATTTCCTTCGGTACTTCTTTGCACCGAAGAGGTTCGTCTGCTCAACTATGAATTCAATCATCTCATCATCAAAATAGAGCGCGAATGCATCAACTGCGCGTGCCGGCGCCTTTGGGGAGGTTTGAGAATCCCATCTCTTTGGGCTTTGAACTGTATTTAGCGGTTCATTTGTAGTCCATGCACTGCCGACCTCCTCCTCTTCTGGCTCACTCTCTCCACCTTGATCCAGCAGGAGCGCATTCCGTTTCCTCCTGAAACTTTTCTTCGAAGGAGTAGACCGCAGTTGGCGCTTGCTCATTGATGGACAAGCTTGGATTTTGTCGACTTCAAAGCTCGAATCCGACGGCGCTAGCTCAGGGACAAAGTCGTCCTCGCTGCTTTGGGCCTCGTCTTCGCTAGTCTCAGACTCGTCAGGCAAACTGAAGTAGAGCGCCAGCGCTTCATCCCGCGTAAGCGAGCCCCCTGCGAATTCGTAAACGATACGAAACTTAGAATTATCAACATCGACAGCTTACTTCGTTAGTCGTAGCATACTTCAGCATTCTGTGTGCAAAAATTATGCCCCTGGAGCGCGCCCTTCACGTTCGCTTAGTGTTTTCGATCCCGTCAATCCGGCTCTTTTTCGGGCACTCTGCGATTCTGACTACCTAATAAATCATTTAGGGCATGCACCAAGTATTTCCCTTGAAGGACAGAAAAGGAAAAACTTACCATTTATCTCAAAATCTTTTTTGGGCGCGAACAAGCCGGAGCAATTTTTCCGGCATGAATCTTCACAAGGGAAAAAGTTCAGCTTTGAATGCTGGTGGTGCCATCTACAGGAAAACCTAAAACTCAGTGGCACAAGCGTTGTCAAAGACTCAAGATAGACGGCGCGACGAGACTGTTGCCCAGAAATTCACCCGCTGCCGCGTACGGAGGTTTTTCGTGAGAGTAAAAAGCGGGACCCATCTGTCCCGTTATCCCATAAAGGGTTAACTCTTTAATTATGACTTCAATAATTCACCATTGCATGGGACTTTCGAATATAAGTATCTCGGCGTTATATTCACCACTAACATGTCCTGGGCGAAACATATTAATTTCATTTGTACAAAAGCACTCAAAATACTTTGGTATTTGAGGAGAACATTAACTAATGCACCAAAAGAAACTAAGCTATTAATGTAAAAATCCTTAATTCGTCCCGTAATTGAATACGCGTCTCCCGTCTGGAAATTGATCAAATCGAGACCATCCAACGGAAAGCCATCAGGTTCATACATCGTCGATATGATCGCTATTTTTCACCTTCTTGTGCTTTGTCCGCTTTGAATCTAACCCCCTTGTTCGTGCGCCGTCAGGTGGATTCACTGAAGTTCTTGAACTGCATCGTCAATTCACGTTATCATATGTCGCACCTAATGTCTATCTTACCCCTGATATTCCTCGGTCAACCTGGAGTCACCACGGCCTTAATGTTAAGCCATACTTCGCCCGTGCTAACAATTTCAAACACAGCTTTTTTCCTCGTACTATCGAACATTGGAACTCAATTCCTGGCATAACGCGGTCTCTTACATTACTCATTTTTAACACCTATTGGTGCCACATGATGTTTTCTTTGTGTTGTTCATTGTGCATTGTTTCAATTTATTAGTTACTGTCAATCACATTGTTCGCGCTATGTATTCAATCATGTTAGATGTAATCTCTTTGTATGTGTGTGTTGTACATTGCCATTTTTACAAATTGTTAACCCCACTCCTGCAAGAGCCCCAATAGGGGCTGCAGTATGTAAAAATAAATAAATAAATAAATTTCATGCAGATACCGAAGGGAGGATACAAGATCATATTACGACCGATGAGCCACAACCTCAGAGGGGGAGATTTCAAGCCTAGCAACTTCATACAAGCCCTTGGGAAGGAATGCAACCATGCTCGTCGTGGTGAAAGTCATTTAAAACTAAATTATAGTCCGTACGCCAGGTGGCGCGAAAGCGGAAGCACTGCAAAAGGCGAGGAAGCTGTGCCTGGGACACAAACAATTCGAGTTCAATGCCTGCTGCTCGACGTCCGAAGGAACTGTCAGGGGAGTGGTGCACGGAGTCATGGCCGGCACCACGCAAGAATTCCAAATGAACCGCACGCTGGGAATTCGTGCGGTCTACGCAAGAATGCTCGGGAAGTTGGAGTCAGCGCTCATCGCGTTCGACGGACCGAGGTTACCCAAGACAGTCGCGGTGATGGGAGGACTGTACAGAGTGTACCTAATTACCGGCCAATGAAGCAGGTGCGTTTTATAGGCGCCACCAGCAGGGACAACGGTCAGACGTCTGCCCGAAACCACAACCCGTTCCGCAGTGCTTTGCGTGCAAACGTCGAGAGCCACAAGTGCGGCGAGCCCACTTGCGAGTGGTGCGGTGAAGCTTATGCCATGGGCGAAATGGGATGCAAGAGAGATATCAAGAGGACAGGTCAGCAAAAACAACAAGGCAAGAAAAGAAACCAAAACAACAATAACAGACAAGACAGCTATTACTGAGGGGGCCACCGGCCGCGGTAGTTCCACAGTGAGGAAGTCGAAACAAGAGGAAGAGGATAACCAAAGTATCGGAAAAGGGGGAAAAAGGAGTACAAGCCGAACGCCGTTATTCAAGGAGACATATTTTCCGGGTCTACCGGGCGCGAGCTACGCCGGCCATGGTGGGAGCAATGCAAGGCACCGCGGGGACGCTCCTGACCAGGGTTGCCGTTGGTGGCTGCTTTGCGCCAAATTGGCTACTTTTCGACCCCGTCTGGCGGTGAAAATTTCACGTTGGCTCCTTGGCTACTTTCTGGCTACTTTGAACTTCTATTTTGGCGCATTTACTAGTCATTTTTTTTTGCAATTGCATATACAATAGTAAGCAAGAACAAAGAAGAACAATTATTTCCAAGCTTTGCTGTCCTCATGGCTGTCCCGGTCGCCTTGATGCGCGCGCGCGTCCTCGACGCGTATATTCTCTCCGCCGGCGGTGCGCACATAGAGCTATTATACCAACTCGCAGACGCGGGTGCGCAGACGCGGGGACTCTGGGTGATGGGCGCAGGTCGAAGCAAAGCCGGCGAGGACGTTGCGCGCCATCTGGAGAAAATAACGCTAATCTAGAATACTTTCTACGTTAGGGTCATGCATCCGAAACCATGCGTTTAGGTGCAGCCGTGTGAACGGCATGACACCAGGAGAGGAACGAGCAGTACGGTACCGGTGAAATAACACTTGTGTACCGCAAGGCGACAAAGCTTCTGTTTTTGTGCCTTCGGCTTGCCCTACATGGGATAAGACGCAAGAGCAAAGCGCACGTTTCGAGAAGAATGGAAAAAGGCCGAGCAAGAGGCCCAAAATTCCGTGTTATTTATTTACTCTGTGTTTTGGTGTTGATTCAAAATGATATTATTTATTGTTCATTAATAAAAGTGGCTTATAATAATGGTTCTTTTCTACTTGGCTACAAATTTGGAGCCAAGATCAGGTGGCGTGGCTACTTTTGGCTACTTTTAGCTTCAGTTCTGGCTCTTTTTGAAAAATTCCCAACGGCAACCCTGCTCCTGACGCTTCCGCGACTAAAGAGAAGAGGAATAGGTCGTACAGTGTTATCTATCATCCACTGTCATGAATCATGAATACCGCAGGTATTTACAGAAGCAAGGTATTCCTATTGGTTCGTGTGTGTCTCATGTATACTCGGCCACGTATTTTTATCCAGTTTTGACAATCTGCTGCATGGCACGCTTACTGACACCCTGGTTGTAAAGGTTTTTTTAAGTACTCGTAGATTTTTTTTAATCCCTTAAAAACTAACTTCTCGTGACAGTGTCAACTCGGCCGCATATGACATTTTATCCGCATTGAAAGAAACTTCTACAGACTTGAGCTTCACTTATGAGTTGCCACTTGACAACATGCATCAGGTTTTAGAGCGATAGCTCTACTCCTATCATGACCCCTCTCCGGCGAGTTTTAGCGTACGACCTTTCGCCGCGCGTGCCAGCTGCTGTGGAGAGGAGGAGTCGAGAGGGTAGTCCGAACGCCGCGCGCCGCAGAGAGAAAGGGGACGGAGGGGTAGCGGCATCCCAGCAAATGCGCGCGCCGCCGCGGAGAGGAGGAAGAGGGTAGTTGCCGTACTGTAGCAGCGCTAAAAACGTTGGCAGCGCTGGCATCGAAGCACCCTACCGTACTGTGCATGCGCGCGCCGCCGCGGAGAGCTCCGGCAGATGTGCCCACCGTCGCCGCGTTGCGAAGAGGAGGGAGGAGGGAAGGAGGCATCCAAGGTGTGCTGCGTACTACCTCCGTGACGTCACACACCTTGACTGAGTGGAGCTGGAAAGCGTCTGCCGGCATCGCATACGCAGGGCATTCATAGACCACAGGTGCACTGTGATGCGTTCAACGGAACGCTGGTTGTGTTCGATGCAACGCCCGGTCGCCTACAGCCAAAGCTCCCGGCCGGGCAAGGTGATAACAAAGCACTGAAACCAGCGTTGTGTCTTTATGAACGTGGCTATCGCTCGACATTCGGATCAGCGGCGTTGAACCCTTTGTTTTTTTTTTTAGACTTGCTTGTGACATTTTCTGATGATAGCCACGTTTGCCGGAGTTACGCCCGTCGCACTAAGAAAAGCCTGTTGCCCTACACCCCGTCACATTCTAAACGTGTGAAAATGGGTATAGCCAACCACTGTCTATAGGTGATGCCTGGTGGAAAGCCTGCCCTTACGTTCTTCAGGATAGTTTTCTAGAACAGATTTGCCGCATGCGGTCAGCGGATTGCCCTGAACAGGTTCTGGTTTCTGTTGCCGAGACTTTACCTAGCAAGCTTGCCTCACAACGAAGATGCGCCGTGCAAGAAGTGAGACCTGCTGTATTGCCATACATGCACTAAGTCTCGCATAATGTTAAAACGTTTTCCTCGAGATAGTGTTAAAGTTGTCTTTTCTGCGCCCACAAGTGTCGTCAGTATGCCCGTAGCTCTGAAAATAAGAGCGCAAGGTAGAAAGTCAACGTCAAGCACCACAGCATGTTTACTATATGTACAACCGATGTTGTATACTGCAACCACTGTTGTATGTTGCAACCACTGTAGACTGTACACCCTCTTCAAGAATGGGGAAAGCAGAGATGAGAAATCCTAGAAGCATCGAAGTTTGGTACTGAATGCGCAGCGACAGCTCGGTCAAGTTTACTGCGAGAGAATACAATTTCATGAACGGTACATAGTTTGTCATGTGCAAGATATCAGCACCTGCACTGTCAAATCTTTTTTTTTTCTTTTTGTCGGCGTTGTTGTTGCTTACGCGCATGTGCAGCCGGCTCTGTTGCTGCAATTTTCACAGAGTGAAATTCAGTTGTTTCCAGCGTCACCCTGTCTACTCCTTCTTGTCAACACGTCCTTTCATGCTGCTTTTTTCCGTAGCCATGCACCAAATGGCCCAGCAATTACGCTTCTTCAGTACTACGTCACTCTAGACACCGTTGACCGAGGGTTCATGAACCGGTGGGCGGGTTTTCCGGTCGAACCCTTCAGCCCGCCAGAATCTTACGGGGAGGAAATGAAGGCGTTGTTAGGAGCGCGTGAAAAGTACTTGGCTCCGGCGGGCAACCTCAGCAGAGAGCAAGCCACCACGCTCAGACGGTTGCACCCACACATATCCAAGCAGAGTCATGTATCACAAAATGTAGCCGACAAGATGCATGAAAGAGTGAGTGTGGTGTGGGGGCTAGGCCAGGACGTACCACGTCACTTCACTATAGACGCGTCATTGTGAAAAAATATGCATAACAATTAACAAAAAAGTTTTAATGAATTAGCGATTTAAGAGGTAATACTGCATTTGAAACTTTGAAGTCCGACAGTCATGTGTTGTAACCCAACAAGAAATTAAAAAAAAAAACCGTTGTAGCTGCTACGGCATGCGGCATCTCGGCTCTGTGGCAACCCTTAACCGAGCAACTCTTAAGTCAAAATCAGTGGGGCACTGCGTTGCTCAGCTCGGATCCGGAGATGCAACTCCGGATAATGAGCTGGGCGGCTGGGCCCGAGAGGTCGCCCGGAAGCACGAACGTCCCGCCACCTGACGTAGTTGTGAGGGCGCACTCAAGATATCTCAAGATGGCCCATAACGCCTCACCCTCTTTTCTTTCTGACAAAGTTTTGCCACCACCACCAACGAATAATAAATAGCGCTTCAGTGGTGCTCATCACCTCGCCCCATTAGAAAACGTCACCTGCTGCGCGGGCGCGAATGCCATGCCAATTTTGAGTTCTCTCTATTCTGACCCATAATGACTCTTTATTTGCTGCTGTTGACAACCGTTAATAGCGCAGCCACAAGGCTGAGAACTGAATACAGCACGCTTCGCGTCGATTCCTGGCGTCACCATGCAAAAAAGAGGAGCGACGAAGCCAGTGACAAGGAAGCACGACAGGAAACAAGAACGGCGCGGAAAGAAAAAAAAACAAGCAAAAACAGCGCGCATATGCCCATAACGTTGCCATAATTTTGAACGCTTTCCTCTCCCCAATCGGGGATGTTGGAGGCGCGAGGGGGTGCCCAATATCCCCTTCTTGGAATGCGCCTGCTTTCAGCGTGACGCCCTTCGCCCCTCACAAGCTTCCTTGATGGAATGAGGATGGGCAGGCCGCGCAATGCGAAGGGAAGATAACCGATGGTCCTTTAGGTTATGGTTTTCTATAGAGAAGGCTGAATCAATGGACAGCAGAAGGACATGGGTGGATGACATTAGAAAGTTTGTGTGGATAACGCAGTCGCAGTTAGAGAAGGACAGGGTTAATTTAGATCAGTAGGAGAGGCATTTGTTGATGATGATAAACATCGACCCAGTGACACGAACGCGCCGTCAAGTAGCGGCCGGGGTAGATGTTGAAGATGTGCAGCTTAAGTGGTTCATTGTCGTCCAGTTTCGCGACCTCTGGGTCCAGGAACGACGAAGGGCGCTGTCGAACCTCCAAATGATCAGGCGCATGTGAACTTGTGACAAAGCGTCGTTGCTGCACAGGTGACCGGTTGTGATATCGCCTTGAGCGAACGGATGATGACGGCAACATCGTAGAGAAATTCATTGACGCAGCCATTGTACGCGAAGTACGTGCGAGCACTCCCCAAGTGCCAGGAATCGAGTGAAGGCGATGACGAGGAGGACGACCGACCACCAGTTGGTGTGAGCGCTTCAAGCGCGATTCGTTAGATCGCGTCTCTAAAATGCAGCTGGTCTTCAAGAAGGGTCTCGGCGAGGGACACATGATCGCGTTGTAGAGCTTGGGAAGCGCCGTATAGCCAGACACTTATAACGAACTTAAAAAGAAAATAATAAATAAACGGCACTTTTCACTGACATTGTATTTTTTGGCAGAAATATGGGAAGTTCACTTACTACGAACTTCGAATACAACAAGCACAATCCCCGCGACCAGAAGGTTCTTTACAAGTGGGCTCGACTTATTTTTCTGAAGAAAGTGGAGCAAATGGCCATTGTCGCGTAATCCCTACAAACCAGAAATCAACACATTATTCGCCAAAAAGTAGCGTATCAAGTGGTTTCGATAGAGGCAATCTTTAAGGGCCCAGCGAGTGCAGACAATTCTTTTATGCAACAAATTTCTTCCTATGCTTCCCGCAACAGTTCTAAAAAAAATGAGACATGAGGAATCATTGAACTTTGGCTGGCAGCCGCACTTTCGCGTCCCCTGTTCGTCCGCACAGCTTCCTGGCAGTGGAGCTAAACATTTTCATCAGAAAGCGCTGGTTACTGGAAACATATTAACCCCGAAATTTTTATGCACGCTCCATGTAGAAAGGACTACATGGCGGGCAATCGGTACGTCGCGAATTCGCGACAGTGAAGTTCAAGGGTTAATGTGACTGACAACTCCGCAAAAAAAAAAAAAAAAAACAAGAGAGAGGGAAAAAACAGGATTGCTTGCGATACCTCACTGAATAAAAAGAAACCGTTAGGTGCCCCATGAAAACTCCGAAGTGTTCAGAGTCTCACACAACGGCTTCACGAATGCATGTCAAAAGCTTCGTGCTAAGAGAGTCGAAAAACGCTGACTCGTTCCACATACTGGGGTGGGAGTTCGAACCACTTTTAATCCAGGACACAACGCGGTTAATATAAATCATATAGTGTGTTATCCCAGCGATGGTGTGCGGATGCACAGGTGACTGGTCCGCTTCTCTAGTTTTGTTTTAGCTGCGACAGACGGTGTCACTTTTGCATGCGCCCCATGGACATTATCTAACGTCCCTACAGTGTACGTATGCATTGTCCATGCGGATACTTTCAAAGTGCTCTGCCTGACAAGCAGCGCATTCCGCCGTGAATAGCGGACAACGCAATCGACAGCGGCGGCACAACGATACGCAATGGCAGGGAGCGGTGAAACGAGGTTTCCGCCAACTTGGAAGCAGCCTTGTTGCTACCGGTAACCGGGAACTTGACCGCAAAAACATGCCACGGCGCTGCAAGTGGGGTGACGGTGGGCCGGGACGGGCGATAATAGAGCGCGATAAGAATGTTTTCCGGTGCAGCTTTGATGCGGCCGCCCGATCGCCTCCTCGTTGCACCACGTGCAGTCAAGGTGCCGGGGCCGTTAGCCGATAAGCGCCCATGACCGCCGCGAAAGGGAATGTGGCCGCCGGGGCGTTGTGTTTACAGCGACCGCCAAAAAGGTGGTTGCACCTGCCGCGTCGGCACTTTTGCCGGCGCGAAACAGGAGTGCCCACTTCACGCTGAGAGGCTCGTTAGACGCCGACACTCCGGGCCACCGCCGTTCCTTGTTAGGGGTCGTCGAGAGAAAACCAGAGACCGACGTCGCCGCCTTCCGGCGGCTGCGAGCCGAGCTGCAAGCGCGATAAACGAAGTACGGTTGGTTGCGGCGTCGATAACAGCCAGTAGCAGCACCGCCTATGTTTATCATAAGCCCAATCAAGATTAGCGCCTGGAACTACGTGTAGCCAATCACTGCGTGCCTGCGAAGTATTTGTCTCGTTGGCTTCAAGTTTCCCCGTTACGCAGGTGAAGACGCACCGCCCAAATTTCTAATTTATTCAGCTTGTAGTTCGGCAAGTTTTTCGGCAGTGTCCGGGTGGTTGGAGCTGATGCGCAGCTTTTCCTGGCATATAACAACCTATATGAAATTGGTCGATATAGAGCTGCCGTTAAGTTTTATGATGTAAGGTTTTACGTACCGAATTTGTTGGAAACGAATCAGCAAAGGAAGCTTTTACGATTTTGCAGCTTGAAGTGCAACAGTCCAAGGTCTACGTGCATGTCATAAAAAAAAAAAAAAAGATATGAGTATTGGCTCGCCGTTTCCTATAAGTACAGTAACAATGTCTGATAGCGACCTGATGATCAATGAATCAAAAGGCTTATATTCATTGTTTGCTCGACTAGGGCGTTTTCATGACCCAACGAATGACATCACGCGTCATGCCCTTTATTGTTTATTCATTCCAGATATACAGGGTATGCCACCTAAGACTTTACGCGGGTTATGTCGTCTTGGGCATGCGGCGTTTAACGCCACGAAGCTGTCTGTGTACTATGATGAGGGACGCAGCGGTGCAGGGCTCCTGGTTGACGTCGACCACCCGGGGTTCTTTAACGGGCACTGACGTTGCACAACGCACGGCCGTCTTTTTGAATTTCGGCTTCAACAATACCGCTTTCTAACTGAGTCGGAAAGGCAAACGCAAAGAAGGTGCAGCCTCTCTCCCAAGCCAGGTCGAATATAGGGTCAGTTTCAGTAGTTTACTGAAGATGAAAGCTTGGTTCTACAGTCGATGTTGACATTCACGCGAACCTCTATTTGATAAATGGGCTGGCTGATTGCAGGTGCCGCGCTTGGGCATCTGTTTTTTGCATTTAAAAACATTCCGTTACATAAAAAAGTGGCAGCCTGCCTCCTTTCCTCAGCTGCTGCAAGATGTTTGCACATTTTTCACTGGAGGGCTTCGGACATTTCGCAACGGGTTTATGGAGCTGGCTCCCCTCATAAAAGACGCACATGTTGCATCTTTCTTGAACCGAGGGATGTTCAAAAAGATGCCGCATGCCGAAAGCGGCGGACAACGTAATTCACTTACTCTTTTATGTTGTGGGTGGTGAGTGAGAGGAAATAAAATATGTGAAAAGGGGACCTTAAACTAATGAATAAATTCGGATGAATACAGTGTGCCCTTTTCGGCCCTCTCCTCTGGCAGAGGGAGACAAAAGATTTTGTTGCTGCGCAGTTGCTGAAATGGCACGACTATTTGTGCGCATACCGTCATTCGATTGTTACTATACTTGCATTTCACATTTATTGCGAAATAACTTAAGCCCTTCTAACTTCCGCATCTCTACAGAAAAAAAAGAGAAAATAATATAAATCGAACTTGTCAACTAAACGATCTTTATATTCAAGCACACGGATTAGAAACTGCGAAAACGAGCATGAGCCTTTTAGGAGTGACGAAATGACGTTGTCTCTTTGCAAAAGGTCGGCGCGCACTGCGCAGACCAAGCGTATATCCTCGTGTAACCCCGCGTTAAAACTGACTGTCAGCCACATCCGAGCAAAGCCTCGGTGGGGTCGCCGCGTGCATCTACGACCATTCGTGAAAAGAGCCGCAGTTTCTCACGGTACACCGCGTGGCTCATGCGCTCGGCGATGACGCGAAAGCTGGACGTCTTGAGGGAGAGACAAGCACGAAGGTTACTGGGTCTGCGTGCATCTCTCTCTCTCCCCCCCACCCCCCCCCCCCTCCACATTCCCTCCCCTTCTCTCCTTATTATGGCTGCTGGCGCCCAAACACAAAGGGATCGACGGAGAGGAGAGCAGCGGGGCAGGCAGCCACCGGAAATTACGGGGCCTTCTGTTTTTGGACCCGAGGCTCGGGTCCCCGCCCTCGGCGTCCCTTAATTGTATTATGCCAGGCGAATCAGAGCAATTTGTGGGCAGGCCAGGTAATTGATCGAATTGAGCCCCATATTTCGCGCTTGGCCGAGCCCTTTCTGGCCCAAATACGAGGCCCACGCGGTCGCAGCCGCACCGGCGGGGCGCGGGATCGCGTCGCGTGCCGCAGCGGGCGCGCACGGGGGAAGCCGCCGACCGACGCTCGTGAGCAACGCCACGCGACGGCGGCCTGCGTTCGGCGACGTCACCCGGCGAGATCAGCAGCTGCGTTGTGAATGGTGATGCTTTATGCGGCACTGACGCGCTCTGCCCTTCCGTCGAGTGGCCCAGTTAAGAGGAAACGGGCACACTTGTTCGCTACGAAGGGCAGTTTATTGGTGGCAGTACGGGGTAGAGTGTATACAGCCGACTATAGTCGGATACAAGTCAAGAGAAAAGCAGCTTTTCCCCGGCAAAGGAACCACTTTCAGCCAATGGCGTCGGCCGATTCTCATGAATCAGGTAACGTGTGAGTAGCGCGACAATGCAGGGAGTGGCGTGATAATGCAGGAAGGGAACTATCCTTTCATCGATCCCCTTTCATCTGCCACTCCCTGCATTGTCACGCTAACACCTTCATTAGAAACGGCCGACGTCATTGGCTAGAGAGGGGTTCTTTGATTGGGAAAAGCCGCTTTTTTCTTGACTTGTATCCGACTATAGTTTCGCTTCTGAGCTAAGGCAGCTTATTCCGTAATAAGGTGAAGTAAAAGCCCTCATGTAAAGCCCTCACCCAAGGGCCCTTGAGGTATCTGTAATAAATAAATAAATAAATAAATAAATAAACAAATAAATAAATAAATAAATAAATAAATAAACGTTGTTTTTTCATGCGCTGAAGCTCTCGCTTTGGTATGCTACGATCATAAAATTTCCCAATTTGATGTTAATTTTAACGCAACTTATGGACTACACGAAGGATGCCTCAGCGAAGGGCGATAGCAGAATGGAACCCTGTAGCTCTTGGACGGCGCGCTAAGAATTTTGTCTCAAGGCTGAACTGAACGGGAACAGAACTGCTGATGTTCCCCAGTATGCCTCATTCGACACTGCACGTTTCTTGTCTGCAGCTTTACGGGTGAATGGCTTCACTTAACCCCTGAGGTCTAGATGCATGTGTTGGTCAACCTTGAGCACCGCTGACGAGCTCTAAGAGCTCTGTCAGGGGCTAGAAGGTGGTCGGGAGCGGTACCCTGGCTTAAAAACCACGCTGTCTCACATGCAGCCAGACAAATATCGCCGGGACGTTCCACGAGCTTTCTTATACGAAGCTGTGGAAAGGGTCCACACTCCCAGATGACTTGGACAGTGGTCGCACATCTGTGCCAGCGACAGGACATCTCTTAATCGGGGTTGTTTTCGATGAAAAAGTTTCTTGTCAGTGCCAGGGTTAGGGCAGGGTGTGTAGCGAGGCGCAATAGCAACTAATTTGGTTTGTTTTTAATACGTGTTTCAGATGAATTACAGTGCCGATAGGAGGCATGGTACTTTTTTCGGCTGGTTTCCACTTTACGTTGTACTTCATTCCAGTCATGTATAGTGCGGTAGCGTATCAGCGTCTCTTTCCCCTTAGGCAGCTCGCGCGGCATCGGCAAATGGGGCGCGAAAGCTTCTTATGGCGCTTTTTTTTTTGTTGACCACGGAGGCGCAAAACTTCCTTTCGCCTTCTATACACTGTATACCCTAAATCTGTAATACGGCCGAAGGGTGCTCTTTCTGCGGTGTCAATAAGTCGCACACCTGTGCCCATTCGAAATAGCATTCATTGATAATAAAACGCCCTCAAAACGAATATTTTCGTTACACTCACACCATTCTTGAACATGAAGGTTACAATGAGTGCAAAATGGTTTCTTGCCATTCTTGTGATTCATGTACTCCTGAGGAAAACTTTTGACAAAGGCTGTACCTATACAACCTACGGCCGTCCGCCCGAATAGAAATGTCAGCAGAATATGTCATTTCAAGACACAATGCAAAGAACCTGGTAAAGGCACGATGAAAAATTGGCTTACAGAGTGCTTGACGCGGCCGAACTGAACGTATAAACAAAGGTATAGGCGACACCAACTAAGCAACACGAACAGTCATACAGGAAACGAGCATGGAACAGCAACATGCACTCACAGCCAGTGGCGTAGCCAGAAATCTTGTACGGGGAGGGGAGGGGGGATTATGTTGCAGCGCGGCCTCCTCATAGAATTTGTGGAGGGATCAAACGCAAGAATAATAACTGCATTGTCATTGACAATGCCACTGTGTATTAGATAACGCTACGCACTGTCTAGACAAAAGTTAGATATGTATTTTTTTTCAATAAAACAATGTATTCATATGTCTCAAAAATCGTTGCAAACATAACTGATACCAATGTTTCTATGTTCTTACGTATTTAATAAGTAAAGAAAATATCACACGAAGTCTAGAACGATATCAGTCTGAAACCAGCAGCGCAGTGCATGGCGATGATATGAAAAACGCAAAGGCCATGAAATGAGCAAGTAGAGGACAAATATTTGAATGAATCTTTGTCGTTCAAGAAGCTTTGCATTTTTGCACATATGCAACGGCCAGGGAAAAATGTCAATGACGCTGTCCTTCGTTCCAGTGTACTGCGTAGCAGCAGCTGTCACCGGTCATGCATTGCGAGTAATTGCACCGAAATTTTAGTTGCAACAGTGAGCACATGTATAAAGGAGGAGGTCTGCATAATATACATTAGAAGTGCGAAAATAAAATGGAGTATTAAAAATGCGAAGATACAACTTGATACAGGACAAAAAAGTGTCACTGGAACAAAGTCACTGTGTGTATACACAAAACCTCGCAACAAGATATTTAAATACACGTATGTCTCCATTAAATGTACGTATCTGAGCAAAAGTCACTCTATATAATGCGTCGAACAAGGCAAATAAACATCTTGCGCAATCACAGATAGTAAACTTTACACACGGAAAGACAGACGATCCAGGCAAGAATAATACTATTTTAGCAGAAGTCGCAATATGTACTTGGGCCGGCCGGCGCGGTGACTCAGTGGTTATGGTGCTCGGCTGCTGACCCAAAAGACTCGGGTTCGATCCCGGCCGCGGCGGCAGAATTTCTTTGGAGGAGAAATTCTAGAGGCCCGTGTACTGTGCGATGTCAGTGCACGTTAAAGAATCCCAGGTGGTCGAAATTTCCGGAGCCCTCCACTACGGCGTCTCTCATAGCCTTAGTCGCTTTGGGACGTTAAACCCCATAAAACCAAACCAAACCTGTACTTGGGCCATGCTGCGGTAGATGACAGTTCGAAAAAATTTCGTGGGGGGGGGGGGGGGGGGGGGAGGGAAGAGCTGAATCCCCATAAGCCCCCACACCCCCCTGGCTACGCCCTTGCTCACAGCATGTTCACATGCCGAGTTCATTCCCCGAGCTTACAGGCGGAGCAGGAGGAGGATGAGGAGGAATAAGATTAAAGGCAGGGAGGTTATAGTGTGCCATGCCACCAAGGCAACAACAACAACAACAACAACATATATACCCCATATAGACAGTGTCGCTTCGCCTTTGAACAGGAATCGTTTGCTTAATTTTGAACCAGTGAAAGCACGAATGGTATAAGCGTGTTCGCCCTTCGGGCCGCAAATATCTTTATCAGAAGGAATGTAACAGTTCACATAATATTAAACTTACGCTTCACAAACATGCTGTTGACGTGAGGTTGAAAGCTGCCCTTGCACCCGCACTGTCATAGGGGTGGATTTTGCGAAGTTCTTAGAGTACAGGAATTGATGCTTTGATAGTAAAAAACTAACGCCCAACACTGAACCTAAATTATACGGTGTGGTTATTGAACTTAGCATGCAGAGACGAAGAACGAGCACAGTACGAAGGCTGGGCCGCAGCCTGAGTCCTGTGCTCGTTGCTGTGTGCTGTGCTCGTCCCTGAGAGCCATCGGGTTGGCTGCAGGCGGCCGACGCTGCCCAACTCGGTGGGCCTCTGCAGTCGGCGCAGGTGTTATCCTGCACGCTTCTGCTCGTGCCTATAGGTCTTGGCGCACTCGTTGCCTCCAAAGCCACGCGCATGTGGGAATGCAGAAAACCCTTGCGGGGAAGTCATGCTTCAATCGAAGGTGTTGGGGCGTGGCGGGCGAGTCATCGACTAATCTCGTGTATGGTTAGCTAGGCTCCTGCTGGACTGTGTGCCCCTTTAGCATGCTCGGGACGGATCCGCGAATAGAAGTCTGTGTTTAGTGCCCTTCAGAAGGAAGGTTGGAGTGGCCATTGGGATGCTCAGAGAAGAGATTAGACATATTCGGGAGGGCCCAGGGGTGTTGCAAATACGGCGGGCGATCTGGAGTGCCGATCGACGTCAGTACTATACGCGAGACGCGGCCTATAATGCAGTGGCCCGAGCCATACTTGCGCTGAGCATTCTTTTTCTATGCTATCATATTATGTCCTCTTTTCATTCAAATTCTACAGCCCTGAATAATTATTATTATCTACGGATCTATAAGAGTGTCAGTGATGCACACACACGAAGCAGATATCCATGGTTCGTGCTTCAATTACATTCATTACACTATATCGTTCCCACCATTTTTGACAAACATCACGACAGTGAGCTTTTAGCAATTAAACAGTTACGACGTTATTCTGTGCCCGTTTAACATATTGTATCTCTGTGTTATTTTTGCCTGTTGTTTCTCTTTGCTATTGAATTGTTTACTACGATGTTAATTTATTGTGTTTTTCTAAGAACTTTTGATGGTGCTATATATTTTTATCTAAGCACTATGCATTATGAATGGCATTGTGAAATTCGCTTTGTTCTTATTATTATATGATGCTCAGTATCATGTTTGTCTTTAAATTTGTTGGGTGCATTGAAACCCCGTCCTCTAACTCCATTGTTCTCTGATGCAAGGTAACTTAAGATGCACCCTACTCCTGTGTTTTTTTTTATTGTAAGTTGTATGTTCACTGCTTTGCCGTTTCCCTAAATCCAAGAGAGGGTTTCAGAGGCCACGTCAAGCTGCCTAGACCTGCTTTTAGGCCTGAAACCCCTCCAGCTTGCTCTGGAAGATAAGAATAGATTGATTGATTGATTGATTGATAATCCATTCATTCATTCATTCATTCATTCATTCATTCATTCATTCATTCATTCATTCATTCATTCATTCATTCATTCATTCATTCATTCATTCATTCATTCATTCATTCATTCAAGTGGCTTGCCGCGACAGTATGCAGCATACGGGGAAAGTTGCCTCTTCAGCCTGGAAGCATGGAAGGTGACTGCTTTTTTTCGTCGCAGTCGAGCGGGCGATGACGCACTCTCGGCCGATTCTGAATCAAACACGCAAGGCCCGCTCGGGTCCACGCATGCGCATGACGTAGCTGCACATGCTGCTTCGCACACATGAGCCGCCCTGGTGAGCTTTTTGTACAACTACTGCTACAGTTCGGCACGCATCTGCAGTGCAATAACACGATGGGAGCGCTGTGCCCCTGTCCTCTCGACCTCTTTTTTCGAATTTAAAATTAGAGGCTGTCCCGCGGCGAAAAATAAATCGCCGACAGCCTCAACGTGACCTTTACCTGGTGTGCGTGGTTTTAAAACAGTCTTAGCATTGCTCCCATGACCAGATGACAAGCTAGAGACTATTTTCTCTAGAGCAGCTATTATCTACTATTAAACTGTAAGTATTTTCCTATTCGTTAAAGCCTGCACAGTGACGTGCAGCGGTCTGCAATTCTTTTTAAAAACTCGCGTGCCAACAGTAGGCATCCAACCAGTGACACAAGGCGGTGGATTAGTCAGATTTTATTTTGTGCATTTGTTTGTTTACCGCGCGGAACTGTCACACTACTATTATGTAAAATAATTTTCCTGGAAACAGGGTTCATTGAGAACGTAATAATTCATCAGATCGAACTGAAGTAGCGACAGTTATTGTTCACACTCTGCAGGAATTGTGAACAAGATTAGCGTCATTGATAAAGCTCGATTTGTGCACAGCTACTCGTATTGAACGGAAAAAGAATTCGAGGGTGACGCCTTTCACGCACTCTTGTACCTGCTGCGGCAATAGCAGAAACGTGCCCACTTGAAACTTGTGAATCGCCGAAACAGGTGCTCGCTCTTCGCAAACGCTCGGGGAGGTTTACACGCGGACATAGAAGAAAAGAACAAAAGGTGACAAAGGCGACGGAAGAAGCTGTTCATGATGAGCGTTGAAAAATTTACCGGTGTCAACAAAGGTGGCGAAATCGGATATTGTTCCGAGATATATACAGAAAAGGCAGCTCAAGAATGCGTCGGCCTGGCACGCGTGGTGGTACATTGGAGCCAACTTTCACCAGAGGTTGGCTGGGCTTGAGTTATGTGGGACACGCCGCCGAGCTGGCGTGCAGGCGCCGGTCTGTCCTCGCGCAGGTGCGCGCTTGGAACAGGAGCCCGCGAGGGCGACCGGCCGTCCCGGCAAGCAGATCGCCCGTTTTGGTCATTAATCACGTGCCCTTCCGGATTAAGACGGATTAGCGGCCGCGGGTGCCAAAAGAGGTGCACGACCTTTTAGCGCCCCGTTCGCCTTCCTCGGGGGTGTCGCGGCTGCTTCTTTGCCTGGTTGTTTCCTGGCCGCGAAGAAGTCTGCCGCCAGCGGCCTCCATTATACACGAGACTGATTAATGACTGCGCCGCAGTCCCCAAGAAAACAGCCGCGGCTGTTTGCAGCGGCCGGCTCTTCCGGCCCCAGTTGCGAGAGTTCGGCGCGCGAGCCGCGGGTCGCACGTGTTTGCGAGCGCCCGCCGCCGCAACTGTAGGAGGCGCGCGCGTCGCTTGCAGCCCCCTGGCGTTGCACTGCACTTAAGGTCACTGCGCCTGTAAATATTAATAAGTACGGCACACACACACACACAAACTCTCAAGTGAACCCGGCTGTTCATTCGCGTGCTTGGCTCGTTTGCCTTGCCACTGCGCATGTGCCAGGTGTTTCGACGCAGTCACGCAGAACTCCTGGAAGCATGTTCGGGCTAGATCTCTGCTTTCTGCTTATGTGGATACGGCTGATAATACAAGAAAATTGGCGGACATGAGAAGGCGGTCACCGAGGAGTGTTCATTTACTGTGAATAATGTATTTCTGGTGCCACATTAATTAGGAAGGTTCGGCTTCAGAAGTCTAAAAATAGCGGATGCCGTGAGAAAGTTAAATGTTCTCCCGCCATTGGCACCCAGTCTGGATTCGGCAGGTGCGCCACTTTTTTCACGTATAGAAGTGCATGATACATCGAGAAGTTTCACAAGACGTCAAGAAACTTCGCATTTTTCACGACTCCCGAGTTTCCGGTTAAGTTTTGCTGGCGCTGAACATCGCGGACAGGTCGCTTTGTCCGGCTTCGATAATGAAGCTTAGTTGCCTGATGCGTGCCGGTCTCGACACAGACGCCAAATGTATACCGTTTCGGTGCACAAAGCAGACACGCCACGAGTCCTTAACAGTCTGCAAATGATCCGAATTCTCAGCTGGCCCGCAGAAACGGATGGGTTAATGGACACTTTTCTCGCCAAACAGACAGATTCATCCTCGCATGTGTATACGAGAACTAAATGGGAAATAGAGTGGTACAAAATAAGTTTTCTTTAAAAAAATATAAAGGAAAAATCGCTTAATTAACAGTAGTTTTCGGCTCCCGTGAGTGAATTCTAGGTTGTTAACTGCGTGAACACTAATGTTTCTATATAGACTAACAATGACTATTAATTTTATTCCAACTTCTTAGAAAAAACAGTGTCGTGTGCCCAGAAGAGAAACAAACGGATAGCCAGCCTCTTTCTTGACAGCAGCTTGAAAGAGGATTGTGAAAATGGACTGGTTGTTTTGCTGCATCGCTGAGGGGAAAGAACGGCCTAAGCGCGCTGTTGAAAGCAAAAACAAAAGCAACGTAGCTGCTTGCTTATGTGGCCGTGTGAGGAAAAAAAAAATGCCAAGGACAATGTCAGTAACAGGAAGCTTGATGAAGGCAACCTAAAGCGCCCTAGCACTGCAGCCGATCATGGTAGCAAACGATTCAAATGCCAAGACACCTGTCAGTCAAGGGCTGTTCCTATGCGTGCGTATACATTTTCCTGAATTAGTGCCCTGGTTAGTCAACGCCAGCCCTGGATTTCATGACGTTGCATAGCTTCAGTGAAACTGCGTATAGCTAGGTTTCGCACGCAGTTGCGATAGTTAAGAAGCTCAAGACGCTGTTGAATACTCGAAGTCTTTTTCTCTCTCTTCTCCGAAGCATGCTCATCGGACAAACGACTGCAGCTTCCCTTCATGCCATGACGAAATCTGTCTGCCTTCATCGAATCAAGGTAGGGTTCAAGTCAATAGCACAAGTGGTGTGTTTCCGTTCCTGTATCGGAGCTTTCGAGCTCAAGGGCTGGGTTTGGCCCTCGTCATGTAGTGAAAAAGAGTAAAAGTAACAATGCAGTGGCGTGTCTGTCACGCCAGGAGCAATGGATGCGTCTCTTTAGTCCCCCTCAGGCACTTGACAGAAGAGTGTGCATTTAGCTAGAAGCCAGCGCTTGGAGTGCTGGTGAATTCGCACGTGTAGCACTCGTACTAACATGCCTGTTATCGGTCACCACAGGCAAATAAACTCTCATCGAAAACAAACACTTCAAGGAAGCTGCAGTTCGAGAAAGACATACGATAAGGAAAATATAAACAAACTGCAGCCTTCCTGCGACAGATGCGCACTTGCCCGCACGGTTCCTTGTGATCTGATAATGTCAGGCGCCTCCTGCAGAGATAAGCTATACTAAAAAAAAAGTTTCGGGCCCGTGTTCTCTCCACATCTCTTGTGCAAAAGTGCCGCGTGATTGGCCATTGTAAGATCGCTATTGAGATGGGATAGCCGACGAGAAAGACGCTGTCCAATCATAGACTGCACTTACATGAGATAGATTTCGTTCATCTCTGCCTTGGGGACAGGAGCTTGACTGTCAAATTTATGCGCGCGTCTTTGTGCGTAACTGGTAAGTATGCGATTGGCTGCTGACGGCGTGGTGGAGCAAACATTACACAGGAAAATGCAGTACACATCTGCAGAACACATATTCACAAAGCCGTTCGTACTTCTTTGTGCAAAAGGTCGGCAAGTGACTGCCAGGCAGCCACCCACTGCTTCAACACACTATCACGGGATCGCTAATGCGGGTGTCGTGATTGGCCTGTGCGCTGGCTTGTCAGCGACAGACAACTAGACCATGTCAGCCGGGTGATCAATAACCAGTGATGTTCCAATGAAGATGCTGCAGGGAAAAAGGGTCTGCAATAGGGATTTTTGGGTCTCATTTAGGAAATTTCCGGTTCCGGCACGGAACATCACTGTAAAGAACTCATCAACGAACAAGGACCTAAGAACAGCTTTGTGAACCTGAGCGCTGATTTCCCGTCTAGCGCTTATAATTTTTGTGCTAAAGAGACATAGACAGATGAAGAAAAGTAAACTCGCTGGTCGTTCTGATGCACAGGAAGGTCGTAAATCACGACAAAGCTTGACAAAAATTCTGACAGCTCACTTAATTTCATATATTCATTTATAGCTCTCTGTAAAGAAAATTAAATGATGGGGGAAAAGGCGCAGAAAGCGCCTGACCAGCTGCAATCCGCTTAACTTTCTGTGGACAAGCAGCAGACATCCCATCTCCAGCAAACACAAGCTTCTTAGAGGGCACTGAAGAGAAATCGAAGTTGGCCAGTATCGATATATTGTCGCATTCTAACAAAAAAGACGCTACTTTCCCCGAAAACCGAGTTTCTAATTGTAGAAAAGGCCGAAAAATGAAATATAGGTGTCAGCACCTCCGGCTGATTTCGTAAATGAACTTCAGTGCGCCGACATAGATTTTTTTTCTGTGAGGATGCCTGAGGCTAGGCTACACCACCAGTCACTTCAAAACGGTCATCACGGAGTACTTTGGTAACCCGAGTGAGAAAATGTTTAAATGCGATTTTCTCAGCAATAAATTCGTCTTTTGCTGCCGGACACGCATTTACATAACCCGAAATAGCCATAAAATAGATTTCTACCACGCACAAAAATTTTATGCCGTTGTCATTAGTGCCCCTTTTAGCGAGCGCTGACAAAGGCATTGATAACTCCCACTTAGCAAACGCAAAATGGAAAGACCGGTACAAGGAGAATTAACACGAAGATATTGCTTATAGTCGCTGTTGCATAAGAAAAAAAAAAAGAGGAATTTGCAGGGTGAAAGCGGTCGGTTTGGTTTATGAGGTTTAACGGCTCAAAGCGGTTCAGGCTATGAGTGACGCAGTAGTGGAGGGCTCCGGATAATTTCAACCACCTGGGGTTCTTTAACGTGCGCTAACATCGCACAGTACAGGGGGCTCTAGCATTGTGCCTCCACCGAAATTCGACCCCCGCGGCCGGGATCGAACCCGCGTCTTTCGGATCAGCAGCCGAGTGCCATAACCACTGAGCCACCGCGGCGGCTGCAAGGAGAAAGTGAGTACATGTGAATAAAGCAACAAGAAATCTAGTTACTTGAGAAGCATGAACGCTGTAAATTTTTTCCTGAAAGAGGCAACTAAGGCTACAGCTTACAGCTCCGGTTTGTCCGAAGATAGGTGGGCAAATAATCTATAAGGCCAGTAATTTCTCCAACACAAAATAAATTCCAGAATAGCACGTTGATCAAGGTCGCACATTTTGCAAGGCATGCAAGAATCTCGAATTCTTATTCTCAAGCGACAAATTGCTGCAGATGCAGTCTCACTAAAACTCTGCTGCACTGTGGAAGCCGCAGCGGGCTTCAGCGAATCAGGGGCCAAATTCTGAAAGAGTTTCGCATGCATGATCAGTTCGCGAGTGCCACGGGCCAATGAACCCGGCAATCGTGATAGCCCTGCCTACTGTAACCTAGGCGCCGACCAGTCAAGGACCGTTTTGAAGTGCAAACAGTTAGCGTAGGCGTAGCCAACGGGGCACTCGACTTCTCAACAGCCTGCCATTCCTTTCTTGCTCAAACGCTGAAATCCAAGTCCAACGCGAGCGATAACCAAGGCAGCGTGGTTACTTTATACGGACCTGCGGAAGAACGTGTGTGTGGTCGGGCGTCTACTATCAGCACCGGTGTCAGTTACCCCATGAGAGCGCTGCACAGTATGCAGAACCCAGGCACCTGAGATAGCAGCTACTTCCCTGTGGGAGACAGGCCTTTGTGAGACAGAGTATAGCCGCTTTTAGGGCCCTTAATTAAAATGAAGTAGTGAGGCAGAATAAAGTTTCCGCTAGTTGTTTCGACTACATTTTATCGCGATGACACCGCTCACCGTTGTGAAAGTTTGGGCTGGCGCTACAGAAGTCGGCGATATATGGGCCAACCTTGGCTCTAGTATCGCTGGCTATCGTGACTGGTTAACGCACAGGCGCCCGTGATTTAAGAGCCATCCTTATGGGCTGACAGCTTACCGAATGAGCGTGTTGAATAGCCGACGCCAGTACTAGCTCCTAGATCTCACGGTGCTGAGCAGATTTCGCACAACGAAGTGTACACGCGCGAATCATAAAAATAAACTTGAAAAAGACGTAAACTAGAAATGGTACAGAGAAAGGCAGTTCGTTTCATATTTAATTCATACTGCAGATTAGATTCCCCATCGTCTCTAATGAGTGCTAACAACATTTTGACCTTAGAAAGCAGAAGAAAGATTTCCAGGCTGCGGTTTCTGCATCGGCTCTGCAATCACCAACTTGGTATCAACGCGCGATTGTTCATTCATCCACGTGAGAGTCGTCAAACTCGGCACTCCCATCTTTACAACCTGGAACCAATCTTTGCGCGTACTAACAGGTTTAAGAACTCATTTTTTCCACGCACTGTCTCCCAATGGAATGCACTGCCAATAGAAGTTTTTTCCGCGCATGATGTAAAGGTATTCGAAGAACGTGTACGAAAAGCTCTGGGTTGATGTTACTCTTCGCTTTTGCTGATTCATTTCTTTTCCTTCTTTTTCTGTGTTTGCACTGCATGCTGCGCGTTTTATATCCTGTGATTGCTTATGATTGCTTGTGTTGGTTTTTTGTGAATGCTTGCCAATGGTGGCGCTGAATTGCGTTTACTTGTGACTTGTATTGCCCTCCTGCTTGGTCTTCAATGACTGCAGTATGTTTTAAATAAAAAATAAATAAATAAATAAAAATAAGGGCTTGAGGAAGACGGGAAGCTGGCGCAAAGAACGCGGCTCACCAACCGCAACTCTCGCAAACTAATTACATAAAAATATACAAACAACATTACTGCAAGTACACTGACCGGTGTGTTAGTCGAAAGGTGGTGGTTTGGTTTAGTTTATGGGGTTTAACGTCCCAAAGCAACTAAGGCTATGAGAGACGCCGTAGTGGAGGGCTCCGGAAATTTCGACCACCTGGGGTTCTTTAACGTGCACTGACATCGCACAGTACACGGGCCTCTAGAATTTCTCCTCCAAAGAAATCCAACCGCCGCGGCCGGGATCGAACCCACGTCTTTCGGGTCAGCAGCCGAGCACCATAACCGCTGAGCCACCGCGGCGGCTGTCGAAAGGTGAAAGATATGAAATGCTACTCGTAACACCCGATCTGCAAATTTGCACTGGCTATAAGGAGGCTAGTGTTCAACGGTAAGTTCAGCTTCATACGACTGTGGCGTAATCGTATGCATAATAAGCGAAGAGTATTCTCAAGCTTGCAGCCTTTCTTTTTGGTTAAACTAACTCGTAAGAATTTACTCAATCCTTATAGAACAGAGCAATCAGCACTAAGGTTTGAATATCTATCCCTCTCACACGCATCCTGCACGCCGTCCTCGAAGAAAAGTGTTCGTTTCGTTCCAAATAATTCCCAAGTAATTGTTGCCCGCTTCTTAACTTAATTCACACTACAATTCTCAGAATGCATCCACAACATTGGTTCGTATACTTCATGAAGAAAAAAAAACTGCAGTCTCGTTCGCTCCCACTGAACCTGTTTGCTGCAGAATGCACTACGTTCCGGCGAATTCTCCTACAAACTCGCAAGTAATGCACCTAATTCACGAGGTATGCCCGTAGCGCAGCTTAAGCGGTCGCTCTGCGAACAACTGAGTGAGAGAGGCGCAGAGGACAGAATAGGAAGAGGAGAAGGGAAGCGCGCTGCGACGCAGTGGATGTGGCTCATGTTACGCGGCGCCGAAGCAGCGTTCAAAGCGAGCCGCCAGAAATAATGCTGCTGCTGATCATTAATGACCATTGTGGATAGTCTATGATGATTGTGATTTTGTTGATGGCTTAGCGGATTATGATACATGATCGTTGCCCATAGGGGCTCGGAACGTATATTTCTGACATTATCCTCGCCTTAATTAGCCAGTCAAAAAGATGTATGGGTAATTAGCGAATTAATAATTAAACATTTAGATTGCGATAAATTCGAACTTTCTAGAGATAGTAATTACGACCTTATAAGTGCATTCCTTCTATTTAATATGATGATCCAAAGTTTGGACACATTTTGCGGTTTGTATTACAATTTATTTTATTAATACGTCAAAGCTATCCAGCCGCAATTAGTGACTTGCAAATTACATCTTCAGATAGTGATAAATTTTCACTCGTTAGAAATTTTCATTAGGACTGCTAAGTTTTTTTTAGCTCACTGGGAGGGCTAAAAGTGCGGAAGCGTTCTGAGATTTTTCAGATTTTAGTTCACCGCGTGATGACAAGAAACCTTGGAGAGCAGCACTTAAACGCATTCTGCATCAACACATGCCCGACTCTAGTTCATCATCTCTTCGAATGACTCAGCAGGTGACATCAACCTTTACTCTAATAAGCATACGGCCTGCGTAGAAAAGGTATTTTGCACTCCTACTGTGTTGTTTCAATGTAAAAATACATTATGGTCCTTGATTTGTGTTGTGTTGCATTTGAAAAAGAAATCAAATTAGAAAAGGAAACCTAGAACGTGGTTGGGACATTCTGTTCCTCTCCTTTACATAGCGTCGGAAATTTGCTCTTGCTCCTCTGGCGACCCCGAAGAAAACGGAGAGGTTCTCGAATCGTTCCAGTTTACCGTGCTTCACTCACTTTTTGTGCCCTCATTGATGTATCCTTAAATGATTCCCTATGAAATGCGTGGCACTGAAGTCGGTTATTCTTGTCCCGTGCGGGATATTCGTTGACCTGTGGTTAAAGTTTTATGTTTTATTTTCCCTTAGATGGCAAAGAAGAAAAGAGGTAAATAGCGGAGAAAACCTTACGCTGGTTAACTTCCACACGCATCCTAAAAAAGCTTAAGCATTTCACGGCAGGATGGCTCATAAATAGAACGGCCAACGGCGGCGCTATACCCTGCAGGTGGTGTACTGCATTTTACACCATGACGAAAACGCGAAGTGTAGAATCATGGCTTTAATTACAATTACATGATTTTGGGCATCAAAATCATGACGAATGACCTTACTAGGATAGATTTTTCACTATGTGTAGCACTGTGCCTGATAAACTGTTTACCTGTGCAACTGTCACAGCGATAAACCGAATCAAAGAACGCGTTTTGTTTCAGATCTCGTTGAAAACAGTCAACCTGAAGAAACAGCTGCTCTCCGGAACACCGGTCTGGACTGCTCGTATGTCCTGTTTGTGATACCACGCAGCACAAACAAGTTTGGAAGCGACATGCGCACGGCTCTGGTTCTAAATACTTCCAGCTGTCCACTAACGTAATCGGTAACGGCCTGCAAAAGTCAGAAGCTACTACTTGGAAAGGTCTAAATAGTTTAGTGACGATTCACCAAGCAGCAAGCTTTGAGAAGTTTGGTGAGTCAAATATAAAATGTTGTTTAGATGCAAGAACACTTGAATATAATACGCTTAAGACAACATAAAAATAGACACCAATGAGATGCATTTGAAGACAAGTGTCAGTGTAATGAAAAGTGTCACCTTAAACATTGCCTTTGCGAGCCTTAGGCCGGCATCAAGAAACGTTGGCAAGACAGTATAGTCATGGCTAATTGGATTTCAAAAATCGTAAAAAAAGATACTTCAAGCGGTGTCTGACACTCAAGGCACATATTGAGGAGAAAATTGTGGATCCTGTCAGTAATCTTGGCCCCTTTAATCAATAATTTTGTTTTGCTTTCTTTCCTTCTTTTCTGTGGACTCTGGAATAAGAATACTGAGCTGCGGCGCCTGTGCTTGTCATTGAAGACAGGAACTGTGTAGTTTTTTTTAGGTGGTGAACACTGTTACATTTCACACAGCACCACGAAGAAATAAGTTTGACGATTGTCTGTACAAGTGGGCGGTCTTTTTCTCTTTCTAACTTATAGGAGGTATTCACTGAGGCCGCGCTACCAGACGGCGCGAGCGTCGCCGCGGCAAACGCGCCATGTTTGCGGTCGTTTCACGCCAGCTCGCGCATTGATCACGGTACGCCGTGAGATGCCCGGCCTGAACTGTTAGTGATCCGTAACATATTTGCACGTTGTTAAATGCATCAGCGACCGCGTACGCTTACTGTGCATGAAGTTTGCAGCAGAATTCCTCTGTGCCGTGATAAAACAGAGCTACCTCAACTCGGCAGCAAAACTGGCTGGCTGCACTGCACGTAAAAATGTACACGACTTGCAGCTTTTAATATCAGTTGATAACTATCAGCTAGTCATTCAAGGCACATCGTGGATAAACAGCACGATTAACTACCGAAATTCCAAAACTGGCGCCGCAGAAACTGATAATTCCAGCGGCAGAACGGTCAAACAAATGCTCGCAACACGAACGTCAGACCCAGCGAGAATATTTTGCAGTTTTGATTGTAGCTACGTAGCGCTGCTTCGAGACGTAGCAACACATCACTTTCAGCAGATAGAGGTGACAAGTTAAGCTACAGCTAAGCGAACAGACCCTTCGAATTACTCACCTCTCCAAAAACGCCACTTCGGCTTTCGGCACCTCGGCCTTCGGCACCCTAAGCACGGCTCTTGGACTCACCCGCTTGTCAAGTAATTGCACCCTCTCATAGGCTTGTATGCTTTAATTACTTGGCCTGTCAGAAAACTTAAGCCGTGCACAAGGTGGGCCTCGATACCGGTGAATTCAACGCGCGGCAGCAGTCCTGTACATCGCACACCCTCCGCATTCCTACGGGGGGTCGACCTCTCACAAAGAAGAACCTTCTGAGCATGCCCACTCTTTTCTGCTTCGCACAGTTCACGGAATATTCACTCAGTCACGCAGCGGTACGGGTCGGACAGAAATTATCTGCGGCGAGACGCGAAATACGCTCACATTTCACCCATCACCAGCTATTTAAACGCTGCGGCTGGCTGCGGCGGACGCGCGCGCGACCACCAACATGGCGAATGCCGCGCCGGCCGCTAGCGCCCCTTGCGGATGACGTCATGTGAATACCTCCTATACTGCACTTTCCTGCATCGTAGTGACATTTCAGCAGAACAAGTGGGAACAAATTGAATCATTTCTCTCCCCATAATAGCCTCATATCTGTTTCAAGCAATACGTGGCTCATATTACTGGCTTTTAATAAATTTCAGCACAAAAAAAAAAGAAAAAAAGTATATCTGCAATGTAAGTGTCCGGTCGTCACTCCCAGAAAGGCGCGCCTACCACGTTGCACATACATGACTGCGCGGAGTCGCTTACACCGCGTGCGGAACGAAGTCGGTTTGGTGCACGGAGCCGGCTCCTGCGGAGTCAAATCGTCTCGACCGCGCCGGGAGTCTCTTCTTTTTTGCAGGCGCGGTGAACTAGCCAGTCGTGTAATAAGGCGTCGCATCATTGGGGGGAGCGGCGGGGCAGATTGATGGAGCAGCGTGGCTCGCTGTTGGCGGTGGTCCGTCCGCCGGTGATGGATGGCCACTGCGCGGCAACCAAACGTCCCCCCCCCCCCCCCCCTTATCCTCCTCCGGCCCTCTTGGGAGGCGTCGCGCGGGCCGCTAGCGCCGCGGCGCTGGGGCGGCCGTTTAGGGCGACCACAGGCCTCCGCTTGGGGCCGTGCGCCGGTGACTCTCCGAACGGCGGATCGGACCGCCTCGATCGCTCTCCGGGGATGGAGTAATGCCAAAAAAACGGTTTGCGTGTTTATTAATACTCCAGTACTGCAACCTTAGCACGTTTGTGCAAAGCCAGTGGATACACGGGCCGTACTAGATAGCAGTTTGGCCACAGGCTAAATAACCACAGGCTAAATATATAAACTTTATAAATAACAAAATAATTTAACACTCAAGGCCTCACGAGAAAATGTTAATGTGGATGATACGTTGCTATTAGAGTTGCCTCACTCGACTGCTGTCTGTGGGAGGAAAGAATAGTAGGAAAAATTAGGAGGACGCTTAAGCTTCACCTTAAGAGTATGCGCGATAGCGCCTTTTTTTCTCTTTTCATTCCTTTTCTTTCTCATTTCTCACCAATTACCAATGCACAGTGACATTACCGATCATGTTCATCGATTACAACCACAATTACCGATCACTTTACCGATTACCAATTACCAATCACTGTCTAGATTACACTGAACGACGTACTACGCCACCACATATTCATACACATGCACACCATTTGTTTCAGTACAATGAAGCACCATAACATCACCTTTTCATTCCGCGCAATTTCTGACGTCTAATTAGCATATTTATATCAGGTTTAATTTTTTTAATTACTATACCATAGTACACATCCCCAACACACTTTACTGTACGCACCACAACGCGTGTAAACGCGCATGCTGGACCGCAACGCTGAACCTCTTGTTTCTGACAGAAGCCATTTTGTCGAATGTTGCTCGAGCTCAGGGACATTTATGATGAAAGAGACTTTATACCGGATTGGTTTCCACTGTTGATACGGTGTCTATCTTTACCACCATTTTAGCTGTGTTGTTTTCGGTCAAGCTAGTGCAGTGCAGTCACTATCTGCGTGCTTTGTAAATAATCTCTATATAGCCCCTTTCTGTGCATACATAACCTAGTATAGTTTATAAATACCATGTTGAAAAAAATAAACGCCCTTCGTTGCGTGCCCTCCTGACGCACAGGGGGCCTGTGTTCGAACCTCAAAGAATTTATTTTTGGTTTATGGTTTATGGTTTATGGGGTTTAACGTCCCAAAGCGACTGAGGCTATGAGAGACGCCGTAGTGAAGGGCTCCGGAAATTTCGACTACCTGGGGTTCTTTAACGTGCACTGACATCGCACAGTACACGGGCCTGTAGAATTTCTCCTCCAAAGAAATTCCAGCCGCCGCGGCCGGGATCGAACCCGCGTCTTTCGGGTCAGCAGCCGAGCACCATAACCGCTGAGCCACCGCGGCGGCGAATTTAATTCTTCGTTTGAACTTCTGGGAATATTTCCGTCACGTTTCTGAGCCCTTCCTGTCAATCCTAGGTCACGGCGACCGCTTTTAGACCGAACGAAGCTGTATACGCTATCGAGTAAAGCTTGCTACGTGTGCAGGAAGGGCTGTGAGCGCAATCCTCGGCCTTGCAAAGGAATTGGAAACAAAGTAAAATGTCTGGTATGTCAGCCATCTTACTCCTCTTGCATAGTTCTTTATAGTTTGCATAGTTCATAGAAAAAAGAAGGCCGCACAGCGAGAATACAGATTTGTGATGCATTCTTTTCCCTAACGATGCAAGCTTAAGTGATCGCACGCGAAGCTGCGAGGCGTATATAGTTATGCAATCTAGACACAGTGGCAGACAATGATGCTAAGTTGTAGAATGAAAGAAAATCAATGGAGAGTTAAAGACGGGCAGCAGAGAGTCTGGGACTGCATTAAATACATTTTTGAATGTGTTGGGGGAATTATATTCTTTCGGTTTCAGCAAGTGTGTGCTTTCTGAAGAAAAGTAAATAAATTAGGTAGACGTTAACGTTTTGTGCGAGCGGTTGTCGTGCCGTTTATGCGAAAGCTGTGCTTTGACGCTGCGACCACGAATTCTTACGCTACTTTTGAACAGCGAGCTTACTGCGCGTCCATTTCTGGTGCCAGAAAGGGCTAACTGTGAAGGGTCACCCTACCGAAACGCAGAGGCAGAACTATAAGTAGTAGTATTAACAAACTTCAAGGTGCATAAACTAGTGTAGCGAGGGAGCAATTACTCATCAACATCCGCCCAAGCGCAGCCATATGACTATAAAGGAAAGCTGTACAGCTTTCTCAGAAGCTTCGTAGTTGAAGAAAGATTAGTCCTTGTTCGGGGTTCGGACCTGGGACCCGGCGGCAGGGATGGCAAGGCGAGGACGCCTCGTCCTACCATCTGCATGCTGACCGGCCTGGTTAGCTCAGCTGGTAGAGCGACTGCCCTGAATAGGCGGCGGTGCCGGGTTCGAAACCTGGATAAAGATCATTTTTTCTTTAGCTGCGAAGCTTCTGTGAAAGCTGTATAACATTCCTTTGTGGCCATCTGCACTTGGGTGGGTGCTGATGAGTAATTGCACTCTTATTACAAAGTCACTCCACCTAATGGTATTTCTCTGAACACGTTGGACTAAAACTGATGGGTAGCTGAGCCACCAGGTGGAGATGCTTGTCCGGGCACCATTAACTAGCGGCCAATGTCCAGGCATGGGCTGTCAGCCATTTTATTCACTTTCTTTTATTGCTGGCCAGTGTTGGTATTTGTTGCCTGTAGTAGTCCGGGCGCTCTAATATTCAATGCAAATTGCGACTCTTTGCGGACGATTGTGTCATCTATAATGCAATAAATAGCCCAACCGATAACCTCACTTTGCAACAGGACCTTGACGTTATTGCATCATGGTGTGAAAAGTTGCAGATGCCTTTAAATCTTACTAAGTGCAAATCGTTGTCCTTCACTCACAAACACACCTTGACGAATAACACTTACAGCATTTCATCAGTCCCTATAACCGTTGCAAAATCTTACAAATATCTAGGTGTACATCTCACATCAACACTTTCTTGGGTCACCCACATTAGAACCATTTGCTCCGACACTTCACGCACACTTGGCTACCTGAGAAGGAATCTGAAATCTGCATCCCCTAACATAAAACAACTCGCGTATGAAACATTTGTGCGGCCAAAATTAGAGTATGCATCATCCATCTGGCACCCATGGCAATCGTATCTCACCATCGAATTGGAATCAATCCAAAATCGTGCAGCTCGGTTTATCACTTCATGTTACTCAAGAGAAGCCAGTGTCACCGCCCTCAAGCAGTCCCTCCGTCTCTCAACACTGGAATCACGCCGCGTCGTTTCCCGCCTATGCTTACTTCATACATTTTATCATAACACAAGATCACGGCACGCTCTATTAACCGCCCCACTACGAGCGTCCTCCCGGCTTAGTCACGGTAACCCGATAGCACGCATCAGTGGCCACACGTCAGCTTACAACTCATTTTTCCCCAACGCAATAGCACTATGGAATTCACTGCCTAACGACATCGCTGCATGCACTGATCACAAAACATTCCGCGAGAAAATAAAAATTCACCTCACATAAATCTTGATCACTTCTGCGCTCTTTGTAGCGAGTATTGCTTGACATATCTTTATTAAATGATGTATCACCTGCTGGGAAACCCTGATATGACTGCAACCCCTTTTATGTTTGTTTGTATGTTTGTTCTTTTTATTGTTATGCATGTTCCCATCATCGCCGTTGGAAACCAATATGCCCCCCCCCCCCCCCCCCCCCCCCCTTATGTAATGCCTTCGGGCCTTTAAGGGATCAATAAATGAAATGAAATGAAATGAAACTTGTCAGGTGCCAGAAAAAAATTATTTACATCGCCTGTTTACTTCATATGCTTAGTCTGTAAGCCCTCGATACAACGTTGTGCGTGCCATGGACTATGATAGGCACTCATTAAAGGTGCCTTTTCACGGTAGGCCAAGCATTTCATCATAACATCACGTTGTTTGCTTTGAGCGTTGTGACCCAGCTTGTAAAATATTAGGATACCAGTCACTGTTAATATACAACCTACGTTTCAATGAGTTATCTTTCAGCTTCTTTTTGAGGGCTACAGTAGCGACGCCATCTGGACGGCAGATGCTCAAGGTATTTCAGCGTCCCGTATATTAAAGATCGTCTTCTTTGCCTTCTGCAAACGCTGTCAGTTGCTTTCTCATTTAAGCATCGCCGCAGACTAGGTTGCTGGGCAGAGGAATTAAGCAACCGCGAGAGAATTTACTGGCAGTGGGCAGAGCAGCAAGACCAGATAACGGTCATCATTTCGACAGCAATTATGGGCCATATATTCACTTACCTCTTGCGCTAAGTAGCTGTAGGGGTAGGAAAAAATGTCTTTATTGTCACACCAGACCCGCAGTCCGTGTCGCTGGGCGTAGTGATGCCAACTGCCGAGGAAGGGCCCCAGTAGTCGTTTGTAACAGCCGTATCATTCAAAAATGAAGAATGTCCGTGATGTCGTCATGAGTGCTCGTGCGGTGACAAAGGACATGACAAGACCTGCAGCCCGTGTGCACACGTGCAGCTCGAGATTGCGCCACACGATGTAAGCTGGTTGTCGAGCGCGGCTGTCACAACCTGCAGCAGATACACAAGAAAACGCTTTTTCAGCATGTCGCCACTTGCTGCTCCAGTGACCGTTCAACTGCAAGAGACAATAGGAACGAGTTCTATTAACTGATGGGCAAAAAAGATCGTTTTGCTGGTTAATCGGATAAAGCTCAAGGCAGCTTTTAACGCTCGTTTTGAGCAACTTTGTCAATGAAGCTCGATTTCGAGCAACTTGGGGATTGATTGTCTCGGATTTCCGAAGGGCCCCTGACCTCCTGTTTTCGCGAAAAAAGATAATTCTCACGTTATCTCCCTCCTCGGCGTTGGTCCCCTACCCTCTTCCTTACAGTATTTGCTCGATCTTTTCACCTAGGTGACCCTTTCATTTAAGTGTCCACGGTATTGGCGTGGGCTTCGTGCCAACAGGGCTTTCGGCTCGTATTGCTGAGATAACTGCGCAGGCTAGATGGTGACACTGTCCAGGCACTGCCCTCCAAGCGGAGCCGGCCTCGCAGAGAAGAAAGTCGCAGCGCACCTCGGTGTTATGCAAATCGCCCTTGACCTGGCGCTATTCAAGGGTAGTCCTCATCTGATGTCGGCGCCTGGCACTTGGGAGAGAGATAACATCGGAGACCCTTTTAGCCGGTATGCAAATGGGGTGTGCACGGCGTGACCGATTGCCCTCAGCGTGAGCCCCAGAGTGGAGTGTTTGTGCTATCTTTATGTCGCGCCCCGTTGAAAGAGGACTTTCTAAAACGTAAAAAAAAACAAGGTGCCCTTTGTACTGGTAGAGCTTGGCGTGAGTACTTTGGCCGATAAAACACGGGTTCAGACAAAGCCTAGGCGAGTTTTTAGCTCCCCATTTTGCGACATTATAGCAGACAAAGCGCCGTGCGCAACAGCTACACCACACCTGACAGAAATTTCGCGCCGATCGACTACATCTCACATGCTTATATTTACGCAGACTGAGTTGGAAATTTGGAGGCAGAACTATCGCAGCACGGACGCAGTACGAAGATTCTCCGAAATGGATAACTTGAGGGTACGACCGCCTCTTAGATTTCGAAACAAACATGCTTGCTAAATGTAGCGATGAAGAAGTGCATTAATACATTTTAGTTAAATAGGACATTTGCGGCTTCATTTTAGTATCATTCTGTGCCCGTCAGGTCTCATAACACAGATGCAAAAGGGTTTTCGTCCACTATTATATCATTTGTTTTAGAAAAATGCGAAAGCTATAATTTTGGACACCGCATGTATACGCAGGAATCAATATATTTCTAGGATTTTATTTTCAGATATTGTAAATCTCAATGAAATTTTTACAGGATGAGAATATGAAATGACCACACAGATAGTGTTAAATGACCTTCCATACTCTCTAGTAGAGTGCTGGTTACAATGAAATGCATAAGTAATACAGAAAAAAGCAAGCAAGAACAACCCACATAGCGCATCTGGTAGAAAAGAAGGTGTACTTATGCGTGTTAAATAAAGTACTTATAGAAATGCTGTCTTATACAGTGACGTGACTACTCTGTTATATCTGGCTAAGCATGATTTAACTGTTGTGTAACAATTCTTCTACCAGGGCTACAAATTTCAGCAGGGGTCCAATTCCTTATTACAAGCAGAAAAAATGAATAATGAAAACGTTGAGTGCGGAATGAATATTTCTTTAGTGTTAATGGATGCTTATGTAGGGAAGGTTTTGGTACCGCTAAAGAGACACTCAACGAAGTATCTGTGTTTAGTATGTTGAGTACCAACTGGAACAGCAGTTTTAGCCATGAAAGTTTCATGAGTTTTTATAAAGTAAGTATACGGGCATGCACTGGCGAATAAATTGTCCTGTATTTGCTAAAGATTAACAAAATTGTCATTCGCTGTACTCCTCTAGGTTTGTTAATGGGTTGTTTTGTTAAAGGAAACGAAAATGTGTTGCCGTATTCTCCGGTAGCGCTTCTCGAAGGCGTCTTCAAAAGAACGACCATCTTAGAGGAACGCTAAATGGAAATATCGAACCAAGCAAGAAGGATAGATTATTCCTCAGGAGTATTACCAACGTTTCGACTGCGCGGAAAGGCACAGTTGCGTCATTTATATGACTTTTTCGAAGGGGTTCTCCGACCAATCCCAGGCGCCACTTCCAAAGGAAGGAAAAGCGGCCGGAAACCGGAATTAGCCCGCCGGCCGAGTCAGCTGTCACGGCGGCAAGATGCAAGGCGTGTATCCACCTCAGTCTTTGTTTTCTGTAAAAGCTTTGTTTTTGATAAAAATGGCATATTTGCTATCACAGGACGCTAACCTATCAGTCCAGCCTGACTTAGTATTCAAATTTAGTGTTGCTTTAAAGCAAATGATGTGATACGCTTAATACGCTATTCCCATTTAGAGCACGAGAAATTATTAAGCCAAAGTATTTATGTTCCTGAACTCGTGTGAGAGGTGGGTTATTGATGTTATTCACAAAGTCTGACCACTGTTCTTTTTTTTTTTCAGGCTATAGAAAAAAAAAGTTTTTTTTTAAATATTGAGCTCCAGGTGTCCTTTTTTACCCCACAGGATAAGATCATGAAATGCGTTGTTTAATTAAATCGTCGTGGTCATTCATGGCGTCAATTTGGTTGTAAAGAATGCAGTCATCGTCAAAACACCTAATTTTAACCTGGCTGCCGGTGGGCAAATCATTAATGAAGATAAGGAATAAAATTGAAGCAAGGACGCACCCCGATGTAGCCGATGTACACCCGATGTAACCAGCGCAGCATATTGAGATCGGTTAGCTCAGTAATCTTCGATCCCATTGACAACGGAGCCGTCGTCTAATGCATGTTTATAGCTTTAAAGTAAACATTTTCAGCAGAAATCTTCGGTCTCTTCTTCAAGTGGGGCTGCAGAGGCATGGAACGGCTACTATTAAGAGAGGCGGTGCGCTAGCAGCAGGTGCAGACAGTTTCCAGGGCGCATAATAAGCTGTTGATGTCTTTGTCTTGTCTGAAAACTCCCCGGTGCCCGAGCGTTTAGAAATATTAAGCAATATATTTTCTTTGGTATAAAATGTGGGCGAGAATTAACCTTCCGCAGCGTTGTGGCTATGATCAGATGTTAATTGAGATATCAAAGGGCTCAAGCCGTAAAAATGGAGGCCCGTTCATCTGTTCCTGCAAGGCGCTCGGCGGAACGCACTCAAGATTCATTATGTTGACGGCGTGGCCGCTGCACTATCAACGGCATCGAGAGACAAGGCTTCCTTGGCCATCTTCCTGAACAAAGCGTCCGCCGGCCAAGCCATGGACGACAACCACCGCTTGCTCAGCCCACTGCTCGCCTCATGGCTGAGGCTCGAGACTATGAAGACCTTCGTCTTTCCTGCGCTCAGCCTTGCAGTGCGGTGTGCAGTGCTATGAGGAAAGCAAAGCGGGCGCGACTTGAAACTCCCTTCGGCCCCTAACTGAGGTTCATCTTCCGGAGAGCGCGGCAAACGTGTACTAACGCGATTTGAAAATGATCACTTCAGCTTAACTTTATCGTATTACACTGCTCCAACACCGTTTATTTTAGCGAGAAGGCCACAATGAATACACGAACATAGCTAGTGGAAGGATTCCTCTTGTTCGCGCCGCCATGTCTGTCCCGAAATACCGAATACTCAGAGAAGAAAAAAAAAGCGTTTTCTTCCCTTGTCCCGCGTCATGCGCTTACCAAGTTCATCACTGAGTGTAAAAAATTCCTTCTATGGTAACACAAAAGGCAATCCCACAGTGATTGAGAACCTTGGAGCATTCCATCGATGCAGTGTTAGAGGGAAGACAGTACAGTGCATTCCAAACGAAGACTGCGAAGCTGAGAAGACGCCAAAGATTCGACAAATTGAGCACAAATACAGAATACGTGGATCTGAACACCTATTACAAACGAATACTACATTGCGAGACGCAAAAGTTCAAAGGAGTTTAGAAACAACAGTCTGAGCGCTTCTTGCTCGTTTTTTTTTGGTAGCGTAATTAAGAAACCTGTCACTCTATGATATATCAATATATTTTTCGCGTTTAAAAAATAAGGTATAAAATATATGTTCATCACGAAATGGTTGCTCGAAAATCCCGTTTTGTCCTCGAAATAACGGCTAACAGCGCCAGATCTTCATCTCAGGATCAAAATTTATTTTCAACTCAAGAAAGGACGGTGTTGACAACAAATGCAAAAGTGAGCCTAATTTGAACACGTGCGCACTTGACGACCATCACGTCGTACTTGGCATAAACATAGTTGCGCACACAGTCTTCACAATGCATCTGTTTGTGAAAAAAATTGGCAGTGGTTTAGCTCTGGTTGAACCTGGAGGATTGCGAGAACAACATCTGCATGGCTACTCCTGTTGTTGAACTCGACCAGGCAAGAAGAACGTGAAGCGTTGGCGAAAATCGAATAGCTTAGCCGCTCGGAGAGTGGAAATTTACCAAGACGTTCTTCACGTTGCTCTGGCGTCACCGCTAAACGTTTGGCTTTCTTCTTGTCACGCTCCCCTTGATCAAACGCCTTCTGCCAGGCAACTACTTCGGGGTCTGAAGAGTTACGCTTTTCAGCTCTCCTACGCCGTTGAGCAGCCGCTCGACTATTTTGTTCCATGGCTGACTAGCTGCTGTGCGCCGCTAGCCATATAAACCTGGAGGATTGCGAAAGCAACGAGGAGAGAGAGAGAGAGGCGATGGAGAGCACGCGGCAGCGGTGGCGGCCCCGGCACGCTAGCTGTGCGCCGCTACTGCGCATGCGCAACTGGCGAGCGTGGCGGCGGCACCTCTGAGCATAGCCTCCTCTATTTTTTTCATGCCCGCTCAATCGCGGGAAACGCCGTTGTTAGGCGCCGTTCGTGCTAGTACGCGAAGCTGCCGACGAGTGGCGCGCGCAGCCCAGGATGGAGCAGACGACGCGGCAGGAGTTGCACGCAGCGTAAAAGATGGCGCGCAATTCTGCTACTGTGTATACTACTCTCCGTTTAGTAAGATTGATGTGCGGACACGATCGTTAAAGTGCTAAATTGTTTTTGTTAAGCCATGTGCACATGTACTTTAGTAAAAGCTGCTCATCAAGGAAAATATGAAATCGGCGGCGGCATACATATCGAACGTTGCTCCAGTACCGACAAGTTTACAGCTATATCGACGGTAATTGTTACTGTGCCTCTTTGTACAAAACACGTATTCTTAGCATAGGTCATATCTGACCCAATATATAAGCAGAAACATTAAGGAAGCATTTTTGTGAGCGATGAGTGAATGGAAAAAATTTTACTGTCGTATATAGAATAAAACATACATGCAAAAATGTTTTCACAACTTCAAAATCTTTCTAGATAGAGGCTTTGATGTCAGCGGTTTCACTACATCGTTCCTGTCCGTCACCGATAAGGCATAGTTCGCAAAAACAGGGCGGAAAAACTTTCCGCAGATGAGTTTCAGAAGCTGGCTGTGGTGGTCATTGGACGCAAGCTCACATTTCAGTGCTCCATGTTCTGCAAGAGCCTCAACTGCATTGTTGACTGCAGCTTGCAGGGATTTTGATAAGAACTGTCTTTTGTTGAGCAACATCTCGACGTAGCTCTTGAGGGCGTACAGAACATACAAAAACTGCGTTGAAGGATAAAGGAGGCCTCCTCTGTCCTGAAGATGGATCAAACTGTCACTGGGCGCAGATGAGGCTGGTCACGTGAGAAAAGCATTGCAGCTGCTGCAATCAATTTTTTCTTGAACGACGCGAGCCAAATAACCTCCTAACATCGCAAGTGCTGCAGTGTCTGGCGCTGGCAGCAACGTTTTCTGTGTCCTGAGAAGGTCTTCAAGGAGACTTTTCGCCTCCGGTGGAAAGTCGTCCGCGCGCTGGGTGACTGCAAGTTTCTGTGCACTGTTCAGTGCTCCAAGTGCTTGCCTTTCCGTTTCTATTACGTTGCTGTGTTGGGAAGCAGACACTAACTCAGTTTTTAAGGCCTTAATTCTCTACGCCAGCGAGTACCGCTCTAGCATCTGTCTGATCATTGCTTCCTGCAGACCGCCTTAACCAGCCAAAAAACGACTCTATGGGGTCCGAAGAAAACTTTCTGGTCAGAACAAACTTGAACCCCTCTTTAGCAATGAGGTATTTGACGCATTCAACGTTTGATTTTGTCGTCATCACAAGCGCTTGTGCTGTTTTTCTTCGGCGCCTTGTGCAGGCCGTCTGCTTCTGTCGCCGGCCGGGCTTCATTCAGCTAATTCGAAATCTGTTTTTAGCGCCGCTTTATTCCGGGTTGCTGCGCATTTCAGTGCACGAGGATTAGGCGCGTTTTTGCTAACTTGTTCCGGCTCTGAGTGTGCTGGTTTCGTCGATCTTGATTGTGTGTCTTAGGAATGTTCGGTTAGAGGACTGCGCGTTTTCTTGCATAGTTGCGGACGTCGTTTTTGTGTTGCCGAATGTTTGCTTTTATATACTTTTGGTAATGGCTTAGGACGAGTTGGTCGTTTGTGGAGTAGGCAAAGGCCACATTTATTCCGCGGCCGCCGAAGCCCCTGCAGCCGGCCGCAACTACGCGCACGCCCATCCATCCTGGGCTGGCAGCGCCGCCCCGCGGAGAAACACGGCGGAGTCAGACGGCGCTTCAGCAGCCTTTGACCAGGCACAGAAAAAATAGAGGAGGCTATGCTCTGAGTCACCCGCGCAGCGACGGCGGCGGCGCGCCAGCTGTGCGCAGTCCTCGCGCATGCGCAGTATGGCCTTGCGTCAGCTCCGCGCAATGGCTCGGCGACACGCGTAGTGTTGCTTTCGCAACAAAACCAGTGTCTGAACCCTGCGGTTGCTAAGGGTAAGTATGAGGGCCAGTTCTACGCTGTAAATATGGTGCTCAAAAGAGGTGAACGATTGAGTTTGCTTTTACTAACTGGTTTGCACGCTGAACAGTGGAGTGTAGCGAAAACGATTTAAAAAAAATGAGATTTAAGCGCGCTATTAGCTACAGTCTGAGTACTGAAATTAAGTAGAACGTACATTTAACCCTGTTTCTTCTCAGCTCGTTCTAATCCTTACATCGTATGAAGTAAATTGCGTGCGGCGAATGACGTCAGTGGAATGCAAGCCAAAGCTAGAAATAGCGTGATGAGTTTCAAAACGCTTCAGCTTAACCGTGAAAAATTGTTAATATATTGGACTGGCATATTTTTAAGCATGAAATTTTTTAGCTCCCATTCTCAGGAAATTGAGACGAACATCGTCGTGAACCAGCGGGCTCTACCACCAAATTTGCCATTCCAATTTTAAGAACAAGAAATAAAAACTTGAAATAAAAAGTTCGTGCGGGATTCGAACCGACGCCGCAGCCTAGCAAGCAGTTTCGGTTACTGACTCGATAGACCACTCAGCCACCGCCAAAAAGAAAAAAATGTTGTAATAGGCATTTTCATGTCATTACTCACTGAACTAGTTCCCAAATAAACACATTGCCCGACTAAAGTGGAGGAAACGATGTAATTAAAACAGTGTTTTAGGTTTAATCGGAAATACATAAGCGTCTAGATATACACAAAGGGGCCACATTTTCTTAGCAAATACGCCGGAGAGGTGACGCTGCCCACCAGATCAGTAGAGGAAGAAAAAAAATATTGAACCATCATTGGACCTACATGCCGTTCATGGCGACTGGCAGCATTGATTTCGTCGACGACTTGTGCAATGGAATCGTTGGCATACTTCGCTACTTCGAGGAGGACATCGACACTGATCCCGCCGATTCAGGCAGTGTGCGCACAGCTTCAAGGGCTTGTGGTTCGAGTTCCCCGCCGCCGGCATCGGCGCCATGCGACGCTTCAAACGCATCCCAGTTGCGGCGACAAACGAAGTCCTAAAGCGCCACAGATCGGTGCTCGCGAGCACCGCCTATCGAGACCAATTTCTTGCTCACTACTACTCTCGACGATGATAGTGACTGCAAATGTTTTATCTCACATCCACGCTATACTCCTTGCAACACATTTTCTTAGCCTGACATGCATCTGCGGTGTCTTCCACACAGAAGCGGTTAGAACTGGACCTTCTCGCAAGTCGCAGAGGTCTGCACCTACATAGACTTCATCACACATCAGAAAAAGCAAACCTTAGCTGTCCAGATTAATCCGCACCGGCTCGCTAGTCGCAGGAACTGGTGGTCGTAGGAATCCAGTATAGTCGCGCGTCTGAGGCTCTTTGTGCTCGCACAGGCTGTGTCCGTGACGGGGCTTACCTAGCAGGACAGAGCCACAGGCGCTCCAGCAGAGAAACTGCAGCGGGAGCTCGTTGGCACCGCGCTGGCAGCGGACGCGAGAAGAGCGGCAGCACGACGAGGCAGCTGTCTCTTGCTGCCGGATAGGTTCGCGCGTTCATTGGGGAGCTTGCGGTGTGCTTGCTGGACACATTTTTTACTGCGCTTAGGACTCGATGCGGCTTGTTCCGAGAAGAAGCTTATCGCAAACGCGTAGTAGGCCCGTTTTGCGCATAGACAGTGTGCTCCTTATCGTTAGTTCGTGCAAAATGAGCCGCACATCCGTTCCTGCAGCATAAGGTCTTGCGCAATTTCGCTCTCCATCCGGAAATTCACTGAAATCGGAGTGTAATGACTGCCCTGGCCGGTCATAACGCCCCATCAGCATTGCAATAGTGAATCTAGTTCGCTTTGACACAAAAGCGTTAGATGTAGCGAAGCTTGGTCGTTTACCGCCCGGCCTGTCCCGCTGTGAAGCAGCGTTCCTGCATCGTACATAGACGGAAGCGGCCTTTGCGAACTATTCTTATCTGAGTCTCTAGCGTGCGACCATGTCAGGTGCGAGGAAACAATCTAACGCCTACTTTGCCACCGTCACACCTGTGACACCCAGCGAGCATCTTGCAAGGCAGCCCTACGCCGATTGGACTCTCATCCCTTCATGGAGGCCAATACTTCCGGATCATGGCCCCAACTTTCATCGGTGCGCAATGCTCACAAAACACTACTTCGAAATTTAAAAGCCACAGACGTGTACCACCGCCCACGAACGAGCAAAGGGCGTTTTTTTACTTCAGTGCCCACGACGGATCAATGTCCTGGGGACATGACGCGCTAATTCGCGCGCTTTTCTCCTCTCGCTTTTCCTTTTCTTTGTCCGTTTCCCCACGTGCAGGGTAGCCAAGCGTGTATCATGCCTGGCTAACTTCGCTGCCTCTTCTTTCTTCGCACGCCCCTCTTTCCTTTTGTTCCCCTAGACGACGTCTGTTTTACGTGCACGTAATGTCCCACTCTGCACGTACACCGCCCCGCGGAGATATGACGTGAAATAGCCGTGCCGCTAAGAAGAAAAGCCTGTTTGTGTGACAGTGCTGCTTATCTAAATTAAAATAAGAGACACGTCGTATGCAGGGTTCACGGCCACGGTAACGTACAACTGCTTTATTGATGGCAGCGAATACCCTTCAGAGGTGTACGTGTGCAACGCTTCAGAGATAATGCCAGATGCAGTTCTACCCCCCTGATGGAATCAGCTAAAAAATTACAATGCTGGACCAATTCCTACAAACATGAAGATGAATAGCCCGTGCTAAACGTAGCTTGTTGTTTGTTGCTGCCTTTTTCTACCGCCCAACTTGTATCTGAAAATATACTAGTACGAATGCACTAACCCGGAGGTTCAGAGCCTAGCAAAATCGTCTAGCGTATGCCCGAGAAGCTGGCCTAGTGCGTCCCCCCGGCACTGCCCGCTCTTCGTCGTCTTCCGCGTGGCACAAATCCGCGCTTTTGCCCTGATTCGAATGTAGTAAAAAAAGCATTTTCTGCAGAATTTTTGTTTCGCTATCTATAACGCTTGATAATTAGCTAGGAGTTTGTAATATCCGAGGTTTGTAGCAAGTGGAATTCCCATGTTACAGCGAAAAATACAGTCGGACAGTGGAAGTCTGCTATGTGCGTCTGCTTATTCCAACAGACCTTTCCACAAATTGCAGCGCCGCGCCATCCCCTAGCGGATCCGCGCAAAGCATGATGGGAGAAAGGAGCGATCGCCTCCCGCGTCGGCTGCTGTCAAGCGTGTTGCTGTGTTGTGCCGCCGTGTTCAGGCGTTGTGCGTCTTCTCGTGCGCTTTGTTGGTTGCCTCTTAGAAAAATGTTGCAGCGCACTGCTGTGGTGGTTATCTGTTAGTCTGTCTAAGGGAGTGCTTGAAGATAATATTACAGCAATGAACATCTACCGCGTCAGCATGAAATTTCTCAGGAGTGCGCCGATGAGCACGAGTGCACTCATACTGTTGTTTACATCGCTGCGTACGAACAGCTAGTGCTCGTTTTCACGACATAAAACGCAACCGGCGCTTTAGTTCTATTAAACAACCTGTTTTCGTTTTTACCGACAGTAGCCGTGCTTGTTTACGCAGTGCGATAATGTGTGGGAAGCGATGATGCGATCGCACGCCTGAGAAACACTTGACAGCGGGCTGTTGACATCGCGCAAAACTGGCGCTTCTCGCTTCTTGCCCCGGCTTCCTCCGACGTGACCAGTACTTTATTTTAAACTACTTTATCCAGAAGTATGTTTGGCGACCGTTCGCTTTAACTGAAACGGCCTAACTTGTTATCCACAAGCTAGCGACGGCGACGACTGCTGCTGGCCGTAAAGCACGGCTCGGCAGTTTGGGTCACACCGGCGTTTCCCGTTCATCATATGCGTGCCCTGCGATGTAAGCAATAGTTGATTTCAGGTCACTGTTGCCAAAACTACACTCGGTGACCATTTTCATTCGCTAAAGCTTATGATTCGCTCTTAACAACCGCCGCAATCACAGATCCAACCCTGCGGACTCTCTAGGCCTAGTCGTCGCGGAAGGGAAGGGAGTCGCCGTCGACGAAAATTAATTTGGCAAGCGCTTATCGCTGGGGATTGTTCAGGTGTGGATATATGAAATATAGCCGTTCGTTTCGCTCATTTAGAAGCGCGAACATATTCACATCGCCGCCTCATCACTGTGCTTTCGCTCAGCCGCCGACAAGGCTGACCGTCCGCCGATCGGATTCGTCGGTGTCGTTGGCCTGAAAAACTTGTCCCACTGCAATCATATAGTAAACTAGATATTTCACTATAATAACATGCTGCTGTTGAGCGTGACATATAAAGTGTCGTTGTCGGACTAGTGTGACCGTCGTCGTCGTTGTACACTGAAAACGAGCTGAGGCTTTGAATGCGTTTGGAAAGTGTCGTATAGCACTGCGCGCGTCCGTCGAGTCCGAATGTCATTCCAATTCTCGAATGTAATTCTGCTCAGATGTCGTTCGAGCGTTCCCGTGTAGCACAGGTATAAGAAACAGCGATGGCGACGAGATGGCAGAGAATGGCTTTCCGGTGATGAGGCACAGTCGGAGAGACGGACGAAAAGACGTGAGCGCGGCGCCGCGGCGCCTTTCCCAGAGTGCTTTGCGCGGCCGCTTGGTGGCGCTGCAGAATTTGTGAAAAGGTCTACTGGACCCTATTACGGCGCTTTTCAAGCTCTCCAGCGCAGCCACATGCTCCTCGCCGATAGCGTTGTTGCCCACATTCTTCTATACAGATGCGATAAAACTAATCGCGATGGAAGCGCCTACAGCAGCTAGTGGTATATGTAGGCTTCCTCGTCATCGTCTATCAGATTCCTGGGAATTAGATTGCTTGTATCTCGTGCACTAATATCTTCATCAGTACATGGCTCTCCGATGTCGGCGTCATCATCCGCACCAACGAAGCCATCCTAGGCGACATCAGGTCGCGCCAGCAGCTCATAGACGGCGCGTTGCCACAAATTCACATACTTCCCATAACATGGGTTTTCGACAGTGTCCTCCAATGTTAGTGGGTACACCTCCCTACGGAAGAAATTTTTTATCAAGGCGCAGCCAGTTCCATCCGCGCGTTTTTATTCCGCGGCGGGGAACACAGACATCCGAACTGGGACGGCGGCACCTGGCTGGTAAATTGCTGCGAGCATGCGCTGGACACGCGCCGCTGGCAGGACGTCTTGAGCACGCGTGAATTATGCCGATGTCAAGGCACTAGTCTGACTGGTCGCGTTCGATGGCAGAAGTGTGTGGCTACCGCTGTCAGGAAAGGCAGCACGGGGTGTGCCGCAGGGTTGTCGAGTACGAACAGGACCTTCCTATTTTTTTTTAAGCCGCTGGTTAAAAAAGTCCCCTGTCACACCCATACACCTTCTAAATGCATGCTATGGCGCACTCGTCGAACAAATAAAAAAAAAAAAAGGCGCGTCTCATCCAAGCTTCCGTGCCGTGCCTGTAGAGTACGAGAACGTAGTTTCAAAAGCAATATGCCTTTAGACTTTTCCGGATAACAACCGGCGGCAGCCGTTCGCTGCCATCCATGCTCGCGCACAGAAGGATGGCAACGCGAAGCTCGCTGCACTTTCCATCAGCGCTGGGCGTCGCCTTTCAAGGCATACGTTTTTAATGACCTCGACTGGAAAATTTCGTCGGCATTCCATACGTGCCAATTTTTTTTTATTTTGCGTTTTTGGATGGTCGCGTTCTTTCCCCAGAAAGAGGTGAGGAGGTGAACAGAGACTTGCAGGCGCTTGTCGCTCTCAGCTTCTGCAAGAAATGGGGGTTTTCGACTGTGGGACAGTTTACAGCGCCTCCTTGTTCGCTGTAAATGAGTTCTGCGCATACAGTCGTTCGTTATATCTGAGATGCATACCATTGCCTTAACACATATTTGACGGTTTCGTCACCCTCTTTCGTAATAAGCAGGTGTTCGCTATACCTGCGGCTATTATGATAGGGCTCAACTGTAAGTCAGTATTTAAGCTGTCACTTGCGACAATTTGTTCAGCGATCTGCAGGTCCCGCTTACAGATTTAAAATTGGTGCAGAGAAAGCTTAAAATGAGCGGCAACTTGCTTCATTGCAAGTAAGCATAAGTCAGGATGTACGTTTTCTTTTTTTTTTCTGTCAGGAGAAACCAAACGTCGCAAGGATGAAAGCATTGAACGTGACATATAAAGTTACCGCTCGTGCGCCACTTTCACCTGTGCTTGTGTCACTACAAGCTAAAGCTGAAGTGTATCCTTGACTGTGTATGGAAAGTACCGTGTGTGGCTGTTGTTGTCGCCGTTTTGGGCGACTCTGAATGTCTCCTCGTCTCGCTACTGCTAGTTCCTTTACTTCGACACATTTTTTCTTGTCAGCGCTTGCAACAGATATTTTGAGTGTACAGTCTTTGTCAAAAGCATACAGCCCAAGGGGTTTCCTTCCAAGCCATGTAGCGGGGCTCTTTAGCACATCTGACAGTCCTAAGCTTGGGAGGGTTGAGGACTTAAATTCCCCCGGCCTTCGTGAGATTAGGGTCCCTGAGTATGCAAGAGGAGCCGCACTGCAGGGCTCAGAAGCAGACCCCTTGGGCTGTATACTTTTGACGAAGACTGTACATGGTGGCACTAGTGAAATTGTTCATCATTTGGTCAGGTATGATTGCTAGGCCATTCCAATGCTGCTTTTGCCGGTAGCCTGTAATTGTAATCAACAAATAAAGTTGTCCTCTGCCCCAAAAGCTAACGGGGCACTTTTCTTTAAGAACAACGGCTGCTGCTCATAATTTTGTTACAAACCATGCATCTTGGATAAATCACGCCCTTCTACCTCCCAAAGCAACACCGTTGGCGACAAGGAGCGCCGCAATGAAAGTCTCCGCATCAATTCTGACCACCTGGAGTTCTTTACCGAGAAGAGTCTCAGTACACGTGCCTTTTTGCCTTTCGCCCCTGTAGAAGTAAGTGCAGTATCTTGAAAGATAGGGAGTCGCGCGCTCTGTCCGCCAAAACAGTATACAGCATTTCTCATTATAGCTATGAGTCGGTGTCAGTCGGAGGCAATAACAATAAAAAAAGGACGGTCTCGTTTTTCTCCCATTAGAGATAGCGCGTTTCGAATATCCGACTGAAACAGTCAAGAGGAAACAAAAATAACTGCGAGTAGGGAAAGTCGTAAACAGAAACGGCACACCGTCCCGCTCGGGCGTTTGCGTGCGCCGTCAGCAGTGGTCGCTGAGGAACTCGTACTGCGAGGCCCATTCAGCGCGTCCGGTTGCCTCGCGTATCTGGGGCCGCCGCCTTGTTGATTGAACGTGGCCGCACAGTTCGAGATACCGGCAGCGCGCGCCTCGGCACTTTCGCGTCACGCCACGAGACATTCAAAACTGTCTTTCGGCTCTGAAATCAGATGCCGGGTCTTGTTGGGAGGGACGGGCGTGTTTGTTTTGCGAAAGCACTGCGCCCCTTCTGCACTACCAGTCGGGAAAGTGAAAACGGGAATGCTAGGGAAAGGGCTGATGGCCCTCCCTTCTCCCTCTGCTTGTGTTTCGGGTGCCCGTGCTTCATTCACCATCCTGCACTTAAGAAAGCAGTCGCCTTTGTATCAACTAAAGCCAGCCGAAGACTTCCTTCTGGACACAGACGCGTTGGCAGAGTGCTGTTTATGTTCCCAAAAATGCTGCTAGCCGCAGGGATTGTTATTTCACAGATTTTCTTTTGAGGCCTCTGGTCTCGTACAGACGGTTTTATTCTCTTTTTACTACCATGATTAAATAGTTCACCTTGGATATTGTTGCGCTCTTGGAATAAAGAAGCATATATTAAAATCAGAAGCCGGATTCGCTGAGCTTCCTGTACGTAAGAGTGGCTGGAGCTGCCAGCACCCAAGATCTGGACGGACCTAAGGCCAGCACGTTAGGTTGACACGGCTTCTCACGAGGCAGTCCAGCTGTGTACGAGAGTCGACCAGCCACGAATGGAACATGAAAACGTTCGAACACATCCAGCGTTTCCACTTAATAAGGCGTGTCTCGGGTACGGGTCTTCCTGTCGTTAAAATGCAGCGAAGTGAAGTCGGTAACAAATTACATTAAAAGTTATTTCTGTGCTGACTATTGCCTGTGAACCTCTGAGCAAAAGAGTCGAGAGGATAACAGTCGGTGTGGATGAAAAAGGAAACAGAAGGCGAAAGAGCAAAGAACCAAAAGCTCCACCCCTATGATACAGAGATAACCGAGGCGTTCATCGCTTCCAGCAACAAGTACTTCACCTTAGCGGCCGACCTTCGTGACGCGCATGTAGTCACGTTTGCGAGGACACACTGCATGGGCGAACAGAAATAATTTCACTGGGAATCACGGACAAGAAATCATGCTTAAGGCAATGAATACGGATGGCTGTGTAAAGTACTTTATTTTTTACCTGGTGGACAAGTTTTAGCTTACCGGCATGAAAAATCTTTCAGGAGAGTCGGCTAGGAGGAGGGACGAGGGAGCATTTAATTGTGAGCTTCTAGGGTAGGAAAATTATTCCAGATAAATCTCTGTCCCAGTTTACGCACGGGTCTATAAGCCTGCGGTTTCTGCTCCGATTTGGCGTGTCTCTCAAAAGTGCGAAATGATACAGTAGCCGCAGCTTCGGCCAATCCCTTACCGCTGTTACGAGCAAACTTCGCAACTTGAGTCCCTGGAATGTATTAATTGATGAATTTCTACGCACCAAAGCAACACTGTTTGAAAAAAAGGAGTACAGTGGTGAGCAGCCTTGTCTAGAGCGCTCGGGCGGTGCACTTCCTTGCAAACAAATCCAGATTTTGTGGCAGCCTCTAGGGTCCAGCTGCAACGCTTGCACGGAAGTAGCGCCAGATAGCCTCGTAAACAAAGCAGGCACGAAAACTTTGCCCTGTAATGAGGGGCTGCTCTCTAATTTCGGTTTTTGTTACCAAGTGCGCACTGCTCAAGCGCTCTAGACAAGGCTGCTCACCACTGTACAGAAGGGCTCCTGTGCATTGAGAGCACACGTTAGAGCACACGTTCTCTGGAAACCTCAGTGGTGTGAGAACGAAGTTTCTATTGGTCGATGACGATGAGACGTCACATGAACCAGCGAGAGTGATTCAAACACCCTACAACGATCACAAAGTACCACAGTGATGACGTCAGTACGCAATTTCTCACTGGTCTGCAGGGTCGTGGCGTCCTTCCACCACCATTACGTAGTCACTCTAAAGAAAGAAAAACAATTGCTCTGAAAAGTAAAATGGTCCAGCCGGGACGCGAATTCCTGCCCCTTGGGTTGAGAGTCGGGCGCGCTCGCCATCGACCACGGAGGAACTTGTGCTGTGTGCGATAAAAGGAGGCGTTGTGTGAGCGCCTCGCATCGCAGAGTACGCTACAGTGGACGAAACAACGTCTAGTTAACTAAGATGACAAATTATCCTCAGCAATTTTTGCACCAATTAACAAGCCTATGCGTACGAGCAACCCGAATCCGCTTGACATGTTGTAGTGGCGCCGGCATGCGGCGGCCGCGGGAACTACAAGCGCGGCAGAGCACATCGCAGTGTCAAGGGATGGCGCGTGAGATCCCCGTACGCTTTGATTTCCGCAATTTGAAAGATTGGTTAGAGAATATGAAGAAAAAGAATACGAAGCACGTTAGCACCTGCCACCACCCCATTTAAAAAGGGAGGATCCATCCATCCATCCATCCATCCATCCATCCATCCATCCATCCATCCATCCATCCATCCATCCATCCATCCATCCATCCATCCATCCATCCATCCATCCATCCATCCATCCATCCATCCATCCATCCATCCATCCATCCATCCATCCATCCATCCATCCATCCATCCATCCATCCATCCATCCGTCCGTCCGTCCGTCCGTCCGTCCGTCCGTCCGTCCGTCCGTCCGTCCGTCCGTCCATCCATCCGTCCGTCCGTCCATCCATCTATCCGTCCGTCCGTCCATCCATCCATCCATCCATCCATCCGTCCGTCCGTCCGTCCGTCCGTCCGTCCGTCCGTCCGTCCGTCCGTCCGTCCGTCCGTCCGTCCGTCCGTCCGTCCGTCCGTCCGTCCGTCCGTCCGTCCATCCATCCATCCATCCATCCATCCATCCATCCATCCATCCATCCATCCATCCATCCATCCATCCATCCATCCATCCATCCATCCATCCATCCATCCATCCATCCATCCATCCATCCATCCATCCATCCATCCATCCATCCAACCGCATTCAGCTCTTACTGACGTTAACAGTGCTTTCTCAAAAATTTTCTACCAACCGTTATTCTCCTATAATAGCGCGGGCGTGTCTCGCATGAGGTCATATATAGAAGTGAAAAAATCTGGTTGAAATAGAATTGGAATACAACTGCTATATAACCCCGTCCTCGGACTATTTCAACGAGCTTCGAAATCCTATTGCAGTTTTGCATCTTTACTCCAGCGATAGGCGGTCGTCGTGGCTGGGAACCTTCATGTTCAGTAACCAAATTCCATAAGAACGGAGACACTGTTGCGGGTGGAACCTAGAACAGGAAAGTTCGGAAGAACCCTAAGTATTGGCCCTGCACATCCTTACGGCTCCCGGAAGTTGGGCTCTGCCGTCGGAGCGACACAAAGCGGGTGCCGTGCGGCGGCCGCCGAGGGAAACCCTATCGGCTCTTCCCAACGGTTGCTGGGACCAGGGGCGCTTTCGCTGACTGGACACTGCGCAGGACTCAGGCACTCGTGTCGAGTGTCACTGGGCGCTCTTATCGGTCGTCAACATGGCGTTCAGTGTCAAAGCTCTCGAGAGGTCAACCACAACGATTTTCAATACAGGCTGTAGGCGTTGGCAGAGCCCTTTGTTTCGCATTGTTTCATACGAAATGAGAACATGAAGAAGATATGCAGGACCGACCAGGAAGTCCCAATAATAGTTAAAGAAGAGTGCTTAGTCTTGCTTGGTGGCTCGCAATCTTTGTAAAAAGTGAAACTGTGTACAAAAATAGGACAGAGCCTAGAGCACAGAGCTACAGAGCCAGAGCACAGAGCTGTTCTTTGTCCCCTTGTATGTGCCATTATGTGTTGGTTCCTTTTTTATGGATATCTTCATTCAGTGGAGCGCCCTTGTACAGCTCACTTCGGGAGAATCTCTGCGGGTTGTGGGTCGCATGCGTGGGTCCAGATTCGCAGGCATTTAAGATCAGTTAGTGGCTGGCCGACGTCCGTGCGCACTTGGTCTGCCTCGTGCAGAGCGGTGCGGATTTAAGGTGCTGGCTAGCCTTGAAAATGTACTCTTTTGCATGTAGGCGCATTTCGGGGCTGGCCAGAGCACAGGCGAAGGCAGCCAAGTAAACGATCGCCATGGTGCCAGCCAGTCCTGAGCTGATTTACGCAAAATAAGCTTCGCGAACATGGTCTTTGGACCACAAAGTTCACTTGTGCAACAATAGCGGTCTTAGAGACGATGCGTTTGCATGGGTGTGTGCTTCTGTGTGTACAGAGGGCAAAACACATGCCTAGAACAACCAAACTGTGTTTTCCATCGCTCCCAAAGCCGCTGCGACCAAGAAGGCAAAAATTGACGATTAAATTCTATAAGTTTAACTGCATATGTTTAGATCCAGACCATTTTTAACCAAATCTTATCGCTAGTTATCGCGTGATCAGCCCGAAACACGCTCAGAACGTGTTCTAGACATGAGTTTTGCCCTCTGTACATTCGTGCACACTTAGCAGTGGGAGGAGAGGGCGTGATGACCTACATTTCACTCGTAGTACTTTCCGACTGCATATCTAGAATGTAGTCTAGGTTTAAGACGTTAGGCGCCTAAGTTCGACTATGCGTGACTGTCAAAGCGTGCCAATAAAATATGCAGACTAAGATGAGCCGGCTCTAGAGCCCACCGGTTCTTTGGCGGGTTTCTGTATTACAGCTTTTTACCAACGCCTAAAAATGCGCCCCTGGCAAAGAAGGAAAAAGGCAGATATTGGAAGTGGAAAAAAAAAAAAAACGTGCAGGCTGCTAGCAAAAGCCATATGGGCAGAAAACTCTGGTTTACATGTTTTCTAGAGGAACCGTTATCGGCCGGTGTATCTTTTCTGGCTATTCAAGCCGTCACTAAAGGTATCTAGGCCTAATACTGCGGTTTTGGATGAAAGAAGCGACAGATCAGGTGCTTGTAAACGCGTACAAAATGTCGGAAATCGATACGAACAGTTGAATGGCTTCTAGAAAGCAAAGCTGAAACTTAAACAATGTCGCCGAATTTAGCTCAGGGAGCGTCACATTGACTACCGTACATAACTCTCGAATTACTTTTCATGCATGTTCAACGAAGAATCTCAAATTTTCTAACGAGTATATCGGGAACGACGTCATTTGGGCGATGAAGCTGAGTTTCGCATAAAACACAACGGAGTCCTACATGGAGGTGCTACATTTCGCCGCACGACTACGCCATGTAGCACTGTCACAACGCCTGAAAATCATTAGCAAGTGCCGCCACTCGATACACAGAGACGTTGTACTAGTTAGACGAGCCCCGCCAGTCGTGTAGCAAGGCACGGTGCGGAGAAGATCGCATCTGAACGCAACGCTTTGTCCACGTGTTTCTGCGACTCCGGGATGACGTCTGTAGCGAGCCCGCGCAGCGCCTCCTGATATCGGGGCGGCGGCGGCGGCGAAAGCCGTTCACCGCTTGGCCGCCTTCTAATTGCAGTTCGTTTGTGCGGGCGGCGGCGAAAGATAGCTGCCGGCGGCCGCACTGATGGCAGATGCGGCCATGCGCCCCCGACACCGCGCGCGTCTCCGCCACCCGAGCGGCGCTGCCGCGAGCGGGGCAACATTTTCAGCTCGTAAACTACGCCCTAATGACTCGCCCTCGCGGCGTTTATCTGATCGGCCCTGGAAATAGAAAGCGGCGTTCGGGAACCGCGGACAAAGGCGCCCCGGGCCGCACAAGAGCCCTAGCGCCGCTCTCAAGACGAATGCGAACGCGTCGCGCTAGAAACAAAGATGGCAATCCACGCGAGCGCCGCCGGAATGACGGAGAGGCATTTGCGTTCTGTGACGAATCCCGATTGCGAAAGTGCCTCCGCGGCTATGTATAGAGGATCGCGAGGCTGCAACGAGGCTGCTGGGCCTCCGCCCAGATTAATGGCCTGCCCCGATCGCGCCCAGGGGGCGGAGGTTGCGACCTCGGCGAGGACGAGTGCCTCCCGTCGCCCTCCGAGGCCCGTCTTCTGTGCGCGCGGCCACAATCTCCGGACCGAGCCACCTGGCGAAGCGTGCCCGTACACGAACGCCGCTTGCTCCGCGTGCTCCATTTCAGTCCGTGTATGTGCGTGCTTCGAGACAGGTCGGAATACGGAGCCCATCGCTCGTGCCGTCCGCCGCACGACGAACCTCTGAAGATGTAACGGCAGATGCAGTTCGACTTCTGGAGCACAAAATGAGACTAATTCTTTGAGCACCGCCTGCAGGAAAAAGATGGAGTCTCTACTCAATTTTTTTTACAGTATATTGATTCTTCAAAGGTTTCTGTCAGTCGTAATTACTGTGGATTTCTAGTCAATGTCAAGGGCCTGCCTGGCTCCCGTTTTATTTATTGTATGGTTCTGTAAGCCTATTCAATAAAAGGCAAAGCCAGTAAGACACTCGATATTACGTCTTAGGAAGAGGGATTTGAATACGCTTACCAGATTTATTTAATAATTTGGCCCCCACGCTAGGTCTGGCAGAAAAGCACGCAAGGCGAGGCAAAAGCACGCGTGCAAACGCGCGACTGTTCCAAATAACATATACGCCGTCCAATAAATTTCCTTGCGGGGAAACGTCACTCGACTGAAAACGTAGCTCAGACCCTTTTATGGCCCCTTTCGCTTTGCTCGAGGCTTAGCGCCTCCCCGTCAACCGGAGGTCAGCCCGCACTCGCCAGCTTCAGCAGCCAGTGCAGCGGCGAAGATTGCGCGCTCTTGTCGGCCTTTCATATGCAACTGCGCGAACCCCGACGAACGGGCGTCGAGTGGGGCACCACGCGCGAAAGCGGCAGAGTTCGGCAGCGCGACGTTTACCGCCGCGGGGAGCGCCCGACGCGCACCCTGAAGGACAAGGACATCGGTTGTGCAAACAGAGAGGGGAAGAAGAGCGAAATTGTACTTCTAGGAATGCCGCATTTTGTGTCCTTTATTTTCTTCGAATGCTGTCGCCTTTTGGCTCTCTTAATTTCAATGCCTCTCTCCCGCCGCATTTTTAACGAGGCTGAACGTAATGAAAGAGGTCAGAGAAACGCCAGATTCTTCCAGGGGTGTGACACATCCAAACGGAAGAGGGTCGACGACTACCACCTCGAAGACAACTTCAGGAGCGTAAATATCGATCTCAAATCCATCCATATCAGAGAGCTAAAAGGAAAAGGAAAAAGTCAGAGTTGATCCAAAGATACAGCGGAAAAGAAACGAATCTTTAGGGGGCATGTGTCGCCTTGTCGGTGGCCAGAAAAACTGACGTAGATATCGAACGTCACATGCTCCTCTTTCTGATACCTATATGAACCGTCTTCGCCAAAAGTTTCCAGACTGCCCTGATCGCTTCCCATGTTCTCAGAAGGCTTAATATTGCAACAAATAATACGAATTCAGACGAAGTGTCTTGGTGGCACGCAAGTTCTGGGCTTTTGTGCTTCGGGCTCTGTGTCCCGTGCGGGTTCTGTGTTCTCGGTCTGTGAGCTGTGGCGGGGTCGTTATTGCATTGTCCTCGCCCTAGGCCACCTAATATCATTTTGAGGGGGATAGAGATGGCGCAGGTTCATGTCACGCAGATTATCCTATAGCAGCAGACAACTGCTGGCGAGCGCAGCGCCACCACTCCACTGGCAGCCCACATTTTGTGCAGTCACAGCCGCGTGGTTACTTTTTGCAAAGGTGGTACATGCGCATTAAAACAAGAAAATGGTAATTTCTCATGCAAAAAGAAGGTCAAGATCACGATTTTCACGACCCAATTTTCAGCGAAAGCCATATGTGTAAGGGGGTAAGGATTCAGTAAATGGGTGGGTCATGTGACAGATTACATTCGCCAGATTACATTGAGTCATGTGACAGATACATGACTTTGCTGCGTAATGACGTCATTTCTTGCAGACGACTACCATGAGATCTCGGAGTGGGGTCGGGCTACAACAGCTGACACTGCAAAATAATGACCTTAATTCCGCTGTTCGAAGCAGGTGGGACACAGTGTTTCACACAGTTTATGAAGGTTTAATGTCCCAAAGCGTCTCAGGCTATGAGGGACGCCATAGAGAAGGGTTACGGAAATTTCGACCACCTGGGGTTCTTCAACGTGCACTGACATCGCACAGTACATGGGCCTCTAGAATTTCGCCTCCACAGAAATTCTACCCCTGCGGCCGGGATCGAACCCGCGTCTTTACGGTCAGCAGCAGAGCGCTATAGCCATTGAGTCAACGCGGCGGCGCGGTCTTCTAGCTTCACTGGGAATAACTAGAGGGTCCCTAAAACTATAATCTCATGCAACTTCTTCTCGGGTGAGTTGATTCGCTTTTTCTCAAAATACTTAGCGCAGCAAACGACAAGCACCAAACAGCCTTTCGTGTGTCTATACTCTGTTGTTCGTATGCCCTTAATTAAAGCCCTTAATTAATAAGCCGCATATTCGTTGAACGTTAGGGGTTGCATATATGTTATATTGGTTAGGAGGAAGACTATGCAGTTGCTGCAGTTTAGTGCTATTCCTCAGACATATACCTATAGCGTAACAATTAATTGCAAGATTCACTGATGGCGACATTTCCAAGCTGAAGTTATAAGCGTTCTTGGTGTTAGCTTGCGTTTTCTTTGAAATTTTGTCGGACGCTATGCTCAGGGGAGCAATACGTGAAAGTTCCGGAGGCGAGGAATCCGAGCTCGACTGTGGTGCAGCAGAAGTCTGTAATTCTGGTGTATGGGCGTGGGCGTAGAAGCAGCACGGACCAAGATTGGATTGTTCCGAGGACTGTCCACGGATCGGCAAAGATGGCTCACTGATTGGGTATGAACTTCTCTCTCAAGCATGACTGCCACAGCCGAAGCTACGGCACCTTGTTGAGCTTCAGCGTAAAACAACGCCACTGAGCCCCTTATCCGCTCTCGATAAACTGCCCGAGCAGGAACGGTAAGCTGTAGTAATGCTGAAGTATCTCTTGGAATGCCATTCATACGATTGTGAATAAGCTGCATAAACAGTGAGCCCAGTTCTCAGGGCAAGTGCTGGACGCCTTAAGTCCCGTGCTTGCAAACCTCCAGTAAAATCACGGCTGTTGCATCAACGCTGTTTTGATAGCAAAGTCAGAAGCGCGTTCATTTTTTTTTAGCGAAACGTCTGGGGACTCAATCCCTGCATGTCAAGTTTCCACCAGTTTGTTTTTGCAAACCGTTTCTCTGCTCTGGTCACATGCGAACCAAACTTACCAAATGTCTTAAAACTTGCTGGTTACGTGTTCATGGCAGAGAGAGGGTAGACAGATGGTTCTTCTTCACCCGCGAAACATACCATGAGGCGCTTGTTTTTATACGCACGAACTTTAGATGTGTTCAACCATATGTGCGAATGCAATACGATTGTCTGCACCAGCCCCCCCCCCCCCCCCCCAAAAAAAAAAAAAAAATATATGGGCATTCGCCTCGTGAAACCATCTCCTATGGCCTATTCTCAACGAAAGCTAGTGAAGCAATTTTACCTTGGTGAAAGTGCGACCTCCCCACCTGTTTACAAATGAATTAGTTTCAAATAATTTTTAGGCTTGGCAATAAAGTGCTCATTATGTCTTAGACAATCAGTCCGGGCAAAAATGGTGTACTGATATACGTGCCACGCGATAAGCCTGCTGAAACCTTGGGTTGTTTACTACGATCGGTCTGGCTGGTTGCGCAAGGTGACCCTGTACGGAGGGCCTGCATCGCACTTGACAGCGGTTTGTTAAGTAATTGCTCCCCACCTACGCATAAGGTAAACAGGCCGGCCTATCAAAACACCACCGCGACACCCGAAGTCACGAGCAGGCACCCCGAACCGCGGAACAACACGGTGTTCTGCGCTAGAGCAAACAGGACCTTAGCGGCGAGCCTATCTTGCGCGAGCCGTGATAGCCGCCCGAGTAACACCGAGACCCTGAAATGGCTACTTTGCATAAACAAGGGGTCTACGACCCCGAGATAAATACGCCTCTTGTGCTCGCTGCGGGGCCGAAGAAAACACGTGCCTCGAAGAAAACAGGGCGTCACACTATATCGTCGTCGGCCACCGAAGACCGCGGGCAATGGTATACAAGCTCTGCGCTTTCTACCTTCCCTCCGGGAGCAAGTGTTGACCCTAAACTTTCTCGGCCAGGGGCAAGAAATAGTGAACTGATGCCCAAGAGCTGAATTTGGCGCATCAAAATTGCTCGCTCCCCCGCCCGCCATGTTTTTATTTACAAACGCTACCAACCAGCCTCCTTCCTCTGTATACTGACACGCCGTGGCTGGCGCTCATGAAAGGGGCTTCTTTCGTGGCCAGGAACGTGCTCGAGACCACAAGGCTGGCTCACTACCTGATGCGCGAACAGCGCTCCTGCCGACGTGTGGAGAACGTCCCATGGCCGCTGCGGAGTGCAACTTGGACCATTTTTCACTGCTGCCGTTATTCAGCAATACACGTGCAGGAAACTTTCTCACTGCTGAAAAGTGCCGCAGTCGCCGCCTGATGTCGCAACCGAAGACTGGCGTTCGCCGGCCGGTGCCTTGCGCCCTTGTCTCGTAATTGGTGTTGCTGTTTTCGTCTATCAAACGCACACTTATTTCAAATGTCACTGAGTTTGATTAGAAGGGGGGGGGGGGGGGGGGGGGGTAGGGGGGGGGAGGGGTTAGTGCGCGCTGTCGTCGGAGATGTGGCGTAGCTGTTATGGCGGAAAACGTCTCTCTCGGCGTTGCAAGCGTACTGAAAATGAGCACCCTGCGCACAAGAGGCTCGCCCTTCCCTTTCGAACCGCATTCATGTGGAGCCCGACAAAGGCGTTATTGATCTTTGCGGCTCACAATGTTATCTAGGATGTGAATGAAAACACCGAACGACAAAGACTGTCAACAACCACGTCATCTGGACTGCTAGCGCGGTGTTCGGAATGCGAAGAGGAATCTGTTACTTTTGTTCACGGGTGTGAACAAAAGGCGAAGTACGAGCACCTGCACGAAGTCCTCGGACAATCATGTGTGTCGCCGTACTTCGTCCCTTTTCACTCTTCTTTTTTTTATGCGAAGCATATTACTAGAGCTACACTACAGCCCGTCGAGCGCGGCGGTGGAGCTACCATTGACCTTTAGCGTGACCATGTTACACCACCTGACAACATGACGTCACAGCAGAGGAGAGATGGGCTGCCGGCTCTCGCGGTCGGCCGCGGCGGTGGAGGCTCCACATCAGAGGCGTGGCGGCTGACCACGTGACAACATTACGTCACAGCAGAGGAGAGATGGGCTGCCGGCTCGCGCGGTCGGCCGCGGCGGTGGAGGCTCCACATCAGAGGCGCTGCAGTTGGCCACGTGACGCTACAGCAGCGGTATAAAGCTGAGCTTGCCTCGCTCTCCGGGCACTTACGAGGCGGCCAGGTGTTGGGATGCCGCCTAGAAGCAGGGCTGATTTGAACGAGAAGCGAAAGCTTCAGCGTGCCACAGAGACCGATGAAGAGCGGGATGAACGTCTGGCTAAGCGGCGTGCTCAATATGCGGCTCGGCGACAACGTTCTACAACAACTGAAGAACAAAGCGAGGAACTTTACCAAGCCTAGCCATCAATATGCTTCGCATCTGACTAGGCTTAACCTTAGCTAAGCCTCAGCCATTTTTTTTTTTATTTTGCGGTGAACGCGCGAACATGCTGTGTTTTCGAATCGCGCTAGAAAAGCATTCGTTTAATTTCAGTGACGTGTAGAAAATACGATCTATAGATGGTGAGAACGAGGGGGAAACAGGGTAGCGTCAGAGGGTTGGCTGGTAACAACTTTTTTAGACCCACTTCAGTGGATAAGGCGATGGTGAATGAGAGGAGAGGGGAATGAGCAGGACGGCGACGGGCCCCCTCATTCAGAAAGAATTATAGTGTCTAGTTGCAGTGAAAACCGCTTCTTTTTAGCAACCGGTCATAATTCAAGTTTTTTTTTCTGGTTTCCATACATCCACGAGGTAAACCTGTGCGAATATACGAAAACTATGCATTGCTGGACTTGTTATTGTTTGGTCATGTTTGTTAGTGTGTGTGAAGCTGCGAGGATAACTTACAGATATTTGAATATATGGTGCCTTCCCATAGAGCACATTGTTGGCAACAGCTTATGGCACGTTAGGCAACTTCGGTAGCCTGTTAACTAGTTATTATAAGGGTCAAAAGTGTCACCTGCAATTTTGTTTTTCGTTCCTCAGAGCCCCTTTTACTGTACTTTCTTTCCATCAAGCCGTTTATTCTATTCGCGTTTGAGAAAGTTTCGTCAATGTACCAACGATATTTTCATTTTTGTCCCCTTATTACCACTCACGCATTCCTGCGGCCCTGCTAAGCAGCCCTTCGGCAGTGGCACCTGCGTGAAGCAACTTCTCCTGGATTCATGGTACCTTTCGCCTTCCGTTATCGGCTGAGTACGTCGTAACGGAGAATTGAAGCTTTCAAAAGCTGGTTAACGCGAGAGTGATATCCATGGTCATGCGCCAAGTGCGCTGAAGAGTTGTAACCCCTTGAGAAAAAAAAAGAAGAAACTGCGCGAAAGACGAAGACAGAGCAAGAACGGACAGGATCCCACTCATAGGGGTGGGGGGTACGGATGTCATGGTCACTCGTCTGTCGGGATGACGAGGCGGAGTGCGGGAAATATGGTAGTTTTAGATTATCTGGGCCATAGCCGCAAAAGCTTTGCCTGAGTATTTCGTGTCTCCTTAGCTAGACACGCTTGGGCCATTTGTTCACTTGCATCAGGGTCCCCAAACTCATCTCATCACGCAGGCCGCGTTGAGAACTTTAACAGTCGAGCCCTCTTATAACTAACATGACCGTGCGGGTTGCGTTCGCTGTGTCCGAGGCTTGTAGTAAGTGGGCTTCCCATGTTACGGCCAAAAATACAAAGCCGGGTGGGGTAAGTCCCTTATGCGCGTCTGCTTACTCAAACCAGACCCTCTTACGGCACTTTCCAAGCTCTCCAGCGCAGTAACATGCTCCTCGCCGGAGCCCTTGCTACCAACAGGCTGGTTTATGGATGCGATATAACTAATCGCGGTGGAAGCGCCCACGGTACCATGTGGTATAGATAGGCCTCCTCGTCGTCGTCCTCATCAGGTTCCTGGCAGTTCGACAGTTGTAGTATTTCGTGCACTATTATTTTCGCCAGTGCAGGCCTTTCCGAGGTCGGCGTCTTCATCGGCACCAACGAGGTCATCCCAGGCGACATCAGGTGAGGCTAGCTGCACATCGACGATGTGTTGCCACAAATCGACATGCGTTCGATAACGCGGTGATCGACAGCGTCCATCATCGTTTCAGGGGCCCTAAACGATGCCTTACGGAAGCTATTCTTGATGCACTGTGCAGTCAGTTCCATCCGTGGGACCATATTCCACGGCGGCGAGCAAATAATTTATAACTGGGACGTCGCGGGACCTGGTTGGTCAGTTGATATGCTGGTGACGCGCCGCCGGCGGAGCGTCTTGAGCTCGTGAATTGTGTCCACACCAAGTGGCTGGTCTTTCTCGTCGCGTTCGGTGGCGGAAGAGCGTGGCCACAGCAGCGAGGAAAGACAGCACGTGGTTCACTACGTGATTGTCGAGTACGAAAAAGAATATATACAGGGTCTGTCCTGAAAGTAATGAATCAAGTCGCGGCGTGACGCGCGCATGCACTAGATTGGGAAAGCGCTTTTGGGGGAAGGAGGGGCAGCCCTCAGCCTCACAATGCGACGAGCTTAGTTGGCTGCGAGCAGGCGAAGCGAGTGAGCGTCTTCGAGCGTGTACCCATGTTTCGTCGCTGCGTCGAGAAAACCATGGAGCGAACGTTGGCTACGCTGTGAAGCTTTGCAATAAACTAAGCCACCTACCGAGTCAGTGGACGTGATCAAGACAGCATGTGGGAACGATGCGATGTCCAGGTCGCGCGTTCTAATGTCACAAAACATTTACAAACGGCCGTGAAGACGTTCGCCACGGCCAACGGTCCGGACGCTTGTCGATGAAGGTTACGGACGGTAATGTTGACTGCGTGATCCTGAACGTATTCAGGGCCATTTGTAAATGCTTTTTGCCATTAGAACCCTTGCGATCTGGACATTGCATCATTCCCAGATGCTGTCAAATGTCTCGGTAGGTGATTTACTCAGGTTATTGCAGAGCTTCACTGCGTAGCGCTGTTCCAACGTTCGCTGCATGGTGTCCTCGACGCAGCGACGAAACAGGGGTACACAGGGGTATATATGCGAAATTGAGAAACGCTTCATTTAGGTAAACATTTATTGTGAGTCGACATTTCGGACAGAGTCTGTCCCAGGCTGGGTTCAAAACGTCGACTCGCAATAAATGTTTACCTAAATGAAGCGTTTCTAAATTTCGCTTTTTACCTCTAGCAACCAAGTACGTTTATCTTTTTGTGCTACATCCCTTCGATGGCTGCTAGCAACGCTTCTAAAACAGTTTTTTTGGAAATATCCCCTTCATCCGCCAACATGGGCAGTAATTGGAGACTCCCAGACAAAACACCTCTTCAACCATTTCGACCCCTCGAATCGATGCTCCCCGACCTTCATTACTCAGCCTGGTGCGAAGATCAACGACATTCGGAACCTGCTTGACTTTGTGCCTCCATCGGCGAGCGGATTTATACTACATTTGGGGACGAATGACCTGAACAGCGACGGCATCCAGACTGCGATTGAGCGGTACTCCGAAGCCTTTAACGCCATCCGCAAGGAGCGGCCTGGAGTGCAAGTTATCTATGAAACGTTGGTTCTACCACGTACGCCAAACCGCCCGCGACGCTCTAATAACTGGCGGTCAGGGAAGAGATTTAATCGCCGGGCGGAGAAATTCGATATATATATATATATATATATTAAGCAAACAAGGGAAGGGGATTGAGGGGCTCGTTATATATGTGAGAGAAGCCAACAGCCACAGAAACCAAGGGGCACAGGGGATTTTAAATTTATTTATTTTATTTTGTGCTGTTGTTTGGTTTAGAATATTACTGAATATGTTATTGCTTAAAGCTAATTGATTAGAAAAGCAGAAGAAAAAACAACCACATGCCGCCGGTGTTATCCGAACCCACGACCTCCGAATTACGCGTCCGGTGCTCTACCGCTGAGCTACGGCGACGGCTGTCAATTCTTCTGCTGTCGGCGACGGCTGTCAATTCAGCAGAAGAATTGACAGCCGTCGCCGACAGCAGAAGAATTGACAGCCGTTGCCGTAGCTCAGCGGTAGAGCACCGGACGCGTAATTCGGAGGTCGTGGGTTCGGATAACACCGGCGGCATGTGGTTGTTTTTTCTTCTGCTTTTCTAATCAATTAGCTTTAAGCGATAACATATTCAGTAATATTCTAAACCAAACAACAGCACAAAATAAAATAAATAAATTTAAAATCCCCTGTGCCCCTTGGCTTCCGTGGCTGTTGGCTTCTCTCTCTCTCTCTCTCTCACACACACACACACACACACACACACACACACACACACACACACACACACACACACACACACACACACACACACACACACACACACACACACACACACACACACACACACACACACACACACACACACACACACACACACACACACACACACACACACACACACACACACACACACACACACACACACACACACACACACACACACACACACACACACACACACACACACACACACACACACACACACACACACACACACACACACACACACACACACACACACACACACACACACACACACACACACACACACACACACACACACACACACACACACACACACACACACACACACACACACACACACACACACACACACACACACACACACACACACACACACACACACACACACACACACACACACACACACACACACACACACACACACACACACACACACACACACACACACACACACACACACACACACACACACACACACACACACACACACACACACACACACACACACACACACACACACACACACACACACACACACACACACACACACACACACACACACACACACACACACACACACACACACACACACACACACACACACACACACACACACACACACACACACACACACACACACACACACACACACACACACACACACACACACACACACACACACACACACACACACACACACACACACACACACACACACACACATATATATACGTCATGGTCAACTTCAACATCCAGTCGGTGAACAAGTCGCCTGTAATCCCCATGTCCCTTCTAAGCTTATACCTAGTGGCACACTCGTCGGATCTTGAATAACACCATGGACGTAGCGTACGAGAACGTAGCTTCCAAAGCACTGCGCCTCGCGAATCTTCCCGATGAAAAAAGGTGTTGTTCATGCTCGCCCACAGACTGCCGCTAACGCGAAGTTTACTGCACCAGCGCTAGGCGTCGCCTTTCAAGGTATGCGTTTCTGACGACCGCTACCGGTAAAAACTTTTGGCTGCATTCTTACGTCCCGTGTTTCTTATTTGCATACTTTTATTGTTTTTTTTTTGGGGGGGGGGGGGGGAGGGGAGGGGGGGGGGGGTTACGGTGTTATTTCCGCAGAAGGGGGAAGGGGTGAAATGGAGGCAATGAAAGACACTCGTCGCTCCCCGCTCTTGCAAGTAGCAGTGTTTTTCGACTGGGGGAGCGAGTTTACAGCTCCTCCTCATTCGCTGTAGCCGAGTTATGCAACTACAGGTGTTCGTTGTATCTGAGACGCAATGCCATGCCCTAATGCATATTCTGACGGTAGCACTGCTATCGTTCGTAATAAGCGAGCGTTCGTTACAACTGCGGCCGTTATAAGTGGGCTCGACTTAGAAAAAACCGTATTCAAGAAAAAAGAATACGAAAGCGAATAAGTGAACCAAAACTCGTCAAGCAAGCCTTCCTTTTTTTTTTAAGTTGCTTTTATTTTAGCTGTTGTACTCAAAATTTCTGAGCCGCCGTGGTGGCTCAGCGATTATGGTGCTCGGCTGCTGACCCGAAAGACGCGGGTTCGATCCCGGCCGCGGCGGCTGAATTTCGATGAAGGCGGAATTCTAGAGGTCCGTGTACTGTGTGATGTCAGTGCACGTTAAAGAATCCCAGGTGGTCGAAATTTCCGGAGCCCTTCACTACGGCGTCTCTCATAGCCTGAGTCGCTTTGGGGCGTTAAAACCCCATAAACCAAACCAAACCATCAAAATATCTAGGCTTTTATAACTCTTATCACTTAAGCTAACTGTTGACGTAGGTAGAGACGAGTGGACGTCGAGTAATTATTTGCGGTTGTAGAATCAGAAGGCCAGAAAAGGGGAACGAGTAAGGTTCATCCGGAACAATGGCTGACTGTATCGCGAGCACCTGTTTGTTAAAGTATACCTATGTTCTGTATTTGTTTGATAATCTCACTGCCTCGAGCGATTGTTGGAGATTTTTTTCTCTCACGCATGTTAAGAGTGATTATCTTTCCATAGGTTTGTTTTTGGGCCATCCTTTGGTAGCTGTCATGTTACGTACAGATGTGTAGAACGCTCCTCTTTTTTACTTTATATTTGTGCGTCATACTTACTGAGTTATTTGTCCCAATATATAAAACTTGTTTTGATGTATTACTTGCCCCTATTCTGTGCTGCTTAAGTTGTGATTACGTAATTATTCGCAAAACCCGCTGTTGTTTATAGGAGGCGAGGTCAAGTCAACCTGCGAAATGCGCCCTTTTACCTCGTCACCACCATGTCGCATGAAAATAAATTCAGTTCATTTCAAATTCTATGGGCCAGTGGGCAACAGGGCTAGGCCCGGCGGGCCGTGTGTTTTAGAACACTGGGTTGTGTGTATGTGTGCATACACATAATCATAACCACATACTGAGATATATACGTTCATGCATGCATGTATAGATCTCGGAGGAGAGAGGCAGAGTGGGCGTGAAACCCAGGTTATTAAGGAGCGTCGTGCGACAGTGCGCTTCAACTGCTTTGCATTCGGCTCGCGCCGGAGGGGGCTCCCCCCCACTGACGGTAGCGCTCTTAATCGCCCTCTTCGGGTCCATTAAACCGGCCTCGGCAGCAGGGCGCCGCGTAGCTCTCTCCACCGGGGGCGCTCGCGAGGGGGCGCCCGAAGAAAGGGGAGCGCCGGCATCGTTCTTCCTGGTCGTGTAGACACGGGCCGGGTGCCCGTCGTGTCTTGTAAACACTGGCAGCACTGCCGGGAGTTTTCACCGCGCTTAATCTTCCCGGCGGAAGCAAGAGGACAGCATGTTGGCAAGATCAACGCGGCGCGAGACACGCTCGAGCACGCAAACAGCAGCAGCAGCGAGGGCGGAGGAAAAGGGGGGCGCGGAAAGAAGCGCGCCCGCAGCCGCGGCGGCCACGTACGTCACCTGTCAGAGCCGCGGGGCTAATACCCGGTCGGACAGCGCAGTCACTGAGTCAGTCAGTCAGTCGGCGGCGAGAGCGTGCGGCGAACTTGTAGCCCGGTGTCAGCGCCGCGCGACCTCGCGTAGCCAATATTTGCACCGGTGATGGATGAGCGCGCGAGCGGAGCAGCGCGCACCCGAAATAGAGGTCCGTCATGTGTGGGACCGCTGCGGCGAGGAAGAAGAAGCGACCCCGGCCGCCTCGGCGCCGCGACGTGCGAGCGGCTGGGAGAAGGACATTGTTCCGGGCCCTCAAGGAGAGCGTCGGCCACGGTGAAGCGGTAGCGCACCCGAGGAGCAGTCGCCATTTGGGACGGGTTCGACTGAGTGTCTATGCTAAGTTTCTTGGAACTGTGGTCGAACCCGGACGGTGTCGCGGCAACGACGTGGAGACCGTATGGGGTCGCTAGTGGGAGGCAAGGTGGAAAATTCGGAAACAAAGTTTTAAACGTTGTTTTAAACGTTTTTTAACAGCCTGTTTTAAAGGACAGTGCGTAGTATCAAAAGCATATTCAGGTGTCGGAAATACAAAACAAAAATTAGTCATGTTGGTGAATGCTCTTCTCTCGTTCTCGCAACGGAGTGGTTCGCGAGACAGTTGCTCCGTCATTTTTTCTGCTCATTGCGTCCTCCTCCTACAGCAAGGCTACACGCGACCAAGTCTAGTGGACAAGTGCTACCGCGTCTTTCCATTCCTCATTACCCTTGTGGGTGTAGCAGTTAAATGCATTTCCGCATGTATAAAGAAGAGTGTGTTTGCATTGGAGGAAGGGCTCGCGCTGAATACCTTTTATTATATAAGGCTATCTGCATGCACTTCTCACGAGAGCTCCCATTGAAGCAATTGTACTTTAGCAAGGGTATCTTCTGCTCCTACGTGTACAACTTCTTCATGGTCTTCTTCATCAAAGCCCACCGGCATAACGTTGTATGCCTTCTTTTTGGAGGCCCAGCCGGGTGCGGAACGGAACGTTTTTGTGCTCGGACGCAAAAACTGCGAACGTGAGAAACGCCAGGGTCAGCGGGTGTAGACGTTAAACGAATTCTTCAATTAAGAAAATAAAAAGCTCGCTCCTGCGGCACTAAGCACTCTGGATAAATCCGAGAATACCGCCAGCAATGTGTAAGATTACCAGTCATCCGGCAGGTCACGCGAGAAGACCAAAAGCGAATATGACTACCACCACCGAAGTGCTTATGCTGTCGATGTAAGCAGCATTTTAGTTGTTGCCTAAAATACCTTGTCACCCTCGAAACTGTATTAAACGGCGTCAGAAATTTGTATATTACTGTACGTATACAGTATAGAGGGCGTTATGTAAGACTGTTAGCAATTTTTAAAAATAGGCGTTTGAGTTAGACGAGTGACGTCTTCGGTGTAGCATTGTCAGTGGTGGTGCGCAGCAGAATACAGCTTAGAGATGTTAACTAGCAGACTGGTTAATATTGAATAGCACGTGACACACGCACCGGTGTGTGACGCACGCTCGCAGGCATGGCTAGCACTCTCTCCGACCGCACGGTTTCGGCCCTCTGCGCCTCCCCATAAAAAAACAAAACAAAAAAATGGCTGAGGCTTAACTTGGTTAAGCCTGGAGAATGCGAAGCATCATCGTGTCGCGTAATTTGGAGGCGCACAACCACAGCGCGGCGCGAGGTGGGCCCCCGTTTCTCCACTGTCGTGACGTCATAGTGTCACGTGGTGTGACGTCATGTATCACGTGATTTGGAGGCGCACAACCACAGCGACGGCGCGAGGTGGGCCCCCGTTTCTCCACTGTCGTGACGTCATCGTGTCACGTGGTGTGACGTCATGTATCACGTGATTTGGAGGCGCACAACCACAGCGACGGCGCGAGGTAGGCCCCCGTTTCTCCACTGCCGTGACGTCATCGTGCCACGTGGTGTGGCATCATCGTGTCACGTGATTTGGAGGCGCACAACCACAGCGACGGCGCGAGGTGGGCCCCCGTTTCTCCACTGTCGTGGCGTCATCGTGTCACGTGGTGTGACGTCATGTATCACGTGATTTGGAGGCGCATAACCACGTGAAGGGCTGAAGTGGTTGCTAAAGTAGTATGCTTCGCATAAAAATCTGTGCCTCTCCCGTAACCGAGAGTAGAGTAAGCATGAAATGTTTACGGGCCTAATGTCATCTCGGTGGACACCCGAACCGCACCGTACAGGAAGGGAGGAACGCCACCACCCGTTCAGCGCGATGCCTTGCCATTTGAACGCAAGGTTTTTTGAGGAAAGGAAATGTCGCAGTAATTCTCTGCCATCTCGGTGGACACCCGAACCGCACCGTAATGGAAGGGAGGAACGCCACCCCCCGTTCGGCGCGATGCCTTGCCCTTTGAACGCAGCGCTTCTCCCCCGGGCCCCTGTGCGCCTGCGCGGCTTTGCTTCGATGCGCGAAGCCCCTAAGAGATCACGTATGACAACGAAGTGTATCGTGGCATTTATGTGTTTTTTGCACGCGTTATTAGAAATCGGAAATTATAATTCCGTGCATTATCAAACGCACAGCGACTGATATCTTGATAAACATTGAGAAGGCACTGGCAGCAGTTATTTTTTGTGACTCCTTTCGAGACCAACCGGCGCTTGCATGCCGGTCGCGTAGGAGGGCTTAGAGAGTCTCGTTAAATCTCGTTAAGTCTCGTACGGTGCCCGGATGCTCTCGTTTCAGAGCCCGGATGACTGGAATTCAGTGCCCGGATGAGTGGATTTCAGTGCCCGGATGAATGGATTTCAGTGCCCGGATGATGGCTCTCGGTCTCGGCGTGACGTCACCACACTGCCGACAACGGGGGCTAAAAGCATTTCATGCTTAAAAAACAAGACGATGCAAAGGACCTTTTCGAAAATATTAACGCTGATAAGGATATTCCATGCCGCGGGCTACAAACCTCTCAATAAATGAGTTTAACAGTAATAGTTAAGAGCTAGCAATTCAATATTAGTTACCCAGCCTGCTAATTAACACGTCTTAGCTGCATTCTGATGCACATGCACCACTGCTGACAAAGCTATTCTGAAGAAAGCGCTCTTCTAACTCAAAAAGGTTGTTTTTAAAAACTACGAACGGTCTTAGGTGAAACACCCTATATACAGTAAATAAAGCATGTTTTGCGAAGTATTAATCCATTCACGGCAAGTGCGATACATTTTCCATTAAAAGAGGGAGAATTTCCATATCAAAAATTGTGCTTTGGCCACCTATGCAAATAATGTCTGAAAAAGCAAGATTAACAGCTCAGTGCTAACTACAGAGCGTACAGTGTTCAGTACAGTATAGTACAGCACAATGTTCAGTACAGTACAGTACATTACATTATGGTACAATAAGTACAATATACAACAATGTTTAAGCTGCTCAAATAATTTAATGGAATGCCTTAATGACTTTTTATCTTAAGAAAAAATTCAGGGCTGTGTGAGCGTTCATTCTGCGGCCATCTTGCTTTACAGGTTCTTGCTCGTGGATCACCAAATAAAATTGCTTCTGCACGCAGAAGGCTCGAAACATGCCCAAAGCTAGAAAACAATGACTGCGTTCTTCCATCACGTGACCAGCACTACGCCAGCTGACTTCGGCGTTTTCTACAAAGCACGGAAATTCCATAAAAATGCAGCCAGATTCATAAACCTGCACGCTCACATTCTTACTTGCATCTTTTGGCTTAAACCTCACTCACTGCCTCACTGTGTGCCGTGATCATTCAGCACACGAACGCAGGCACATGCCCGATCCGACCCGCAGTACGGACACACGGACATGCTTGTAAATCCGGATCCTGATTATCAAACAACTGCGAGTACTTCAAAAGCAGCCAACATAGGTTCTCTTGAGAGCGCGGATGTCGCATGTTTTTCAGGAAAAGCAGCGCAAAAAAGACGTGGACAAAGACGAGACGACAAGGAGGGGGGCTGACGACGGCTTGCCTTTGTCCACATCTTTTTTTGCGCTGCTTTTCCTGAAAAATATGTACCAACACGCCCAACTCGCCGCATTAACCAAGTCACATGTTCATTTCTCTTGGACGTACAAGCCTCCGGAATCGCAGCGCTCTCGCAGTGCCCGCAATGTGAGAGCGCCGTGGTGGACCTGAGGGAACTCGCATCTGAGAAACTTTAGTTTTGGTATTGCGGTTCAGTTCGCAAAGTTTTCCGATAAGCCTTCATGCTGGCTTTCAAGGCACTGACAGCGTGGTGGGCAGCCTGCCCCATTGCCTGGAAGCGTGCCGCGGTGCACCTCTGTGGCGTCCACGAGAGCAGCCGAACGGGAACTGTTGCTGCGCGTGGAGCGGGAGGTCGTGGGGCAAAGCCGTGGCAGGTATTCGGAAGTGACGTGGTCCCGTACACGGGCTCTGAGCAGCGTGACTCGCAACGACTACACGGGTCGGGCTCGGTTCAAAAGCGCGGCGCATCTAAAAATAGGCGCCGCTGGAACCGAATCCTTCTACCCCGTTCCGCAGTCCGCGAACCCTATGCCGGCTCGGGGCGCGTGCTTCGCGAGCGCAGGATACCCGGGCGCGCGCGCTCGCGTGCGCGCGACGTGTTTATGGAGGGATGCGTGCTCTGCCGGCCGGTCAGGGCGCTCCGCGTGCTTTCCTCGGAGCACGAAGGCGTAGAGTTGAGGCTGGTAGTGCCAGTGGCGCCCATTACCCCAGCCCAGGAGGAACACTGGGACCACGCGGTGTTAAGCCCTAGAATGCGCTAGTTCTTTCTAGACGAAATTGGGGCAATACCGAAAAGAATGAAAAAAAGTCAGACTTGAGCTATCCGAAAATATTTGCTCTTTACTGCTAACGCTTCCCTGGTTTTATTCGCACGAAGCCACAGGTGCTGCCACTGATTCTGCTCTACTGTAGTGCTGTAAACGAAAGGATGTGTCACCCTTTCCGATGGTGGCGGCATCTTCCAAACTTTCTTGTCCAGCGCATGTTCATCCTTAGCATCTAACACGAGTTCCATAATAAAGTTTTTCACCATAAAAAAGTTTTTCACCATAAAAAAGTTTTTCTCTCTCTCTCTCTCTAACACGAGTTGTTGCATCTTAGCTTTTTCGATGAAAACAACTGCGCAAGGCTGGCGTAGAGATGAGGGTCAAAGTTGACGTCTCTCGTAGGGTTCTTAACACATCACCTGATCCAAGTCAGTCAAATTTAACAAGTATGAATTTAACAAAGCTTGACGAGTTATGTGGGCTAGATCATATGGCATGTGGCTCTTAGAAGGCAAGCGCAGCAGAGGGCGGCTGGAAGTCTGGTGAGCAAATGAGATCAGGAAGTTTACGGGGACAAGGTGGCGGTACCTGGCAGAGGACAGGGTTAAACGGAGAGATATGGGAGAGGCATTGGTGCTGCAGTTGGCATAGTTAGGCTGATGGCGATGAGCTTTTATAATCGGAGTCACCAAGTTCTTAGTCAAGCTCTTGCCCGACCGCGGCAGCTGCATTTTGATAGAGGCGAAATGTAAAAACGCCCATGTTCTGTGCGAGGTCAGCGCACGTCAGAGATCCCCAGGTGGTCTTATTCCGAAACCCTAACAACAACATTCCTCATAGCCTATATGGGCCGCTTCGGGGCGTTAAACCCCACAATTTACAATTTCTAGCTATCGCACAGTCTTGCCCAAAACGTTCGCCAGTCACAGGAAAGGAAATTATGTCCTGCTGGCTGAACTTGGAAGCGAACCGTCGTCCTCGTGGTTCCGAGATTTTGGACGCTCTGATGAGAAAGCAGTAAGTCCACCAGCGCCATCGTGTGGTAAGTGCTGTCGGCAGGCAGAACGGAGCAAGTCACAGGACGAAAAAAAACGCTTCAACTTCGCAGCGCAGAATGAATGCCGGCAACCGTTGTGGTTTCGATCACTTCCATGCATAGTTCTACTTCAACCTCACTATTCTTCCTCTTTGCCGACTGGGACAAGAGTTTGCAACAGCCTGTGACATCTACGCGGGTTTCGGCCTGGCCGTCGCTTGTAACGCCAGGCAAAATGTTTATGCAGAATGCAACTGCTAACTGGCGGCAAGACCGATTCAGAAAACTATACTTAATTGACGCGCGCCACCAGCATCCCGAATCGTAGCAGGTGGTAACACAAGCGAGTTATTTTGCACTATCGACGAAGCAATCCTGCGCAAAATAGCCACATCACGTAAACAGTTAGGTGCGCGACTAAGTGCAATTCGCTAAGTTGACTTATCTGAAATTTACAAAGCCGCGTTTTAAATGTAACTAAATCCAGGAAATCTGGACAAACACTTCTGGTCTCCATGGCTGCCTCCGCGTGGTGAGTGGCGCTGAATACTCGAAATCACCGCGGGAATTTTTAATATTCGGTACAACCCGTTTATTTTCTATGGCCGTCGGAAATAGTTGATGTGAGCGCAGGGAGCATTTAATAGGTCAGATTTTGCAGCGAGGAGGAAAGCTTGGCCATTATAGCCACCATGTTCGCGCAGAATCTTTCCGGACTGTCTAGCTTTTATCGCACGTTACGAGTTTAAAATATACCCATTGAGTTGCTGGGTGTTCGCTACTGGTGGGAAACAGATGGCGCTAGTTGCTGATGTCAAGGAAAGCTGGGCATGCTAGCGCAGCAGGCGACCCCTTATGCTATTTAAAATCAGATGTCTTTATACAAGCACCGCCAACCACAGGTGCGGAGCTCACTCCGTAAAACGCCGACTGGAAGATTTTTGTGCCTGTCCTGAAGGGGCTTCAAAAATAGGCTGCCGTGCACAATCTGCATGTCGAACGCTTGGCATACAACGGTTACCGGCGTCAATAAGATGCGAAGGTGTCACGCGGATGATGCAATTTTAAGCAAGCGATCTGTAAAATGTCGAGGTCCAGAAGCGTGTGAAAATAGGAAATATAATGGTCAAAAGCAAACAACTCAGCAAAGATGTGATACTCAAACGTAGCAGCACAAATGTCAAAGAAGTTAAATAACTCAGGAAAACGCCGATTAACTTTGCGAGTATTCTTCAGGAACTGCAACTTTAAGTTATCTCCCTCCACAATAACACAAAAGACGTATTTGAAACAAAGGCTGATGTTGTTCATCAGGTACTCGAGGCGATCTGTTTGGTGATATTTACCCGGTCAATATTTTTTCGTTTCTCTTTCATATTGATCTCTACAACAACTTTTGTTAGAATGTGACAGCAGCCTTCCGGTCAGGCAGATGTGTGCAGGGAAAATTTTAGAGATCAAATAGTAAAAAAAAAAATAAAAAATGTTACTACTGTTTGGTGAAACGGCGCTTTATAAGCACTTTCGAAAGAAAGTTACACGTCTGGCTACATACAGTTAACGTGAAACTGTCTTGTGCTCTAAAAATACCGCTGCTAACGATATACAAGAGACGAAATAAGTCCCAAACGATCCTCTTCGCTGTCGATTTCTTTTAGAGGTGTAGTTCGAACTTTCACCGAACATGGTAGCGAACGAGTTGAAGTTCGGCCTTCCGAGTTCCACTGTCCGCACAGAAAACGAAACACAATGAATAAACCCTCCTTTTAATGGGAGTCGCTGCCTGCGCGTTAGCGGGCAGAACTCTCGGAACCCATCAGACAACTAACCAATGCGAGATGCAAGGAAAAAAAAAATCAGCGGAACAAGAAGGTCGTAATTAAGTAAGAAAAAGAGCGGGCACCAAAAAGGAAGCCGCGCCGCTAGGTGCTGAGCGGCAACTCTTCGTCTGCGCCGACCCGCCCCTCTATTCTTCAGCCTCAGACGCTGCTCTAATTGGGGACACCTGTTCACACCTCGCCGGAGCCCGCTGATCTACTGCTGGTGCGCGAGTAGCTTATTAAAAACGTAACCGCACCCCCGTCCTCAACTTGTGCGCTTGATACTTTTTCGAGCAACGACTCTCTCGGCGAAGGCAAAACAAAAGGGCGGAACGCGGAGGGAGCCCGATGAAACTTTATTAGCTCGTCCGTCGTTGTGTTGTTCTTTACCGGCCCGGCTCTCTAACGGAGCAGGCGGTGTGCGTGCGTGCGTGCGTGCGCGGCGCTCTGAGAGCTCGCGCATCCCCGTCCCTCCCCTCACCCTCCCCCATCCCGTACCTTTTATCTTTCTCGGTTTTACCATTGTCGATGACTTTGTTCGCTTTTATACGGATCCGCAACAACCGCGTCGCCGCGCATCGCTCTCCCTCGCCGCCGCTGCGCCCTCATCCGGAGCTCCTCCGGCTCGAAGAAAGTGGGAAGGGTCTCCATTTGCAAAGGTGCTGATGCGGCCCTTTTCGCCTCTTTCTCGGGTTCAACTCACGTTCACCAGAGGGAGACCTGCGCCTTTCTCCCGTCCCTTCTTCGCCGAGGAGGTCGCTGCCATGCACGTTTGGCTCCTTCCCTTCTCCACTCCTTTCTTTTTTTTCCTCTCGCCGTCCGCGCCGACTCCGCTCGCCCTCGTGCTTCTCGGCCGATGGGTGCCGCGGTCGCGTGAGTACGCACTGCCGGCAGGCGCCGCTGCCGTCTTCGCATACATTGCACACGCGCAGACGGGAGCCGCACTTTGAGTTCGACACTCGCAGAGCCCGCTTAACGAACGGAGCACCAAGGTGGCGCGCGTAAGGAAGAAAGAGGGAGAGGGAGAGAAAAAGGAACGCGCTCTTTGCTCTGAATATTCTCCCCAAGTTGTTTTCAACAGGATGAGCAACGAAGATTCATTACGCTCGTAGCTTTATATCTGCTATGCGTCTGCGGTGCAGGCAGTGTTATAAATTCTTTTTGCAATGACAGCTGATTAGACAGCTTTCATCGTCATAGGATGTCGCAACCGAAAAAACTCCCTCGTTTGCCTTTTGACCTATGAGGACGCTGTTAAGCTGGGCGAGTAGCGGGCGTTGTTGAGAATGTGCTTTCTGTGGTCATGTGATCTGTGTAAGCCCGGCACACGTGAGCCTTTGAGCGTACATTCTCACGGGGTGAAGGGGTGGCTGGAGAGAGAAACAGTGATGCAGCTACCGCTGTCAGCTCTTAAAGCCCCTGCGAAAGGCGATAGGTCTGAGTGTTTATTTTTTTTTTAATATCTCATATGACATCTTGCACTTTACCTTACATCCCTTGGCATAGAATGTGTGAAAAGTTATCTTGAGGCAATAGAATACTGCTGAGTGTCTTAATACCAAGGCATGTTCAGTTCGAGTCATTCCGTACAATCTGGTGCATGCCGGCGTGTCTGGAAGCGTGTATGCAGGAGTCGGCGCTCTGCGCGCCTCAGAACAATTTAGCGCGGCATTGGTGAGCTCGCAGCACGCGGAGACTGCGCGTTTCCCGTAAAGGAGGTAGGGACAGGCACTAGCAGGAAGGACATCTGCAACGGAGATAAAATAAATAAACAAAAACGGGACAGGAAAAGTTTGAATGGAGCGACGCGCGTAAACACTGGCCAGGCTGTGTTCCGGCCGAAGAAACGGCCACGTTCCGAGCGTGCTCCGTTAATGCTGAGCACGGCGACTGCTGGCTGGGGAACTCGCTCCTTTTGGCCAAGCGACTCGCACAGACGTAGCCGCAGACCGGTCGCTCGGAGGCCCCCGAGGAAGACTCCGCCACCTCAGCAGATTAGAGACCACCAACCAGTTCGAGCGAGAAGGCGCCTACACGCCCACGGTCCTTTCGCCGCGGCAAAAGTTCAGAATTCCTGGCAAATTCTTCCCGCTACTTGGCGCCGGCTGTACACTTAGGCGTAAAAAGAAAGGCAAACATCGAGGGGGTTGCTCGCTGCCACAATAAAAAAAAAACGTATGTGAGATGCCCTGGCCGCGAGTTTGTGCGTGCTCTCCGTGTGGGATGCCATTCTATCGACAGTGCTCTAAAAATATGCAGTGTAATAACGATGAATTAATACTACTGGTTATGTCTGGTTATGGTAAGTGCTTTGCGCTGATGTCTAAAGGAAAGGAAACGAAATACCGGCAGGCCTTCAAGAACCGGCCGGCAAATGCTAGTTGCACAGGCGTGCCTGTTGCGTGCCATTCACGTTCACTGGTGCCGACCCGAGAGGAAAGCGGTGATTTATACAGCTGACAGTTTCACTTCAGTGAGTGGCAACATTGTGAAGTTCAGATCCGCGACAACAGAAAATAACAAATCGCAGACTGGAACCATAATTCTAATGTGACTTGTGGAACTGCTTATTTAGTACATGAGCCGTCGCGATGGCTTAGTGGTTATGGTGCTGCGGGTTCGATTTCGGCAGCGGGGGTCGCATTTCGATGGAGGCGAAATGCTATAGACCCTTGTACTGCGCGATATCAATACACGTTAAAAAACCTCAGGTGGTCGAAATTACACGAAGCCCTCCACTGTGGCGTCCCACATAGCCTTAGTCACTTTGGGACGTTAAATCTCACAAGACAAACTATTTAGTACATATTTCCAAGTTCTCGGTGAGGCACTGGTGTTTTTTAGCGAAGTGCCAGCGGATTCACTAAATTAGCGTTGTGCTGAAAACTGCGTCAACTTTGCGGCATACCTGTTTGCAAATGAGCCTTCGACCCTAAATGTCTGCATTAAGTCAGACTAAATTAGTATATTACCCTTCTGAAGAACACTTAGCGTTCCTTCTGTGGGAGAAGAGGACTTCGCAGCAATAGAATTCGTCCTAGGTGAAGGGCCAGACTTGCCTCTCATTTGAGAGAGAGAAAGAGAGAAAGGAATTTTAATGAGAGGAAAAGGAGGAGAGAAACTCTTCCACACCACAATGTGGCGTGTAGCGGAGTCACTCTCGCAACGTATTGGCTTGCGCCGATCTGGGAATTTACGGTACCTGTAGCGCATGAATTAAACGCACATTTAAGGCGAATACACTAGAAAATAGAAGGTGAGAAAGCCACCGACGAAGCTCAGTTGGTAAGGCGCTGCATGCCACATGCGAGGCCGTGCGTTCGGATCCCACCGGAGGCGTGGTTGTCTTGTTTTTTCCATGAGATTATCTTCTATATAAATGATTACGCAACAAATATCCTAATATAATCAACTCCACACTAAAAAAAAATACATTGTTCTAAGCTTCTAAGCTTTTTTTGGTCGCAATTGCTTCTTTCCTATGTTTAGTAATTTCATTCGTGGCCGCCGATGGCATGCGCGTACAGCTGCCGAGGGAGTTCGTTCCTGGCTTTCTCCAGAATGTCCTTACCCACCGTCTATATTTAGGTTCGTTTCGGCTTACCAAGCACATGTCTTCAACAAATAAAATATTTATTTCACAGCACTAGTGTATCAATTTAACACCACTACGGTCTGCCTTTACATTTTCTTTGCATCTGGCTGTTTGGCGAAGTGATTGCTTGTTTTTTCGCTAGTTTATTATCCCATTGGACTAGCTGATGTGCGTGAATTTGGGTACCTTTGCAGGTACGCACATGGGCAGCATCTTTATAGACGAAGACGCAAATAGCCCACGTGCATGTGCCATTTTGGTTGATTAAAAACGAACATATCTTTTCACATGCTTGCGACAAGAAATAATTTAAGGCACATTCAATAAAAAACCGCTAGATACTTTTTATAAGTGAGAAAAAAAAACGAAAAAAAGAAAGACGCTTCGTTAACGAAGTTGTCTTACCTGAGTGGAGTACGGGATGCAGCTACCAAATGCACACCCGCCATGCAGCAAAGCAAACTTCGACGAACACGACCAAGTGATTTGCGTTTCATTTTCGGTTCTCGGCTGTCGGGATACACGTTATAGTACTCGAGAAAGCATGTGTTGTCTGTTTTATAGCAGCAGAAAAAGGCTGTGCCATTATCATTCCGAAAAATACAGACACGAGTTTGTTCCTACTTATATGATGGGTGCAGAGTTCGTTTGCAGCTCGTAACGTAGTAAAGCCCGGCGTCATTACTGTGCCAACACAAACGTCTCTTCGTAATTCGAAGCTTGGAAGATTCGATACTCTTGAGATGCCAACTTTGGACAGCAAAACATACATGCAGGTAAAAAAAAAAATAAAACAAAAGAAACAACGCATTTGCCTTGTTAGGCGCGAGACCTTTCTGGAAATATGAGACTTGAGTCGCGGAGACCTAAGGGCCTCGAAGGCGTTCAAAACGAACAAGCAAGCGATGCTCTCGCCTTTTTCATGATGTGCTTCTTTTTGTGGAAACAAAAGGAAGAACAGCAATACAAAGAGGCAAGAGCACTGGCGCACCGAGTCCGTTCGTTAAAAGGTTTTACAGAATACTGATCACAGTCGGGAAAGACGCAACGGGCGTGTGAGGGTCGCCGTGTGTCAACACGGGCATCCCCTCCTTATCTTTATTTTTTTTCCGTCCTCCGCCGTAACTAAAGCGCATCGCAGTAGAAGGTGCGAAGGGTTGCTGGCAAATACAACGGGAAAAGAAGGAGGAAAAGCAATTGAAGGACAAAGTTGAAATAGGAACGCGAAGCCGGTTTAACGCTTGGTAAAAAGGCCCGAGAGGAGCACTTGCAGGAGCGAGTCGGCGGAGCCCCCCCCCCCCCCCCCCCCCCCCCGCCCAACCCCTAAAAAAAAGGAAAAGAGAAGGAGAGAGAAAAAGAGTGATGAGAAAAAAAAGTGGCAGGAGGTGACAAGTGGCGAGAACGCAAAAAAAAAAAATGCTGGCACAAGGGCTCGACCGGCGACAATAAAAAAGGTAGTGAGTGAAAAGAAAGGTAAAAAGCCGGTCGTAAAACAAAAGCGCGTGAAGGGAAACTGAAAGGTCGGAAAAGCCGAACGCGCTCCCCTTTGGCGGGGGCCATGTGAGCCGGAAGTAAAACGAAGAATTATGTATAAGGAGACCGGAAGTGGGAGAAGCCAACTAACCAACTGTCGTCTGATTCGGAGCGCGGCGCCTGCCGGCCGGCCTGTTTGCCTTCCGCCCGCCGCGCCCCTGGCGGCGGCCGCTGGAAAACGCACTGCCGGGAATGCGCCCGTCGCCGTGTGCGCGCGTATTGACAGATGCTCTCTCGCCGGCAGTGTGTTTCGCTCCTGCGACTTTGTTCCGCAAACAGTACCCTGGAAACCAAAAATGGAAGGTGCCAAGGGCCTCTCATCGGCTTGGCCCCGAAAACAAACAGCGAGCACTCGCTGCCACCGCTTCGCTGCTAGCGTCCTTACTTTTTGTGTACACAACGCTCTTCTCGGTCTTGACATTTTTCGTGCCACCTTTCCTTCTTCCTTTTTTTTTTCAGCGAAGTTCCCCAGGTGCTTAGACATGGTGCGTCTGGAACACTAACCCTGAAGATTCATCGATGCTGTTTTTACGAAGGTAACGAGAAACTAAATGACTTTTTTTGCAAGCTTCGTTGAGTCATCAAAACGAAACACTGCTTCCTGATTTTGCGGGAGCTTTCAGTAGAGCGAGTGGGTAGATCATCGAAAGAAAAGGGCGATATCGAGGGCAGTGACATACTCTGAAGATAACAAACCACCTGTATTTTTTCTCTCATAACGTGTATGATCTATTCCGATGTTGTTTCACCACTCGCCTTCGAAAGCTGACACACAAAATTTCGACGTGTTGACTCCTCCGGACGGCTCGTCACCTTGGGAGAACGAAACCGGCCTAGAGCTGCAGAGGTAATTAAGGTTATAAAGCAATGCAAACAAACAACTTTTCTGCCCAAGTGTCCGCATTTCGACTGAGGCGAAATTTAAGAAACACCAGAGTGCTACGCGATATGCCAGTGCATGTTTAAGAACCCCAGGTGGTAGCGCTAATCCCGAGCCCTCGACTGGAGCGACTCTTTCTCTTTCTGTCCTTTCACACCGACCGTCATGTCTTCCCTCACTGCACGGTTCAGGTGTCGGTCGAGAACGTGACCGTGACATTAACAGCGCATTTCTTAATTTACAGCATACGTAGCATTGGTGCAGCACTGGCAGGAAACGAACAGCATAGCCTGAATAGGTGAGCTGAACTGAAAGCCGGGGACTTATTTTCGTGAAAGCCGCCCAAAGGACCCCTTTCCTTACCACATTAATAGTCAAGCACGCAGAAAGTCGCTCCGGCGAAGCAGAGGTCAAAAAATTTTGCTGCCAAACTCGATTTTTGAATTCCCAACCACAGCGGGAAAAGAAAATTGAAGGAAACACTTCAGCTACGCATTAAGGTTATGACGCATTAAGGTTTGCCTTCTCATCGGGGTCTCACGTGTAAAACGCTTTATGGTACTAATTTTTATTCGTTTGTTGCGTAGTTTTATTGTAGGGCACATTGTTCTTTTGTGGCGTAGTTAAGTTGATGAATGAAGTCCGTGTATTCCATTACAATATTCACTTGCATTTTAACTATTGTACTCAGTAAGTAGGACAATGTATGTATTCTGTTGCACATTTCATTTGTATTTGAATTATTGAAGTGTATATGAAATCGCTGCTGCCAAAATGGTTCCCTGACCTAGTCAAGCTGTCCTCACAGCTTTTTGTCACGGAAGCCATCAACATTGTATCAATGTTGAAAATAAATTTTTGATTTGATTTTGATTTGATTTTGACGCGATAGTGTTAAGGGATTAGTGCCCGTACATGCGAAATTAGTCATTCTCGACTTTCATAGATCCCTGAGTGGTGCAGCAGGTTAAGCGATGCACTACTGCCCTGCGATGGCAGGTGCTGCCGCCAGTGGGGCCTGTGCTACCCAGGTTGCTATTCCCTAGCAACCTCTCGCGACTAGTCATTAACTGCCACGTGCCATGGCAGTTTGCTCACGATCCGGTGGGCAGGTAGTGATGACGTCACAAGGTCACGTGATCGAGGTGACCCACCTAAGTTGCTTCTCGGGGGATTTTTCGCTCACAACACCGACGACGACGATGATGCAACATTTTCTGAAGAACGGGAGCTTTAACGCTATCGTTAAAACCTTGGTCGGCTTAAATTTCAAAGCGCTGGCCTCAATCATTCCCACCCAACGGGGCTATGGAGCAAGGCCGGAGCGGGTAGAAGTTCAAAGTTGTTTCAGAGTTCGTTCTTCCATATTGGATTATTCGGCGTAGTGTGGCGTCAGAGAGCCAATCAGTGCGACGGTTCCTAAAAAAGCACGCTGTGCACTCATAACGCTGGCTGAATGCTTCACACGGGTGACGCGTCTCAGACTCCAGCAATGCCAAACCTTGGCAAATGCCAGTAATTGGAGAAACAATAAAACGCGACCTTCGTGTGAAGGACTGTTGATTAAGCTGCTCGTGCAGGACTGTCAGAGCATGGGAGTCCCTGAGCCTACCTGCGTAGCACCGCCGGTCGGCTCCGGGGATTGCAAGCTGAAGTGTCACTCACCGCCCGCGTCTCTGCTTTCAGGCGCTAATCGCTCCACCTTACGCCACTTGAACAGGCAGTACCGAGATGGAACGGTATTCAAGCATGGTGCGAAACGTCGAAACTAGCCAAAGCAACAGCGTTGAAAAGGTTAGTTTGCTGTCGCCAGCATAATCACTCACTAACAAGCGCCGCGTTCCTTTCTTCTTTTTTTTTTTTTGCTCAAAAGGTTACGAATTAGAAAAAAAAAAACAAGAAAGAACCGACAGCTTCATTCAGCGGCCGCGTGTGTATACACGCTGATCGGCGTCAATTACTGCCTGCTCCCGTCTCGCGGCGAGCGGCGACAGAGCCGTCGGCAGCTGGCAGTCCGCGGCCGCGCCTTGGCCAGGGAGCGGAGTCGTGATGGATCTGCGAGGCCGACAGACGAGTTAATTGGTTGGTTCTTGCCAAATATCTCTCGCCCCCCGCGGCCCTTCCTCCGCCGCTGGGGCGAGCACCGGGGACGAGGAGTGGGCCCTCCGCGGGCGCCACACACGCGGCTGAACGTGGTTTTTTGCCGCCGCTTACGTGTAGATATTTATACGGCGGCTCCACGCTCCTGGCGTCTTTACGGCCTATTTTCCGCTCTGTACACCTCTCCCACCGAGACTTGAATAGATTCGGCGCCTTTTTGCTTCCCTTGGGGGTTCTCGCGTGTTTTTTTTTTCCCCTCCCGGTTCTTATCTTTTCTTCCCCCAGGTTTCGTGATTCGGCGAAAGATTGAGAGCGAATTTCTCTGGGAAACAACAAACAGCGCAGGCATTGGCAGCAGGCGGGTACGAAGAGTTGCGGGAGGCGCTGCGCCGCCGGCCGCGGAGCCGGCGATCCGGAGCGGCGCTGTTTCGTCGGTCAGACGACGCAGCCCCTCTCTTCCGCTTCACCTGACGTTTATCCTTGTTGTCGAGTTCATCACCATCACTCTTCCTCGCCACGCCGCGGGCATTAGGTTCGCCCCCTTCCCCCGGTAAGCGAGAAAACGACCAAGCAAACGGAGGGTCGCAAGAAAATAAGCCGAACAGCCGGGGGTCGAGTGAAGTGCAATGGACGCGCTCCTCAAGTGTGCACCGGAAACTTTTTTTGACGCCGCCGTCGCTGCTCGCTTTCTTTATGGCGCCCCCCGATCTGCACGCTCTGCGGACTCTCCTGTGGCGTGTATTTGCCTTTTTCTCTTCCCTTGTCCCCTCGCTCAAACGCCGCAGCGACTCGGGCGTCACTTAGTAGGATAATTTTTCCTCCCTGCACCTTTGACTTGGCCCATAGGCGCGCTGTACCTTCAAACATAGTACCTTGCAACTGTCTGATAGTGTTCCACAGCACGCGTTAGAGTCACGCTTTCAGGAGGCTCTTTTTCCGTTGGCCATATCTTTCCATGCAAAACGGTATATAAACCTACACCGTGCAATATTTCGAAATACTACTGAACACGTAAAGCAAGCATTTTTCCTCTTTTTGTTACGTAACGATTGCGAGTTTACTATTTCGCAGTCAGTACTCTCAATTTTGTTCTAAACAACCGTCCGTAAGGCTGCTTGAATTCTTGAGGGTTCGATTTTATCCAGGGGGCTTAGAAGCCAGATACACGTTATGTGAGCCTACACGATTTTAACAGGTGCTGCACTGTGTATGGGAGACAATCTTGGTGAAAGTAAGTTGCTCATAAGGAAGCGAATAAATAAATGGCAGCGTAACCATTTTTTTACCCGCTGAAATGTTAACAGATACTGGCAGACTGCGAAAAAGCATTGCGCACTGGCAGACTTTGACAACAGGTAAATAATAATCATCTGCAGTCATTGAGAACAGTTAAAATGAAATCAACATTTTAAATCTAAGGTAATTGTTTCTTTACTCATTAAATTACTAGCATTTCAGTGGTGTTCTTATTATTGGTTATCGAAATGTTGCAGACACACTGCTATGACTTTTGTCTCTTGTCTTGCTCCAATGTGATCCGCCAGTCTATGGGCTCTGGCCAGTCACGGACCGACGTTACGCGTGAGTACGTAGGAACAACTTAGCGAATCTGGGGCAATTTTCTTGTTTCTGTGTCAGTTATTTTCGTCCATGACTATTTATTCAAGCCGTGCGACTGAAAAAAAAAAGTTCGACGGCCAGCAGTAAGAAGGAAATCCTCATGAAAATACTTACTCAGCAGCTCAAGCCTCCCATAAGAACCCCGCCTCCCGTTTTACGGAGTGCAGTGTAGGAGACACCAAATACTTCTTGTAGTAGCTCGCAGAAATAAACAGACACGTATAACTGTCAGTCATGGACTTTCCCAGCCTAAAAACTCACATAGTCGCACCGACAGCCACTTTGTGACTCTTTATCAATTCTTTTCCGTCCTTGCAAGTGCTTCGATTTATTCCAGAATGGAATGATTCTGGGTGAATATCACCACTCCAGCAAAAAAAAAAAAAGTATGCATGGTTACGTCTGCAAAGCCTCAGGCATGAAAAAGAAAGGCCGCGCTCAGCTGCAAAAGCAGAAAAAAAAAACATGCGGTAAATGGAAGAGATAATACAGGGAGAACGTTTAGTGCTTTTTCCTTTCCTTGCGGACTGTTTTTGTGGCGTTAATGTTTTCTCTCGTGTTAGCACATTATTATATATTTTTGTTGTACTTGATTATCAGTTATCTTTCAGGCAAAACGCGGTTACGCTAATAGTTTCCCATTGATCAACAGACCGCAAATTAACACACACGCACGCACACACACACACACACACACACACACACACACACACACACACACACACACACACACACACACACACACACACACGCGCGCGCGCGCGCGCACACACACACGCACACACACACGCACACACACACGCACACACACACGCACACACACACGCGCACACGCGCACACACGCACGCACGCACGCACGCACACACACACACACACACACACACACACACACACACACACACAGACGCACACACGCACACACACACGCGCGCACACGCGCACACACACACACATCCTCTCGTAACGTAAATGGTATACTGCGCAGTAGAACTGCGTCGTCATCATGAGCTTATGTAAGCGGTATATAAAATAGATCTACTGACGGCAACTGCTTACAATCACTTGTAGGTTCTCACTCTCCCCAACATTCCTTTTATTCGTACTATACTCTTCTATGATACTGTATCGGGCACTTTTCCGTACGCTTCTACGTACTAAGATAGCGCATTTACTGCGTGCGTTAAGTTGCATACTTCATTCATTTTGCGCCGAGCCTGCTAAGTAGCGTATACGCTGTCACATGTCAGTTTTATTTTTGACGCGATAGCGCGAAGGGCCCCGTGTCGCCGAAAAGCCGGAGTCGTCGTCGGCGCTGGCAGTGAGCGAAAAATTCACGAAAAATGCCCAGAGAAGCAACCTAGGAAGAAGGTGGGCCACGCAAGTCACGTGACCTTGCGACGTCATCACAACCTGTCCACCGGACTGTGAGCTAACTGCCCGCCGTGGCAGGTGGGAGTTAAATTAATCATTGGTCGCGAGACGTTGTTGAGGAAGAGAAACCTGGGTCGGACAAGTCCCACCGCTGGCAGCAGCTGCCGTCGCATGCAGGGCAGTGGCGCATCGCTCAACCGCTGCACCACTGCGCCAGGATTGGTATGAGGACTCCCAGAGATGTAGGAATGTAAAGTAGAGGATGACCAATCCCTCATATATGGGCATTAACTTATTAACTCTGTCGCAGCATACCCATAATGCGCAGCTGATGCGTCCCCTCCAGTTTCTCGCCGTTCCGCGAGTTTCTTCTTCAACATTGAATGAAGTCTCGGATTAAGCACCGCAGCATGCACAAATGCTGCCGACGTCCTTATGAAACATTTCTGAACGATCATAGCGCGTACCTCCCATGCGTCGGATAAAGCTGATTTTTTTTTTAAACCATGACATTTAATGAAGACCAAGTCAGGCCGGGGTATTCCTCGTGTCTTTCATTGAAACCGCTGCGAGATGCTCTCACTGAAAGGAAATGTACGGGATTAAGGCGCGAGGGGAAGTATTGCGCTTTACATTTGCCCTCATCCTCATCGCGGGCCATTTTTTTTTCCTACCCCGGTTCTTATTATACGGCCAGCCTGGCTGTTGACTTTGTTTGCCAGTGGCCCCCTCCCCACTCCGTCTCTTGAGCGAACGGCGAAAGCGAGTAGCACAAGAATCTCATTTGCATTCCGATGCTGAGTCAGATTTCCAATATAACCGTTTTTACCTTTATTGTTCGTGTTTACACTCCACTCCGCAAGGCTTCATCGTTGCCGTTCCATCGTTCCTTTCATTTGCCTTTTTTTTTCTGTCTTCTTGCATGGCCTTTGATTTTTGAGAACGCATGTCAAAGAGACGTGATATTCTTTCTGAGCAACAGTTTGGCAGCCTTCTACCTCGTCTTCTTTCTGCTCTTAAAAGACCAAAAGTCAAGGAGCCTCAGCGAAAGCTTGGTTCTTTATGCAAGAAAAGACGAGGAGCATTACTCTTTGTCGGCATAAAGGGCAGATATTATAAACGCTTTATCGGCTGCTGCTGCCGCTGCCACCGATGAGGATGATAAGACCGTCAAAGCAAAGAGCGAGCCGCACTGTCGCACTCGACGTCTGCGCGAGTGAGTTCGCTAGGGTGGTGTTCTCTACGAGGGAGCGGCTGTTTTAAATCTCATATTTCCTTTTTCGATTTAAAAACGACGCGTATATCAGCAGAGTGATGCTCCTTTGACATAGACGCTGGAGTTAAAAGCAACGTTTCCTGCGCTAAAGACATTTGGCTGGCTGCCTCCGAAGACACAGCAGTAGCACTGAGGTGAAAACAAGAGCTGCCGTGTGTCTCTGAACGTGCACTACATGTCGTATTTCCACCCCCTAATTCTCCAATCCAGTTTCTGTTTTTTTTTTCCTCCAGTGAAATGCCGGCTAAAGTAGCCCTATCATCCCTCTTCCACCAACTTCCATACTTCTTTTTTTTTTTTTTTTTGGTGCGTGGCAGCAAAATGTTGCTTGCGAATCACATCGACCAAGCAGCATAGCGAGTATGTTTATCGTGCCATACCCTGTCTCCAGTACCATCCAGTCTCCAGTACAGTGCCATACCCTGTCGCCGTCTCAGCGCGGTAACAGTGTTGTGGAAACTGCAGCCGGCGTCAGATAATCACAGGCCGAGTTTTTAAGAGCTGTGCCCACGGGAGAACGGTGTGTTACTAACTTATGCCAGGTCCATCGCCAGTCATGGTAGGCAAGAGGACGGCAGGCAGGGTTCTGGCCAATCGCACGGTGCTCTCCAGGACGAAAATCTTGGCCAGCAGTCCTTGGCCAGTGATTGTGTGATGCCAGCAGCAGCTTAAACAACACTGCCACTCTCTATATGTAAGCTAGATTTGGTTTTGGTTTGGTTTGGTTTATGGAGCTTTAATGTCCCAAAGCGACTCAGGCTATGAGGGACGCCGTAGTGAAGGGCTCCGGATAATTTCGACCACCTGGGGTTCTTTAACGTGCACTGACATCGCACAGTACACGGGCCTCTAGAGTTTCGCCTCCATCGAAATTCGACCGCCGGCGGCCGAGATCAATAAGCTAGATTTTGATAGGTTGCGCTGGCCGCCTGTATGACTACCCACGTGAGCAAGGTCCAGTATATCGAGTCGTTTTTCCGGCCTTCTGCCTCACTGCGCTTTTTACTGCCAACTGAGGGCCGCATCGATCGTAGGGACTGTAACTGGACAAACCAGACGGGGCTGTTCTCTTGCGAGTGAACAGCTACCCAGCGTCAAACATTATAACTGAGCCTGAAATGAAAGGGCACAAGAAGTACAGGGTTTTGAAACAGAAAGCAGAGAAATAGATTTGGTCATTTTCGACATTTTGGACATTCAAAAGGACAGCTCTCGCACACACGCACGCGGGAGCGATATAAAAAAACTGCGTGCGTGCGTGCGTGCGTGCGTGTGCACGCAATTCATATCGCCCCTGCTGTTTTTTTTTTTTTTCATTGTATAGTCGTCGTACTTTTACCATGCAGCCCCCTATTTCTCTGCCAGCAACCTTGCGCCAGTGGAGAGGAGACAAGAGGGAAGGGTGACTGTCTAAACCAAAGGAGCAAACACAAGGCACACGAAAGGCGAATGCCAGGGCGCGAGAAGGGCGTCCGAGGCGTACCAAATGTGGTGTTGGGTGCGAACCGCCGCACTTCCAGCGGAGAAGACAGCAGGAACGGCCCCCGCAAGCGGCGCGAGCGCCGCGGCTGATTTATGCGGGCTGGGCTGCCTGTCCCCTCCCGAGACTCTCTTCGTGCACGGCCCATTTGCTAAACAACGCTTCGAATCGACACGGTGGCCCCAACGAAAAAAGCAGCGTGCGTCTGGCCCTGAGAAGAAGCGGCGATGTCCGGGCGAAGCCCTCCCCCGGCGCTTACTTACTGCATGCTCCTGAGCTATTCGAAGAAGCGCGTAAAGACACAAGAAACACAACTTACGTTTGCATGTCTTGCGCCAAAGCCTGCTTGCTGACTTTTGTTTTTTAATCGGCTTTTTTCTTCTAGTAGGCTAAACCGTGCTGGTAATGTTTATTATGCGTGCGCTTAGCATTTTACGCACACGACTGGAGTAATGCGTCCTCGAAAGTTCCACAGCTCTCCAAAACTTCTCCATCTCAAACGAACCGAACTTTCTGAAAAACACCAGCGTGAGATGAAACGAAGGAACCACGCACGAACTTTTCTCTCCAAAATTACGTCTCATGGAGCAGGAGAGTGACTACCTCGATATAAATTTTTGATGCTAATACCGCAGGCATGAAAAACAAGAAACTTTACGTGGTAAGGCAAGATATGTCTTGAGGGTAGTACATGAGCGGCGCCATTGAACAATATTTTGACCAAATTTTTCCACCTGCAAAAATTAACTCTAATTAGACTTTTTAGCACATTTTTCTCCTATGCGTAATTTTACGTAATAGTATAAAAAATGTCTGGAACACGAACCAATAAATGAAGACTGACTGACGAGCATACGAACTGATGCGGCAAAGCTGCGACAGCATGTGGCCTTCACCTTACACCTTACATTGGTCGCCTTCCCACTGCGTCCTTAAATTTGTTTTAGTCGTACATTTTAATGCGGTAGCATTAGAACCCCGCGTTGAAAAAATCTGTCGTCCAGTTCTCCGCCTGAAGCCTCAGTTTACAGGAGCAAAGTGGAGAGAGCAAATACTCCTTTCCACTCTTAGAGGAAAAGGGAGAGGGAAAGTTGGGAGGGAAGGCGAAGAGAGAGTGGCTGGCGATGGGTGGTGGGTGGAGGGTAGAGTGGAAAAGGGGTACGGCGTGTCACACGGTGACTGACGGACTGGATCACAACATCCGCTCTCAAGGTCTGAACCCGTCAGCAGCAGCGACTGCTTCGTCAGGGGGGTGGAGACTAATGTTAACGAATATTATGCCGCATTGATCACCTATATTTTTTCCCTTCCACTGTTGCGAGCTTCTGGGGGGTGAAGGCGTCAGCCGCCACCCGCACCTTGGCTTAATCAACAATAGGTGATGTGAAGGTGGGTAAGTTGGTAATTGGCGGCGATTCTGGAGAGTGAAGGCTTCCCTCCTTTGCTGTCACATGCCGACGCCGGCATTTGCGTAATGACCCTATTAAGGCTATCGCAGTAAAATGAATTTTCCAGTCAGCTTAAACTGGCTTCAGTAACACTTAACCAGCACCAATTTCTGCAGCCGTCTACTTCGTTTGACGCATTCCTACGCATCCTACACGATTCCAGCAAACGCAAAACCTAGTTCTAAAAATTATTTTTGTGAAAGAGCATATGCCTCGCTTAACATCTGGATAGAGTATTTTAGAAGTCGGAAAACTTCATTAACAGGTTGGGAACTCAACAGTTACATCAAGGCAGAAAGCTTTGTTAGTTGGTTGTTCATGATTTTTGTTGTTCAACAGTTACTTAAAGTAAGAATACACCATTATGCCTTACACATTGTTTCGTAGAAGTTTGTCATTAATAAACTCGAAAATCATACATAGGGAAGAGTTCCCGTTCATTAAAACCAAGCTACAATTTATAGAGACAAAGACCCCATAGTACGTGAATGTTAAAGATTTCACAGAAATAGACCACGTGCTTTTCTAACCGTTTGAAAACCGGATTAAAGAAAGAAAAGAAATTTGAAGCGAAATTAGTGTATTAGATGAATCCACAGTAAATCAGCGTAGCGTGAATAAATGCTTACCCCTATACAGCTATTATTAGGCCGCGATTAACTTCAAAATTTTTATAATGTCAATTTAAGTTATAGTCTGCTGCTCATGACTAATATCCGAGAGCTATGCCTTCAACTTCGTAATGCGAGTGACAACTTCGGCGCACGATATGATATAGGTAGATTGTTGCTGAATTTAATTGAATGCATGAGATTGTTATTGAGCCAGATTCAATATAATTGAATCGAATACACTTTTAGGCCATTGAATTGAATTCTCGTCCAATTAAAGTAGAACTTTAACTCGTTCTTCTTACACAGAAACAAGTGCACAAAATTCCGTGAACCAAAAAGGCATTGATACAGTCGGCAAAAGAATAGTTGCGTTAACAAGTACTGAAAGTGTTACAAGTGATTGGCACAGGGTAAGTTGTTACAAAGATCCCAGTGACTAAAGTCGCCCCCCCCCCCCCCCCCCCCCCCCCCCCCCCCCCCGCCTTTGCCTTTTCACAGCCTACCAGCGTAAATGCTCTGAAATGTCACACAAAAAAACTTGTTCCCAGAAAAAAAATAAGAAAAACGGTAGAAAGAAGCAGTAAATGTAGGCCGCGAGAACTCGGCTTTATTTAGAGAGGTTCTTTTTTTTCTCTCTCTGCATTAAAAGAGGAGAGAAAACGGCCAATCAAGATGGCAACCAAAAAGGCGGGAGCGGCAGCTCAGGAAGGGGGAATGGCAGCAATCTTTCCGAAATCCGATTACAACGGGGTGGTTTCGAGCGATCGTCGTAAGTTGGCGGGTCTTTAGAGGCCGAAGCGCGTTCGAACCTTGATACCGCAAAATGGAGGGACGAAGGAGAAAGAGGGACGGAGAGAAAGAAAGAAAGGCCAGAGGATAGGCGGAAGCCCAACGCGAGACTGGGCCAGGAGCGCGAAAAGGCGAGGGAGAAAGAGAAATATTGAACGTGACACGCGGGCTAGTTATTGCAGCGTAAAAAAGAAGGATGAGAATTCTTCCCCTTGGTTGATAAAGGAAATGAAAAATTGGCCCTCCATTTTCCTTGATTAGTTCAGCGTTCAGAAATGACTTCGGGCGTGGGTCTCGCCGCAAAAAAAAAAAAAAAAAGAGAAAGTAGGAAAATCACAAACGTGGTTGGAAAGCAATAAGCGAGTTACAGCGCTCTCGGTTTCGCTGCCGCAGAACTGTCCTGTTTAGCCGCACCGCAGCAGCGCCTGCCACGCGCTTCTGGGAGCAAAGCGCGGGTGCGAGGGCAAGGTGCACAAAGTTCAAGAAAGGACAGTGGAAGCATTCGTGCCTTGTTAAGTGCAATCATTTTCACTTACCCGTAAAGCAGGCATACTATCACAGGTGGACGAGCCTCAGTAGCCGAGATCCATCATATTCGCTGCTTGATCTCCTAAAACGTCGTCAATTCCATCAGCCAAAGTACCCACAGCAAGGGTGAATATGCCGCCTAGCTCCGAACAAAGAGAACCGGACAACGCAACGTAATATAAGTGCCTAATTACAAATCTACATTGTCTTCGGCAGTGAGAAGACAAGACTATACGAGACCGCATAAAAATGAAGAAAGCAAATGGTGCGCACGCTACTGAGGACCTAATAGCGAAAAGCGCCAAATTACATGTGGCCAATATAAGTCACTGTGTTCTTCACAACAGGTATCATTCGTAAAGGAGTCGGCAAGGTAATTCACTGTTCTCCTCACCGCACCGAAATTCATGCACCGCGCGCTGGGCTGCCTTCTTCCGAGTACAGCGAGGAGAAAGAAAAATTGGGCAGTCTGGTTCGTCGTCCAGAGTATGGGCGTAAGCATGAAATGCATTTCCGTCTTTGGCTGCTGGACGTGCTACCGCCTTCGCTAATTGCTTGAAATACGCGAAATATACATGTTACGCTGATTATTCATATCTAAAGAAGTCCCACAGCAGCAATAAGCTGGAATAGGATCTTTTACAATATAATAGATCAACTGTGGCACTTGTTAGCAACATTAAGCGCTAAAGTATTGAATTTAGGCATAGGAATAAAATGTTATGACATATTTGATTAAAAATACATACTGAAACATAAAAGAGATGCAATCTTTAGAGAAAAGACATTGAAACAAGCAAAAAAAAAACGTAGCATACTAGCAGTTAGAGATGAACATATGAAGTTGACGTATAAGTTACAATAGAGATGGGGCTATTTTAATAATATAGGGTAATGAATTCCAAGCTTTGATGAATGAAAGTGCAACTCATTGGATTTGTTCTGATCTATATACCAATTAGTGATATATACCAACTAGAGCACATAACCCGAGGCGCGGCGATGATGGCCGAGTCGTATGAGGTATCAGAAAACGAAGCTGATCTCTTTGCGGCTTTGGTTCGAATTCTTTCGGGGTTATAGCATAGGAACGCTCTTCCTACTGGGTACAGGTTGGAATGGAAAGCTTCTGAACGTTTTGGAGAGGTTCGGCCTGGGCTTTAGGTTCGGGACGTCGTTCGCCTATGTCTGCCGACAGTGGGAGTATAAACATTTTATCCACAAAACACGATGAGGAAGGACCATCGCTTTTCTGACATAAAGCGGAACGGCGCGATATGGTGCGGTGCACTTCCCTGAAGCGTCATTCTCAGCGCCAGAATGTGTTCTATTTGGTAGAGAGTGAGGACATTTTAGTTAACCCACTAATTGGGAGCTCAATGTTTTTACCACTGCCCTGCCAGCACACTATGCATGTGCTAGATTAGCAGTGGCACTAAGAAGCCTTCGAAGTGGTTTGCTAGGTGGTAGAGCCAGCTCTGCCAAGAAATATGTGTTGTAAATTTTGAGGAAGGTTGTATAAAGTACTGGTTATTAGTGGTTTAATATGGGGGATAAAAATATTTAAAGAAAGAAAGGAAGAAAGAAAGAAAGAAAGAAAGAAAGGAAGAAAGAAAGAAAGGAAGAAGAAAAGGAAGAAAGAAAGAAAGAAGGGAATAAAAGAAGGAATAATAAACAAGTAAAAATATTCTCTTCGTATTCGAAGCTTTCTCACTGGCCGTTACTGATGTGAATAATTACGCGTTTAGGATTGTGCGTTAGTGTAAATAAAGCAAACAAAACAATAAGGAACTCGGAACCTTCACGTAGTTTTATTACAACGAAGAAAAGAACGTATATAATATGGTCTTCCCTTTAGTTGCTACAAGAGTATATATGGAAAGGTTGCGCATTGACGACGGCAGTATAACAATGTCCACGATACTTAGAACGCAGTCACAAAGCAAGTCCTTCAAGAATAAAGAAAATGAAAGAGCGCAAAAAAAAAAAAAGGTGGAGGTGGGGAAAATGGGCACGGAAGCACGTGAAAAGGGTTGCAGGCTGGCGAGCTCTTTAGGGAGCGCTCGAAAAATTAGTGGCGAACAAAGTGAGTACCATAGTCTTGTTTTTGTTTCCCCGCACTTCTTCTCTCTCCCCTTCCCCTCTGGCCGGATGGGGCGCGTTGGTGGCGGCGGCCGCAGCCGCCTGCAATAACCGCATCCAGATCAAGAACACTGGAAATGAAGATGCGGAAGGGAACGGAGCGAGGACAACAGGAGAATCAAACAGGATAACAACCAGCGACGGCGGGGCTTCTTTCCCCCGCAGGAATAATCCGGGTGGCTTACGCGGACAACTTAATAACCCACCAAGTCCCCGGGATTACGCGACGCTTAAGAACCGCGCCGCCTTCTTCCTGTGGCCGACCTCCCTCTTCTGCCTCCTCGGCTTCTTCCGCTGCGCCCTCGTCGCCGGCGCGCCTTGTTTCCGAGGGAGAGGCGGCGGCCGCTTCCACTGCCCTGGATTCCCGCTTCTGCCCTTTGCGGGGAGGGGGAGAGCGCGGCGTATTATTTATCCCGGGGACGCCGATTGATTATCTCCCCCTCCGACCCCACCTGGCCGCCGAAGCCAGAAAGGCGCTCGCCCCATGAACGGCGGTGCATCCCGCTTGCCGCAAACACGATGCAGTGCGCGGTCCGCGCCAGTATCGAATGACGGCCTGCTGTTCCCCGCCGGAAGCTGCGTGGAAGCGTTGGCTTTCATGACGCGCGTTCAGAGAAACAACTCCGCAGCACTTGTTAAAATATGGAAGAATGCACAAAACTGACGAGGGGCGACTGTCTTGTCTTGCGATTGTCACTTCTCTTTTTTCTCTTTGGTACTCTATCAGAGGTGCTCGATTTATGTCCGTTCACCGATTCATAAATTGAACGTAGGCTGTTCACAATACACTTGGTGCTTTTGTACTCGCAGTATCGTCCCCACCTCCAGTCGATAACTAATGCCCTGAACGGGCGATGAGTGAACAGTCGTCAACAAGCGATACGCGATAATGACAGCGCGTGACTGCAGGTGCAGTGAGCGCCGGGACAAAGTGTACATGCTGCGGCACACGTGCTCTCACACATTTCATTCGAAACCCTGCCTGATTGGGATCAGCTCCCGAGCTTCTAATACATTAAAGGCCGCGCGCTTAGATTACAGCGCTTAGCTCGCCGTCGGTTGTATACGGTCATAGATAAAAGTTCACTGGATTTGGGCTCGTGGGAAAAAAAATTCTCAGGTGCGCTCAGCCCAACCACTTCGGTGAAAACTTTAGAAGAATGAGAGGACATGGACGCTTCATTAGCTGGAATGAATTCCAGCTCATCGGGTAGCGAGGCATTTCCAGCAACTTTTGTTCGTGACCGCAAATAAAAGACAATTCAGTGCTTTCATCAATATTTTCACCTAAATGAGTATTCAAGGTATAGCTTTGGAAAAAAAAAACAGTGTCAAGTTCATGACCGGCGTTTTCAAGGAAGCTATAGACAGCACAGCACCTGATCTAACGGTACACATGTGCTTACTTAGAAGCTAATTCTATTCAGCGGTTGACATTTTCGCTGGACTTATGACTCCAGTTGTAGCCGCGCGCTTCTCAGGAGGCAACCTAGACGCCGAGACACCTGTAAAGTGGTTGCGGTTTCAACTCCAGCTTGCTTTTGAAGGCGCCTGAGACGAAATAACTGATGTCCCGTCGAAATGAAAAATAATTGCTCTAAGCCGCGAAGCAGCTTGAAGTAATAATGTGTGACTCCGCGTGTTTTAGTTTTATTTTTCTTTTTTTTTCTAGCAAGGATGACATGTGTTGCAAAAATACAACCCCGTTTTTACTGGCCAAGGAGTCTTAGCGCAGTCAGGTCGGTTTACGAATCTAAGGATCACAAACTAACGACCACGTTTCGGTTCGTTACGTGGTTCGCTTGGAGCAAGAGTTTCTCAGCGTCGCGTAACCTTCTACTCGAGCCCTGATGAGGCTAATAATAGCGCGGCAACTTTCACGCGCCGAGAATGGACGCGCAGGAACACCGTGCGTGGGGTGGGGAGGGTTCGGACGGAATGTCATCGCGAGTAGCGACTTCTCGTTTTCGCGTTTTGTTCCGTCACCCTGCTCGCTCACCCGCCCTCGCGTCACTCCGTCTTTTCACATCTCTCTCGCTCTGAAGTTTTCCCGCCTTGAGAAACATCTCTGTTTTGTTTTTTCTTTCTTTCTGCTCTCCACTCTACAGACCCTATGTTGACTCTCAGCGGCTGACTTTTTTCTTTCCCTTGGGTTTCGTTCTTGGTATTCTTTTGTCCTTCTTTATTCAACACAGTGTCGCCATCTCGAGTGGCTCCTCGCCGGCGAGAGTACCGCGTTCTGTCAGGCCTTGCGTTGCCTCTCTTCAGCTCGTCACATGTCGCAGGTCCCGTAGTCGCGAGCGGCGCGGTTACATGTGTTCCTGCTAAGCTGCCGGTGTTTTCATGCTGTTGTTAGTATTGTTACTCCAGCTACTCTCGAAACAAGAAAACAGGCTGTTCTGCTCTATTTTTACAACGGCTTCCACGCACTGAACAAAGCGCTCGGGCTAATGATTCATGTGGCCTTGCGAGTGAAGCCTGAAGGTACCGGCTCAATGCGCTTTTCTTTGTTTGCTCGTGGAGGTCGTAAGCGAAATGTCTGCATTTTTATTGCGATATCGATTATGTGGCAAATGGCTGCCAGCAGAGAGGCAGAGAGAAAACGTCCTCAATGCAGCATCAAGTGTAATAAGACGG